>NC_088836.1:15685681-16285681 GCF_904066995.2 Poecilia reticulata
GGAAATAATAAATTTTTTCATTATATCTGGATAGACTACTCATTATTAAGGTCTATGCTTGCAGTGAAACTCCAAGAAAAGATCATATTACTTTTCATTTAGATATCGGTTTGTGACATCACATCGTCATCTCAGCGTTTAGGAACACTCAGGAACTTCCTGACAGATCAAATACCTTAGGTTTCCTAATATTCTGCATCCCTGGTGGAAGTCCAGCTGCTCTGTAAAGGCCTCGGAGGTTTGTTGATCAAACAGCATCAGCACCTGTATACAGGCCAACTCTGGGAGAAAACCCATTAGAGCAAAGCTGTCAAATTCCAGGTCTCAAGTGCCCAGCAATTTTGGGAAGTGTCCCTGCAGTGGCAAAAGCAACTTCGACTGGATTAGAGATTAGAAATTCTTGTTAGGGCGTCCTAATCCCAGGAACGTAAAGCAAATGAAAATATGTGGCGAGATTTAAAAAATGGTTGCTCTTCATCCAGTCTGCCTGAGCTGGAGTTAGTTTGCATATAAGAACAGACAAATATTTTAATTTTTTTTTCCTTTTCTGACTTGAGTCTAATCCAACATAAATTACACACAATACTAGGATAAGTAGTTAATTACAAGGCTCGACCTGCTTATTAAAAATTGCGCCTCTCTCTGTTTGGTAAGATGACTCAGCTGTTTTTTTAGTAATTTGTTTATTTCTTCATTCGTTTTCAGCATCAGTTCCTGTCTGAAGCTTTGCAGTGGAGAGCCCAAACCGACCCTGACCACGTTCTCTACGTTCTGCTCAACTCTAAGGTAAGATCGGACACATTTTCACAAACGCAACACTTCATCACTGAGTTTCGGGGTACCTTTTTGTTGCGAACCATGGCGACCGGCGTGTCTTCTCCGTCATCTGCTGCAGGGTGTCCCGGTGTGCACGGCAACATGTGCGCAGCTTCACAAAAGAGCGGAGAAAATCACAGCCACTCTCCTAGAAAGAGGAGGCCTCAACACGGGCGACAACGTGGTGCTGCTTTATCCTCCAGGTGAGCCGCAAAGAGCCAATCGATGCACATTGCTTTTGTGTCGCTTTTCTGGGTTTCACCTGTTTTGAAATGAAACTTGTCGAGTTTGTATATGCCAAAGGGTTTTCGTTCACATTCTGTTTCTCCACCGCAGGTATTGACCTGATTGCTGCCTTCTACGGCTGCCTCTACGCAGGGGTGATCCCCGTAATCGTGAGGCCGCCGCACCCCCAGAACCTGTCTGCTACGCTCCCCACGGTCCGCATGATTATTGACGTGAGTGCAGTCCATGCTGCAGAAATGTGAAACACAACAACTGTTGTAGAATCTGTCTTTGAATTGAATCCATACTGGGTACCACCCAGTTCCCCCCGATTGCATGTTTGTTTTTTTTTCCTCCTTTCAGCAAGCTATCTTAAAGCAGAGTGTGTGTTTCTGCCAGAATGACCCTGTTTGTTGTGGTGTGTGTGTGTGTCCTCCTAAGGTGAGCAAAGCAGCCTGCATCCTCACCACTCAGCCTCTCATGAGGATCCTCAGGTCCAGGGAGGCCGCCGCCAGCGTTAACGTCAAAACGTGGCCAACAATCATCGATACAGGTGCGGAGCACCGACACTTGTTCAGACCGAGCACCGCACTAAGGCAGAGGAGACGCAGCAGAATGGAGCCGCTTCCTGAATATTAACACTTTTTATAAATCAGTTTTCCCTTCACTGCATTAGAACATGTTACAAAAGTCTTAACAAGATCAATGTCTGCTCTGTAGTTTCAAATGAGTGGCAAAATTGGGGGGGGGGAATCATCCTACTGATTATCCACCACACAGCAAACACATTTTAAAAATGTGACTAATTAAAAATAAGTTTAATATTAGATCATTTTGCCTCTCCTACCAGATGATCTTCCCAGGAAGCGTCCTCCACACCTCTACAAACCTCCCACTGCTGAGATGCTGGCCTACTTGGACTTCAGTGTGTCTACCACAGGCATGTTGACTGGAGTCAAGGTGAATAAAACGTAACATTCCTTAAAGTTACACTTTGTAGCAGCAAATGATTCTGTGAATAAAAAAAAAAAGTCACATTTTTAAAAGCAAAAGGTGAATGTATTTAAACGAGGCTTAAAGGTTTAAAATAAGAAGTAGGAATCTATGTGATGTGAACTCCTTGTTTTGTGAATTACGTAATCAAAACTGTGTAAATTTTAACATAGCAGAACCCTCAACATTCAGTTTCAGGGTGCTGAAAGGGTTTTCTGCTGATGATTCTTCTATGTTGGTCCTACATTATCCGCCTGTTTCCACACAATAGAACAGCATCTTCGATTTAACCAGATTTTAGCAATGCTTCAATTCTTTGCTTGTTGTTTAAATGTTCTGTTAAAATTATGATGGTCCTAATTATGGCACAAATGGAGAAAAAAATTGTCCTCCATTTTTTCCTCCATTTGTGGAGGAAAAATGGAGGAAAGGAGAAAAAATGAGGGCATAAACATGCCCTTTATGAGGACATTATGAGGGCATTCCTAAAGGTTACTTTTAATCCTAACCTCCTGGCTGTATTGATAATTAGCTGAATATTTAATACAGTAGCCTGGTCGTATTGTATTAAAGCCACATCCATATACAGTTGAGAAATCAGTAAATCCTCCATGAAGCTTTGCTTGGTGCCGTTTGCCTTGTTGCAAGAATGAAAATGTTTCAACAAACCAAACTTCACCTTCATCTGTTTCTCTGTGAATTTCTCTAGATGTCTCACGCGGCCATCAGCACTCTTTGCCGCTCCATCAAGCTGCAGTGTGAACTTTACTCCTCACGCCAAATAGCCATCTGCCTGGACCCGTACTGCGGCCTGGGCTTTGTCCTGTGGTGCCTCTCCAGGTATACACACACACACACACACACACAATATGTTGCTCTTTCTTTAAAACTATCTTTTATGAATGGTTCCACCGATGCTGCAGCTGATCTGTTTTTTCTTCTTCTTCTTTTTGTCTCAGTGTTTACTCAGGTCACCAGTCTATCCTTATTCCTCCGCTGGAGCTGGAGACCTCGCTGCCTGTGTGGCTGAGCACGCTCAGTCAGTACAAGATCAGAGACACCTTCTGCTCCTACTCCGTCATGGAGCTGTGCACCAAAGGCCTCGGCACGCAGACCGAGGTGCTGAAGGTCAGTGTCGCGCTTGACCTGAGCGACAAGAGGATGCTTTCACGCATGTGTTTACTGCACTTTTGTAGCTGATTGGGTGTGTAAATGTCAGAGGTAGGAGAACTAGGATAGTTTGGGGGGGACAAAAACATTTGTGTTTAATCTTTTAAAAACTGTTTTATGTGCAAAATAGCTGAAACATTTTTATACTCTGTGTAAATTATTGATTATTTTAATTTCTGAAAAGGGCAGATAAAGTACAGACAACTATAGCATTCGTTAAAAAAAAAATCACACTAGATGATAAAAAGAAAAATTGAAACGGCAGCACTGGCCCAAAGATTTTCCACTATTTTCTTTCACACTGTTTACCGTTTCCTCTGTCTGACGTTTTCAGCCATGTTGTTGTAAAGTTCTTAGCGTAAGCACAGAGATACGGGAAAAAAAAGAGATATGATCTGTTGTTCTTGAGGTTTCATGCAGGAAGTTGGTGAGCATGCATAAAATGGGTCACGTCTTCATCCATTATGAAAAAAATCTTTGTCAAGTCTACATGAGTGTTGAAGCCCAGAAGTGCCACAAAAAACTTTAATGGCTTTTAAATGTCTCATCTATTGACTCCAGAAACAAATACTTAGGCAAATTATATATTAGTGTTAGTCCAATAATTGGAAATATAATTTAATTTATTTCTTCCATCTGTCAGTCTTAATTATCAGAGTTAGTGGGCGGGGCCAACAACACTGTTCAATAAAACTGATCAGA
Source organism: Poecilia reticulata (assembly GCF_904066995.2). Taxonomy (NCBI): domain Eukaryota; kingdom Metazoa; phylum Chordata; class Actinopteri; order Cyprinodontiformes; family Poeciliidae; genus Poecilia; species Poecilia reticulata. The sequence continues at coordinate 15,689,588 of NC_088836.1, forward strand.
AGTTGCCGTGCAGGTTAATCAATCAGAAGCTCAGACTAAATACACATGTGATAAATGTATAAAATATAATTAAATACAATTTTATTATGTACTTGCTTAAAAATTTAGTCAATGAATTTCAAATGCATTTAATTACTCGTTTCATAAATTATTCCAACATTTAAACAATTATAGCTAAATGTATTAAATTAATAAATTATAAAAAAAAATTTATTTTGATTATAACAGAGACGTAATTCATTCATTCATTTCTATTTAATGCTTTCTGGCACTAATTGATAATTGGACATGGCAAAATTTTAAGTATTTCTAAAAGTAAGTTTCTCTCACAGGAACAAGAGGCAGAAAAAAACCCCTCAGTTTTGCAAAAATAACCATCTTAGTGAATACTGGTTTTGAGTCCAAATATGTCACTTTTTTAAATAGGAAACTTGTTATATTCTTGCACACAAGGTGCTATTTTTTTTTTCTATTTTTTTTTTTTGCGTGCGTTGCTCGCTGTGCGACAGCCTCTGCCATGAGCTGCGTGTGTGTTTCAGGCTCGGGGTCTCAACCTGTCGTGTGTGCGAAGCTGTGTGGTGGTGGCTGAGGAGCGACCCCGCCTCGCGCTCTCGCAGTCCTTCTCCAAGCTTTTCAAAGACCTGGGCCTGTCGCCTCGGGCCGTCAGCACCGCCTTTGGCTCCAGGGTCAATCTGGCCATCGGCCTGCAGGTGAGCTCCATGCTGCCTTACCGAACTCTTTAGCTCTTTAGTTTGAGCCACTGAGCTGAGGTATTTCTTTCTGTTCCTCTAGGGGACTTCTGGACCAGATCCCTCCACCGTTTATGTTGACATGAAGTCCCTGCGTCACGACAGGTGAGACCGAACGACTCGAAAATGACTGTAGACAAATATAAACTTTATAATTTCTTTTATTCGTTTGATTTCAGAGTGCGACTGGTTGAAAAAGGAGCGCCACAGAGTCTTCCACTTATGGAGTCAGGCACTGTGAGTGTTTACTGACGAGTAAACACGTCGATGTGTTTCCTTCAGAGTTCAGTACGTCTTGTGTTTTCCTTCTCAGATCCTGCCAGGAGTCAGAGTCATCATAGTTAACCCAGAGACCAGGGGCCCGCTGGGAGACTCGCATCTTGGAGAGGCGAGTTAGCCGAGAATCTTACGAGGAAACCCTTACATTTTCTCTTAAATTGGTTTCAGATTCACAAACTGAAATTTACAAGTCATATAAAATGAAATATGATGCAAGACATGTTCCAGTGACGACCCCCCCCCCCGCATGTTTGTGCAGATCTGGGTGAACTCCCCTCACAGCGCCAGCGGCTACTACACCATCTACGGAGAGGAGAGCCTGCAGGCGGATCATTTCAACACCAAACTCAGCTTTGGGGACCCCCAGACCCTCTGGTCCAGGACGGGATACCTGGGCTTCATCAAGAGAACGGAGCTGCTGGACGCAAGCGGAGGTGAGACAGCTTTTGATGAAAGTGGCAGTTTGGTGTTTTAAGTCATTTTACTTTCCAGCCAGAAATGACGTTTCTCACGGTGAACTGTTCCAGATCGCCATGATGCCTTGTTTGTTGTTGGCTCTCTGGATGAAACTTTGGAGTTAAGGGGGTTGCGCTATCACCCCATCGACATCGAGACATCTGTGTCCCGAGCTCACCGCAGCATCGCAGAGAGGTGAGGGTTTCATGCTGATTAGCTTTTAGCTACAGCAGCAAGCTGACTTCTCTCTGTCTTATCTTTAGTCACATTGATTCCTACAATAGTATCTTCACAGGCCTGCCTAAAAAAATCAGCTGATGCAAAACGCTGCTGCTCACCTTCTCACTGAAACCAGGAAGATAGAGACATCACCCTGGTTCTAATTCCACCTCATTGGCTCCCTGTAGATAAAAACATAGATATCATTTTAACCTTATTTGACCAGGTTAAAAAAAGAAAACATTGAGATTAAAACCCTCCTTTTCAAGGGAGCTCTGGCAAAGAAGTAGAACACACACAAAAAAACTAAACACTGTTGTTGATTTATAAATCACCAAATAGCTCAGCACCAAAATATATTAGAGATCTACTGTTCCTTCCAGACCAATCAGGGCTTCTGGGTTCTGGTCTTTGCATCCACAGAACAACCAAACATGGGGAAGCAGCCTTCGGTTTTTCTGCTAAGCAAATCTGGAACAAACTTCCAGAAAACTGCAAAACTGCCGAAACATGCAGTTCCTTTAAATTAAGCCTTAAAACCCACCTGATCATTGATCCTTATATCTTGCTTGATGACTGTGTTTGTCTTTCTGGTGCGCAGCGCTGTGTTTACATGGACCAACCTGCTGGTGGTGGTGGCAGAGCTCAGCGGCTCCGAGCAGGAGGCCCTGGACCTGGTGCCGCTCGTCACCAACGTGGTCCTGGAGGAGCACCACCTCATCGTCGGGGTGGTCGTCATCGTGGACCCCGGGGTGATCCCCATCAACTCCAGGGGGGAGAAGCAGAGGATGCACCTGCGGGACTCCTTCCTGGCAGACCAACTGGACCCCATCTACGTGGCCTACAACATGTGAACATGCGGTCAGAAACCGATGCAGAAAACTGAGCCAGGGTCAGAGAAGACCCCCACAGGGACCTGAGGGGTGTGAACAGCAGCCGCAACAACCCCCCCCCCCCTTCCTCCACCACGTCAGCTTTCGGACAAAATTTTAATAGAGAAAGCGATGGGGGGGGGATGCAAGCACAGCGAACGTGCTGTTAGAGTGAAATGCTTCCCTTTCAGAAACTGATCCTGCTTTCGTTCCACCTGCTCGATTGCTGCAGCCCAGGTTCGCCGAGACTTCTAAGAACGAGGGCGAAACCTCCTGTCCTCCTCAGAGGAAACGTTCACTTTGAAGAAAGTTGATCTTCATCTGCTGTCTGAAGCCCATTTCTCCCTCAGCAATCCTAAATCATTGTTGTTTTTTTTACACATTTTTTAAATAACATACTCCTTTCAAAGACAGAAGACTCTTAATCGTTTAATTCCTTTTGTTCATTCTTTTATGTTTTTTTTTTTTTAACCTCCATACTCTTAAAGACAGGGGGCGCACTGGAACTTCCTCCACCTTTTGCACGTCTTTGCACGTCTGGCTCCATGTCCTGCCTCAAGAGGAGACCCCACTGCCCACATCTGCTACTGCTGCTGCTGCTGCTTCCACAGGAGCAAATCCACATCAGTATTAAAAGAGAAACAAAAAAAAAAAGAAAAGTGCCACCAGCAAGTCCCGTCTCAGCTCTGTGACTCCACACCCGGTGCACCGCGGCTCTCACCTCCACACCCGTCCTGCTTCAACGTCGGCCTTCGCTCATCACAAAATGTCCTAAAAATACACTTGAATTACATTTGTGTGTGGAAAAAAAAACAAACATACATTCCCTCGCTCACAAACCTGGATTAGCGAAAATAAAACAGATTTCTTGTTTTTCAGTGTGCAAGGACTTGCTGAGTTAAGATAGGATAACTGTGATTGTCTAAGAAGTTTTAGTTTTTTGTTTTGTTTTGTTTTTTTTTTTTACTTTGAAGCGCCTGTGCATGCTTTTTGGAAGTGCAGCAGATGTCTGCATACAGGCTAGTAGAAGAAAAATATACAGACATAACCCAACAGGTCATAAGCAGAGCCAACATCAGGAGCAGAGTTAAGGATTTTAGCTGCAGTTTGGGCCTCTTATTAGCTACAACGCTAATTATGTTTACTGAAAACTCTCTTAGAAATCTGCAGCCAGCTAAAGGATCGAAACAGGCTGAGGAAAAACATGTGGACATTAAAGATCGACTTCTTCCTGCTCATCACACGAGCATCACATGTAACGTGTTAATTCCCACATTACATGATGCTTAGCTCGTTCCAGCCGTGGCTACTTATGAGAGGCACAAACCAGCTCATAAATCATCACAGTCATGACACGGGATTTCCATTTTCCGTCTTAGTTACCCATCTAGTTTTTCTCAAGGTGCAGATTTGAGCCGTGAGCGGTCGAACCCGAGCGCAGAGGCGAATCTGAAAATCCCAGCAGCTTTCACTCGCAGTCCATAAATGACATATAGATGATCAGAAGGCAGGGTAGTGCCTTTTACCTCGGAGACATTTCTGATTTAGAAACTATCGAATTTTAAAAGAGAACAACATGCGAGGAGTGCGGAGAAAACTTTTGCCTTATTAAAAACCTGTGGAGCTTCTACGTGATTTTTATTTAGCGTTTTTAAGGAGTTCCGCTGATTTTTCTTTTTGCGTTTGAAAGCACATTAACATCTCTTTCCCTCAGAAAGAGGGGTGTCTTGTTCTGGTCGACCTTATTTTCAAGCCTTTTTTTTATTATTATTAAAAAAGTCTGAATTGATATTTAAACCAATTCCTTCCAAATGTCTGTAACACTGAGGGGGAACAAAAATAGGAGCAAATCCCTATGAAACCTGCATTTAAAAATGGCAGAAGACTTCTTTAAAGGAAAAAGTACAATAGATAAGGGTTAAAAATGTCTGTATACTGTATTTTAGAAGTGAGATACTGTATTGCTAGTGTTGCTGTGTACATGGCGATGGAGTCTGTAGATAAAAACTTGACTGATCTTTCATACTTGACCGGGTTTCTTTCTGCATTGCGTCTTAAATGACGTCTCATTGAAAAAGACAGGGAACAGAAACAATGTGCACTTTCCCAATATCATCTGACGTATATGAGAGAGAGAGTGTGTGTATGTGTGTGTGTGTGTGTCTAACAGCGATATTTGGCTTTCAAGGTGCAACAAGATTCATCTTCTGTAAGAATCCCAAACGATTGACTTTTTTAAAAAAAATAATTTTTTTGTAAATGTCGCCTCCACTGTATTTTTACTCTTTCCATCCACGTTTGGGATTTAATATATTTTTTAGGGGTTTCATTGATATTTTCCCCTCTGATGCATTTTTCATCCGAAGCTGTTTGATTTCTAAAGCAGCAACACAACCACAGACCACTTTTCACCGAGGCCGTGTACACGAGCCAGTCATTTGGTTACTCATGAATAACTGTGTGATAATTGCTTTGTCGCCACTGTTTCACTCAAACGACTTTTAATAAAGTTTTATAATTTCATGTTGGCCTTCAAGCCTTTTCAGTAGACCTTGGTGCTATTCAATAAGGTGCCGTACACAGACTTATATTCGTCAACGTCATTGCAAAAAGGTTTCATCCTGGATGTCCTTTTTGGTGTAAACATTTCCATTTGCATTGTAAAGTAAAGACTTTCACTTTGTCAGAGCTTACGTTGGGTTTTCATTGTCAGTTTCTATCAGCTCTTAAGATCTGATGCAAAAATCTCAACGGAAACGATGCAACCCTTCTCATCTTTTTTGCCTTTTTTTCCACTTGAAAATTCACATTTCACACCTCCAAAGTTGTTCTAAGCACAAAATGTCGAGATGAGGCAAAGAAAAGGGATAATTTCACACAAATAAAAAAAAAAGTCAAGGGTCCACTCTGTATACCTCAACAGTTTGTCCACTATGCATCGTCGAGCTGCAGCAAAAACACATTCTGGACTAGTCAGTGGTGCGATAACCTCTAACAACATGTCTTACAAAAAATAAAAACACTGTCACTCTGTCATTGGATGTGTTTCATGTCGAATAAAATCGCTTTGTCAGACATTCTTCTGGCTTTTTTCTCTTCCATCCTGATGCGCCTGTAGAGCTTACTAAATACCGCCTTCCTGCCACCAGGGGTCGCTGTTTCTGCTTTATAAAGCAAAACAAAAACGCCACATTAAGCCAACACGAGGTCTCTGCCAAGTGGGATTAATGAAGAACTACAGATATTCACTTAGTAAGGCTGTTTTTTTTTGTTTTGTTTTTTTCACTTAATCACTTACAATTTTTGTTGCACTATTTACTTTTAAATATTGCGTTTTCTTTATTTTCTAGATAATTAAACGCTCTTGAACAAACTAGCTCCTCGAGTCGCTCTTAATAAAGTCACGCAAAATGGACTGAATAAAACTTGACTTTTTGAGAGATTCTGGATTTCTTTTAGTATTTTATCCATTAAAGAAGGAGTTTAGGTCTGAGAAGCTCTAAAATTAGCACTTGAGAATTATAAATAAGAAGATGACAAAAAAAAAAGCATTTAGCCATTTAGCTAGCGGTTTATGGTGTCCAACTGTCCTCAGTGGCCTGTGTCCTGCCGGTGTTAGATTCGTCTCTGCTTCAACACACCTGGATCAAATGGCTGAATTGAATGGCATAAACATCTCCAGACGCCTGCTAATGAGCCATCATTAGATTATGTCAGAGCAGGGATGCTGTGTCTTGGTAGCTTTGTAGCTTTGCCGTATTCCATTTACATGTCCTGAACCCTGCTGTTGTTTATAGCCCAACCCTGCTGTGAATGTCTTCACAACGTTGTCCCTGACCCGTCCGCTGTGTTCCTGGGTCTTCATGACGGTGTTTTGTTCACTAATGTTCGCTAACAGACCACCGAGGCCTTCAAAGAACATCTGAATTTATAGTGAGATTAAATAGGTGGACTACATTTATTACAGATAAACCGTAAATCAATCACAACCCCTGGGAGATGTAGGTTTAAAATAATCTCATAATCTTAACACATGTTAAACATTGCATATTCTTTCAGTCTGTATAAATGATGTGCTATTTTCAGCTTGTCTATCACATAACATGAAAATGAAATGTGAAATCCTGATTGAGAGCTGTGATTGCACCCAATGGTACGTTTGCTAAATACTGACTTGAAAGGAGTGAATATTTATGCAATCAACTATTTCATGTTGCACTTTTTTTTATATAGAAATCAGTTTTCACCTTGACATTAAAGGACTTTTGTTTTGTAAACGTTTTAGTCAAAAAAAGCTCAATTTTGTTGATCATTGTTGCTTTGTAAAAAAGCATTATACCTTTTAAATCAACCGTAAATTATAAATGAACCAAAAATATCGAAATGTTTTTAACCATTTGTAAAATAAAGACAGCACGCACAGCTCATGTTTGCATAGTGGTTAAGTGATTCTGTCTTTTGCAAGAAAAAGAGTGAATGTCTCAGAACAGCATCAAGGCAGCAAATATCCGAACTAATATCAGACTGCTGAAGAGCCTGTGTGAAGAAGCTCTATCTTTCAGCTGATTTTCTGCTAACCACTTTCCAAACGCGCTGGTTTTCGAATAGACTCCTGGTCTATGGGGGTGTCCACAGCTCTCCCCGAAGCTCGTCACTCCTATAAGGTAATATTGGTCGTCTTTCTCACTGTAGCACTGCAGTGGACTTCCGCTGTCGCCCTGCACCATCACCAGGGTGTTAGACTTGAGTAACTGAGCAGCTTAGAAACGTACAAAAATGTAAAATAATCACCCAACCTGACAAGTGTCAACTCCTCCAGTGAGCATTCCGGCACAGAGCATGTTTTCTGTGATCAGCCCGTTGTACCAGTGTTTCTGGTTGCACCTGAGCGTCTCAATGAGCTCCAGCTCAGCCTCCTGCAGCATGTCCACTGCTCCACCTGCCAGAAATGCAAGCAGCAAGACAACCTAACTTAACAACATGAAATAAGTGACTGCACAAATATTCAGCCCTTTCAAGTCAGTATTTAGTAGAGTCATATCTTTAACCGCTGTGTGGACGGGTGTCAGTTTGCACATCTGAACACTAAAATTTTGGTGGGTGGTTGAGTGGATGGATGGATGGATAGCCAGGAGGCTGTCTAATTGTAAATATGACATGAACAAAAACTTTTATATTCATATTTTATTATAAATGCATGCTTTTCTGCACACCTAGGGGGGAGAGGGGGTTACCATGATACAAACCTTTGTAGTTGATGCTCCCCCAGCCGGTGATGAAGCAGTTGCTCAGGTTTAGGGCAACCTGGTGGTTTATGCTCATCGGAATGCAACACGGCTGGATGTAATTTGTGAATTTGAGGGGGCTCTTGAGCATCAGGAGCGCCACGTCGTTGTTGGATGAGTTGAAGTCGTAGCGCTCGTGTATGATGACGTTTTTGACGCCGCGTCTCTGGGAGTGAGGCCCAGGCTTGGACAGCGCTGTTATTCCCACCAACACGGTCAAGAAGCTGCTGTGCCATCTGAACAGAAAACCAAATTAATCCAAGTCTCTGCTGATGATGTTGACGAATATGCCATATCAAAGCAAACTTGGTTTCGCAATCCCTCTTTTGGTTTTCGTCACAAACTCTGTGCTTGATTCTTTTGCTTTCTTCTCTACCACTTTGTATTCTCTGAAGACCGACTGTATTAAGTTGGACTCACATGTAATTGTGGTAGCAGTGCGCTGCAGAGACAACCCACTTGTTGCTGATGATCGTCCCTCCACAGAAGTGCGTGCCCAGGAACTGGATGCTGGCCTGCCAGGGCCACGCTCCCTCAGGGGCATCTCGGCCACCAATTATCCGGGATGCCCCAGGCGGCACTGCTAGTTTCCGCTTCCCACAGCCTGGTCAACAAAATAATAATAATTATAATCATAATAATAAAAAGCTTCTGCATGAAAATAAAAACCATGTCATGTTTTAGATGAGGTGTTGGTAAAAGTTTGACATAAGTTTTTGAATGTGGGACTCAACCACAGAACTAAAGCAAAGTGTCTTGTGAAGATACTCAAGCTGGCAAGATAGTGTCTTTATCCAAATACTCTACTGATATTTGCTGAAAGGTCAACCAGAGAGGAAGAAGCCATCCAAAAGCAACACAAAAAGCCAGATTACTGTTTGCAGATGCCCTCAGTGGCAAACACCTTCATTTTTAGAAACATGTCCTGTGGGGCTAAAGCTGGAGCAATTGCCTCTGGAGGGAAAAAAAAAGGAGAAACTTGCGAACCTGAGAACATCTTCTTAACTGTGAAGTAAGGGCTGACTAGTCCACAATGTCCCACAATTTCTGCTAAAGCACACCGTGTTTATTTTAAGAAATATCCTGGGTTTTAAGTGTCTGACACAATCCTCTTTAATCAGATATTGCTGTTCTTTGACAGTGAAAAAACCCCCAAATAATCACAGATCCTCCACCAAACTTACCAGTGAGCACACACAACACAACGCACACACGTCTAAAGTCCAGGGTTTCCCCCAGTGTATTATAAGCCTGGCAGGCCACCAGGCTTTACTTGTGCCCCCACCAGACTAAGCATTGCATTGCATTTTTTAAGACTTTGTAGTTGGTGTTCAGGCGTTAATCTTCCAATCTCTCAATGACACATGATTATCAAGTGATATTTCCAAGTTTCCTGTCAACTTTAAACATTTTTTTAAACTCAAAAACACGACGGGCTGTTGGATGAATGACTGCCCTGGCGCCCAACCACCGTTTTCAGGGGGAAACCCTGTAAGTCTTTACAGGGTTATAAGCCTACTTATATTTGATAGGTTAGAAAATCTCCTCCAAAACATATAAATAAAAACAGTTGACATGTCGTATGGTTGCTATGGAGACTTAGTGACCCAACAGGCCTCTGTTTTCTGCTATTTTCTAACAGCAAGCTTTGGCAATTGTGTTATTATTATCAGTATTTTAATTATTATTATTATTAATAAATTATTATTATTATTATTATGTGTCATGCCCAGATAAACTTAGGAATTTGGACTGCCAGGAATTTAAAAGTAGTTCACTCTGACATTTATACCCTGAGAAAACAAAAACACACGGATTACTAATTAAATGTTCCCAGAAACTCAGATCAATGTGAAACAGTAATTATTTCTTGAGGTAAAGTTCCCCCACATCCATACTGACTTCATAAAGTAAAATTTAAATCACAGGTTAGATAAAATAAATAAACAAATTTGTGTACATATCGTTACCTGGGTTCCCAAAAAATATGCACAACTGTCTGATGATGCATATGAACAATGAATGGATCATCAGATAGATGGAACTGAGTTGTTATTTGGGATCCGGTCCCAATTAGCAACTCAGAAACACAGAATTAGGACAACTCTGTTTCTTTCTCCTTTTTTTTCTTAAGACCAAAACGAGCAAAGGTTCTATAACTCTGCACTTCTTTCTTTCTTTCTTTCTTTTTTTTTTTTTTAAAGATAAGTGTTTTACAACATAACTTTCCAACCCGTTTGTAACTTACTCTGATTTGAAGTGGCGGCCAAACACAAGACGCCTAATAACTGTAGCAAAATCTTCAGACCCATCATCAGTTTGTATCAGGACTCCTGCTAAAGACTTTTTCTTTTCTTTTTTTTTTTAAAGGTAAACCAAAACAATTCCTCCCTTGACGTCATAATCAATTTAAACTGATTGGTGAAATCTTAAAACTCGTAAAACTCGTACATTTCAGTAAGTAGAAAGTTTCATTCAACTGAGTGAAAGCTACATTTCATCATATTTGTTCAAATACGAAGTTTACTGAGGTTTTTTTTTTTTTTTTAAATGTGTTTCATTAGTCACATCCTCTTATGTAGGCTATATCTAAATTATATTTAATGTGATTTATCACGCATAAAATATATATTGTTTATTTCCTTTGAGCACGATCATGCAGTTTGACTGTCGTAAAACTGAAAGCCCAGAAACAATAAATTCCTGCACTGAACTCGGTCGGCTCGCACTGAGTCAACCCGTTCAGTCAGACAGATTAATAATAAAAATAAAATAATAATAAAAAAAAACCTTCGTGTCTCCTGATCGGGATAATCATTCGCTCTGTGGGGTTTTGCAGGAGCTGCAGGCCTGAATGACCTTTAGGATTTCTACTCCGAGGCGCACTCCCCGACACTCCCTCACATTCTGCTGAGAGTCATCAATTATGCAGGGAAGCTGCTGCTCGCACTGAGGGGGGAAAGATATAGCAGCAACAATATGGCGACAACCGCAGTTCCTCCTCAACCTTTCCCACATCTGCAGTCCTGCACCGACTCACCGGATTCACTGTAACCGTCGCATAAGTGAGTATCATTCATATTTGCAGCGGGTTCGGGATGAATCGTGGCTGGAAGGTGGGTTTTTATTTTTTTTTTTGTTCCTTCAGTGCTCTGAATGTCGCAGCGCCGCTCGCTGCTCCGCGTCTTCTCTTTTTATATATATATATATATTTTTTTTGGAGCGGGAAGGAAGAGGTGTCAGCGCCTTTTGACAAATCTGTCATCTGGATTAGAGCAAAGGGAAGATTTATATTTTGTGTGGATTATGCGGAAACGTTGGAACCCGTCGAACAGTTTGATAAAAAAAAAAAAAAGAAAAGATTTCTAAGTGAGGTTTGGTTTGGTTTAGGGCGCAGCCTGCATTGAAAATCTGCAATTTTCTTGCATCCTTTTTTTTTTGTTGTTGTTGTTGTTTGTTTGTCTCACTCGTGGGGATGCATTCGAAGCAGAAGGCTTTCAGAGGAAGGATGTGTAAGTATAGCCATGATGACAGTGAAGAAATGCCCGATCCTCCAGGTGATCTTAGTGTGGCAGTAACCGTCCTCAGCTGATCTAACGGGATGTCTTCATGCTACAAAACTATATGTGCTGCTTTATTATTCCCCCCCCCCGTTTCGCTTTAATTCTCCGCGCTGTGTTTTTGCACACACTCACACAGACGCTTATTGATTTGGCAGTCGACATGGCTCCTCGGGTGTGGTGCAGATGCTCTGCGCGCAAAAACGCACAGAATGTACTGAGGGAGAAAAAAACAACATCGCATTTTGATGCATTTCTCCACCGCGTTATCTCCAGGCTTGTGTTTGTTGGGAGTGATTTATCTTGGGGGGGGAAGAAACAAATAGGTGGAAACGCGCAAGTCTGGCGAACCCGTGTCTCCCAGCGTGACATTTGAAACATACAAACCACCCACTGCAGCAGTGCTGCTTCGGCCGCTTTGGTTGGAGCGGGCCACTTCTCTGCGCAGTATCACCTCCAGCTCAGAGGCGGACCAGGACTTTACCTGCTTGATGAAATATTTAGCAAAATGACAGATGACGGCGACTCGAGGCCCATCTTCTGTCTGATAGTTGTTTTTTTTTATTTTTTATTTTTTATAGCAAACACTTTCTTCAATACGGTTTGCCAGTTTCAGCGAAAACACACCCAGGATGTGATCGGATAACCCAGCTAGGATGACTCAGGTTGAATTGTTAGCCTGCATGTTGATACTTAAGCGTACGTTTTTATTTTTAATTCAATCTGATTTGCCTCAGCCCCTACCCCCTCTCTTTCCAAAGCACCCGCGCGTTTACGCATTCACGCGCGCCTCGCACGTGTTTGTGCGCGTGCGTTGGCGCGGTGCTGAAGCGGACAGCGCCAGCAGAGCAGCAGCAGAAGGTTCCGGGGTCCATTTTATAAAACGCTCGCCTCGGTGTACACTGCGCGCTTGTTTGCCTTCTCTCCTCTTTTCTGCGTGTATGGGTACGTTCCTTTGCTCCCTCTCATCCCAGGTCGGACAGATTCAGGTGTTTTTTTGTTTTTTGTTTTTTTTTTCCTGCCTCACACGTCGAGCATTTGCAATTAGAGCGTTATGCAAGAGGGGAGCAGGGGAGTGACGGGCCTTGTGTTTCAGATATGGCTGACGGTCCTGTTCAGGCTTTATCCACCTTCCCTTAGTCACTAGCTGAAACATGCAGGTGCTTCGTCGTTTTGGTAACGTCAGAAAGTTCATATGTTTCAGGAATTAATGCCAAAAAGGGAAGCTCGTGTGGCATCGATTCATTACACTCAGAGTCAAATGTCTTAATTGTTTATTTCTGTTAGTCTAAACCATTATGACTTATAGTTTCTAGAGTATTACGTGAGAATAATAATAAAATATGCTTTTAATAACAAAGAAATATTATCCTAATATGGCCTAAAGACTGCTGACCTGATGGTGGCCCGGCACACAGTCATATCATCAACAAACAGTTATTTATATAATATTTTACAACACCCAAAAGACAACCAAAGTGCTTGACAGCAAAAATAAAACAGAAGTAAAGAAGAATCCACAACAAGTAAACTGAAAGCATGTAGTCACAGTGCTGCTAGTTATTAAAATGTATTTAATTCAGTATGTTTTAAGTGCAGACAGAGTCCTAGGTCTACAATAGGGGGTTAACTGGTGGGTAGCAGGTTCCACTCATTTCATCCCTGGCAAAAAAAAAAAAGATCTTTAGCCACAAAAGGACATTACTAAAGAAGTTTGATGTTCACAAAGTGCTACTTATTAATTGACGTGTGGCAGAAAAAGGGATTCAAACATTAGGGAGAACAATAGCTTGGAGGAGATTCAAAAAGATGGCAGCTGGAGTCAGATGTGTCCTACAACGGTCTGATTCCTCATCCAGAAACAAGGCATCTTATCTGGGCTGCGGAAAAGAGGACTTCAGTGTTGCTCAGTGGACCAGAAGTCCTTCTCAGATGAAAGTAAAAGTTTGCCTTTTAGTGTTAAGTCAAGATCCCAGAAACTGGAGAAAGTGTGGAGAGGAACAGAATCCAAGCTGGTTAAGGTTCAACGTGACGTTTCCACAGTCACTGGCGCTTTAGGAGGCCATCGTTTTCTGCTGATGTTGGTCTATTGTATTTGATCAAGTTGAATGCCATCTACCAGGAAGCTTTACAGCACTCCACACTTCCTTCTGCTAAGAATCTTTATGGAGATCCTGATTTCATTTACAGTAGGACTTGTTCACGTTACCAAAAAGATGCCCCACAAAAATCTGGTTCAATGATCCTGGTTTCCTCTGTTTTGCCATCAAACTCACCTGGCCTAAACTCCACACAGAATCTGTGGAGCATCATCAAGCTGAACACCAGACCCAACGATGCACACCAGCTGAAAGTCAATGTTAAAGTAACTAAGACTTTCTTAACACCTCAGCAGAATAACAAATCTCCTCCGTGCCATGCTTCATTTATACAGCAATGTATGTAAAAAGAGGCCAAACCAAGTATTGAGTCCATACGCTACATGTGCAAATGTTGCAGAAGGCTGACATTCTTTTTTTATTAAAAAGTGTAGAAGTGTAGAAGATCAGTAGCAGGAAGTGGTGAGCTTCTCTCATATTGGTGATAGAAATATGTTTTAGCAGCAGATGCATCCTTTCCTATATATTATCACTAAAAAAAGGAATTTAATTGTTGATTTGCATTTCCTTATGTACTTCTATGTGGTAATTGAAAAATCTGCAGAATGTGGTATTAACCAATTAATTGCTAGAATAATTGATTCCTAAAATAATCGATAGCTGCAGCCCTGTGTTCGTCCATCACTGTGTGGTTTAGTTTGCAGAGAGGATCATCAGGACTTAGCTTCCCTCCATCCACAACTTAAACATGCTTAGAGTCAGAAAAAGGGCAGCTAACATCCCTGCAGATCCCACACATGCTGGATCCAACCTGTTTAGACTTCTTCCTTCAGATCAACACAACAAAGCGCTGCCATACAGGCAGCTTTCCCCCTCAATCTGAGCCACTCTGCTGTGAAACAAAATAATCAGATCTGCATTGTGATCAACTGCTTTTAAAAATATGAAAATATATTGGGAACATATCTTTTTAAATTTTTTAGAATGTTTTTCAGGTTTCTCCTTCATGCTCCTTCCTCTTTCCTTCTTCAGCAGCTTGAGCAGGTGTCCTGATACTAGAAGCCATGTCAGAGAAAGAAAAAAAAACCCTGAGTCATGCAGCCATTAGGCCTTTCTGTCAACACTTCCACAGCTCTTGAAAAAAATGATAATGAGTGAAACAGGGGATCACTGCAGAGCCTTCTGTCCTTCTCGAAAAAAAAAAAAGTAGAAATCCTGCTTAGTCATGTGTTTCTGCTGCATGAAATGACTGCACTAAAATGATAAAATATCATGATGTCCATAGCTTTTGTTTGCTCCTGTTATAGAAATGTTAAATGCAGTAAATGAGCCGAGTTCTTCAAATACAAAATACAGACACAACAAAATGTGAACCCTTAACGAAAACAATTTTTAATCAAACTCGTGGAGTTTTCTGTGGTCTTAAAAAGCTCATCAAACTGTCGTAATCCAGATTTTTAAACTTAGCTCAACGACAGCAAATGCTTTTATGCACATGTTGCTGCTATTGTTGTATGCTCAGAGCACACAAGTGGGAGGAAAAACTTTTCTTTACTTCTGTTGTCAGCAGAATTTTTTTAGCAAAATGTGCATAGTCACAAAAACGTGTGCAGCATTAACCAAGCTGTTTATTAACTAGATTTTGCAGATTTTTGAACATCTGTGTTACCATGCAGCTGACCAATAAATAAGCATATTTATTGGATAAAGCAAATAAAATCTACTAGAAAATACATACGTTTGAGGATAAGTCGCTGCCTCTTCTAATATATTGATAAACTTACAGAAATAAAGACTGCTAAGAGGGCATACTGTCTGATTCAGAGGAGAAATTGCAGTCTGTTCATCCTAATATTCAGATATATTCATTTATATCCACCAGACATGAAGAGAGTTCATATGATTTAAATAATGGTTCAATATTTTAAATTAGGCTTAGGGTCATTAAGAGCTTGTCGGTAAGACAGCCTTCGCAATAGCACGATCTATATGATTTCACCTAAAACAGAAAAACAAGGATTATTCCCAGGGTTGATGAAATGACATCAATTTTTTATTATTACAGCTTTAATACTTCTATCAGAACCGTATGTTGTTGTTTTTGATTTTGCGTTAGTGGTTAAAGCCAAACAATTTTTTTCAATTTAACCTTTATTTTACCAGGATAAAAAGCCCATTTAGATTAAAAACCTCTTTTTCAAGGGAGTCCTGGCCAAGAGGCAGCAACAAATCAATAAGTATTTTAAATATGTGTGTACTTTTGAAGAGCATAATCAGTTAATAAGCACCTTTTTGGTTGATTTGGTTGAGTTGTAGGTAGGTGTGCGCATTTATCATATTGTTTATCATTTATCGAGAAAAAATTCTTATGAGAATTTTAATTCATCATTGTCTCAATAAATTTCAATTGATGATGATGGACTGACAGTATTATCAGAAAAGCTTTTTCTATTTTCTCCAACGTTTGTTCCATTAGGGCATTAATAAATGTCAGTAAATTGAAAAATATGACTAAATGCAGTTAGTTTGTGCAGCTTAGTGATAATCACACTTATCTGGCCTAGTTCAAATGAGAATGTTTCTCAAAAGCTGTATTTGTTTGAAGGCTGCGTCATGCAGTCACACCCACACAGTTACCTAAAAAAAAGAAGTAATAAATCATTTTAGCATCATTTTGTTTTTTCAATAGTACCACAAAATATCATGATAAAATTCTTTCACAAATGTGTTTGCTGCGTTTATTAAACGCCGCCGTGCTTCATGACCTCATCGCCTTCTGTTCTCGCAGAGCTGCTATTGTGGATGGGACAAACCTAATGACCAAGTAGCTGCAGGATGAAAACATGGCTGCACCCCTTATTGCACCGCCAGGACCTGATAGCTTCAAGAAGTTCACGAGGGAATCTTTGGTGGTCCTTGAGCAGCGCTTCAAAGAGGAGAAGAACAAGAAGCCACCCAAGCAGGACAGCAGTTACCGCGACGACGATGACGAGAATAAGCCCAAACCCAACAGCGACCTGGAGGCCGGGAAGAGCCTGCCCTACATCTATGGGGACATCCCTAAAGGAATGGTGGCGGTACCACTGGAGGATTTGGATCCGTTCTACCTGAACTCTCAAAAAGTGAGTTTTAGAAGACCCTCCTCTAAGGGCCTTTCGATTTGTTTTACTTTTGATGAGAACTGGATGGATGTTTCTGGTTGGTGTGGTTCGCCTGGGTGCCGGGACGCTCCGATTAGACTTTTCTTGGCCAATATCGACATTGACAGATTTTTATTCTTGAGACTAAAATACTTGAAAGAGAAGAAAATGTGCTGCTGGTATTTTTGATAGAAGCAGTGGTTTTTAATGCAAAAGGAAAAAAAAGGGTTTTTTAAATAAACTCGCATGGAAAGAGCATGCCGTTTGTTGATAAGTTTGACTGTAAAGGGGGGGGAGTTTTGTGTTTTGGATTAATTTTTTTGAAAATCAAATGTTTTAGTACTTCACTCAAAAATCAGAGGAAAACTAGTCACAGACAAATGTCTGTGTCCTGCAACACCAGGACACAGACATTTTCAGACGATACCAATCCAGATTGTTAGAGAAAAAGTAAACTACTAACACCATTAGTTGAATTTTAGATATTAACTACTTCTGTCACGTAAAAGTGCGTTTCAGCATGTATTCAGCACGGTTTTAGGGATTGGTTGCTCTTTCTCAAGCTGCCAGAATCACAAATTAGATATATTATAGACTGGGGATTTGATTATACATGATATCAATCACATTCCATTTCACTCTTTGTGCTTGGCCTGTTTTTCCTTTATATGCTACCTAAAAGGCTCTCTTTGTTGTTTGTTGGAGTTTTTGACATGAGAAAATCTCTGTGATGATCAATCAGGTTCATTGCAACCGAATGGTAGCATTATTTCAGCTGAATTTTTTGCTATGTGCGGCGTTTCCAGTTATTTTGGTAATCTGTTTCATTTGAGCACAATAATATTTCTTTAAAGGAGCGAGAGGAGAGCCACTGTCTCTGACTTGCTCTCTGGGGTCCTTGGGGAAAAGGTCAGGGACAGCTAAGGTTGAAAACCTCCTGTTCCACATGACGGCGCTTCCAAATTGTTCTGGAGTTAATCCGCTGCAGGAAGAGGAAGCAGAGAGGACTGTCGTTGTCTTACAGGAGGACACGTGTCTCTCTGGGGTTTCTGTCACGCCTCGCGTCACGTCAGCGTGTGCGAGGAGGCCCAGGTGTGACCTTGGCTGGCTCCGACTGTAATCGGCGACGGGTCATCCTGAAACAGCTGAAGGAGACCGAGGTTGTCTTAATGTGGGATGAGTCAGACTGAGCACGAGGGAGAGCTGTTTACAGATGTCACAAGTAGAAATGACATGATTAAAAAAAAAAAAAACCCAGCCGTCCTTTATTTACCCTTGCGTGGAAGCTAGGAAAATGTTTCCTAAAATGGCTCTCAGTGAACTTTCCAGCAGAAATGAAGTCTTCTTCTGTGACTTGTTCAACATAGAAATGTAAATAAAAATGTAAACAAATCACATACTAATTGTAGGAAATGCTGCGGAAATGTATGCACGTCCATGCGTTCTGGACAGCGGAGCTGGTAACGATGTGTTTAGTCATAATCAGGTGAAGTGATCGGTGTTGATTAGGTGCATGTGTGAGCGAGCGAGGGGGGTGCCCTGCGCTCCTCTTCCTTCTCCGTCTGTCTCCGTCTCATACCTCCCCGTCTACTCTCCGTGCACGCTGCCTGTTATGTAACGCACCAGCCCGGCGCACAAGGAGGAGACACGATTCAAATGACACGTGGAAAACATGGTCCAGCGTTAATTGGGGCTAGTTTATTTTCCATCTTCTTTCATACCTTCATCTTTTTTTTCCCCTCTTCATATCTCCTCTGTTTTGGTCTCGAATGCACTCTTTCTGGTTCGATTCGACTTTTGTGCAAGTCCTGTTTCGCTCTTTGTGCTTCCGGCAAATCCAATTATGGTCCATCAACCCAGCCTCATTCCAAAGGGAGAGCTGATGCCGCTTCGGATGTCGAGTGGCGCCGTGACGTCAGATCAGGTGTTGACCTTGGTGGTTGAGCTGTGTGTCTTTGTTGTCCACAGTCTGCAGGACGGAGGGAGGGGTTAGTTTGTTCAGATTCTTCTTTCACCACGACAGGGCCTAATTTGTGACTCTCACTTATATTGTGCCGTAGCAGAACTGGGTGATGATGCGGCGCAGTCCTCCCGTCCTGTTTTTAACTGTTGATTTTTAAGGAGTTGGAGGGACATTAAGCGACAGAGGGAAGGAAAGGGATGAAATGGACTACATGTGCAGGGAGGCATGAGCGCACCTGCTAACCTTCCTGTTGCAGCTTATTGGCTGAAGAATGCTTAAAATATAAAGATGCACCGATGGGGCTTTTTCCTGGCCTAACATAATTTTTGGTTTTTCTCTCAGGTTTAACTTGACAATTATTTTTCCTCTGGGCTATAATGCATGAAAAACACAATGTGTCAGGTACTAGTTTCAAATGTAGCAAAAAAACAAAACAAAACAGAAATTGCACAATTATCACAATTTATGCAACATATTTATCCCTAACTTTCAGTAGATTTTTATGAACCCTTTAAGGCCTGTAAGGAAAACATATTCAGAATGGATGACAACATAAAATAATACATTTTACTCTACAATAAATTGTCCCAGACGTTATTGTGATAAATGATAATACTGGGGACACGGTCGAACGCCTTCTCCAAGTCCACAAAACACATGTAGAGTGGTTGGGCGAACTCCCATGCACCCTCCAGGACCCTGCTGAGGGTGTAGAGCTGGTCCATTGTTCCACGACCAGGATGA
Source organism: Poecilia reticulata (assembly GCF_904066995.2). Taxonomy (NCBI): domain Eukaryota; kingdom Metazoa; phylum Chordata; class Actinopteri; order Cyprinodontiformes; family Poeciliidae; genus Poecilia; species Poecilia reticulata. The sequence goes on from NC_088836.1 coordinate 15,708,954, forward strand.
AAACCACACTGCTCTTCTTGAATCCGAGGTTCGACTATCCAACGGACCCTCCTCTCCAGGACCCCTGAATAGACCTTACCAGGGAGGCTTAAGAGTGTGACCCCCCTGTAATTGGAGCACACCCTCCGGTCCCCCTTTTTAAACAGGGGGACCACCACCCCAGTCTGCCAATCCAGGGGAACTGCCCACGATGTCCATGCAATATTGCAGAGTCAGCACAACCCTACAACATCCAGAGCCTTAAGGAACTCCGGGCGGATCTCATCCACCCCCGGAGCCCTGCCACCGAGGAGCTTTTTGACCACCTCGGCGACCTTGTCCCCAGAGACTGGAGAGCCCAACCCAGAGTCCCCAGGCTCAGCTTTCTCAACAGAAGGCATGTTGGTGGGATTGAGGATGTCTTCGAAGTATTCCACCCACCGGCCCGCAACGTCCCGAGTCGAGGTCAGCACCACACCATCCCCTCTATAAACAGTGTTGGTGCTGCACTGCTTCCCCCTCCTGAGAAGAATCGCCTCGAAGCCGTACGGAAGTCTGTCTCCATGGCCTCTCCAAACTCCTCCCTCGCCCGAGTTTTTGCCTCAGCGACCACCCGAGCCGCATGCTGCTTCGCCCGCCGGTACCCATCAGCTGCTTCTGGAGTCCCTCAGGCCAAAATGGCCTGATAGGACTCCTTCTTCAGCTTGACAGCATCCCTCACCGAAGGTGTCCACCAATGGGTTTGAGGGTTGCCGCCGCAACAGGCACCAACAACCTTGCGGCCGCCTCGGCAATGGAGGCACGGAACATGGTCCACTCAGACTCGATGTCCCCATCTCCCCCGGAACGTGTTCGAAGTTCTGCCGGAGATGGGAGTTAAACCTCCGTCTCACAGGGGACTCCGCCAGACGTTCCCAGCAGACCCTCACTACACGCTTGGGCCTGCCAGGTCTGACCGGCTTCCTCCCCCACCACCGGAGCCAACTCACCACCAGGTAGTGGTCAGTGGACAGCTCTGCACCTCTCTTCACCCGAGTGTCCAAGACATATGCCGCAAATCCGATGAAACGATGACAAAATCGATCATCGAACTGCGGCCTAGGGTGTCCTGGTGCCAAGTATTGACACCCTTATGCTTGAACATGGTGTTTGTGATGGACAATCCGTGACAAGCACAGAAGTCCAACAACAGAACACCACTCGAGTTCAGATTGGGGGGGTCGTTCCTCCCAACCACGCCCCTCCAGGTCTCACTGTCATTGCCCATGTGAGCGTTGAAGTCCCCCAGTAGAACAAGGGAGTCCCCAGGAGGGGCACTCTCCAGTAGCCCCTCTAAGGACTCCAAAAAGGGTGGGTAATCTGAACTGCTGTTTGGCCCGTAGGCACAGACAACAGTCAGAACCCATCCCCCCACCCGTAGGCGGAGGGAGGCTACCCTCTTGTTCACCGGGGTAAACCCCAACGTACAGGCACCGAGATGGGGGGCAACAAGTATGCCCACTCCAGCCCGGCGCCTCTCACCGTGGGCAACTCCAGAGTGGAAGTACGTCCAGCCCCTCTCAAGGAGACTGGTTCCAGAACCAGAGCCATGTGTCGAGGTGAGGCCAACTATTTCTAGCCGGAACCTCTCAGCCTCGCACACTAGCTCCGGTTCCTTCTCCACCAGAGAGGTGACGTTCCACGTCCCAAGAGCCATCTTCTGCAGCCGAGGATCAGACCGCCAAGGTCCCCTCCCTCGGCTGCTGCCCGTTACACACTGCACCCGACCCTTTGGCCCCTCCGACAGGTGGTGAGCCCATTGGAAGGGGGATCCACGTCTCCTCTTCGGGCTGAGCCCAGCCGGGCTCCGTGGGTAAAAGCCCAGCCACCAGGCGCTCGCCATCGTGCCCCACCTCCAGGCCTGGCTCCAGAGTGGGGCCCCGGTGACCCGCGTCTGGGCGAGGGCACGCTAGATCCAAGGTTGTTCTTCATCATAAGGGGTCTTCAGGCTGCGCTTTGTCTGGTTCCTCACCCAGGACCTGTCTGCCTTGGGTGACCCTGCCAGGGGCATAAAGCCTCAGACAGCATAGCTCCTAGGATCACTGGGACACTCAAACCCCTCCACCACGATAAGGTGGCAGCCCAAGGACAGACTGCCACTTTTTTTGTACTGTTATATTTATTCAGAATGTACAACCATCCAAAATCTACATCCAGTGCACAATAGTACATAATTTTTTTGATTGAAAAAACAAACTACAAAAAATAAAACCCACCCACTCTCTCCATGTAGCAACACATACAGTAAAAATTGCATTTAGCATTGCACATGATGCATTTTTGAAAAGCTAGAAGTAAGAGAAAAGTAATACAACAAAAATATTGAAAGACAGTGAAGATCAATAACAATCAGTCTCTCAGGTCTAATATGGTTAAAGGCACTTTGCTCTTTTAAAAAGATTCATTTAAATCAGGCGTGTTGAAGCAGGGAAACGTTGACCCTTCAGGGTCAAACTTGACGACCCCTGCACTCTAAATGATTTGCTCAGTCCGAGTGAATCTTGCTCTTTTAGTTTAAGTGATTTGCATAGAAATATCTTACATAGTTAGTGGTGCCTGACACAATCATAAATATTTGTTTAACTGCAATTACTATAGATTTCCACCTACCCATATCAATGTTATTATTCACATGAAATATGAGCAAAGCAAGCAACGACAATCGTCAAATGGAAAAAGCACAGATTTAAGGAATGTATTCGGTGCCAGTGATACAAAACATTCCCTGAATGGCATCTGAGTGTTGTCGTCCTGCGTCCCTGCGCCACCGCCAGCTACCACCAGAGGGGGGTTTCCCCAGCTCCCTTCCGACGCTCCACCCCACGGGTGTGCCACCACGCACCTGCCGATCATCAGATCATCACCAGGAGCTTAAGAGGAGCCACCTGACAACACTTCCTCGCCAGAGTGTTGATATCCGCGGTAACGGAAACTAGTAAGAAGGCCTTGCATTGTTAATTCTACGTGCTCTAACTATTCCATCTCCTCGCTCCAGGTTAAACCGAGTCCGAGAGCCGGATCGAATCCGAAACCGACCCATCCGCCAGCCGGACCCGGATTTCTCTGACGAGCACCCTCGGGCTGGCCCCTCTCTCCCTCAGCTCCCCGGACTGGCATAGCTCTGGTTCCTGCTCCCCAGCCCTGACGTTTCTGTCCGCCTCCCGTCCACAGTTCTCCGGATCTGTTTGTTAATAAACCTTTGGTCTCGAGCTTTCTCCTGGGTGTTTTGCTGCATGTGGGTTCAGTATACTTCTAAACCATGACAGAACACTCTGGACAAGCGAACCTAGCAGACGCACTCAGTGAGACCCTCGCAGAGCAGCATTCACTAATCCAGTCTCATGAGGCTGTGCTACGATCCCTGAGTAAACAACAAAAACATCACGAATCAGCGCCTAGAGTACTTGGCATCTCTACTCCAGAAGCAGCAGCCCGAACAGACGCCCTCGGCGGGTGACAAGGCGCCTCCTCAGCCAACTCCTCAACCGAGTGTGAGCGCCGATTACCGGGCGCCCACTCCGGATAAATTTCCGGGGAGACCGGAGGGGTTGGTGGATTTTACTTCAGTGTTCGCTGGTTTTCCACCGCTCCCCGCCCTCCTTCCCAAGTGACGATGCCAAGATATCCTTCGTTTTAGGTCTCCTAACGGCAAGGCGCTCAGGTGGGCGGAGGCAAGGTTTACGGACCCCACAAGGTTGGCTGCTCCTTCTCAGAATTTGTGGATGAGCTCAAGCTGGTCTTTGGGAACACTACCGATCAAGCAAGTATTCCCGTCGCTTATGGTCCCTTAAGCAGGGGCAAAAAACCGTGGCAGAGTTCTCGATCGAGTTCCGCACTCTAGCAGCGGCTTCAGACTGGAACGGCTGCGCCCTTAAGAGCGCATTTTTTCACGCACTTAGTGAGGGCATAAAGACGAGCTGGCTCCTTTAGACGAGCCCAAGACATTAAATGAATTAATAACTCTCGCCACCCGCCTGGATAACCGAATCAGGGAGCGCCGAAGCCAGAGGCAGGAGAGGCAGCCTGTCAGATTCCCTGGCTCAGCTATTCAGCAGGTGTCCCAACCCGCGCGGCCCGGGGATCTGGCACCCGACCCAGAGCCGGAGCCCATGCAGATTGGCCGTACGCGCTTGACCCCGGAGGACGGCAGCGGCGTAGAGAGTAAATCAGTGTCTGTACTGTGGCAAGCCGGGCCATTATATTGCTTTGTGTCCGGTCCGCCCAAACACGAAGGTCCGTCAGTCAGAATGGGGAAACTGATGGGCCGAACTCGCTCACCAACCCCTTCCCGTTTTTTACTCCCTACGATCCTGCAACTCAATAACCAGTCTTTGTCCCTCTCAGCACTCATAGATTCAGGCAGCGAACAAAACCTCATCGATCAATCCCTAGTCGAACAGTTTAACATCGAAACAGTAGGCTTCCCGTCTCATTCGATGTCGCCGCATTAAATGGGGGGCGTCTTCCCAAGATCACTCACCGGACCCAGCCGCTTCAGTTAGTGGTTTCCGGCAATCATTGTGAGACTATCCCTTTTTTGTTTTCCCACCACCCAGTCACCTCTGGTTTAGGTCTCACCTGGCTACAGCAGCACAATCCCCACGGACTGGGTTAACAACCGTCTCGAGTCGTGGTCCGCTAACTGCCTCTCCTCATGTCTCCAATCCGCAGTCCAGCCAAGTTCTCCGTCGGCCAGCGATGAGGGGCGGATCCCGCTTACTCTCCCTGGTTCCGGCGGAATACCACAACTTAAGACAAGTGTTAGTAAGGACAAAGCTCTCTCTTTACCCCCCCATCGCCCTTACGATTGCGCCATCGACCTTCTGTCGGGTGCGCCTCTTCCTTCCAGCCGTCTCTCAATATTCTCTCCCCGAGCGCCAGGCTATGGAGAATTATCAGGGAATCCCTAGCAGCCGGCATCATCAGGCGCTCCTCGTCTCCTGTGGGGGCGGGGTTTTTCTTGTTAGTAAGAAAGACGGGTCCCTCCGACCCTGCATCGATTACAGAGGGCTCAACCGCATCACTGTTAAGAACAAATACCCACTCCCCTCATTCATCTGCCTTTGAACCAGTGCAGGAAGCGGCTATCTTCTCCAAGTTAGATCTCCGCAACGCATATCACCTCGTTCGTATCGTCACGGAGATGAGTGGAAGACGGCTTTTAAGACTCCTATGGGACATTTGAATATTGGTTATGCCATTCGGCCTTCTAATGCGCAGCAGTTTCCAGTCCCTGATCAATGATGTCCTGCGCGACTTCCTGAACGTTTTGTTTTTGTTTACTGGACGACATATAATCTACTCCGTAATCTCTCTGACCATCGCACGCATGTCCGTCTCGTTCTCCAGCGCCTCCTCGAGAACCGCCTTTTGTCAAGGCTGAAAGTGCGAGTTCCACAGGACCTCGATCAGCTTCCTGGGATACATCCTCGAGGCGGGGCGAGTTAGACCTGATCCCGAGAGAATTAAGGCAGTGATTGACTGGCCCACTCCCAACTCACGAAAGCAGCTCCAGAGGTTCCTGGGTTCGCAAACTTCTACAGACGCTTTATAAGAAACTCAGCCAGACGGCCGCCCCGCTAAACGGTCTCACTTCCCCTAAGGTTGCCTTCTCCTGGACTGAGGGTGCGGATCGGGCCTTTAACAACCTCAAGAGGAGGTTCGCTCAGGCTCCCGTTTGACCCAGCCGGATCCCCACAGACAATTCATTTGGAGGTGGATGCCTCAGACACGGGGGCAGGAGCAGTTCTCTCTCAACACGCAGCCCCGACGAAAAGCTGCGCCCTGCGCCTTTTTTCCCGTAGGCTAACCCCTGCGGAGAGGAATTATGACGTGGGGGATAGGGAGCTCTTGGCGATAAAGCTGGCCCTCGAGGAGTGGCGCCACTGGCTGGAGGGTTCCGAGCACCCGGTCTTAGTTTGGACCGACCATAAGAATCTTGCCTACCTGCAGACTGCAAGACGTCTCAATACTCGCCAGTCCCGCTGGTCGTTGTTCTTCTCCCGGTTCAACCTTTCTATCACTTATCGCCCAGGATCCAAAAACGTCAAGCCCGATGCGCTGTCCGCCAGCATTCTCCGGAGGATTCCGAGAAGGGACCCACCACCATCCTCCCACCTAGTTGCACCGTGGTGCGCTCAGCTGGGGAATTAGGGATCTGGTGAGGCGAGCTCAACAGAACGAGCCCGGCCCAGGGAACGGACCTCCGGACAAGATGTACGTTCCTTCTAAGGTACGGTCACGTTTAATTAAGTGGTTCCACACCTCTAGGTTCGCCGCCCATCCTGGAGTCAGCAGGACGATAGCGCTCGTCTCGCACCGCTTCTGGTGGCCCGCCATGCACAGGGACATAAGGGAATATGTTCTAGCCTGTCAAGCATGTGCCCGCAACAAGCCGTCTCATCGCCCGCCGGCCGGCCTTCTCCAGCCACTGACCATCCCAAGCGCCCCTGGTCGCACATTGCAATCGACTTTGTAACGGGGCTTCCCCAATCCCAAGGTATGACCACTATACTCACTATTATCGACCGCTTTTCGAAGGCTTGCCACCTTGTTCCTCTCAGAAGGCTCCCGTCAGCATTTCAGACGGCGCAGCTGCTCGTTAACACGTTTTTCGCCTACATGGAATACCTACGGAGATCCTGTCTGACCGGGACCGCAGTTCACGTCACAGGTATGGAGGCAGTTTTGTCGCGCCCTTGACGCCAAGGTGTCACTCACTTCAGGACACCACCCCCAGTCCAATGGCCAGGTGGAACGCCTCAATCAGCAACTCGAATCAGCCCTCCGATGTGTCTCTTCCTCCAACGCTTCCGACTGGTGTAGATTCCTGCCTTGGGTAGAATATGCCACAACTCGCAGGTCTCCACGGCAACAGGACGATCCCCTTTGAGGTTTCGTTGGGTTACCAGCCTCCCCTCTTTCCGGAGGATGAGAAGGCCATCGCTGTTACCTCGGTGCTTCAGCACATCAGGCGCAGTAAACGCATCTGGTCCTCCACTGTCGCGGCTCTCCAGCGGACCGCCACCCTCACCTGCCGCTCGGCCAATCGGAGACGGACGCCCGCGCCCCAGTACCTACCTGGGCAAGAGGTATGGCTCTCATCACGTGACATTCCTTTAAGATCTGTCTCTAGAAAACTGGCTCCCCGCTTCATCGGCCCATACGTCATCGAGTCAATCATCAGCCCCACGGCCGTGCGCCTCCGTCTCCCTCCCAACCTCCGAGTTCACCCCACGTTCCACGTCTCCCAGGTCAAGCCTGTCACCACTAGCGCCCTATGCCCTCCTGCCAGACCCCCTCCACCCGCCCGGGACACCAAGGAGGTCCGGTCTACACAGTTAGCAGAATCATGGACGCCCGTCGCCGGGGACGGGGTGGCAGTACCTTGTGGACTGGGAGGGTTATGGTCCCGAGTACCGTCAATGGGTTCCCCGTTCATTTATTTGCGATCCTTCCCTGATCGCCGATTACCACTCATCCCTGCCCTCGACTTCATCTGGACCGCCGGAGGCGGTCGTTAGGGAGGGGTGATGTTGTCGCCCTGCGTCCCTGCGCCACCGCCAGCTACCACCAGAGGGGGGTTTCCCCAGCTCCCTACCGGCGCTCCACCCCACGGGTGTGCCACCACGCACCTGCCGATCATCAGATCATCACCAGGAGCTTAAGAGGAGCCACCTGACAACACTTCCTCGCCAGAGTGTTGATATCCGCGGTAACGGAAACTAGTAAGAAGGCCTTGCATTGTTAATTCTACGTGCTCTAACTATTCCATCTCCTCGCTCCAGGTTAAACCGAGTCCGAGAGCCGGATCGAATCCGAACCCGACCCATCCGCCAGCCGGACCCGGATTTCTCTGACGAGCACCCTCGGGCTGGCCCCTCTCTCCCTCAGCTCCCCGGACTGGCATAGCTCTGGTTCCTGCTCCCCAGCCCTGACGTTTCTGTTCCGCCTCCCGTCCACAGTTCTCCGGATCTGTTTGTTAATAAACCTTTGGTCTCGAGCTTTCTCCTGGGTGTTTTGCTGCATGTGGGTTCAGTATACTTCTAAAACCATGACACTGAGAGGCTCACAGTTGATATAAACACATGTTAGTTATCTAAAAATGTACAGAGATGGACTTATTGATGGGTGGAGTTAACACACTTTTATAGACATTGTCTCTTTGTTTGTCTTTAGTCGCAATAAGACATATTTTCATGTATTTAACTGCCTCAAAGGCAAACCAAAAGTTTCTTTTAAAAAATTTTTTACATAAATATTACAAATGTCAATTAGGAATTTATGTGATTGACCAACAGAAAGTACTGCTGTATTTTGAAGAAAAAAATAAGTTTTTTGAGCATCTTTTAAAAATAACATCTGAAAAGTGTGGTGTGCATTTGTATTCAGGGGCTCCACTCTGATACCCCTAACTGAACAACCAAGTGTGAGGTATGGCCCTCACAAATGATCTAATTAGTGAATGTTGTTCATTTGTTCATAGTTTATTCTTATTAAAGGCCTCAGATGATTAGCTGAGAATATTTGTCAACAAACAGCATTTTGAAGACCAAGGGAGGAGGAGCAGATATCTGATGTGGGGAATTATTTAGACAGCTGTCAACTCCACAGATCTGTGAATCTTTAACGATTCATCCTGGGTGCCAGCTACCCATCTGGACACTGCAGAGAGGCACAGGTCCACAGTCCAGACTCACCTGGGTGCCAGAAATCAGAGTACTGGCACCTCAAATTTTGCTGGATGATAAATTGTCCCAGAAATTATTGTGAAAAATGATAGCAGTGTTGTTGTGAGACTATTTTTGGCATAAAAATGCAAGTTTGCCTTCTCAAATACAGTGGAGCAGTTGGTAGAGCTGTTGCCTTGCAGCAAGAAGGTTCTCAGTTCGATTCCCGGCCCCGGGCTTTCTGCATGGAGTTTGCATGTTCTCCCTGTGCATGCGTGGGTTTTGTCCGGGTACTCCGGTTTCCTCCCACAGTCCAAAAACATGACTGTCAGGTTAATTGGCCTCTCCAAATTGCCCCTAGGTGTGAGTGTGTGTGTGCATGGTTGTGTGTCCTGTGTGTCTCTGTGTTGCCCTGCGACAGACTGGCGACCTGTCCAGGGTGACCCCGCCTCTCGCCCGGAACGTTAGCTGGAGATAGGCACCAGCAACCCTCCCGACCCCACTAAGGGACAAGGGTGTAAAGAAAATGGATGGATGGATGGATGAATGAAAGACAAATAAACTTTAATTTTGTTCGGAACACTTCGCACTGGAGCAGGAAGACATTTTTAAATATCCAAAATAACGCACACCGACTAAAAACAATAGATAAAAAGGAAATAAAAACCACACACAACCCCAAAACACAAATAAAATTGATTATGATGTCACTAAACAAAACTGCTCTTCAAAAAAATGTTAATCATCACAGTAGAAATGACCAAGCTCATTTGAATTTATCATGTGATTAATTGATTAGGGTCATAAATTACACTTAGATGCATCATTCTTCCTGTTCTTAAGTGTTGTTGTTATTTTTGTGATGCTGTAAGAAATGTGTGCATATATTCACTCCCAATCCTACTTTTGTGACGTCCCAAAGGAGGGAGACTGTGGTCAGACTGGGACAGTGTGCTTTAAGCATGTTAAGTTTTTATTCTCTTTTAACCAAAACCCATAGATGGACAGAGATATAACGCCTGAGACAGTGTGAATGTTTTTTACTTTCAAATCATAGATCGAATGAAGTAACTTATGGAATGACTGAAGTGTTTATGCAAGAATAGCCATTATAGAAATTATAAAGGCAATCAGCCTATGATAAGGATGATAGACTAAAGGTATGAGGTAGAACAGTAGGCTAGCTCAGCAGCTCAGCTTTTGATCTATTATTGTGTGTGAGGTAATGTGAGTCATAAAATGCAGTCCATCGACCATTTACCACAGAGGCAGGGAGAAGACGCTCTCTGAATGGCTGCTGTGGATGCAGATGCTGCATCCCTGCCTGCCTGCTGGCTCCAGTTTCTGTGTGGAAGCTGCTTTCCCCCCTCTCTCCCCCGCTCTCTCTGTCTGCCACCCTTCTCCTCCTCTGCTCCTTCTCATCCTGCTGTCTTTCTGCCCAGCTCCGTCACTCCGGCTCCATCCACCCCGCTTCCCCTTCAGCCTGCCGCTGCCACAGTTGCTGCCTGCCTGCCTTGCCTGCTTCATTTGCTTTCTATCTCCCCCGCTCTCCTGTTTGCTCAGCTCCATATTATGAAATTTTCAGTAGCTTTGCAGCGGTTTAGTCATGCATTGCCAAAAAGAGACTCCATACACTTCAAGTGTTTTATTTATTTTTTTGGGCGAACGTGTGCCGCTGTATTTTTGGTGATACTGGAAACTCCCCTTTCCTGCTCGTTCATTCAGATTTGTGGATTAGTCTGTGTGGATCAGGAATGTTCAGCTGTTTGGGTGAAATGTCATGTCATCGTCGAGGGGAAATTTCCGAGTCTGACTGTGTTGTTTTCAGGAAACGTTCATGGCATATTTAAGATTATTAATACTGCTCTGACTGAGATCTACTTAGCATTTGATTTCTATCAAATTAGTATCGTTGGCAACCATTCTGTCATTTTCTCATCTCAGGTAAACAAAATAAAATCTTAGTGAGTGAGTTAACATCTCGGTCTTTTTTTCTCTCTTTCCCTTCAGTCATGTGACTGCATCACTCATCTCTCATGCCTCCGCTCCTTCATCCTCCTCCTGCTTCCTCCTAGCTCAGCCGTCCGTCGTGATGCTATGCAGGACTTAATATTGTCAGGGGTGCCTTGTTAAAAGCACAAGGACCCATAATCACTTGTGCAAATGCACAGTTTCATTAAAGTTTCAGGGAAATTGCCATGTTTTATTCAGACAGTTATGAGGTTACCCACAGAAAGTGGCGTGGCAGCTTCTCGCTTGTTTTCTTCGACTAAAACGGCTGGAGTGTTGGGCTGACGGCGTAAATGAAATCAGAAACATCCTGAAGGTTCTTCCTTTTTTTTTTTTTTTTTAATCAAATAATGTGAACGCCCATGCCACTTTGTTGACTAACTCAAACTTTTCCTGTCTGCTTTTCTTCTCTCCACAGACATTTATAGTGATAAATAAAGGGAAGACAATCTTCCGTTTTAGTGCCACACCTGCCTTGTACTTCATAAGTCCTTTCAATCTGGCTAGGCGAATAGCTATTAAAATTTTGATACATTCATATCCTTTTTGAAATGGTGCTGTTAACTGCAGCCTACAGGAGGGTTTCCTGCTCACATGCATTATTCATGGTGATATGTTCTGTATTTCTGCCGCCGATGTTTCCAGCGACTGCAGGAGAGGATCAGTGTGTGAGAGTCAAAGCACTTCCACACATGTTAAGACTGTTCAGGCAGTAGCCATTTTATCACAGAAGGAAATGGCTGGCACAAATGATGAGTCATTCTTTACAGTAAACCAAGCAAACCCTCACAATTTGTGAAATCTACCTGACTACCCCTCATGAACTGCACGAAGTTGTGTCTGACTTTGTTTGGTGGGCTTTTAAAGACTTAGTAAGAGCTGGAAAGTTGTTGGTAGATGGCAATTTGAAGATTATCGGGGTCAAATACACTCAGTCTGGTCAAAATTGCCAAATGAATGACTGCATGGAGAAATCCGATCCTGTATCTAAGTAGTGAAAAGTCTACATCCAGATGCTGTTTTTAAAAAACAAACTGATGTACAAAGTTTTTTAAATTTGTGGTTTCCTTTTTGACCTTCATACCGCTTTGTTGTGACAAATGTATATGAGATACTTTTGTTTAGTTATTTGAAAATCTTTTTGTGTCCTCTGAGACACTGAGATTTGGATATATTAATGTTTTTAAAGTTTGTATGTTCACCATGAATGGTATTTTTCCTTAACACATGCTTCACTCTTTTCAGCATGATCATTATGTGTACTATTTTGACCAACTGTATATTCATGACCTTTAGTGATCCCCCTGAGTGGTCAAAACAAGTAGAGTAAGTATCCTTTATCCTATCCTCACACAATATTATGAATGCATGCAAAGTTTTTAAGCATTTGTGATTCTGAATGTGCCATTCCCACATCCACAGCACAAAGGTAGGCACACTTAATGTTTACATTAATTGGAAACTGAAAACAACAGACAATGTTTAATTTACTTAAACCCTGATAGCTGCTAATATTTGGAGCAACAAATACATTATAGTTTAACATTTCTGTTTTAATTTACCATAAACTTTAGCTAAAGCAAATATTAGAAGCAAGCTAATTAACCCCAGGAAAACATTTGGCTAATTTCATATTCTAAACATGATTTTTTTTACAGCAAAAATATAATAGTATAATAAATTATACAAGAATATTCTGTTGTTACAGTACTGGGTAACTCTTAGCTAAATGGCTGTACCTCTTTAGACTATTATACAACATTTTGTTCTAGTTGTGACGATGCTAATAGCTTAGCTTTGGATTTTAAGAGCAGCTGCTGGGCAGCTAATTTTACATTCTTACATTGCTTTGTAACATTATCCTATAATATTGCTCCATAGTGTAAACAACACAAGAATACTGTAATAATAATACTGCTGTTTTCAACCTATAAATATCTTTGTATTCAAAGCCTTTACTTGTCAGTTCTGCTTTTAAGCTAAAATGCTAGCATTATAAGAGGTACAAGGTTGAAATGTTATGGTATGATATAACAGTTTAGTGTTTTATTGAACAATTCTCTGCTCTGTATAACACAAATATTTTTCAATTCATGACTTTACCTAGTAGAAACTAAATAGCTGCTAATTTTAGGAGCTAACATGTTGACAAATGTTGGTCTCTGATATTAGCAGCTTCTTGACTGCTAATTTTACATCTCAAAACTTGTTTTGTTTCAGTATCTGATATTATTTTAGCATATGGCACAATAAAACTATGGTCTGTGTAATAGTAGGCCTATGCATTTAATAAAGTATTAGCTGCCAATTTACTTAAATTGTGTTATTACTATTAGTAGTTCAAATATTATAAATAACAGGAGGCCACTAATATTACCTTCTTTGTAAAACACAATGTTCTTTTTTAACAAAATCAAACATTTTGTGTATTAATTTTTTCTATTGGAAGAGAAAATGTTGACATTGTTACAAAGATTATTTTTGGTTGCTAAATTTAAATGTGTTTTCTTGGGTGTTTTAATTGTGAGTTGCTGCATGTTCCTGTAAATGAGCCAGATTTGATCCGGTCCAGTAAACTGATCCTTTCCACACTTTTGTCTTTCAGGTACACATTCACAGGAATTTATACGTTTGAGTCTCTTGTAAAAATCACCGCACGTGGATTCTGTATAGATAATTTTACATTCCTAAGAGATCCATGGAATTGGCTGGATTTCATGGTGATTTCGATGGCGTAAGTATTTCTCTTTTCTTTTGCCATTCTGACGTACAGAGTCTTTATTATTAAATGCGAGTATCTAAATTGATGCTTTAGTGCTTACATTTTTTTGCTTTTAGAGCTTTTATTGTGTTTTCTATCTGATAACCCATCTTTGCGTTTCCTCCATTTATCTAAAACTTCTCTGGTGTTTCTCTTTGGGAATCAAAGCGGCTCTCCATCGAGTACTGCGCAGCCCAGTGACTACTCCCATACCTCAGATTTAGCTTCCTCTTGCCATCTGACTGTCTGCCTCAGTCACCTTTTTGGTCTTGATCATTTGGTGTTGACATCATCTTCACAAAGACTCCTTGCCTTAACTTGTTATTTTACGTTAGGTAGATTATGCCAGTTTTTGCCCCAGAGTGATCAGTAAATCACATTTCATTGTTTGTCGGTCTGTCTCTCACAAAGCCCACCCGTGGGGATAATTCATCTTTTCATCTTCTATATGCATGTATATAATGAGCTGTTGTAACTGTGGTTTGATCCTGCAGGTATATAACAGAGTTTGTAAACCTAGGCAATGTCTCAGCTCTGCGCACGTTCAGGGTGTTGAGGGCATTGAAAACTATTTCTGTAATTCCAGGTAAGACAGGATGGGGCGAGGGGAAGGTGGGGCGGGGTCGGTGTTAGGTGTGTGTGTCTTTCTTTCCTTTTACCTTCCACCCTTCTCCTCAGTGGACAGGCTCTGTGAGTGGCGTCGTCTCCTCCCGGTTCGGTGGTGTTGTGCTCTTGGCGTGTGTGGTTTTTGTCATCGTGTTTGTTCTGTGTGTGATCCTTCCCCTATTTCAGATATGTAACAGAGTTTGTGGACCTGGGCAATGTATCTGCGCTGAGAACGTTCAGAGTTCTCCGAGCATTGAAAACTATCTCTGTCATTCCAGGTGAGACTCAGTTTAAACACTAAGGCTGATCCTCGCACCCTTTGTTTTTCTACTCACTATTATTATGGTTAAAGATATGATTTAAGCAGCAACAAAATAATTGGAGACAGCCATGTTTTTATTTATTTTTCCTCCAAAATTATCAAAAATGGTACTAATACATTTTTGATAGGCTTTGCAGTCTCCTCTGAGGTCATTCAAAGTGTCTGCACTCTCTCTTGCCCCACCAGCGCTCTCATTACGAGGCTCGTCTCCAAGGCAGCTTGGTTTGTCTTAAATGGAACCCTGAAGTAAAAAACTTACGAAAATCCTCCAATCACGTCATTTCAGGATCGAAAAGAATAACTTCTCATTCACTGGAAACAGTTTGATGTAAATAAATATGATTTAATTCACAATGCACCAAACTCACATTTGAAATCAGACAAAACGACTCATGGGTACTGCTTCTTGTAAAAATATACACACTAGTTAAATGCCATGTGAGTTATTTCTTAAGCTAAATAAAAAAAAATAAAAACTCTTTTATGACATACATATGATGAATGTTACATTAGAGAGGTAAAGATGTGTTAAAATAAGCTTTTACATCTTCGATTTCACCCTAAATTTGAATGCAATTATTCTTTTGTGATATGTTTCTTTTTTTCTAAAACATAAAAGCATTTTTAAATGCGTACTTTTTATTAAAGTTAATAATTGGTTCTTGGCTTATGATGTTAATAATACACCACCTTCTGTTTCTGGGCGATGGTACATTTCTGTTAGCCACTTCTACGAATGGGAAAGACAGACTTTACATTCAGGTACAACATACACAGTATATGTTGATCTTTACAATTTAGAAGAAGGACAAGCAAAAAAAACAATTTCTCTAAAAATGCTAATGAGTAAAAGCTTCAGTACGACTAACCCAATGCTAACCCAAGGATAACGTCCCATCGCATTCAGTGAAAATAATGGTTTGGGCGGAAAACAAAAATCTGCAAAGATCTTTGCTAAAGAGCTGCAGCCAAATTTTCAGTGTGAGATCCTGTTTTAGCAAAAAATGTAAAATGTCTTTTTTTTTTACACATCTTTACCAGAGATTCTTGTGATCTTTGTAAGCTCACCAGCCCTCCACATTTATTGGTCATTTTCAGCACTTAGACTCTGATTGGCTTCAAACTGTTTAAGTGTACACATCAAAACTTCACCCCAACATGGGACTTCAGCAGAATCTAAATTTGAATGCAAACTGAAATAATAAAATAAGGATGAAGTTTAAAGAAAACACGCCTGAGGTGTTTTAGGTATCGGTGTGAATCCAAAACGTCACAGAAGTCACATAAGTCCGGGTTCCATTTAAGCAACAGCTTCAATCCCCTCCTTTTACCTGCTTTTCAATAAGTGGATGCTCTTTTGCTTTAGCAAATACCCAACACCGCTTTTTGAGAACAAAATCAGGTTAAGAAGCATGAAGATAAAAATAGAGGACAGCTTGTCAAATTTCCCATCGCTACTTTATCTTGTCCTGAAAGAGTAATGTGTTTTGTTGCTCCTGCTTTTGCTGAAGGCTGAATTGGAACGAGAGGATTCCTGCTAGCAGGACCTAAACCGATACTTATGAATAGTTTTCGAGAGATCCCACAGAATATGTTTATCACATGTGTATGAAGACTGCCAAGCCTAGCTTGTGAACATATCTCTTATGCTGCATGATGCTTTTCAGTCACTTGCTTTTATAATACTAGCCTATAAAGAGCTTGGCTGACAAATGGCATTGAAAGTTTGATTTGCCCTAATTTTTGTTTGGTTATCAATTTTTCTTTCTCTTTATTTTATGGGGGGGGGGGGGGGGGTTCCAACAGCTGTGAGACATGTTGACATTATAAAGGTTGGAAATTCAAATCATATAACAACTAAAAGAAAATGTTGAAAGCATGTATTAACTCTATATTTTAAATCTGGAGGGGCTTTGTATTCTTTATGTGGGTATTGGCTGTGATGAGGGAAAGGTAAAGTTCTAATTGAACTTATATTTTATGATCTATAAGTGTATTTGTGGAAAAAACTATTTTTCCATGTTGGGAAACCAACATTCTCCTTGCCTTTACATTTAATCACTTCTGGCAGCTGCTTAGCTTGGCATGAAAAATACAGAAAGTAAGGCCTGCTCTGTCCAGAGATGCACAATCCCTGCTAGAAGCAACGTTTTAAGAGGTGCACGATAATCATCTTTGAATAGAACGGATGATGTTTTACACAAGGTTTTGGGTTTTCATATCTGAACATTAAATTCCTAATTAGCGTTTGTTTTTTTTTTGCTACAAAAGCCTCATAGTTTTGATCTGTCTAATGTATTTTATGGAAATAAAAATATTATTTACAAGAACTTAGTGGGTAATGAAAACACCGCTTTTCATTGCATACTTTTGAAACATTTAAGGCTTAAGTGTTAGAAATAAAGATTTTGCAAGTTCTTTTATTCAATATATCAAACCACGTAGTCTCTGGAAACAAATAAAATATTTCAAAATCATATGCAGGTTTCTCCTTGGTAAAGCTAACTGAGTGCTGGATGTTGACACACACTTTGTTCTAAATTACTCAAAAAATGAAGGACTCACGATTTATTTTAGTAAATATTAATTATCAGCCATAATAGGAGTATTGATATCAGAAATCAGTATAGGCCCAAATTTTCACATTAGTGCATCCCTACAAAAACAGGATTAAATTGATTATGTGTGTACATTTTCAGTTTTTTAAATAAAAAGGCTAGCAGTCTTTCCAGTGTTTAAGCTAGGTGCTAGGCTAGTGTGGTTGGGTGTTTAGATGCCTTTTATGGTGAATTACTCAATAAACTAAATCAAAATCAGTTCTGACAATCTCTTTATAAGATAAAATCCAATTTTTGAGTTTTTTTAATAGACAGATGCTTCAGTTATTCTTTGGATTGAGTCAGGCCAGCATTTTATTAAGATTTACAAGTCAAAACTAAATGGCTGCTGAACATTGTGTTTAGGTGTAAAGGAAGTAATTATTTTTACCTTTTAGCTTTAGATTTACTAATCAAAAAAAGGCTTGTTTTTATTAAAACCCCAACCACTATGGATTGTTTGGTGACATAGATTTACTATATGGGATCTTCTCATTAAGACAATGACAAACAGCAACAGACGCAGCCAAGCTGCTGACGCTTTTACTAACATAGCCTGAGTATGAAAGACTAAACCGAGGGCATATTTTTATTAGAACATATTGCATGTGCCGCCGGTAAAGCCCACTAGGCTGAACAGAAAAGAGGGTGTGGGTCGCCCAGCATCCCTGTTTGCGTTGTCTGTGGACCCCATTGTGAACGCTGCCAGAGGGATGCCTGTTCAAAGAGGTAACATTGCTTTGTGTTCACCGAAAATGTGGATGAGACAGGTCGCAGGGCCACAGTACGGGGAGTCAGTGCT
This sequence comes from Poecilia reticulata, assembly GCF_904066995.2. Classification (NCBI taxonomy): domain Eukaryota; kingdom Metazoa; phylum Chordata; class Actinopteri; order Cyprinodontiformes; family Poeciliidae; genus Poecilia; species Poecilia reticulata. The sequence goes on from NC_088836.1 coordinate 15,726,739, forward strand.
TTCGTAAATGACGCCTTAAACAAGACAGTTCAAGAAAGTGCCTGCAACTGGCACTGGCATTGAATTGCTCCTGTTCAGCCTTGGAGTTTAAATGACCTGCATGTGGTTTCCAGCCCCCTGCCTGTGCCTCAGTCCCTCCTCATAGCCCCTCGTTGTGCTGCTGTGCTCTTTTCCTTATGGATTTCCTTTCACTATTTTGCAGCCCTCCCCCTCTTTTATTTTTTTTATTTCATCCCTTATTGGCAGTGACAAACAAATTTTCCCTCAGTATACATGTTTTGTCTGGATCTAAAAAGAGTGGAATGGCTTCTAAATATTTCCTGTTTATTGTTCTTAAGATGCTTTGTTTGTCATTTGTAATTTTAGGGAAAAAAAAAATTAACATAAATTTACCCTTCAAGTCATTTGAAGATTAAAAGTCAACTTTTAATTAAATTTGCAGTTGAATTGAATATGTCACAATTTTATTGGAGAAAGCTTTTCTTTCAATAACAAATTAATAAAATGTATTGAAAATGGCATCACTGTTAAGCCATAATTTCTAGCAGGATTAGATTTTTCAAAGAATAGCTTGTTGATAATTAGCAGCTCTTATTTCACCTCCGTGGTTTGTGTACGTGTGTGCGTGTGTGTGTGTGTGTGTGTGTGGCTGCCCACCAGGCCTGAAGACCATTGTGGGAGCTCTGATCCAGTCTGTGAAGAAGCTTTCAGACGTGATGATCCTCACCGTCTTCTGCCTGAGCGTGTTCGCCCTGATCGGCCTTCAGCTCTTCATGGGGAACCTGCGGCAGAAGTGCGTCATCTGGCCAATCAACCTCAACGGGACTTACCTGAACAACGGCAGCAAGGGCTTCGACTGGAACGAGTACATCAACAATGATAGTAAGTAGAGGCGAGGCGCTGCTGCCACTGGTGACCTGGCAGCGATGTCGCGGGTGAGTCAGGCCATATGCTGGAACGGGAAAACAGTATGTCGGTTTGGCAAAACTTACTGGCTTGAAATGAGATGCTCCCGATTGAGTTTGTGCGAGCAAACTGAAGTTAGAAATTTAAGTACACAATTTAAGCTGCAAGAGAAAACAAATTAAACAGTTAATTAATTGTTTGTTTATTTTTTTCTGCAGCCAATTTCTACTTCCTGCCTGGTCAGCTGGACGCTCTGCTCTGTGGGAACAGCTCCGACTCTGGGTAAGATGACTCCTGTGTTGCCCTCATCCAAAAGCAATTATTGCTCCCAGTGTCTTGCACAAGTACTCGTATCACTTCAGACATACTTGCATATTATTCACGGAAACTTTTGTGTCTTTTATTGGAGTTTCTTTTTTGTGTGTGTGTGTGTCTGTGTGGCAGAATAACATAAATTAGCATATAATTGTGAAGTAGCAGGAAATGGTATACAGTTGTCCAAAACTTTCATCAGAGCACCAAAGTTTAGCGTACTGGCCTGCGTGCAGAATGCTTTGTGAGGCGGAGAACTAAAACACACCATTCCTGTGGTTGAGATCATTATGTTGTGAGGATACGTTTTTCATCCAGGACAGTGCAGCTTGTCAGAAAGGATAAGAAGATGGATGGAGTTAAACACACTGTAAGATAACCTGGTAGAAGCTGCAAATTCAAGCTAACTGATTTCAAGCAAATACATCTGAAGACATGCAGCTGTAACTGCACTAAAAGGTGGTTCTGTATTCACTCAGGGAGGTGAAATATGCTAAAAATGCTCATCACACTTCAACTTTTTACTTAATTATAGTTGTGCAGGATTTTATTCATGGGTATCAGAATAAAAGGGGTATTTGCATGCCACACTTTTGGGTTTTTTTTCTTTTGAAAAATATGCATGATTTTCCCTTCACTTTAGAATTATGCATTATTGGGATGTCATTAAAATTCAAATTAAACTTTCGAAAGGCTGTGGTTCTTATCTGTGAAAATGGGAAAAAAAAGCACATTAAGGGCAGTTCATAGTTTTATACGACACTGTTCTTGGTAAACAGCGCTGGATGCTATCCTCTCATTCTGTGCCTCTCCTCGCCTCTCAGCCGCTGCCCAGAGGGCTACATGTGCATGAAAGCTGGGAGGAATCCAAACTACGGCTACACCAGCTTTGACAGCTTCGGCTGGGCCTTCCTGGCTCTCTTCCGACTCATGACGCAGGACTTCTGGGAGAACCTGTACATGCTGGTACGACAGATGTGTTAACCGGTCCGGCATGCTTTTGCTGCACAGCGCACATCCGTCTTCAAATAATCCTGCTTAAGAATTACGTGAAAGTGATTAAACTATTATTACCAGATTCCAAAGGTGAATATATCAATGTGCCAGATTTTAGTCTATAAATTATCAGGTTAACTTGAATTATCATTGCAATGCTGTAACAAGAATATCATTTTATTTTTTGCCATTTTTGCAAAATAAATAAATAAATAAAATGCTAAATATCTCCAGAAATATGAACATTGTAAATCTAGAAGAAGATAACCGTTTCTACTTAAATTGTGGCAGATCTCCATTTTCTTCATCTGCTACATTTGACCTGTTCAATTTAAAGTGTGCATCCCAGTCTCTCCCCCTCTGGCCAGACTTCTGCACCCTTCGGTGCTGAGTTTAATATAAAATGGCGGCAACGGTCCTGACTTCAGCTCTATAGGATCGAGTGGAAGGGATAAATCATGAAATATTCAGAACTTCGTAATATGGAGTGGTCATGGAGGGAAACTTTAGACCTCATTGAGATTGAGAATCATGACACGTATTTGTTTTTCTGTTTGCATTTCAACACCGAGCTACAGGATGTGGCCGTCTCTGCATTGAGATTATTTATGAGTTTACTGGGTGTTCTTCTTTAGATAAATATACAATAAATTATGAGCGATTACACTGTTTCTTCGGTTTAAATAAATGTTGCTTCTTTTATGAAAGTATAAAAAATGGCTTCGTTTATAGTTGGTGTTTGAGCAAAATTCCCCTCTTTCTTTTTGCATTTTCATGTCAGGAACTTTTTCACAGAAGCGGGTGGAGTCACATGACAAACCTTGAAGATGCAGTCAGGAACGTAGCAGCTGCATTTCTGCACAGACTGCAGTCGGTCTAGGGAGGTTTTGGTTTGACACGTGTGAAACGCATTGCAGTAATTTAGAGACATGAAACAAAAGCATGATTTAAGATTTGCGTCTCAGGACGAGAGAGAATCTGGCAATATTTGTCAGATGGCAGAAGCATGATCGAACCAGGGATTTAACATGATTTTCCAAGGTTATCCCAAAGTTTCTAACCAAATATTTAGCCAAATAACCAAAAGGCCAAAGGATACTGCTATTTTTTCTGATTACTTCAGTTTTCTATGGTCACATATGTTCCTATAGTACGTTTGACTCAACAGAAGTAAACATTCATCCCGGTACATTTCTGCGGCACTTTTTCAGCAGCTGGTTTAATTTTTCGGGTGAGTCTCGTGTTAGATGCCATGGATCTGATATGTTCCCTTTTCCCAAACACTTCTCGCTGCTAACAGACCTTGAGGGCTGCAGGAAAGACCTACATGATCTTCTTCGTCTTGGTGATCTTTGTGGGCTCGTTCTACTTGGTGAACCTGATTCTGGCTGTGGTAGCCATGGCGTACGAGGAGCAGAACCAGGCCACCATGGAGGAGGCTGCGCAGAAGGAGGAGGAATTTAAGGCCATGCTGGAGCAGCTCAAGAAACAGCAGGAGGAGCAGGTAAAAATCTCTGCAAGGCCATATTTTTTAACTCATTGAGGGAACTTGTTTAATTTGTTTGGGCTTTACTTAAATGCCCGTTTCTCTCCAGACTGCGCCCCCTGCGACCTCAGCTGGCACAGTGTCGGAGGATGCGGTGGAGGACGACGGAGGAGGCCGTCTGTCCGTCAGCTCCTCGGAGATGTCAAAGCTCAGCTCCAAGAGTGCCAAAGAGCGCCGCAACCGCAAAAAGAAGTGGCGGCAGAAGGAGCAGGAGAAGGAGAAAGGCGACAGCGAGAAGTTTGTGAAGTCAGAGTCGGACGACGGCAGCAAGAGGAGCCGCTTCCGTTTCCCTGACAACCGCTTGGGTCGAAAGTCTTCCATTATGAACCAGGTGAAATAAAATCCCAGGGAAACTATTTCTGCTTTATTTTTAATGTAGCATGAATTCTACATAGTTAAAGTGAGTCTTAGAAAACTGACATTTGAGCAGTTTGGGCTGCTGATAGACATCCTGTACTAGATGTCTGATTATAATGGCATAAAACAAATACATCTGCATACAGATAAATATAAAATATAGATATGTGAGAAAATGTAATGAAATTGCTCATCTTACAAAAGGAGACCAACCAATATCCCAGAAGCCCCCCATTCTGTGCTCCCCGTGGCTTATCTAGCTGATTTAAGTCTATTATTAAAACATAGATATCAGAGTTTAAGATTTGAAATGCTCAAGATGTGGTTTTTTTACAAGGTTTAAAAAGATGAACCTTATATTAGCCGTAGATGAAGGACATGTCCAGATTCTGAATTATTTACTGCAAAAACATGAATGTTTCAGAGAGAAACTCTGCTGCTTTATTTTAGCCTTATTTGGACTCCACTGGTTCCTACAGAGCCTTTCAAACGCATTTAAAAATTTTTTTTTACTCTTTTTAATCCTTTTGTCACATTATCACCACAGACCCCTTTGTAACTCTGGAGGAGCAGCAGAGATTTGTAGCTCACACTGCAAAAACATTAAATCCTATCAAGTTTTTTTGGTCTAGTTTCCAGTAGAAATATCTCAGTACATTTGAAATAAAGTGATGAAAATGTACAGCATATTATTTAGACTTTTATTTGCAAAAAACGAAAAAGTAGGTTTAAATGTCCTTCCACTTTAAAGTGCTCCTTTGTGTTGCCTAAAATCCTAAAATTACTACGAAATGTGTGGTTGTATAAAGAGGTTCAAGTGATATGAATACTATATTTGCCTTTTGTGAGGTCCTGTATTTTGTGCTTTTGAGTGTTTTTACCAATCAAACATGGTTATGAAGCAAAATGTAAAGAAAAAACATGTATATTTTCTTGATTAGAATACCTTATATTTATTCTGGAAGAACAAAAATATATCTCCCACAATCTAAACCCTGTGTGCCAAACAGTTTATGTAATAATTACATCTCATTCTTAATCATTATTCCTTCTCTTCCTTTCCCACCGTCCAGTCCCTCCTAAGCATTCCCGGTTCGCCTTTCCTCTCCCGGCACAACAGCAAGAGCAGCATCTTCAGCTTCAAGGGCCGCAGCAAGGACATGGGCTCCGAGACCGAATTTGCAGACGACGAGCACAGTACGGTGGAGGAGTGCGAGGAGCGCCGCGGCTCCCTCTTCAGCCCCTACCGGCGGAGCAGCTACACCGGTTTCCACGGGAAGAGGAACAGCACGGTGGATTGCAACGGAGTGGTGTCGCTCATCGGCCCAGGGCCCGGTGGACGCCTTCTGCCTGAGGTGAAAATAGATAAGGCAGCTTCTGACGACAGTGTAAGGAAGTCAATGAGTAGACTTATCTAGGCATGGCCCCCCCCCCTCTCGTCCGTTACGTTTCTTTCTGGCTCTCTTTCTTCTACTGTCATCTTTGCAAGTCCGTATGTATCTCTTGGCTAAGCGCTCGCGCCTGCCCTCCCCCAGCCCCTGCAGTGTATGCTGCCCTCCAACAGCAGGCAAAGGATGGAGAAATTTAATTTAATTACTCAGACTAGACTTAGCCATTAGCCAACCATGCTTTCAGATATTAGGTAATCTGGGTCTGCAAGTGGCTTACAATGAATTTTGTCATAAGAAATGAATGCTTAAATATATACTTTTTTGTGCAAAAGTCATTTCCTTATACTTTGCATTCAAATACTCAGATTTTCCTGTAATCTTTATGAAGTGGTCAGTATCCATGTCCTCTAGGCTTTAGATGTTTTTCTTGGGGCTCAGGCATCTTTGCAGTGTTGACAATAACAAAGCTAATATTGTGCTTGCATTAGTATAGGAAAAAAACAAGAACTATCAGTATGCCTTCAGCTTTGAGCTGTTGGGGAATCACCTTGCTGCGATTCAGATATTTAACCAAACAAGCAGGAACAAATTGTGTCTTTGGCAGGCTGAACACAACTTAGTCTGAATTCCCTGAAGAGCTGAATTAAACCTGCAATTGAACTTTTATAAGCCGACCTGAGAACTTTTAAAAAATAACTAAATGAAAGATGGATTTCTGCATATTTTATATTTATTTAAATACACACTAAGTTGAAACAACTATTTAAGTGTTCAACAAAGATTTGAGAGTTAGTGATTAATGTAATCAAAATTTCAATGTGCTATAAAATACACGTAGGTTGTTTTTCTAAATTAAAAGAAAAGTAAATAAACAACCAGAAAAAAAGGTACTAAAAAATTCTTCTCTATGGTTATAGATTAGAAGAGTTTTATGACAAGAAAATAATCATTTAAAATATATTCTTGACTGATTATAGATCTAACATTTTTCAAGGGGTTTTATTATTCTCTTTAGAGATTAAAAAAGGGTTTTCTCCTTAAGTTTTAGTTTTAATTGCCAACGTCAGTCTGACAGGAAAAGCAGATAGATCAGATTTGGTTCATGAACTTTCAGAATCACAAACATCAGGGATAGAATCGAGACGACGACTGTCTGGGTCAGATGTGCTGCTCTGCCTCTCAGAGACAACTTGTACTTTTGTAAACATACGCTGGAGATAGTTAGCATTTTGTGTTCCTACTGTACTGTCGTCTTTCTCATGCTGGACGTGAGTAATAAGTCACTAAGTGATGGTAATAATTGACTAAACTGTTCTTTAGACAGGCGATAAACCAAAAATATATTGGGTACCGTTGCCAAAAAAATAATAAGGTTGCTTTTACTGTTTTCACGTTGCTGCTAAAATGTTATTCTTTCAATAAAACTACAACAAATAAGATTTACAATTAACATATTATCAATATTTAAAGTTAGCCTTCAGACTATTGACTATTAAAGACTATTTGCAAGCAGAAAAGCAGTTCATGAAAGGTTCAATCTGGAGTGTTTGTTTGTACTATAATTGGTTCTTTGTGAAGCTGTTTGCTCCAGGTAAAAAACTGGCTCATCCCCTGAGCATAGGAACCTTTTCTGTCTAAATGATTTGTAGGTCAGGTAAACGGCTTCATAAAGCTGCTTTTTCTCTGAAAACTGTTAGGTACTGTACTAAAAATGAGAAACAAATCATCCAAAGTAAAAAAAAAAAAGACATTTAAAATATCTTTATAATGCATAGAGGTGTGGATCATGAGTACTTCATAAAAGTATTTTACAAAAAAGTCTGACTAATTTGAAACAGCATCTTTAGAGGGATATATTAAGATTTTTGCATTATCATCAAATCTTATTCATCAGTTCATTTACAGAATCACTAAAACTAACACTTAGGTCAAATCCTGGTTGAAAGAAAAAATCTTTTTATGCATAGGATGGGATGAATTTTCTGTTTAACACTCAGTTTTTGTTGGCAAAAACTACCTAATGATGTGTTAATGTGCTTCAGTGTGTTGATGTGTTCCTCCAGGCATCCAGGTCCTCTGCTATGTGTGGGTAGATCTACAGTAAGAGGCGGAGGACATAGGGGACCAGCACTGTAGAGCCAAAGACATTTTTATCTGCTTCCCTAATTCCCCTATACTATACCAAAGCAGATATAAAAGTAACGCACATAGATGCACACACACACACACACACACGCACACACACACACCATCCTCTTAGGCCTTCATAAAATACCTAAAAACAAAACAAAGGAGGGCTGCTGTCCTTGTCTGTCTTTACCTTTCTCTGTTTTCCAAAATCTCCCCCTGGTCAACAGTAGTAAATTAGTTTCACCTTCCTCTAGTTAGCATGGCATAAATAAGAGCCAAATTAGAACAAGCATGTTGTAGAAAAGTAGAGAAATGGTCATGTTATCCGTAGTTCTCCTCTCCTCCTTCTCTTTGACTTGGAGCATGCTCATGCATGACAACTGGATGGATCTGAACTACCTGCCTCCATATTATGACTTGATGGTTGCAATATAAGTTGTATGATTCAAAGTAAGAAGATATTGTATAACAGCGTCTATTTGTTTAAGTGACATAGAAATGGCCAGAATTGGGAGACTTAAAAAAAACAAAAAACCCATAACTGATTATATTGCAATGGCAGCAAAGCCTCCATTATTGCATGACGTGACTGATAATGCATTCATGCAGAAGCGGTTCTCCCTGCACAGTATCTCACAACACATTAATTATCTAATCTGGACGAGCAATCGCATTCAAACACAATTAGGTCAAATAGCCCTGGCCCACTGCTCCCACTTTGGCTGAGACCTGCATGAATTTACAGCATACGCAGACATAACACGTCAAACAGGCCCTCTCCCCCGTAACCGCCCCAAAATTCTGATTCCTCAACTACTTAGCTTACCACTGCTGTGTTGCACTTCCCTCCGCCGGCCACCGGTGGTGATGTGGGATGGGGTTCATGTCGTCTCCATGGGTGCTTGATTCTTCCTCTCCTCCTGACAGCCAACTACTGAGGTTGAGGTGAAGAAGAAGCTGTCGGGCTCCCTGATGGTGTCTGTGGACCAGCTCAATACCTCCTTTGGGCGGAAAGAGCGGGCCAACAGTGTCATGAGCGTCATTACCAACACATTAGCGGAGGGTACTGCCACTTTTAACCCAGCTGTTTTACCTGCTATTTTCTCATTCTTCTTTAACTAGGGCTGCACTCATTGGTTGACTAGTTTTGACATGAATTTCCTGCTTATCTGCTTTGCAAATCCAACAATACCAGATACATACAGTGCATACAATTTTTTTTGTATCATATTATACCATTGCATGCATGCAGTATTCTCTCGCATGCCATTATGTTTGGTTTTGATCTGTGATCCGCGCTATGTCTTCAGAACTGGAGGAGTCTCAGCGCAAGTGTCCACCATGTTGGTATAAGTTTTCTAACACATTCCTGATCTGGGAATGCAGCCCAACGTGGATTAAGATCAAGGAGATTGTAAACTTGATAGTCATGGATCCCTTCGTGGACCTTGCCATCACTATCTGTATCGTCCTGAACACCCTCTTCATGGCCATGGAGCACTACCCCATGACGCCCGACTTTGAGGACATGCTGTCTGTAGGCAATCTGGTGAGTGCTGGTTTTCTGTTCCGTGTCTTTGTTATCTGATTCACTCACGAGGAATCTTTTCAACTTCTTCTCAGTAGCTCCCAGATTGGTGTTATTTTTGGACTGCAATTGGCTGCAGCTTTCATTGTCTATCTAGAGTTAAGAGAGAAAAGGGGAGAACAAAAGACAACAAAAAAAAACAATGTCAAACTGGGTGCAGTTTTCCTGGATTTTTCTTCTCTTCACTTACTTTCACACATTTGTTCCCAGGCCTCCGTCTATCTGTTTATCTTTGATTACAAGAAAATCCCATTTTCTGCAGTGGGAACAGCCTGTCTTTCTGCTGGTTGGCTAGCTACTGGGAGGCCAGTATTAATATTTTATGGAGCTAGATCGATGAGCTTAACTAAATCTTGGCTCTCATTATTCCAGCTTACTCTTGGCAATTTTGAGGATGTGTAAATGTGAGCATGGGTAGCCTGCTGTCTGTCTACGTTCAGTTACTCTTGCTGTAGATAGTTTGTACAAGAACAGCACTTAGTCTTTTTCAATATTTTACAGATAGAGGGATCTTTGGCCATTCCTTTTTGCACAATCGCTCTGCATCATCCAGAGTCCTGGGTCCTGTCTTTTTCACTCTTCTCTCCAGGTTTCTGTTTGGTCTAGGTAATGACAGATCAGTTTTGTCTGGTGAATCTGCAAGACTCAATTGCAAATTATGTCCAGGTATTTCGAAGATGTTCTGATGCCGTACGCTATAACAACTTTCCCATGTCCATGAGGTCGAGGTGCCTGGCTGATGGATCCCCATAAACTGTGGGATGGTGTAACTTATGGGACTGTTGATGCAAAGGAAAATTCAGAAACCAGTATGGTTGTGACTACTGGACCACAGGCACCACTGCATCAGGAGCACTTAAATCTGCAGCTGAAAACCATGCAGGCCCATCAGGTGCAGAGGCTGTCCTGAATTTGACTCCTGATCTTGAGCTATCTCTTCCCCTTCTCTCTCCATCCTCTTTCCTCTCAACTTACTGCTTAATAAAGGCCGCTGTGCCAAGACAATAATAGAAAAATGGCGCTCATATCACCAAGCGGGGATTTTTGTGAACTTTCCATCACCTCTCTTTCCTGCAGAACATGCTGCTGAACCTCTTTTATTTGTTCAAATCATGTCTCCTACCCCGTAGGTGTTCACAGGGATCTTTGCAGGGGAGATGCTTTTCAAGCTCGTGGCCATGGATCCGTACTACTATTTCCAGGAGGCCTGGAACTGTTTTGATGGATTCATAGTGACGCTGAGTTTAGTGGAGCTGGCTCTGGCTGATGTTGAAGGCCTCTCTGTGCTGCGGTCATTCCGATTGGTGAATACTTATTTTACCCCCCCCATATTTCCCAACACCCCTTCTCCAAAATCCCTTAAGCAAGAGTGTCACTGTACTTCAATGTGATGACTAATCTTTCCACCCGTCACTCCCATTCTTTCCACTCTTTCCCACTCTCCAGCTGAGAGTGTTTAAGTTGGCCAAGTCCTGGCCGACTCTCAACATGCTGATCAAGATCATTGGTAACTCGGTAGGAGCCTTGGGAAACCTGACTCTGGTGCTGGCCATCATCGTCTTCATCTTTGCCGTGGTGGGAATGCAGCTGTTTGGAAAGAGCTACAAAGACTGCGTGTGTAAGATCGCTGCTGACTGCGAGCTGCCTCGCTGGCACATGAACGACTTCTTCCACTCGTTCCTGATCGTCTTCCGGGTGCTCTGTGGAGAGTGGATTGAGACCATGTGGGACTGCATGGAGGTGGCAGGGCAGGCAATGTGCCTCATCGTGTTTATGATGGTCATGGTCATCGGTAACCTGGTGGTAAGCGCCCGCCCTGACAGGCAGTTGTTATGTTGGCCGCATTTTGAAAAATCGATGCTCATTCATCAACTTTATTCATGTGTGTTTTAAGGTGTTGAATCTGTTCCTTGCCTTGCTTCTGAGCTCGTTCAGCGCCGACAACTTGGCTGCAACAGACGACGACGGCGAGCCTAACAACCTCCAGATCTCTGTCATGCGCATTAAAAAGGGCATTGCCTGGATAAAAGCCAAGATGCGCATACTGGTGGCGAGCCTGCTGCGGAAACCTCCCATGGAGGACGAGCAGAAGCCTCTGGAGGACATGTGTGACACCAAGGTAAACTACATTGGCAATCACACCGGGATCGACATCAAGCGTGACCTGGATTACGCCAAGAATGGAAACGGGACCACCAGCGGCATCGGCAGCAGCGTGGGCAAGTACATGATCGATGAGGACCACATGTCGTTCATCCACAACCCCAATCTAACGGTCTGCGTGCCCATCGCTGTTGGAGAGTCTGACTTTGAGAACCTCAACACAGAGGATTTCAGCAGCGAGTCCGACATCGAGAACAGCAAAGAGGTTAGTAACTCGTCAAACATGCAACAATTCATGGAAATAAAGTGCCTCAAAAAGGACTTTTAAACCCTTTGTCATGTTACAACTAGAGATGAATGTATAGGCATTCCATTGTCAATTTTTTTTTAAATGAAAAAATAAGCTTAAAAATTTGCCTTGCAATGATAATCAATTCTCTTTACTCTAATGAACCCGAAAAACATCCAGCATCAGATGTCTCCTGATTAGTAAAGGCCACCTGAGTGTAATTTAATGCCAGCCTAAATCCAACTGTTCTGTGAGCCTCAGAGGTTTGTTAGAGTATGTTGGAGAACAAGCAGCATCATGAAGACCAAGTAACACAGCACATGGGTCAGAGAGAGAGCTACAGAGAAGAGTATGGTAGATTTAGGTCATAAAACAATACCCCAAGCTTGTGATAATTCGCAGAGCAAAGTAAGTCTATCAAAACTATCTGAACATCGAAGAAGAAAGTCAAAACTAACAATGCAGTGGTGTTCCACCTAAATCACAACTATCACACTCCAGTCCTTGAGGGCAGGTGTCCTACGACTTTCAGATGTTTCTCCAATCCAACATAACCGAGTCAGGACTCTGAAGCAGGCACGGTGACTCAGGTCAGGACTGATGGGAAGATGGATGGAGCTAAATACAGATACAGCAGGGTCTCTTACATTCCTGAAAGAGACCCTGTTTGAGGTTGAAAGAGAAAAGACTTGAGACAGACAGAGCTGCAGTGGGATAGTTTTGACCAAACAATGTCATGTGTTAGATTGGCCTAGTCAAAGTTCTAACCTACATCCAATTAAGAATCTATGGCAAGACTCAAAAATGACAATTCAAAGATGCTCTCCAGCCAATCTGACTGAGCTTGAGCTATTTTCCAAAAGAAGTTTGTTGTTGCCACATGAAAACAAATGAAAAAGTTAAAGGAGAAAACACTTTTTCAAGGCACTGCAATGATCCAACTGATGTTGCTTTTATTTGTAATCCTGCTTCTCTTCACTGTGAAGTCTTCTCACTCTGGACAGTAAATGGTTGGGTGCGGCTAGCTGCTGTGCTGTGTTCAGACTCTAATGTAACTCCATTACTCTGTAGCAACGTCTTGTGTGACCGAATCAAGCAGACGGAGTAGAAGAACGGAAGCCCGCTAACATATGTCTCCTGATAAAATGCATTTAAAAAACTTTCAGTGCAAATGATCTGCCATTAAGTGGTCATCTGGATAATGTCTGATGCTCTGGATTGCTGTAAAGTGGCTCTCACTACAAAAAAAACCAACATTTCTGGTTGCAGCTTTCCTAAACAGCTCTGCAAGAGCTTCCTGAGAATTTTTTCTGTTTCTGAGTCTGTTTGTGTGCATCAATAATTGTGTTGTTTATTTGCATCTCTGCACAAGTTTGAGATCGCGCGTCTGCTTATCTGCAGCTGGACGACACCAGCTCGTCAGAGGGCAGCACCATCGACATCAAGCCAGACGTAGAGGAGGTGGTGGTAGTGGAGACGGTGGAGGAATACATGGAGCCAGAGTCATGCTGGACAGACGGTGAGGCCTCTGCTCGCACTGCACCCCATTACCTCCACTCCAGTCCACACCAGCTTCCCTCTTGGCTGGATGGGAAATAGAAACTGGCAGGATTTCAATACGAATGATCATTCATGCGTGGTCACTGCTCATCAGTCTGTCTGTCCATCTGATGCTTATCTATACGAGCAGAACGTCCATGGAAAAATAAAAATGGTTTCCCCGGTCAACCTTAAGTTGCTTCAGGAAGCAGCAGTGCAACCGTGAAAATCAAATTTAACTGGAAACATCTTCAAAAGTTTTATGTTCAGGATAAATAAGCACAATTGTACATATTTTTGCAAAATGCACCTCCAAATATATCATGTAATAAGACTCTGTTGTCACGGAAACATTTGTCCAGTAAGAGTCCAAGATAGAAATTTAAAAGAATTAGTTACAGTTTAAAAAAATGTTGGCTATTAAGATGTCCCAATCAGAGCTGTTAACCTTATGCAATATTAAAGGTACAATTTAAATTGAAGACAACTAGCAGGTATAAAATATGTATTCACTCAGGCCCAGGAAGATTTCTATTTTTAGACACGGATCAAAGGACCGGACAGGATTTTGCATTTAATGTTTCTCGCCACTCTTTTTTTTTTTCCTTTCTTCCCCTGCGTGTTCACAGCCTGCGTGGCCAAGTATAAATGCTGCGACGTTGACATCACCATGGGCTGGGGGAAGAGCTGGTGGTTCCTGAGGAAAACCTGCTACCTGATCGTGGAGCACAACTGGTTCGAGACCCTCATCATCTTCATGATCCTCCTCAGTAGTGGTGCCCTGGTGAGGAGGACTTGTTTTCACCTTTTGCATTTTTTTTTTGAAAACAAACAAATATACTTTAATTATCTGTATTTCATTTAAACAACACATTCCTTAGTATAATTTACCTGCAAATGGAGCTCCAATCAAGAGATGGCCGGTTTCTGATTTCTTTGGGATGCACTTTAGTTGCTCAATGTAAACAGTGGCCAGAATATTTATTTCTAGCCTACTTGCCGTGATTGTAGGCAAAAGAACATTTAGTCCTTTAAATCAATGACATAAAGGCATTACATTGAGATTTACACCGACTTCATCTTCTTAATATTATAAGCAATTAGCATGTGTAGACAGCATCAGTCTCCATGTGTCTTGCTTTAGAAATCTAGACTCTTTCCTTAATGCTGAGATTTCCAAGATTTCCAAATCTAACACGTTCCATGACAATCAGAGGTTGAAAGATTAGATCGATAAAGCAGAGCGCTGTTATTGTATTTTCAGCCTTTCTGCTGACGTCAGATATGGTCAGTTATCGTCCCAAGATGAGCTGAAAATAGAGGTAGAAATGACTAAAACAGCAAAACCACAACATGTTAAACTTGGTGGAAAAAGTCCAACCTTCACTTTTTTTTTCCCAAAATATTTTTATTGAGATTTTTAATTTTGTAAATACAATCATGTAACTATCTGAACATGTTTCCTTTGTGGTTATTACATGACTGTAATTATTCTTCTCAACTCAGAGAAGTGAGAACAAGAACAGAAAAAAAAGAAGACATAGGAGAGAAAACAAAACAAATCAAAAAACAGCTTCTCAAAAACGGGTATTCAAGCAGATTGCAAACTGTTTACATGTAAATACACATCTATACAGCATGGCACACTGCAGGTTCCGGTAAATCAAAACTCGAACAGTCCTTCTGACAAGTCTAAGTTCTTAATAAAATTAATGAAAGGCCCCCAAATCCTCTCAAAGAGATGCTGTTTGGATTTCCTAATATATGTTATTCTTTCTAGTGGTAAATTAGATGCCATCTGTTTTAACCACTGCATGGCATTAGGTCTGCTGATATTTTTCCAAGCCATAGCAATACATTTTTTTGCAACTAGTGAGCTTATATCTATAAAGGTACATTCCACTTTACTAAAGTTATGCTTCTCAGGGTATAAAGCCAACAAGAACAATTTGGGATCTAGTGAAATTTGTTTTAAGAGAATTTTTTCAATTGTATCTTTCACCTCTGCCCAAAATGCATTGATTTGTCTGCATTCCCACATACAGTGTATTAAAGTCCCTTTAGAATTACACTTTACACAAAAGTCTGGTATGTTGTTATTGTATTTATTTAAATGCACGGGTGTAACATAAACGCGCATTTGCCATTTGAATTGTAGATCAACCTTCACTTTTAGCAGCAGCCAGAGAAACTGGCTCTGTTTTCAGTAGCTTCCTTCAACGTTTCTGATCCCTCTGATTAGATTTAAAATACCTTAAATTCTGAAAGTAGCTAACTTTAAACTTTAAGGACAAAGTTTAGTTTGTAGTAGATGGCACAATCTGATAGCACTTGGGCATTCACCGATTGGGAAAAAGATTTGAATTTTGAGGTGAAAATTGTTCAGTTTCGATGATCAGCCAATTTCATGGTGCATCTTTTCTTTAGTCTTTTTGAATTAAAACGCGAAAGAAAGTTTTGGTCAGACTCCAATGTTTTTGTGAAAGTAATTTAAATGTAGGTTTGACAGCCTGGTTGGTGGAGTACCTTCAGTGTTTATCACTGATGAGCTGTCCCATGCGTAAATCAAGGTATCTATTTCTGAATAGGCTAAAAGTGCTGCTAAAATGAATTCTGTAAATTATTACCTTAAGGTTTGGTGTAAATGTGTCAGAGGAGGTTTATGTCTTCTTGTTTTTGTCCCGTCATGGCCGTGTCTGTCTGAACTTTTCTGCTTTCCTGCAGGCCTTTGAGGACGTGTACATTGAGCAGAGGAAGACCATCCGCATCATTTTGGAGTACGCCGACAGGGTTTTCACCTACATCTTCATCCTGGAGATGTTGCTGAAGTGGGTTGCCTATGGCTTTGTCAAGTATTTCACCAATGCTTGGTGCTGGCTGGACTTCTTCATTGTGGATGTAAGTCAAACTCTTCATTTTTTTACTTGCTGAATCACACCCTGGTCCAACAACAACAACACACTGTTAGACTCCTATGGACTGTAAATGAGCAAAGCTAAATCTTATCTGCAGTATTGCTATGACAATTTAGAAATATTTTGTTGTTTTCTATTAGAGTGTTTAAAATCAAATTAAATGCATTATACAGCATTTGATTTGCATTGTTCTACGTATGTGTTGCCCCTTTTGTTGTCTACTGGGTGTGATTATGTTTAAAAGGTCAAGATATTTCATAAATATCTGCTTCATGGTTTGCACAAGGTGAGAGAGGATGTTTCATAGAATAAAAATATCATGTTTTGCAGCTTTTGCTACAGGGATAATGTCACATGCCTCTTTCGCCTTTTGCAAATCCATCCAGCAACACTTTGGGAATCACTCTGAGATGCTTGAATATGTTCGCCACACAGTGTTTATTTAGGAAAGGTCCATTCAGACAGACTTTTGCTCAGACAAAAAACTTTGTGCAGGGTTCCTACTGAGCCTTGAAAAGAAGGTACTAATGTTTTTTTTTTTGTTGGCTTGATTAAATAAAGAAAAACATAAAAAATAGTTTATGGAAAGTATGTATATTGCTTTCTCTATTGTCATTTTAAATAATTAATCATTAAATGCATCCACCTTATTCCTGGTGGTGCTGCTGGAGGATGGATTGTATTTGGTACAAAAGCTGCAGCTGTAACAAAAAATTGTTTTGTTTTGGTTTGTGGTGATGTAGGTTTTTGAATCAGCTGCTATACAGTTTAGCCAAATTATGTCTTATTTAGTTGCAATAATCATACACCTTGTCCTGTTCCAGCTCAGACATGTCGAATAGAAACTGTGGCTTCAGCTGGTTACAGTTAAAAAAGGCCTTGAAGAGTCGCTGGATTTTATCTGTGATCAAGAGATTATTTTCCGTCAAGATGAAAGTGAAGAAAGAAAAACATTTTTAGAAACCACCAAAAGTAAAAAGTGGTCTTTTTACTTATTATCTAAATCCCACAATGGAGGAAAATGCTCTCCCCGCTCCTGGAGCATTCACATATCACCAGGGATAAATGATGAGTTTCTGAAAAATTGTGTTGATTTGAGCAGATCAAGTTTGATTTTTAGGCGTCAGAAAAACAATATCATGCATTCTAAATATCGATTTTGCAGGATAAAATTTTTAAAAATGATGTAAGCAAAAACATTTCCATTGGATTTTTTTTTACTTAGATTCAAGAAGCAGGCCAAAAAGAGTTTTAGATGATGAATAAGGTATAGTAAGACTCTAAAAAATTTAGAACGATCGTCTGTTATTGGTTTGTTTTTGATAAACCAGCCATATTCAAGTCATACTCAGAGCAATGGGAAGTGTCAGATACATGTTTCTGTAAAACTGTTAGTCCCTGATGTTTGATCTGTGCCTCTGTCCTCTCTCTCTGTGTGTACTGCTCTGCTCCTTGTCTCAGTCAAGACAGAAAGTCAAGAACAGAATATCTTAACTCTATTCCTTGGCCACTTTGCACACACCAATTATTCCAGTACTAATAGACTTTGGTGATTTTTAGACACTTTTGAGTATTTTATTTGAAAGAAATGTGTCAATTTCTTGCCATGTTTCTTAGTAGAAGTATATTTTATTCTTTGAGTATTTAAAATATTCAAATACTTAAAGCATAAATAATATGTTTTTGCTTTCCAGCTTGATAATGCTTGATTGATCTCCTCCTTTGTGGCACAAGTGTATAGAATAAGAAATCTGATTTTTGACCTTCGCCTTGAACTAACCACCTCTCTGCAGTGTCCAACACTTCAGCCAATACCTGTGAATGGACTCCTATCAAATCAATTGCCAGAAGTTGTCTGCTGGTTTATGTTGAGCTCCTCTGAAATCCCCCATTTAGTTTTCTTGCATGTAATTTATCACATTGCATTCTCAAATTTAACTTTATAATTTATGAGTATGTGTAGCCTAGAATAGAATTTAAGCAGACTGTTCCAGCTAATTCTAATTAATAATGTCAAAGTTTGCCTATATCTGATTATAGATTTTGTATTGATTTTAATTATAGCGTAACATTTGGTGTTTCTGGTTATTCCAAATGTAGATTCCCTTCCTCTTGTGTGTCGTCTACCCAAAGTACTTCAGGCAATGCGGGGGTCATGCTTCTCAAGACGTTAAAACATTTTATATTGAGTGACATCCCTCTTCCCCTCTATGCCCGTCCTCCTTTCATTCCCTCCTGGAAGTGTAACCTCAGGATTGTGGTGATATTGTGCTGAGATGGTAATGATGGTGGGTGACAGGCAGCTGGCGGTAAGTTTGGTCTTCACTAGCGCTCCCCCTTTTGAAAAACAAGAGCTAACAAAAGCAAGAAAACAAGTTCTTGATGAGTCAGGGCTGTTGTGGCCTAATTGTGCCTCTTCTGTCCTGTGTTGTGGGGTGAAAACATTGCCATTGACTCATAAAGGGGGGCACCATCATTAGACCAGCCTGTTTCTTTGAGTGTGACTCTGTATGGGTTTGCTCCTCCTTATTTCCCTGTTACTGTATTTTTTTTGTTTCCCATTTCATTTATGTCAAACTTTTCATGTCAGAGAAAAGTACACTGTGTATGCTGAAGGAATTGTTTTGCTTTTTTTGTGTTTGTTTTCGCTTTATTTAGTTTTGAGGAGGGTTTGTGTGATGTAGTTTTTAGCAGTCTACAATAAAAAGAGGTCAGATCAATGATGCATTTTATTAGTGAGCCAGAAGACAACTAAGGTTTTCACAAATATATTAGCAGAGAATATATATTCAGCACTCATCTGTAGCATTCTCGAGTAACTTCATTTTCAAACTTTATTTCTCTGCTGACACTGATGGTATTAGCAAGATCAATATTAAAACCTACGTACAAAAATTATCTTGCTAAATAGTTGTCAAAAGCAAAAATTGGTTAATGGGTCATAAGAAACCTTTCTTATTTTGACAAAAATAAGCAGGTAGTCATAAAATATTACGTTTCTAACTCCCGCTGGCAGCTAGCTAATGATAGCTAATGCTAGCTATTAGCTAAACCAGAGATTCAGTTTTGACTGATGTTCACATTTCTATCCTTCTCTATGACAATAGCACGGGTAACAACACTTTGACTTCTAAAAAACAACATAACTTTGATGTTATATTTAGCAAGTGATCTAGAGTTTTGTTTTTGTTTTTGTTTTAAGACTCTGCGAAAATAATTAGCATTCTTAAAGGCAACACACACCACATTAGAAAGTATTTGGTCAAATTTATTGGCCCTCATATTAAAGTCAGGAAATAGTTTCCTAGAAAATGTAGCATTTTACTGTAAATCCCTGTAATCTGAAACAAGCTGAATTTGCTGTAGAACGGTTTATAGTGTTTCTTATTTAGCTAAAGCATCGTGTAACACTCTTACCGGTCTAGTACAGAAAGTAAACTTTAGCTAATTTACTGAGAAAGGACCAGGAACACTGGACCAGTGTACGATGGCAGCCTTATTGAATGCAGTTTACTGCACAGTTAGCCTAGCAACAGAGACATTGCTTGACTAGAAAGCTTGCTATAATGTAAAGAACTGCTTCATGCAAAAATGATGAAATATGTAAGGGAAAGCTAACAAAACCTTGAGTTTTAGTTGTTTAGATTTTTTAAATTTGCTTTTTGATAACCTGTGATGTGAGTAGGTTTTAACTCCATAACAATTTCTTCTTTATTCTCTGAGCAGAAAACAGTTTTGACTAGTTGTAGGAGGCAGACTGCTCATCACCACTTCACACAACCTACCTCAATTAAAAAAACTACTACTTAACCTCAATCTTATAGCATAGGTGTCATGATCCATTCATCTTTCTTTTTCACTCATAAAGCTGTCATGTTTTGTTGTGTTTTCCTTTTGTTTTTAGTTTGCTTTTGTTTGGTCTGTGCTATCGTCATCATGGGATCACAGCCCCAGATGTCATTGGCCTTGCCTTGCAGAGCTCTGTGAGAAGGACGCTGAGACAGTGAGGCCACTACCGCAGAGCTGGCCCAGCTGGGGGCCAGAGCCCAGGGGCCCCGAAAGGGGGGCTCTCCAAAGGGGTCAGGCTGAAGGTGACAATTACCCCAATACTGTAGTTTAGATTAAGGCAAAATCTTTATTTAACTGTGTGCCCATCAGAATAGCTGCTTATTATTTTGAAATGCAGAGTTTTGGACTCAAAAGGGGTTATACCACAGAGAAACTGCTCTGGCAAAATCTAAACGAGAGCCCTGTCTAGATGTCTGCGACTCGATGTTTCAGCAGTATGAGGAATCCTCTGAGAGGAGAAAGACTGAATGCATTGTGACATCTACCCAGCTGCTTTGTTTTGACATTCATTCAAATGGTTTACATGCTCTACCTGTTGTAGTTTTCGCTGATGATTTCATCAGTCAAAATGAAGATTTTGCCAGTCTCAAACCTCCCTCCGTGATTTTGGTAAGCTTTGGATGTTGTGTACTTATTGCAGTGAGTTTGACCAGTTGGTGTCGGTGGCTGGTTGGAGGTGCTTTCACATGTGTTTACTGTTGATATTTTTTCCTTATTTGTAAGGAACTGGGGCACCCCCTGTGCCACTACTTCTAGCATCCAGCTCAGCAACATGAATTCAAGGGAAGAAATGAGAATGAGAGAAAACATTTTCCGTAGCATGGATTTCATTCTTGCCTCTTTAACAAAACAGTATATTTTATAACGATGTTTGAAAGACAATTTCTTCAACATGGAATGAACCAGTTTAGATTTGATCAACCCGCGCGTTGTAGATTTTGAACCAGACATTATCAAATGCTTTTTGAACTCTTTGAAAAATGTTAACACTACATAAGGCAGCCATTATGGCACGGTCACTAATGCCTGTTGATGCATATTTGACACGTACCTATTATCTTATTGCCCCCATCAAATGATCAATGTTTGGCAAGTTATAGCTAATGTCCCTAATTTATTTTAGTTGGTATATTCAGATTAACTATATCTACCTTATTTAGCACAAATTATTTATTTTTTAATATAACTATATAAAGTGTTAATAAAACGCACAGATATGATGAAAGGCACTTGCTTTAAAGTGTTTTGTGTAAGAGGCTTTTGAATCGTATTCCTGCGTACCACTCAATGGAAGACTTAATCTTGAAAATCTCTTCCTGTAATGGGGTTCCTAATGAAACTTCCTTAAGCTGCACCAGTCGCTCCAGTCTCAACACTTTCCAAAGAACATTAGTGTAGCTAATGGACCACACTTCCCATTTTCCATTTCTTCCTTGGTCAACAATGCAATCCCGTGTTAAGCCCAGATCCAGCTAGACAGCCTCAAACCATAACTGGCCACTGCAGATAATGTTCCCACTGATTTGATTACTTATTCTTTTGAGATAGACGCAGTGATGTTTGTGGGATAATGACCCTACTTAGGGATGCATTGAGTGTCTTTAAGTGTGGTGGGTCACTTTAAGCATTTCTTAGCTGCAGGAATCCCTGGGTTTGCTGATGCTGGATGGGGCTCAGGGGATGCACCAGTTTCTTTAAGATTATGTCCTGTTATTGTTGTTAACTGTGCGTAACTCGACTGTATTCTGTGTTCTTTTGTCCTTTCAGTGCCATCCAGTGCTAATAACTATAACCGGTGTGCCCTTGACCTCCATCCCTGTTTTCTTGTGTGTGGTTCATGTGACTGTGGCTCTCCTTTTTGACTCTAAATGCTGTGTGACAAGTTGATTTGATGTCTATAGGAAAATGACTATATGACACTCTTGTACATGTTCACCTGTATTCTTTCTCTTAGGTTCCATTAGTTTCTGTGTCTTAAATTATATGGGAATTTATGCCTGAAGAGCGACAAGGAGAGACAATGTTAGAGGGGCAAGGGTAAGGCTCTCAAGTCTGTTGGGTTTTTATCAGCTTCCACAGGGCAATCTCTCTCCTTAACCTCCCTCCCCAAATCCTCCTCCTCTGCTCTTCCAGTCCTTTCACTTGTATCTTAACCATGTAGCACTCTTCTCTCTCCTAATTTACCCTCTGTTTGAGTTTTGTGTTCTTATCTCGTCTCTCTCTCTCTCTCTCTCTCTTGCTTTCTCTCTCTGTTTCTCAACCACAAATTTCTTTGCAGGTGCACAGGACTTTTCACTTCTCGTCAACAGCCCCAAAATAACAGCCAAATCCCCCTAATGGCCTACTGCTACTAAATTTTTTTTTACCACACACGCAAAACCTATACTAAACAATGACCTTCTCTCTCAGTGTATATACATGTATAAATGCAATATTATACATGTATATACATGCATAGATTTATGTGTGTGTGTCAAGCAACTCTCCGCCTACACCAGGGCCGTCTCTCTTCCTTAGTGAATATTCTCACTTCTAACAGTTTGGAACCTCTTTTGCTTCTCTGTTTTTGTGTAGGTGTCTATAGTCAGCCTTGTAGCTAATGCGCTGGGCTACTCCGATCTAGGGCCCATTAAATCACTCAGGACACTAAGGGCCTTGAGACCCCTCAGAGCCTTGTCACGTTTTGAAGGGATGAGGGTAAGATCCAAAGCTAAGCAGCTGATCCTTCCGCATGCCCATTCAACAGTTTAAAGCATGCTAGAACTGATCTAAAGGCAAAGTAAGAGAACAACAGAAAAGAAAAATCAGAAAGTTTGGGGGACTGGTTCTAGAAAGCTAGGAAGTGAAAGCCAAAAAAAAAAGTCACCTTTCCATGCGCAGTGCTGCACCGTGCCTTTGTTAGACCGAAAGAATAAGTCATGATGCAGCTGGGAGTAAAATAAGAGCGAGATCACATTTATTTGGATTGGATGTCTTTGACAATTAAACGTTTTTCAAAAGCCTGCAGAAAACCGATTTGCTCGGAAATCTAAATTTTTCCACTAAAGCTGCCTCATCACATCAAAGATGAACTAAAAGTTCAGACTACCTCATTGTTTTCTTTTCTTGCTGATTGGCCAAAGTGAATGTAAAATTGGTCAAAGCTAACCTAACTTACATGTCATCTCATAGAGCATTCAAACCAACAATTCAATCAACCACTGCTTTCAATTGAGACGCCCCCACCCCTGCCCGCCCCTTCACATGCCCCCCCTTTCCTCCTCTTCCTCCTCCTGCTCCCATAACCTCCTCCTTCCCCAGTTCACACCATTCCCCAATGCATTGAGAACAACCAGCGGGAACCGGGGGGAGCTGCAGACACCAAAACACCTCTGCCCCAAACCAGTCACACCAAAACCTTCCCCTTAGAGGAGTCCGTTTTATGCATTTAATCGGCAGAAATAACTCTCTGCAGGAGTACGTCTTGTTTTTTCAGCAGCCTAATCCAGTGGTGGTTACTGCTTGAATAGCGCTCTGGGTGAGCTGCATCTTCAGTGCCCCAACAACATCCTAACAGGGTCCTTATGCATTAAAACTCTGAAAATATCGTGTCTTTTTGCAAATAGATTAAAGATTTTGTGTAACTGAAGTTGCTATAGAGAATTTTAGAAGAACATAGTGCAGGTTTGACCAGGAAAACCCTAACGTTGTCTTAAAACAGATACAACAAATTTTATAGTTTTAATAAACTACAGATTAAATATTTTATTAAAACAAACAAATTAGTCTGCTAATGCATTTTGGAAAATCTCCTGGTAAGTTATAGAAGTCACGGATGGCTTATGTATCCACTGCTTTAGCCGCCCCCCGGGCTGTGCCGCCCTGAGCAGTAGCCCATACTCCCCATACCAAAAACCTCCACTGGTCTCCTCCTAAAAATGTGCAGATCTGATTGGTCGTCCCTGTGACTGGTGTATACCGATAGTTTGCGCCTGGTTGTTGTCACCCGTAGTTCACTCTTTCTCTTTCTAAATCTCTCAGTTCAAGTCTCCTCTATCTTTTGCTATCCTCATCTTGTTGTTTGAGATTCTCCTCGTTAGCTCAAGCCTTCCCCACCTCCTCCTCTTCATCCCCAGCTTCCTCCCCTCTCCTTCACCTCTACCCCTTCTCCTCCCCTGTTTTTCCACTCCACCTCGACCCAGTGTGGCTGGGCCGGTCCGCTGAAGGATCAACACACTCTTTCCCGCTTGCCCAAGACCTTTATACATCAGAGATGGAGACATAAACCACACACTCACAGAGTTGTGGCTTTGGGAAGAAAGTATTTGTTAAACTTCTGCCGTCGTCAGACGTTGGAGTGAATCATCCGACTTACTGATCTGCCATCAGCAAATTCTGCAGGCAGATTTATAATTTTCCGACACCTTACACGCTGAACTCTTAAAAGCTATTTTGAAGCCGTCTTGTTATTGGCGCATGCAGGCAGAAGCTTAGCAAATACGCAAGGCAGCCATTTCACTGACAACATTTCTGCTCTCATGTCATAGCACCAGACACTTTAGCACATGCAGCAGTCTCTGGGTTCCTGTTGCCTTCCACTCCCACAGGAAGTGAAGCTGGGAGGCAACAATGGGCCCAGTTAAACTCTGACTTTGGAGTTTTGGGTCGACGGTGGCCTGCAATTTGACAGCTGTCAGACAAAACCCTTAACCACATGCAGAAAATGTGTCTCCTGTATCTCCCACCACCCAAAAATGACAATCAGGAGCAGAAGGCCTCTGAAATTGACAAGAAGCCTGATTCCTTTAAATTGTAGATATCCAGCGACTAAAATGTGATGTCATTGCACATCAGCAGACATCAACGCTTTTAGGCCCTGGATAAGATTTACGGTTTATGGTTCGCTGAAACTGAATTGGTTTTAACTAAAGATCTTGTCATTTTTGGGGCTCAAAAGCATTCCACATTTGCTTAAATCGACTGTAAATGGTAGCACCAGTGCCCCTGTGAATTAACGCATTCACTGGACGCACGTGGTGAGAAAGGTGAGGGCGGCCCAGTAATGCAAAAATGCAAAAGAAACAAAATAATAATTTGACCCTGCTGTATCAGTTTCTTTTCTTTTTTTTCTTTTTATTTTACTATGTCTATGTTCATAAATTGAGTTACTGTTTTGTTTAAGCTGAAAATTGAAAATTTGAGGTCAAAACAATAAATAAATGAGTGGGGAAGTACATGAATGGAGAGATGACACAATAGGGAAGAGATTTAAACTGATGAGAAAATATTTTATCTTTGCTGCTGCATCTTGTCACTTAAACTTTAATATGTTTTCATTGTTTTTGAAATAGACAAACACAGAAAGGAATGTTTTTTAACGCTTCTTTGTAAATAAAAATCTGAAAAGTGAGGTCTGTTGTGGTAAACTGATACACAGGAAGGAAAGTCTAATAATGGGACAACTGTGAGTAGTCCACATTGTCGAGTTGTGCTCTAGTCAGTCAAAATCAACGTAAAACCATTTTGCATCACCTTATTACTGCAGCCATGGGGGCCAGATTATGTTGAAAAATGGGAGTGAAGGTGATAGGAGCATCAGTAGCTGCAACATGTTTGCCTTTTTTTAGCTTTTCTTTGTTGTTCCTATCAGTTAATTGCTCATCAATGTCGATGCAAAGAGTTAAAGTTGGATGATGTTGGAAAAAGTCACTGGGAGTTTTGAGAAGCACCTTTGACTATCTGCTGAAGGTGAGTTTATTTGGGATTAATCACAGGTATGAGAGAAGATGAAACATGCAGCGCTGTAATAAAACCAACTGAGATTCTTCCCTGTACATCGCTGCTAACTGCTCCACTTTGCTCCACTTTGCTCCATTGTTCTGGTACCAATGATCCCAAACATCAAACGCCGCTTATACTCAATATTGATTCGGGGGGTGGGGGGGCTTTGTGTACAGGCATGCCACACTTTTCAGATTGTTATTTATAGAACATTTTGAAAACTCTTAATAACTTTCTGTCCACCTCACAATTAGGTGCTAATTGGTGTTGATCTGTCTCTTAAAATTCAAAAAATTCAAACTAATGAGGGAGCAGAAAAAAGTTGTAATGTGACAAAATGCTAAAAGTTAGCGATGCATTTTCAGTCTGAAACTTTGCTTGACAAGCAATGTCTATGGACTGTTTTTTTTTTTTTTTTTTTTTTTGCTTACTTGTATTTCTGTTTCTCTTGATGCTGCTTGCTTTTAGTGTGTTGGGCAGTGTGATTAGACTATTAGTATAACATAACATCAACTTTATTATTTTTCTTCTGGCTAACCTGCCTGAGGAAAATGACACCTAAATAAATATTAATTACCGTACTCTGCCAATTACGTTGTTGTTTTTTTTAAAAGAAACATTTCAGGGCTGATCCGTTTGAGGGAGACACTCATTGTACATTGCGCTAGCAAACTACAACAATAATCTCTCTATCCACACATTTCTCTATTTATTTATGTATTGATTTGAGCGGATTCTTGAGATTGCACAATGCCATGTAACACGCATGTGTAATAACTGCCGATGCACATTCTGCATTTTTGAAAGCCATTTTCCCTCTTTCTGAGAATGCTTTCTACACACAGCATGGCCTTTGTTATTTAACAGAATTTATTTGAAAGCGGTAAGATTGTAACTCGAATCAAGCAAAGAGTCATTCTCTCAGCGAGTTCGCCGGCACCGCTGTGGAAAAGTAATTCTGCAGTCTGTTTTGTAATCTAGCATTTGAGATTCGAGGAATTTTTATAAGCGTGCCCTCCATTATTTCTGCGTCCAGCGCTGAGAGAATCCCGCTCTTAGAGCTCCTCCCTGTCTGTTTGTTAAGAGGAGGGAATATGGCTCCACAAAACGAGTCTGCCAAAGAAATGCATGCTCAGCTGTCTGCCTGAGAGCTGCTGGTTGGCCTGCCTAACACTAGCAATGAGCGGTTCAACAAGTGCTGAGCTTTTGAATCTACAGTAAGAAAATGAAAAAAAGAACTGATAGGATTAGAGATTTGAGGTGTGGGAATTTTTCCCTCCAAATTTTTCCACTTTGTTTTGAGATGGGCTTGTTATGGAGAAGAGCTTATTTAGAAAGATGAACTGCATAAGGTTGGGGTGGCGAGAGTGGACACTTCATACTGATATGGCAAACACTTTTTTGTCTTACAGATTCATCAAACACTCAAATTTGATTGTTCATTGATTATATAAATACTTGCTCACACATTTCTGAGTATGAATATTTGAGGTTAGAACATGAACCTATTATCAGCAGTTCAGTGAGATGTAGAGCGTGTCATTTATTACATTTATTGTCATTTTTGGAGAAATATTTTGTAAATTGCACAATTATTTTCTGATAATAATTTGAAGTATATTTACTCACAGTATTGCTTTCAATCGTGTTACTAAGGATAACAAAAACAAAACATTATTTTAGCAACACTGAATCCAAACCTGCATCCTGATTAAAAGTTAGAATATAGCTGAAATTTCAGTAGTAAAAACTTAAATTCATATATGGATTCATTACAAAGACAGCTAGAGATCATTTGAACCCTCCTTTCTTTTATTTTGAGTATGGTTTGCAGATAATGAAAGATCTGGTTATCGCTGTTGCTCTAGAGTCTTTTTCTGATACATTTTTCCTTCCACTTAACTTCCCATGACTGTGCTGTAACACAGGTTATTGGCTAACTTTCAATCATTCAGAAGTCAGCAATATTCCTCATTATTCCTGCTTTAAAATCATGTCGTTATTGGTTTTTCAGAGGTTAATTTATGGGTTTTTTTATTAACTGCAAACCATAATTATCAAAAAAAATAAGAGGGACATTTAAATATATTTACTCTGACAATTCTATATAATAAATAATTTGGCGTCTCTTTGTAAATTAGATTTAAAAAATTGAAGCTATTCTTTATGGAGATGACCATTTATTGAAACAAAAGATAACAAATCTCAACATGAATGCTAAAATTTTTATCTGAAAGAAAAAAATATATTTTTATCATATAAATTAAACTTTTTACACGTTGTGATATTTAATAGATTTTTAAAAGTAAATTTTTTGTGTGTGAGAGTGTTTGAGTGCGCACAAAGCAGTTTTAGTCCCATTCTTTGACGCACTGCTCATCATCCTGCGCTTCAGACCCTGACGTCAATCTTAAAAAGATTGAGTAACAGTTTTAAGGATTTTTGTGTGACGCCATAACAATATGCAGTGTCTTATCTGAGGGGTGAACATGAGCTGGGTTGGTTTCATGCTTCTCACACTGTTGTCATATCCTTTCTCCCCTGGTCTGGTTTAGGTGGTAGTCAACGCCTTGGTGGGTGCCATCCCTTCCATTATGAATGTGTTGCTGGTTTGCCTCATCTTTTGGCTGATTTTCAGTATCATGGGGGTCAACTTGTTTGCGGGCAAGTACTACTACTGTTTCAATCAGACATCAGAGGAGTATTTTGATGTCGAAGTTGTCAACAACAAGACCCAGTGTGAGGCGCTTATTAGTGATAACCATACTGAGGTCAGGTGGAAGAACGTCAAGATCAACTTTGACAATGTGGGCGCTGGCTACCTCGCCTTGCTGCAAGTGGTGAGAGCGTCACTTCTCCTCTGACTTCGTCTCCTGTTTCTCACTAACTTGCATTTATTTCCTCATTTTCCTGCACTTCCTTTGATGGGTTTTTTTTTTTGTTGATTTTAAGCGTCACTCGAAGGCCTGCCTATGCTTTATTTGTGTTTTGTCTTTCACAGCACTACGATAAAGCCTTTGCTTCATGTTCATTGAGCATTTATGAGTGTGCTTCTCCATGCCTTTTTTCTTCATACGTGTTTCTTTCCATGCACAAGCTGTACTACAGGACATGCATCAATTTCGGTTTGAGTTTGAGTCTCCTTTAATGATTATAATCATTTATATATATATATTTATTTATTTTTTTGCTTGTTTTTCTGGTCTGCTGAATTGGGTTGAACAAATGTAAAATATAATATTGTCTCTCTTTCAAAAGGCCACATTCAAAGGTTGGATGGATATAATGTACGCCGCAGTGGATTCCAGAAATGTATGTTCACTGATTTATTTGAATATTTATTTACTGCTCCCACTGTGTACTGTACTGTGAAAAGGAAACTAGGATCATAAGGATCTGTTGTTATTTAGATCAGTCAAAAAGGCTAAAACCTTTTTTTTTTCCAAAGGATGATTTTTGTTGCTATATGCAGTAAATTCATTAAATAATACCTAAAAAAAATGAGAAGCCAAATTAAAGAGTGAAAATGTAATTGATCTCCTTCCTTTCTGCCTTTTCTGTGTCCTTTATTTCATTCTTACTTGTATTCTCTCTAAACCCCACTCATTTATACAGTTGTTTTCTTATTTCTGTACTTTCTTCATTTTTTCCTTCCTTTCTTTCTTCATAATTTAATACCTTCCTAATATTACTTCTTCTTTCTTGCTTTTTGTCCTTTATTCCTTCCCTTCTTGAACCCTTCCTTCCTTCCTTCCTTCCTTCCTTCCTTCCTTCCTTCCTTCCTTCCTTCCTTCCTTCCTTCCTTCCTTCCTTCCTTCCTTCCTTCCTTCCTTCCTTCCTTCCTTCCTTCCTTCCTTCCTTCCTCCCTCCCTCCCTCCCTCCCTCCCTTCCTTCCTTCCTTCCTTCCTTCCTTCCTTCCTTCCTTCCTTCCTTCCTTCCTTCCTTCCTTCCTTCCTTCCTTCCTTCCTTCCTTCCTTCCTTCCTTCCTTCCTTCCTTCCTTCCTTCCTTCCTTCCTTCCTTCCTTCCTTCCTTCATCACAGTTTCTTGTTTTTCATGTTTTATTTTTAAACTCGACCCGCTTTAGAATTATCTGACATGAATTTGGAGTATTTGGATAATTTGAGTATTTTCTATGTAAAAAAAACAAAGTAATGATTTTTTTTTTTTTACCTCAGGTCAGATTTAGGCAGATTTTTCTTGCCTGTATGAGTGAATGAAAACATATTTGAAGTCTAAACATTCTGCCTCTTTTCCTTTTAAGGTGGAAGACCAGCCCAGATACGAAGTCAACATTTACATGTACATCTACTTCGTTGTCTTCATCATTTTCGGGTCCTTCTTCACCCTGAACCTCTTCATTGGTGTGATCATTGACAACTTCAACCAGCAGAAGAAAAAGATAAGAGCTGCTCTACCTCCGAATGCTTTTCATTTTTCTCTCAGTGTCAAACGGGAACATGGTTATAACCAATGTTCTGTTTGTCCCTTTACTTTGGAGGTCAGGATATCTTCATGACGGAGGAGCAGAAGAAGTACTACAACGCCATGAAAAAGTTGGGCTCCAAAAAGCCGCAGAAGCCCATCCCTCGACCACAGGTTGCTCATGAGTTTTTTTTGTTTGTTTGGTTGCCATGCATGCAGTTAGTTCATCTGATTCCTCAGAAATCTCACAGTCTTTCCTCCCTGCTGTTCCAGAACAAGATCCAGGGATACGTGTTTGACTTTGTGACGCAGCAGGTCTTTGACATCTCCATCATGATACTGATCTGCCTCAACATGGTCACCATGATGGTGGAAACAGACGATCAGTCCGAACAAACGGAAATGGTTCTCTACTGGGTCAACTTCATCTTCATCGTGGTCTTCACCACGGAGTTCTTGCTGAAGCTTTTCGCGCTGCGCCACTACTACTTCACCAACGGATGGAATATCTTCGACGTGGTGGTTGTCATCCTCTCCATCGTCGGTGAGTGACGTGCGTGGAAAGTGTGGAGCAGTGAGCAGATACGAGCAAGTTTGCAGTCTTTCATAAGTGTTTATGTCTCTTGAACTTTTAGTGATAAACACTGAGTTGTTTTATGTAACCAACACAAAGTAGCGACAAAAAGGACTCTTGATATTCAAAGTGATTTTCAAATAAAAACAATACTAATATTTACAGACACAAAGTTTTAAAAATGTTAAAAGAATTTTGTTGTTTTTGCTTTTTTTGTTGCACATTTTAGATAAATAATAAACTGTTTAATATCAGGTACAGATAGAAACCTAAACCTAATAAGTGGTTGTATCACCCTGAAGAAACAACAGTGTCTTACTTTGCTACCATTGAATTTTACTGACTAAATGTTTTAATTCGCACGTCGGAGGGCCTTTTTCTGTTCTGTTTAAGATCATATCACAGCATCTCAATGTAATTTAAGTCAGGACTTTGACTAGACTGCTCCAAAGCATATTCTTAGGCAATTCAGAGGTGGCCGTCCTGATCTGCTTCTCTTCCTGCACAACACAAGAGAGCTTTAGCTTAAGCTCCCAAACTGATGGCTGGATATTAGCTTTCAGGATGTCCTGGTATCAAGCAGGATTTCTGTTTATGGCAAGTTGTCAAGGTCCTAAAAAAAGCAAAGCAGTGCTTGACCTGTGTTCACATATTACAGGGAATGCTCTGCTCCGATGTGAACTAAATTTAACCATTTGGTTGACTTTTAAATTGCTATGTGTAGCAGAAAACTTGTGAAACATGATGGTGGCAGCAGCATGCTGTGGGATGCTTTATTTCAGCTACTGGAGGCAGCAAACTACTTTAAACAGAGACAGAGGTTCACGTTTCCGCAGCTTCTAATGTCACAGACTTGTGGTCGCATTATGTCAAGTGGTATTGACTCGTTTGCTGTGCGCTATTTTTCTAGCGACTTTTTTTTACTAATTCTTCCTCTTGTTTGCCTCAGGTATGTTCCTGGCTGACATCATTGAGAAGTACTTTGTGTCACCGACCTTGTTCAGGGTCATCAGGTTGGCTCGTATTGGCCGGATCCTGCGTCTGATTAAGGGAGCTAAAGGCATCCGGACTTTGCTCTTCGCCCTGATGATGTCCTTGCCGGCCTTGTTCAACATCGGCCTGCTGCTCTTCCTGGTCATGTTCATCTTCTCCATCTTTGGCATGTCCAACTTCGGCTACGTGAAGCATGGAGCGGGTATCGACGACCTGTACAACTTCGAAACCTTCGGCAACAGCATGATCATCCTGTTCATGATCACCACGTCGGCCGGCTGGGACGGCTTGCTGCTGCCGATTCTGAACTACCCGCCGGACTGCGACTCTAACCTGGAGAACCCTGGCACGTCGGTGAAGGGCGACTGTGGGAATCCCTCAGTGGGGATTTTCTTTTTTGTCATGTACATTATTATTTCCTTCCTGATTGTGGTTAACATGTACATTGCCATCATTCTGGAGAACTTCAGCGTGGCCACAGAGGAAAGTGCCGATCCGCTCAGTGAGGACGACTTTGAGACCTTCTATGAGATCTGGGAGAAATTTGATCCCACCGCCTCCCAGTTCATTAGTTTCGCCAAGCTGCCTGACTTTGCCGACGCTTTGGAGCACCCGCTTCGCGTGCCGAAGCCCAACACTATAGAACTGATCGCCATGGACATGCCTATGGTGAGTGGCGATCGCATTCACTGCCTCGACATCCTGTTTGCCTTCACGAAGCGTGTGCTGGGTGACAGCGGCGAGCTGGACATGCTGCGGACGCAAATGGAGGAGCGCTTCGTGGCCGCCAACCCGTCCAAGGTGTCGTATGAGCCCATCACCACGACGCTGCGCCGTAAGCAGGAGGACGTGTCTGCCAGAATCATCCAGAACGCCTACCGCACCCACCTCATCAGGCGCGGCATCATCTTCAAGCGACACATTTTGTCCAGTAACAAGCTTGAGAATGGCGGGACCAACCAGGAGAAGAAGGAGAGCACGCCATCCACCGCCTCTCTCCCATCCTACGACAGCGTGACCAAACCTGACAAAGAGAAGCAGGACAAAAGCAAGGAGGACTGGGCCAGGAAAGAGAAGGACAAAAACCAGAAAGACGAGTGGGAATCCAAATGTTAGGATCCAGTGACTCCAAAATCTCAATTTAAACACAACGAGAACAGACTTTTGGGCCCAGACACCCAACAAATGTAGAAAAACCATTTGCAAGTAAGATTAAAAACAAGGAGGAAAAAAAAAAAAAACACAAAAAATGTTTACATACTCAAATACTACTGAGGCAATGTGGTTTCCTATGTTGTCAAAGACGGCTGAACCAAACGCAATCAGTTTACTGTGGAACTTCTGCTGCACAGCGACCAAGTTCATAGAAATGAGGAGTAAACACACAAAAAAAAACAGGAACTCACGCATTTCTTTGGGGGACCAACTGCCACAACATCCACCGCTCGGCGTTTGGAGCGCCGTGGATCTCCTGCCACCACCGAGTGTGGATTAACCCTGCTGCACAGCTCCGGCGCCGCGGCACTGGATCACTCAGATCCCGACAGAACTGTGTCAGCAGTCTGAAGGAGGGGGTCTGTAACTCCTGAGTTTACCGTCTTTATCAAGAAGAGAAGCATAATCACCCGGAGGAAGTTTAGCTTTTTGACGGATGCACTAGAGGCGGGGAGGAGACAAAGAGTTTTATTTTTCATTCATTTGAGTAAATGTGCATCTTCACATTATTTGAGCAGCAAAAAAAAAAAAAAGATAACATTTATCCCATGTCACCGGTCTTTTCATCCACTCTTTGTAATACTGATGCTGAAAAAGACGTTTTCTAACATGGGCTCTCACGCTGGGATGGGTACGACTCACTAGTCTGTGTCATTTGGATGGAGTTCCTGATAAAAATAATTTTTGTGCTTGTTAAATGCATAGAAATGACTTGCATGAAGGCATGTTTTGATCAGGAGTCATGCATGAGTAATCATAGTCCACAAGACACTAATTGTCAGACCACCGCAGTGGCTCGATTAAACGCTTGAGACTGTCCGCCTAGGAAGCTAGGAGAATCTCAAATGGAGAATGCAGTTATAGGAAATATTATAGAACGACGTTTGTATTTCACAAATTTTTTTTACGCGATTTGTTTCAACCTCTGCTGAAGTGAACATGGGAATAATTAACGCAGGCGCTCAGAGCCGCGGTCTCGGCCGGAGTCTCTGGATGTTGATAGCTTTGAAGGTTTGCGGCGCGGGCAGAATATCCTCATGTTGAGGCTGCACAGCACGTGGAAGGACATTCAAGCAGTTCTGATCAAATCTGAGGATTTCTTGGTGAACTTACTGCCATTTAAACTGTCTCTTTCCTCACTGAACTCTGGTGTACGCTACAACTACGAGAGCAGGGGATGTTTCACGCCAAGGAATCCAAAATCCAGTGTGCTCACGTATCGGTAGGCGTCCCGTCTGTCGCAGAGGGATCAGGTACAAGATTTGAATTTTCATTTTGGTTGCTTTTTTTTTTCTTTTCCTTTTGTGTTCTTGTTTCGAGGCAAGAGGAAGGACTTAAAACTGTGTTGAGGCGAAGGCAGTGGGTAATAGTTTTACTGAGCAACTTTCCCTGAAGATTATCGTTTTATTTACAATGTGAGTTCAGCGTAAGATTGTCCTTGGGATGCGTGTTTCAGGCCGTGCTGTTTAGAAAATTTAAGTTGTTAGCTTTATATATATATATATTTGAAAAAAAAAAGCCTTTAAGTCTTTCACTGATGTCCACACGATGCAATCTTTCCCAAAAATAAAAGGCTGATGATCGGTGAACGTGACATCTGATACAGCAGAGGTAGCAGAACATTTTTTTGCAGGGACATGTCTCGTTGTGCTTAGCATGTGTGGAAGGTGTGGACTAAGGAGGAACTGCGAGGCTTCAGGGATGGGTGACAAATACCAGCGGACCAATATGTAGACTGAGACCCTCCCTTCAGTGTTACCGACCGACTGCCATGAGAACAAGAGATGGAAGGCGAGAGCAGCAGGCGGCGAAGGTGCTGTTTGGTCTGAGATGGGAGTGCTGAAAGTCCCATGTTTGTCAGTGTATCATTGTGCTTCTGTGGGACCTCTTTGAACACTGTGTGGTCTTGCACCATCTCTTCGCAAACCTGCAGGCTTCCAAAAACGCTTATCACCTGCCTAAAAAAACAAGAGACAGAGGTAGTAAAGGAGCGGGAAATTATGAACAGACCTCACGTCGAAGCAGCTATGTTGTCTAAATAAGCTTTGTGGGTGTTTTTCACAAATAAACTGGAGGCTTCGCCAGCTGCCTCCGTCGACGTCCTGCCACTTATTTTCTACGCAGTGGAAATGGTCCTATTTCTTAGTGGATGATCAGACACGAACCTGGCATCCGGCGTCACACCACTGTTGCCATTTGGTGTGCTCAACACTGCCTGTACCGACCTATTCCCCCCCCAGCTTCCCGTACAACAGCAAATGAGGTCTGTTTACAATACGAGGTCTCTGAACCAGTTTGGCGGCTGCACACTGAAACCAAATACATTCCCAATGAGAACCACAGGAGGAGCGAGTAAGGTCATCCAAACTTACCCATGTTCATCTTGGATGTAATATTTTAGAGTTATAAACATTCACGTTTAAGAAAATATGAAAAAAGTTAAAAAAAAAAATAAAGAAAAACTAAAAGAAAAAAAACACATGTTTATGTACAGTGCAGGCTATGATGTAAATGGCACAATCGCTGAAAAAGAACGAACTTTTTGGGAGAAGCTATAAATATTGTATTATATTGTTTTATTTTAATGGCATGCTTTATTGTGTTTTTTTTTTTGTAAATACAGAATTTTAAAAATGTTACTACTAATAATCAAAAGGTGAATAATAACAATAATATAGAATGGCTTCCAGCTATGCCCTTTGTCACATTTGTTACTTTTTGGATTTTTTGAGACACTTTTCACTTTGTTGACGGAAACTGAATGAAATATAGGTATTATATAATTCAAAAAGATATATACATGTATACATATGTGTCTATATGTATATACATGAAACAGGAGAACACTGTCACATTTGATTTATGTGCAACACGTTCACGTGGATGTCTAAAGAAAAAAGAAAATAATTACAAACTGGTTGTTTCCAGCACTCTTTTCAATGTTGGGGGGGAGAAAAAAATAGCTCATGTGCAATGTTACTGGATGTAGCCTGATCATGACTTTTAAAGGATATTGTTACCAGCACATTTCTCACTTAACTGTTGTATCTATCACACTCAGAGCACACACACACACACGCACACACACCATTCCTACAGACACACTTCAAGGAAACTCTCTTCACTGCCC
This sequence comes from Poecilia reticulata, assembly GCF_904066995.2. Classification (NCBI taxonomy): domain Eukaryota; kingdom Metazoa; phylum Chordata; class Actinopteri; order Cyprinodontiformes; family Poeciliidae; genus Poecilia; species Poecilia reticulata. Next base: position 15,762,755 of record NC_088836.1, read on the forward strand.
ACCAACTTTACAGGTGATCTCATTCCAAGATGACGTCTGCAAGCGTGACTGACTTCTTCTTACATACTATGATACTGCCACCTAAACACACACACACACAAACATGAGTGCCATTGCAGCTCCACACACCTGCGGTCATTTTCTCATCATCCTCACTATCCTTTTGTTGAACGGTTCGTTTCTCGTGTTCCACTCTATGGCATGTGCCTTTTTTCTGCTTTTTCTGCAAATTTGGATGTCAATGCCACTCTTGAAGGAAAAAAACTAAAATAAAACTAACAATGAGAAACATGTCCAAATTGAAGAGGGTGGGGATTTCTCTCTTTTTCTTTTTCTTTGTTTTTTTGGGGGGTGTGGGGTTGGTTAATCAGGGATGTGAGGTCAGGTGTACAAGTGGAGGATCTTCCAGAAATTCAGCTCCCATCGTACTATTTATGAGTGTGTGATGTTAACAGATAAAAAAACAACTAACAAGGAAAAATAGAAAAGAAAAAAAAAGTCCTGTTCTTAGTGCTATACGTGTCACTCACTTGGCTTGTGAAAAAGCAGCTTGCCTTCTGTACTTTGGTTTGATTTCTTCCGTATTTCTGTTTCCATCTGAAATTTATTTTTGTATCAATATTTGATTATAGGAGTTATTCTTTTTTCAGCATGGTTTATTATGAGCTTTTTTTTTTCTTTTTTCTTTTTGCCGATAAAAAAAAATTACTTAAAAAAAGTGCTTTTCAAACTGTTATCATTTGACACCGTGACAAAAGAGGATATACAGTACAATACAATGGTGTGTTGCACAACCACTTGGACTCTTGGTTTAGAATATATGAAAGATTGTCTTCATTTGAGCACGAAACTTTTTATTACCAATAAAGCAGCCTTCCAGTTACAACCTGTGTGGCTTTTTGGGTGTCGACTTGAATGTCTGTAGCTTCACCACATGCACTCCAAAAGGTTTCATTTTGTTGTTGTTTGACCAGACCGCCTGGTTAATGTAAGTGACCACGAAGGACACATCTTGAGAGTTTCCAGGGGCCTCCTGGCTTTCCGTTTCCGATCGACGGCCATGTTTTAGATGAGCAGTGGTGTCATACGCTCCTCGTTTCCGGATTTATTGAACAGATCTTTCAAAACAAAGCTCTTCGAGATGTAGAAATTGGGATGATATTTTCTTGGTCTTCACGAGGCTGGTTGTTCACTAATGTTCTCCATCAAACCCATCTGGATTCATAAGGAGACCGAGTTACACACAGGGGGACTCTTCACTAATATATTCTGAATATAAATTGTTTAATTATATTTTATTAATTATTGTCAGAGTAAAGGGGGTGAGTACAAAAGCATGCCAAGCTTACACCTATAACCATTTTCTTCTGTTTTACTCTCTACTTTCTGTTGGTATGCAAGATATAATCGCGTTAAATTACACTTTAATTCTCTGATTGTAGAGCTGATGAAATGTCAACCATAGCAATGCAGCTTATTTTTGTTGCGTTGCAGTAGGAAAACATAGCTGAGCTTTTTTTTTTTTTTTTGCTTTAGTATTTATAAGTTTGCATCTCTGCCAGGAGATGGACTCTGCACCCTAAAGTACGAATCCCAGATACATGGAATGCGATCCCATAAATCCTAGGCAGTATGTGTCTTATTTCCTTTTACTCACTTCCATTTTCATCTTTAAAACAACATCATCTCCCAGGCTCTCACTCTCCCTCAAGTCACGTGTACTCTTCAACTCGCAGCATCCTCTCCCTCCCTCTCTCCCTCCCTCCCTCCCTCCCTCCTTACTCATTTTTCAAGCGATCTGCTATTTTAAAACTCCCACCGTCTCCATGTGTTATCTAAACATGTTGGCGAAAGAAGGAAAGACCCGCTCCATCCCTCATGATTTATCGACCCCGTTTTGCCAAAGCTTTGCTGCTGTCATGTTGAACACAGGACGGCCGTGTGAGATTGCAGTCAGGTAGAGAAAAAGAGAGGCAGGGAGAGTTCAGACTGGGAGGAGGAGGGAGGGAGATGGGAGGTGGTTGAGCACTGCAGTGCAGATAAATTAATGCAGCAGTCGAGGCTGAGTCAGCAGCACACTCCCAGTTTACCACTGGGCTTCAGCTAGTGTGTGCCACTGGTCATAATTCTAATTCACCCCCCCCCCCCCCCCCCCCCAAATAAAGGCATAACATCCTTTATTTGAAAATAAAACAAAAAAGCATGGGCGTTAAAAAAATAAAAATAAAATAAAATTTCGCCGACGTTGCAGGTGACGCCGAGTGTGGAGGAGCTGAGCTGTCCCTGGTGCTGGAGGTGGAGCAGCAGGACGGACATCCTGTGCTCGGCTGTAGTGGGGAGCTGCCAGGGGGAGAGGGGGGGGAGGGGGGGGGGCACATGGATGGGGGATCGCTTTATGAGGAAAACATCATAATAATGAAAAGAAAAAAGAAAAAGAAGTGCGCTCGGAGTGCGAGGAGGATGGGAGGTGGACGGGACTCGACCTAATTCGTGCAGAGCCACACCTACACACTCCTCCGCTTTTCCTCCTCTCACACCTCATCCTTCCCTCTGAAGCTGACACGGAACATGTGGTTTCTCTGTGGGCAAACCTGGAAGAGGCTAAATATAACGTTTTAAAGTGTCACCTACAAAACAACCAGCGCAGTTTTCTTTCTTTCTTTCTTTCTTTCTTTCTTTCTTTCTTTCTTTCTTTCTTTCTTTCTGGCTTAATATAGCTCAATTGAAGGTCATGCAGTGCTCTGAAAAAGTATTCACATCCTATGTCGCTCGGTGTATCGAAATAGACAATTATTTAAAATCTATTTCTATCTATTACTATTTGCTTGTACTTTTATTTAACATCTATTCACACCTACTATTTATTTGTAATTTTTACTTAATTTATTTGAGATATTTCAAATTACATACTTTTCCCCCCCTAATTTTCAGACATTATACATCTCCTTTTTTTCTTATCTTTTCAGTGATGCTTCTCTAATTTCTTATCGGCAGCTAATTTCTTGCTTGAAGAAAAAAGAAATTAAATCTGAATCTGCCAGAAGTATGAATTATTTTAACTGTAAACTTCCTCTTTATATTCAAGTTTTATTGTATATTTTATTTCAAAGCATCCTGAACATACCATCATCCCTGTAGAGAAGCATGGTGGTGGCAGCATTATGTTGTGGGGAGGATGATCTAATGCAGAGACAGATGGAGCTAAACATGAGACAATCCTTTTAGAAGACTGCATGTTTAGGACAGCAATCCTAAACATGCAACCAGCTACATTTTTCTTCGTTTTTCACAATTAAGCACTGCTTTGCCTTCTCCTGGCACACAAAATCTCAATACAATTCATTGAAACAAGATGGGGTTCCTGCAAGGCACAGTACAGACTCTTCTCCCATGGGAGCCATTGATACCTTTGGGTCATTTTTATGTCGTTATGGCGCTTCCCTTCCTCCGTCCTGTTTTTCTGCAGTCCTACTGATTAATTTATTCTCAGACACACAGAGAATCTGAATAGTGAATGAAGGGGTTTTTCCTGCAATCTAATCCCATATCAGTCCATGACTGAAATCAGGTGATTTTTTTTGTGTGTGTGCGTGTGTGTGTGTGTGTGTGTGTGTGGGTGTGTATGCATGTGTGTGTGTGTGTGTGTGTGTGTGTGTGTGTGTGTGTGTGTGTGTGTGTGTGTGTGTGTGTGTGTGTGTGCTTGGCTCATATTAGCTCTATTCCTCTTTCCTTCTCCTCCTCTCGTTTTTTTTTCTTTCACCCCAAGGAGTCAGACAGAAGAGTGGTCTCCAGAATCCACAATCCCTGCCTGCTTTGAACAAAATCCTCCCCTCGGTGAGGAGCCAGGCACACCCCGCATACATTCCTAATATTTAGATGCAGGCTGCGTGAAAACCTACACATTCGCCATGAAATGCAGCCCACTGTTTTTCTTCCACCAACCTAAAATCCACCATCCCCCTCTTCACTCAACGTTGGCATCGTTTATTACATAAGATTATTGTGCAACAATGCAAATTTGTGTGGACAAAGCGCAGGCTGTGTGCTGTCTGCGCTGCAAAAGGAAAATCTAACTATTTTTCTTGGCAAAAAATGCACTGCTTCTCCTGCTCAACATTTCCCAAACGAACCGGGGTGAGTTGCGCAATTTTCGAAACAACAGCGCTCACTTGTGGTCAATATTACGTATTACACATCGACTTTTAATTTTTAATCTGTTTTTCCTCATTAGAAATAATGAATACAACCTGTAGGAAAACTCAATCTGTTTAATTCTGAAGGACATCAATCTAAATTATGTAAGTACAATGACTTAATTTTTTTAAATAAATCCCCTTTATGGTTCCAATTAAAAACACATATCATCCATTGGATAAATAAATCAGATGTTTTAATCATGTAAAACACAGTTTGTTCCTAATTTAATTTCAAATCAGTTTAGTCCAGTTCTAATTCCAGTATAATGCAATAAAGTTACATATATCTGTACCCGTCTCCCTCCCAACAGGCACCAATTTTAAATATGTATAAATTATTTTGAAATCATGGTCACTAAGTTTGGGGGTGACGAGGCTAAAATTGCTAGTCCTATATCAAATCAGATGATTGCTGCTATATACTACAGCGTCTCTATCTGAGCAGTTTGCATTTTCATTTAAATATTTCACCCGAACAAGGATTAGGCAAGTGAATTTTGTTCTCAAATGATACTGTCAGGATCTTGGGTTGTTTGAGTTTGCTTTTGTTATTATTTGTGTTCACTAACCCTCTATTAGTTCTGCCTTGTTCCTATTTTTACATCAGTTCCTTATTTATGTCTATTTCATGTGTCTTGTCCCTCATCAAAAACATACCTGAAGTGTTGCTTCCAGAACTTATGCACTTCATTCTCAGTCACTCCTTGCTGGTTCCTCCTGTCTTATCCTGTCAGGTTCTGTTACTTCCCCGGTCTACCCCATGTCCTCCTCACCTCTCCTCCCTGTGCCCCCATGGATTTTTTTTGTTTTTGTTCTTATGTTCTTATATAATTAAATCTTCAAATTCACTTTGCTCCATCCAACTTTCTGCATTTGGGTCCAACATCAACCACTCACCAACCATGCCACTTACAATAACGTAGCCCACAGATCAGCGTTGAGAAATCTTTGACATAAAGTTCAGGTCATCTTAATATGCTTTAAGCTAAAATTTACACGATGTAAAAATGTTTATTTGATTTGGCAACACCTCAATAAATATAAAATAATCACTAATATATAAACACTAAATTGTTAATCTGCTTTAGAGGAGGAGTCTTCTTTGTGCTGCTAGCTGAAACAAAACGTCGTCCTCTCATCCCTCTGCTGGACTTTGGAGCAAAACCTCACGACATCTGCAAAACATGCATGTATGGGTAAATCACTGTAAACCTTCATTACACCTACAATACAATTCAAAAGTGGTCAGAGGGCATTATGTAAATGTGACTTATTTGAGATTACTTAATGTTATAAAATTATTCCCTCAACAGAAACATACCTGGAGTGTTGCTTTAATTATTTCATGCATGTTTTGAGAAATCCTTGAATGTCTGGTGGCAGCGATTCAGAGTTACTTAAACTCTTGATCCCACAAAGAGGCGCCTATCTCCTCCTTTGGAGCTGCACTTCCCCTCTCAGCTCCACCAGGCTAGCGGCAGCAGCAAGTAGCAAACGCCTGATGGAGCTGAGAATCTGTTGAGTTCGTCGTATGAACGCAACAGTTTCAAACTCCTAAGAAGAGTAGGAGCTTCTTAAAGAAACAGAGGCCAATATTGAAGTCAAATTTATCTTATGTTTGACATAGACAGCATTTTTATAACTGAAAGTAACATTGTTATGTGATTGTGCTATAAAATTGGACTACATGCCTGGAAATTACATAATACCGCCTGTTTAAATGATTACAAATCCTTGTTGCATGCTCTCCCAATACAATTTTTCACATAGATGACCTTGAAGCTCACCTCTCTTGTTTGACGCTGGACAGCCACTCCACAAAATCTTTAGCCTTCATTCTGTCCAGGTTGTTGATGAAGTCGCTGGTGAACGTCCCATCTGAATGCCTTTTAAAGTTGCGGATGATGTCTGGTCCAATTCGTCTCTGATGAGAATACCAACTGAGAAAAACAGCACATGTGAGAAATGGTAACATTAAATGTATTCTTTCATCTATTTACAGCAAGTAAAATACATCAATATTCACACTTAGGTGTTTTTCAAAAAAGGAAACCCGGCAAAAATGACTAATGTTTTGATTTAGGCCACTTTTTTTTACTCAAGCGTGCATAAAGCTTAAGAATTGTAAAAATACCTGTATGGTTTTGTTTTATTCAGAACCATCTCCTTTGTGCTTGAACAGAACAAAAGGAGCAAAATGCATAAGATCATGATCTTCATCCTCATAGCACCTAGCAAAAACGTGAGCATAAAAGAGAAAATGAGAATCCAATATTTGAATCCTTTAAACTCATCTTGGAATATTCAGACTTACCTTTGGGACGTGTACCTTATCTCCAGTGAAGTGTTGCTCTGGACCGTCATGTGCACTTGCAGAGTATTGTTAGTGAAGCCACAGATCAATCCTGCAGCTCCTTTTACGACGCTCTGAAGTTGCACTGTCACAACACAACGAACCGCTCCAGCTCCCATGTTTTTATACAGACGTCAGGTGCCATCAGATGACACAAAGGTCCTCTCCCTCTCATTACAGAGGTTTGGATCACAGCTGATCTGAACTACAGCGGTATCTAATCTCTTCAGAAGTCACAGGTTGGAGCCCCGTCACTCTTACTGAGACTGCAGCAGGTGTGAGGAGATGTTGTTATAGTGTTTGGCGCCAAGAACATGACTCCCAAACTGTATTACTCACTTCTTTAATGTTGGAAAGCTAGGAGACTGACCATGTTCAAAGTTTAAGAGAGACATCGTTTGTTACAGAGAAGAAACTTTGGATCAAGTAGTTATGGTTGTGTGTTCAAAGTTTTATTGTGGTTTTATGATGCAAGCCGAAACAACATGAAGCATAGCTGAAGGAAAACGTTACATTGTTTTCTGAATGTTTTACCAAAAAAAAAAAAGAAAGAAAGAAAAAGATCTTAAAAGTTAATGTGTAATTAACTCCTCTTTTATCTGACACCAATACATGAAATCCAGCGACTCGACCTCCTTCCAGATATCAGATAAATAGTATTGCCATATTATTGCCTGTGTGAAATGTAATCTTAGAAAACATTAAACTGTGTAGGCGTCAGACGTTTCTTGGAGAACATTGCTTATCAAACAGCATCGTAAAGACCAAGGAGCACACCGGACTGGTCAAGGATAAGGTTGAAAATAAATGTTAAAGCAATTTATAGAACAATACCCAAAGATCTAAACATATTAGAGAGCAGTTTTTAGACCTCCATCTGAAAAAGGAGAGACTTGACTGTCCTCCTCCAATGACAGGCTGGCCAAGCTGAGCATTAATCAGACGACAAGAACAAGAGACCCATGGTAACTCGGGAGGAAATGCAATTCTACTGCTCCGGTTCTGACAAGACAACTGGAACTTTCAAATTTGTCCTTTGGGGAAGAGGATCAAGAAGACAGTCATTGTAAATTAAGCAAGCCACAAAGCAGAGGACAAAATGTTTCTAGGAGCACGATGGGGTAAAAGCTGCCTAATACACAAAAGATTTTGTGTGGTGGAAAATTATGTCTACCTATAAACTTCAAACCATGTTAGTGGCAGACTGGAGCCTAAACTCATAGCTCAAGCAACAACATTGTGGTTTAGATTAGCGTGTGTCAGTGACCCAATCAAGTCTCTCTAACACACATGTCAGTTTTAGGTTAAGTTTTGACCTAAAACTGAGAATTTCAGATTTAGCTATTTTACCAAACCCCATTTTGCACAATTTAAATTCAAAGCATGCAGGCTAAATATCCAACCTTTCAACTACTTAAAGATTGTCTTCTTCTGTTTTTGATCGGAAGGGCGGGGTCGGTCACGTGATGACTATTAACGATGCTCGTGCTCAGGGGCGCGGTAAAGGGGTGAAAAGTGACGACGATTCTAGTGGCCCTGACCAGCAGGGGGCCCTCCATAATTTAATTATTTACATTTTGTTCATAGACATAAAATAAAAAATTCGGGGTCCTATCAAATACAAAATTAATCATATTGTATTTTCAAAGATTGTTTTTAGCAGTACAAATTTAGTGTTGCCCGGCCCGTCCCAGACAAAAAAAACACACATCCGTTTTTGCCCTGAACCCCCCTATCTGCGTTAAATGGTTCGTTCCTGCTTGGAGCGCTTAACAGTGACGTATGCAGCTACAGTCCGTAGAGCCGCAGCCGAATACAGCGGCGACTGTAGCAGTTACTATGCTGCTAAGAAAAGTTATAAAATCAGGTTTTCAAAAACAAAATAGAGAGAGGGAGAGAGAGAAAAAGACAAGAGTGTTAATTTATACCCCAGTTTTTCTCCAAGAGAGGTGGGTAGACTGTATGAGATTATCAAGCATTTAGCATAATTAGGTTAGCTACAGACTACTGTTTACCTCCATTTCACTAGCATTAAATGAATTAAGGAAAAAAAATTAGCAACATATTCATATATTTAACTTGTTCCCTGTGCCTTTTACCACTTAACAGATGAGTGAATGAGTAGAAGCTCTAACCCACGTCCCTCCTGACCTGTTCTCTCCTGAGTGAAATTAAAGCTGCAGTATGTAACTTTACGTGAATGTCACTTTATATGTGCATGTCACATATAAATATTTTTTTCCACATATTTACATATTTTAAAAAATTGTCATTATGTTGTGACAGCATGGTATGAGAGGTAATCTGTGAAAAATCTATTTCCTCTGCTTTCTCCATGTGCTAGAAACAACCAATCAGTGGCAGGAGAGTTTTAGTGCTGTCAATCACAATCTCATATGGTGCTGCTCATCCTTCCTCCTCCTCGATTTGTTAATATTTTTATTTACTAGAATAATATAAGGGCCAGTCGTACTCCTGGAGTGTCCCCCAAAGAACTCCGCAAGTGACACAGCTGAACGCCAACACATGTAGCGTTGAAGTGACTCTATATATTATGACTCTCTGTTTTGACTCTCAGGATTATTTTCAACCATTCATTTGAAGCTGGTGTTTATACACTGCAGACATTTTCAACTGTTTATCGTGTACTAGCTTGTATTTTTTATTTCTAATTTCAGGTGAGGTTTAAGTAGACAGAAGTGCTTGGGGCGTAACCGGACCTCCTTTCCTATCACCAGATTGGACTTCTCTTCCTGGCTGCTTTCAGAGTTTGTTGAGAGGTGAGGAGGTTCACCAGAGGACAAATGATGACTATCAAACCTTCATCTCACACCACAGACTCAGGTAAGTTTAAACCGCTTTGAGTTGACCTTTTAGTTTGCACCTGTGCAGCACCAATTAATGACTGGAGTCTAATGGAAATGGAAAGGTCATTTGTTGGTCTGTAATGTATAGTTTAAAGGATCTGACAGTAAATATGCCGTAAAATATCATAATATATGTCATTGGTAAAGTAGTGCATTTGCTGGTATTTATTTTGATAATACAGGTGAAGTTAAAAAACATATATGAAGAGCACTCAGCCGTTTCTGCTGTGCATTTACACAAACACAATTAATGTTTTAAATTAAACAGTTTCAAATTCAATGAGTTCCATTAAATGTGACAAATTCTTCAATGTGAAGTATTTGTCATACTTCATTTTGAAGTATGACAAGATATGTCATACTTAAATATGACATATTTTGGACATTTTTTGTGGAGACCTTTCAGTGTGCACAAATATTGGGGAATGACTAAGTTGTAATTTTTGAAAATCTACAAAGCTCTCATTCAATCTAAAATCCACCATACTTCAATATTTAAGAAGAAGTGAGATTCCGGCTTTCCTAGGAGAATATGTATCTGTGGACAATTATTGGTCAACACTAAAGAGCAACATTATCATCAATCTAAATGAAAAAGGGGAACATTTCCCATTTTATTCAATTTGTTTCTTCTACAATGAAAATACTGAACAAATAAAAAGGAACAAATATTTCTGACATTTAAAACAAATCATGGGCCGTTTTAAATGGGAAAGTTCCTGTCAGAAAAACAGTTCACCTTTTTGAAAAGGGTCTGAGGTGCTGCAGCTGCTGCTACACAAAAAGTTGATCATCAGATTAATAAACGGTCCATATTCACTAGCTGTTAGTCATTGATTAGGGTTCAAACCCTGAACCTGGGAATATTGTTGTATGTCTTCAGCTTCTCTCTCTGCCCAGTTCTTGTCTGATCACTGACTAAATCCCACTATTGCCACAAAACCCCTGAAAAACAAAATTACCTGAACATAAATTAAATTATATTTGACTGCAAAGCAATTGATTATTAATTTATCTTTAATATGGGGAAACATTTTTGTGTTAGTTATTCATTGGCATGATTGCATGAAATGGTTGATTTTTGTAATTAGCAACAGCAATGTAGCAAATGTTGCTGTTTGTTTTAAATCTAACTATATTAAGTTAGGAATGTTTACTTTTTTGTTACAGCAAAAACTTTATGCAGGGCTCTGCATACGTCAGACATTAATACTCAGATATCTGTGTCTCTTTCTGTGATGGATTGACTATATTTTTATTTAAAAATATTAATTACATTGTATTTAGGAGACAAATTAAGATTTAAATTAATATATAGACAAAAGAGTTGATAAAAGGAGACCACGTGGATTGAAATGATCTATTTAAAGACAAAAACTTCTCTATTCTGCTGCAGATGTGACTTTTATGAATTTCACTTGCTGGCTCTGACCACCAGGTGTCAAACTTGACCACAGAAGCTATTATCATCTTCTGGTTCACTCGTGATAAATAGGTGCTACTACTTCCAGTAAAACCAGTTGTTTAATGCTAGTGTTACATGCTTCCTCCTGTTAAATACAGTTTTAAGTTATTTCAACATGCTGGAGACAGCCTCAAATTACCTTTGTTGAAATTTATGATTCTTGAGCTGTACGGAGTGAGCCAAATGCTCCAGCTTTTCCTATGAAAAGAATTATTTGTTAATCTGTAGTTGTGTAAACATTGGTTTGAGCAGGCCTTAGAATAACTATATCTGAATTATGTTTGACCAGGATGGTCTGTTAATAAATGTCTGATGTTACGTTATGTAGTATTTATAGGAACTGTGGCTGAATCTTGGAGGACTATACACCCCTGGCCTCTCCCCTTATACACTTGCTGCATTACCAGTGGGAGTATAAATGTTTAAGTCTATATTCAAGATATTTCAGGGGCAAGAGAGGAGAAAGGAGCTTCAGCTCAGAGTGTACATACAGCTATAGACGGGGTCATGTTTATGGGGCTGTTCTCTGTGCAGCTGCTTTATAACTTGGTGGTGATTGATATATTAATATTGCATTGATGTGTTCTCTTCTGTCACACATAAAATCATGGGTGTGTTGGTGATTTGAGTGTTTCCTGGGTGCAGCATCCGTTCTTTTTCTGTTGCCTCACGGTTTTTGTCATCACTCTGCACAGTTTATACTGAAGTCTATTTTTTTCCTACTTGATCAGAAGCAAAAAAAGAATGAAAGTAAAAGAGTGCTTTGTGTGAAGGTGGATGATGCATGAGGTATGAGTTGGGTTCACATTGAGAAGAAACTCCCACTCTGTGATTCGTGTGAGGTTTTTGTGTGATTCACAGTGGATGCTACACATTAGGCAGTTTATCTGTAGCAACAAACACCTTCCCCGGTGACCAAAACAGATCTTTGACACACCACAGGAGACGAAACAATAAGGCTATCCACCCATAAACATCGCGTCTGAGGGCCATGGTTTTACCCTGAGATTTCCCCTTTGCTTTATTTGGGCAGTTAATGACAGGCTATCAGATTCCTATCTCCCCTTTCCTGCTCTCTATCCCCACTTCTGCTCCCCGCTTTAGCCTGGAGGACTGTTTTGGAAAGCATCTGGAGGCAGGCTGTTGAATGGGATTCATTCTTGCAGGGCCTTGTGCTCCAGCGAGTATACTCGGGGCAAAGACGCCTGTCCACAGTCCACAGGGGAGACAGAGCTGGGATGGGGGTGGGGAGAATGGAAACCCAAAAAGGAGCCCTGCAAAACAACGTCAACTGTTCTGGACTTTTTTCTTATCACTCTAAATTTCTTCATTTTTTGTTGTTTTAGAAAGCAGATCTTTGTGTAATGAGGGAAAGTGGTCTTAATGAACAGTCCGTCAGACTTTCTGAAGATTTCTCTATAGATTTTCTTTTTCTTTCCACCATTTTCAGCCCCGTTTTTGTATACCTGGCTATGACATCATGTTGTGCAATCTGTGCATTAAAAATAAGCAAAGGCATCAAATGGTGTACCAAAGAAGAAGCCTCGCTCCTGAAAAGATAATTTATAACAGATTAACAGTGTTCTTGAATTAGGTTAAACCTTGAATGAATAACTTTTAGACAGATTTTTAAAATTAATCTGATGCATTTAACAAAATATATATATTTTTAAAACATCACCTAGTTTTTTCAATCTTTTTGTCATTATTATTAATACATTAGGCCTTTACAGTCTTGTAATTATCAGAACCAAAGGCATGCATTTATAACTTATCACATTTTTGGAACTATTAAACTAATTACTCCATTTTTAATTTGAATACAGAATGATTAAACTCAAGATATTTTCTCAATAAGTCAAGATTTTGAAGAAAGTGCTAACTTTAAAGAGATGGAAGTCCTAGAAATATACAGAAAACATCTTATTTATATAATAAAATTAAAGGCATGTTTATGTTTTTTGGAATTAAATGGATGTAGGAAGTGCCAAAATGGAAACGTGTGAGTTCAAAATGGGGCTGCAAAGGGGTGAGTTGACCTAGAAATTGAAAACAAACTGTCTTTGTGTCAGGTTTCCAGTAAGAAAGTACCTAAAGATTAGATTTCAAACTTAGCTAAGTTGCCTGTTATGTATAGATACAACCCTGGTTTAACCTGTAAATGTTTTACGTCTGAAGGATTCATGGGTCAAAGTTAAGTCCCTTTTAAAAGACAGAAAAACATTCCTCTGAAAATGGTAAATCACTGCACAGAAAATATGTGAAGAAGCAAAAGAAATTCTTAGAGAAAATCTTTGCATTACCTTTAGAAAACTTTCAGATACATTGCTCAATACCATTCTTAAATATTAGAACAAGATGTAGCTGTTTTACGGCAAATATTGCATCTGTTACCACTAGTCTTTCAGTTATATGTAAGACAAAATGAAAAAGTTGTTGCTACATTGTGTTTTAAAGATCTTCAGAAACTCCAAAGTAGTAACAATACTCTTCATTATGAATGCTGACAATTTCTCTGCTGAGGGAGAAGGAGGTGTGACAGGCTGCAGAAGTCAGGCTGTATTACTGGAGCAGCTGAAAAAGTCACTTTTCTGTTTTGGAAAATGCTTTTGGACAACTGTGGTTTCAAACCACAAGGAGCCAGTGATTGACTCGACCCACATCATAACCCTTTGCTATTACTGTAAGTAAAGAAATTCATTAATTTAGTCTCTAAAAGGCCAAACCTAAATGCCAGAAAGTGTAAAAGTCTTGAAAGTATCAAACACAGATGAATCACAATCTGCCTTTTTGTTGTTCTTCAAGGTGAGTAAAAAGAGCCTTTTGAGTTACCCGGTTAAAACTAAATATTCATCCTAGATGGTGATGTAGTGTGATATACGGGAGTGAACACTTTTATATGCAGGAACTCTGTCAAAGCAAACACGGTGGAAGACAACAAATTTCTTCAAACAACAAAATAGCCTCTTTGTTGGAAATGCGTTTTACCCAAGATTATGAAACCATTTGAATTTTACACACTTATATAAAGTGTTGACATCCAGGGACGTTTTGTTTAATTTTTGGTGTTTAAATTACAGGCAGACAGGACTCCCCGCAAAGCTTTTAAATCCTTCAGTATGGTGCCGGTTTGTTGGGCCTCTACCGCTCTCAGACATTTTTCCTGGCTCAAGATAAATCACCAAATAAAACTACTTTTGCTATGAGTAGATATGATGTTATGCACTAATCCTCATCTTCTGAATAACTTTGTTACTCGCTAGCATTCAGTTCTGTAACACTTTTTTTTAAACATACTGTTAAAATGCTGACATAAACTTGTGAGCTGTAAGCCTAAAAATACACTCCAAGACGCAGTTCAGTTTGCTTAATTTATCCAGTCGGATCAAACACTGATGGTGACTCTGGTACTACAACACGTGTTGTAGTACCAGTAAATATGTGGAATTTTACTTCCCTTTTACTGACTGACTCCTTTGACTGTCTTAGTGCCATTGCTGTGAACTGGCGCCTTTGCTTTTTGCTGGTTCCTACCAGTGTGGTTGTGGCTGAGTAAAGGGGGCGCTGGCCTGTACCAGAGCTAATCTGTAAAAGCTAATGGGATTGTAAGTGTTTGGCAGAGAGGAGTGGTAATAAAACGAGGGACCCGTGTTGTTAAAAGTCAGAGGTTTTTCTAACTGACAGCTGTTGGCGAATACACACCATGCAGTTTAATCCTGCGTATGTGAATGTGCACATGTTGTTACATGTGTTCAGGCTCATGTGGACAGTGTGCTTTCTGGAGCCTGGCTGCTCCTGCTGAAGGAGTGCCAAGCAGGATCCTTTGAGTTAGTGTTTGTTTACCATCATTAGGTCTGTGGGTTTGCAGGTCTGCTGTGGTGACAGACAGAAACCTCATGATGACAACATAACTGCAGCATGTTACAGCAGGGGAAGGCGTGACCTGCTGCCACATTTCTCATTCTGCTGATAGTACTTATCTCGAAAGGCAGAGAAATGGGGTAATTCTGCCCCTGCAGCTGTCAAAACACACCATTCTGTGTCTGTTTAGTTGATGCATGTTTCTGGGGAATGGAGCCAAACTTTAGAATCGAGGTTAAGGGTTACACGCTTAGTCGTCCACTTTGTTTTTGAACTCTTTTTAGCTATAAAGACCTTTTGAGCGATCAAAACTGACCGAGGTTATTTTTGTTGTAACATACTCTGTTCAAATCCCTGCAAATTGTCCCCTGGCTATGCAACGAATTGCTCACATTGTGTCCATCCTTTAAAATCGACATATCGCTGCATGAGCCCTATGTATCCCACTGTGATTTGGTTGGGAGAGCAGAAATGGCAGATTAGGCTTAAATCCGTCCAAGTAGATTATGCCCTCATCTCTAAAGCTCATGCACTGAGGGTTTCTTATAATTGCCGCTTGTGGTTTGGAGGGCCCACAGCACCCGGCTTACACGGTCAGGTGTTCAGGCCCGTCTGTTCTTACAACGCCGTCCGTGTGCGCTTATTAAAAGTGCAGTCCACCCCGCTTTTTTCCCATGTGTGCCTCTTCCCATTGTATTCCATCTGATTGATGTTGACTGAGGTCACCTAAGCTCATGCAGGGGATCACGGCACAGTGTGCAGGGGGCTAAATGTTTACATGCATTAATTTGACTTTATTCAGGGGCCCAATCTGCGCTCGTCCAGTGATAGGGCAGGCTAAGCCATATGTTATGCTTTTCAACATCGCCAGACTGAAGGTCACACCACCAGGTTATGGAGGCCAGTTTGGAAAAATACATAATCTTTGTGGGTGGATCCCCACCTTGTGTTTTGGCTCTGAGCTCTCAGGCGTCACACAAAACACGGCTCTTGACATGAGTGGGTTTGGAAACTTGTATGACACTAATGTTCCTGCCCCGACGACATTACCCATAACACACTTGACATTGTTGTACAATCAGTGTCTCTTTCCCACTGATGCACAGTTATGAAAAGCTGAAACCAGATGACAGAACTAAAACTAATATTTTTTTAAAAACTGAAGATTTGAGGAGATGATAGAAAACCTACTTAATTATTTCCTAAAAGACAAACTCAAAGTAACCTCTATGAATGAAAAAAAAAATGGTTAAATAGGATTTGACCTTGGAAAACGCCACTGAGAAAGTAACTTTACAGATATTTTCATAATTTAGTTTATTTTTCACAGGATGTTGAAGACAGAGGGAAAGTCCTGTCTGATGTAGACAATGCTGCATTACTGTGACTAAAAACAGAATGTTTCTTTTTCTGATTAAGATTGAGGAAATTAATGAGATACAGATTGGTTTATTTTTTATCGTAGCAATAAAACGAAATAGTTTAAAAATGAGTCATTGAATTTGACGAGCTCCTGACTGTGGAAGTGAGTGTGAAACCCAGTTGTAGCAGCTTATGGGTTGGGTTGGGGTATAAAGAGGTGTCTAAAGATCACCACTGTATAGGAAAAAAAACCCACAAGTGGAAGATATTCCACTTAAATTCAGACATGGCCTGGTCTGGATGTCAGTGCAAGTTCATCCTGAAGGCAGACCTCAGAATGCTAAAAAAAAAAAGTATCTGAAACCTCTATCGTGTCTCCACAGGACCTACAGCAGGCTCTTTTACTACTGTTGATATAAAAGTAAAAGTTTAACTTTTATGGGACGTGTGTGTAGAAAGGAAACCATTAATCTCTATGACAAGGTGATCAAGTCCAGTTCTTGAGAAATACTACCCTGTGACTTTTAGAGGAATCCCTGACTGAATTCACCTCATCAGCAGAGATTCGGGTCTGCAGAGTCTTGAGTAAAGAGCCACTCATTTGATTCAGATGTGTTGAAGAAGTCATGCATCTAAGCTGCAGGGCAGTAGCTCCTGAAGATGAAGAAAGGATGTTGACAAAACTATGGCTTCTAGATTAATGTTTGTTGGACACATAACTAAGACTGCAGAGGGCATGTTGGCCTTAAACCAAATGGAGCATTAAAGTAAAAAAAAAAAAAAAATTCCTAAAAACTGTTGGAGGTTCTTGCAGCTGGTGGAAGCATCAACTTGAATCCTCTCAGAGGGCACTGCAGGAAAATATGAGACAATCTGTAAAAAACAAAAAAAAACAAACAAAGCTGAAGCAGTACATGACAATGACACAAAATTTGCTTTTCAATCAAGGACCAGGTGAAAAGCTCTCATCTTAAAGTGAAGTATTTCAAGCTTTCATCAGATTTATCTCAATCATAAGATTAAAGGATAGATTTTACTCATCTTTTCCTCTGAAGACTTGTTTTCATCAATATCTTTTGTTTAATGAGTAAAGTAAACTTAACGTGCAGTCAGATCTGTTTCATTTCCATAGAACAGTGGAGCTGTCTCAGTTTGGTAGCAAAGACGGTAGTTCTATGTAGCATCCAGTGTTTAGTTTGTAATAAAGGTGGCAGAGCTTCACACACAGGAGCTGCAGCCCTGCACTGTTATAGTTCACTAAATGATTTAACAGCTGTCCATTGATCCACCTGGTAAACATTCATTGCTTCCAAACAGATTTTCCACCCTGTTCAGAGATCTCTCTCTCTCTCTCCCTCATGCATTGGAATGCAACCGTGCATGTGTGTGTGTGTGTGTGCGTGTGTGTATTTGAACTGAATGTTAACAGGCGGGCGGGGGTGGGGTGGCTGATTGGAGTCTGAGTGAACGATTGTTGGCAGATTGTGCTTGAGACCAAGCGAAGTATGGGACAGAGAATAGACAGTGCGGTAGTAAGACATTAAAATGAAGGATTGTCTGTGATTTCTCTCACCCATTAACCAGACAGGGCCATTGTTGTGCTCACTTCCCACTGGCACACTGTTGCCGTGAGTGACAGGCCGACAAGCCGACTCTGTCGGTCTGCCACATGGTGGGCCGCTGAATAGGGAATGCAGCGTGTCGCTGATTTGGAGAAACGGCTTACCTCAACTCTTTATGTTGCGGAAAGCTTTCACCTGCGCTCCACTGAACACTTTGCTTTCTCCTCTCTGCCTCAAGGTTAAGTGAAATGAGCGCTGAAGACGGCAGGCCTCAGGTAAAGTTTGTCTGTGTGGCTTAATGTTGATGTAAATATGTGTTGGAAAGTTCTATTCCTTACAAGTGGAAACAAAGCGGTTTAACAAACGTCAGCTCCTCTTGAGAAAAGCCTTGCCCCATCGCCACCTTAAGTGTCGTGGCACACACTCGGCAGCGCGGCGGGACCAAAATGGCCGGGGACAGCGTGCGGCGAGGGACAAGGCGTGTTGAGCGGCTCTCACAGGCGGAGGCCGTCTCGTGGAATTCCAGAGTCGGAGCAGGAGGTGCAGAAGAGGCTGCTGGGGCAACAATGGCTGGGGACATCTGTCATGCGTGGCTGCTCTCCCCTTTGCTTACAATGGATCTGGGGGACCAGCCAGTGGTGTCTTTCTTTTGGCTCCCCTCCTTTCCGGGGACACTCCTGTCCCTTACAATGGCTCTTTTGTCCACTCCTCGCTTTTTTTTTTTTTTTGCCAACGTTTAACCCTTCGAGTCTACTCCTTTTTCTGCCTCCTCTTTCTGTTTCCACAAGAAAACAAAACAAAGTCGAAAGCACGACTGTTCATTCACCGCTTTCTCCTGCTGTTTTTCATTATGACTTTTCACTCCGACTCTGCCTTTGCACTGTGCGCCTTGCACGAAGCCCTCTTTATACATGGCTTTTGTTTGTGACGGCAAGTGAGACATTAAATAGACGATGGAAATAACGCCTCTAATCCTCCTCGTGGATGTTTTCCATTGAGCATATTTAAAACGTTTGAAAGAAAACACAGCTCAGGAAGCTGAAATTCTAATTGATCCACTATTGCCTGGTTTTTTAAAGCAGCCAGTCCAGGAGTGCCATGTATTTTCCATGGAGTAGATTGGCTGTACGCCCAAGAGGGAAGATGAAGACTGTAGATGTTAGCGTCTGCGGTCGTGCTAAGATGGTTTACTTGGGATTCCTGACACACAGAAGTTAGCTTATTTTCACAGTTTTCAGCTCATTTTCTTTGATGATTGTGGCTTTTAGTTCATGAAAACACAAAATTAAGGATTTTTACTACAGAAATGAGATGCTATGTCCTACATGATCACAGTGAAGAGGGCTGAGTGCGCATCTGTCCTGCAGACAAACATTGACACCCTTCACAAAGAAGAGGACAAGCCACAAAAGGTTGTTGCTATAGAAACTGGATGTTTACAGAGTGCCGTATCCAAGCACATTAATGAAAAGTTGAGTGGAAGAATAAAGTACGGTAGGAAAAGGTGCTACACTCTTAGGAGGAATATGAAACAAAACCCAAATCTTTTTTTAAAACAAGAAGCTTGCTGTATACCGAGTGCTATTTCCCCAGCATATTAATGGAAAGTTGAGTGGAAGGAGAAAGCATTTACAGAGCAAAGTGTACAAGCAAAAGTGGCCTCCTTGTGAGAATTGTGAAGCAAAGCCCATTCAAGAGTTGAACAAGACGAGAAATGCAGCTTGAGTATGTGACTTAAGGAGCACCAAGATATACAGAAATTGATATGATCATTTTATAAAATGTGGAAGCAAAGTTTTAGGAATAACGACATTCATTGCCCCTACCTCTTCTCTACTTGCAGCCAGATATGCAGCCAAAGTACTAAAACGTTGTCGTTGCCTAAGCTTACTGTTAATGTAATCAAAACCACTTCCTCTGTGTGACACCCGATTATCAAGTCCACAATAATGTTCCCGCCTCAGCTCTGGAGAGGCTTCAGTGTAATTATACTCAAGGTTGTCTGTTTCTCTGTGTTTTCAACACTCATCAGCTTGATGTAAATTACAAATTGATTTTTTTTTTTCCTGCGACTACTCATTCTTAAAGACTTAAGGGGTTCAAGCTGGTCTTCAATTGATTGGTCTGATTGCAATTTAGCAACAAGTCTTTACAAGAGGAAACTTGGCATTAATCTATGCTCATCAATGCAGCTGTATACCAGCATGACCAAGCAGAAAACTCACAATCTAACTTCTTTATATATATTTTTTTCTTTGGCACAAAGAAAGTGCGTTGAGCAGCATTGGTTGTGGACAACCCTGAATGGTTGAAAAGTTATCTCTGCCCTCATTTTTGAGAAAAGACAGCAACGTGTGCTCCTCACAGCCCCGCAACAAATTGCAGCGACTGGCGAGCTGGACTGCTGTGTCCAGTTCTGGCTGCTAATTGTTGCCAGCTGCAGAGGGCTGAGGAAACAAAGGGCTGTTTGAAAAGGTGATCTGTGGATCGGCGAGAGGCCGTCCACCCTGCTGCAACGAGACGTGCTTCATATGGCATGTGGCGTTTGTGTCCTCGTTCTCACTCTCAGGCGTCCTCTTTGGTCAAAACGCTGTAACAGCAGCAGCTCCCGTGTTTATTTAATGATCCAAACAAGGAACATCCCATCTGAGGGTATCTGGTCGATTTTATAGAGGTTGTCAGCTGAGATTTTTTACTTCATGTCTTTTGCTGTCATTTCATCACCTAAGTAGGTTAAATTAATATTTGCAAAGCAGGATGAAAATGTACATCAACTTATCTTCATTTCCAATCTCTGCTCTGCAAAAAACCTTTCTAACTGGCTCTTGGAGGAGGAGGGAGGGATTTTAGGAAGCAAATGGTTCATGTGAGTGGCTGAGTCAGTTGTTGCAGATAACATTCTTGTCTTTTCCTTGTCAGCATAAATATTTAAGTAAAGCTGTCAGAAGGGCTCCCTCACTCCCAGTCCTCTCTGTGAAGACGGAGCAAACCAGAGAGGGGAGAAAAGTCACAGAAAAAGGCCTCTGAACGGTCGTCTGTCAGCAAGGCTGTTCGATTTGCTTATAACCAGCCCTTTTTTGCATGCCGACAGGACCTGCGTGTACGCCTAACACCTCTCAGTGCTGTCTCACTGATGGAACGACGCTCCAGGCGTCCTGTTATGACAGCTCACTCTCCGCCTTGAGAGACCTCATCTGGGGCGTGTTCTGACAGGGCAGCCACTTGGAATCGCTCTGATGAGGGGCAAACTCAGACCTCTATTATTCTGCTGCTGCTCCCTGTCACTTTCTGTTTCTGTCTTTGTTTCTGCACGCAACGGTTGCTGGCCCGATTTGGTGCAATCAAGACTGCGTGCTGAAAAACTTTTTATTTCAGTACAAACATCGCCTAAATAAAATGCCTTCCATGTTGTTTTCACTCATTATTCTGGCATTCAACAAGTGGAAATAATTTCGGTGTTCTTAACAGAACTAAGACTGGAGAAGTTCGGTCTGATTTGATGTTGCTCAGCGAGCGGAAAGGGGTAAAAATGTTGACTTCAAGTAATCTTACATTTTTAATAACATGCTTTTAACTTTTCGAGCGGCTCAGTCAGGATTGAAGTCTGGTAGAAAATCAGTGGGGAAAGATAAATCTGAGCCTTAGAAAACCAGAGCTAACCACTGAATATAAATAGTCAAAATGCCAGTGGAAACCTGTAAAACGTTGATCAGCAGGTATAAGAAGATTTAGATTGATGTAATGCCCAAACACATTTTTTTTACTGACTATTCAGAAGGGCATAAAACTTGTCATTAAAAAAAAAAAATTAACTCAAAGTAAAATTATTTTTCTTTAAAAATTAGTCTCCTTTTGCATTATTGTATTGTTTTTGAGAGAAGCTTATCTTATTTCCTGTCAGAAACAAACATACTCGTTTGTTTCTGAAAATAATTTTAAATTTAAACACATTAGGGTTATGAATAATTTTGGGTTTTAACTGTATTGTATATGTTAAGTTTTAATAAAATCCAGGTACAGTTCAGTTAATTATTAATTAAATTATTATACACATATTGTGATAATGATATTTTTGTAAATTCTCAGCTGGCAACCACTTTTGAATCTTTCCTTTAAAATTAGGTACAAGACTAAGATATTGAAGGCAGGTTAATAAATTTGTCTTAATAAATAATGATTATCACTCTTAGTTGCAGCCTGCCACCCTTTAACATTGTTTTCCACATATTTTTTTGAAAAGAAATGCACCAGTTTTCTATTTTAGTCAGCAATGTCATGAAGCCATAATGTTGCTACTGGAGAGGATGATTAATAAAAGAGGAAATAAAAAGTTGCACCTAGAGGATCAGCACTGACACTGTGAGGTCATGAGAAAGAGATCAGAGCAGTAAAAATGTCCTTGGCGGCGCCCCGGCCAGGCGATGGTTAACAGATCAACCAGCACCATCTGTGACAACCCCAGAAGCAATTATCCCGTATCGCATCCCTGCTGACCATCTATATTAAAACTTGCTCGCAGCACCTGAGATTAACCCGCACTCACACCTTTCCCTCCGTAATCGCGCCTGCCGAGCAGCCCTCGTTCTGCTTCTGCGCGGTCAGGCCGGTAGCGTGACCTAGTTCGCTGTCAGCCTTCACCTTGTTCTGTGTATTCAGTCATGCTGCTGCTGCCTGGTCTGCAGTCACAGCCGTCCCCATCAGTAAATGTCCAATACCTTAAAATAACTATAAGCCAGGTTATTGCACTCAGAGGGAGAAGGAATAAAGGAGGGATCTTGACTGTAAAGGCACCATCACGGACATTTCCCGTAAATGGCATCTGAAGGTCAGTGGTTGGACACAGAGCACCAGCTGTGGTCTGACCGTCTGCCAGAGGATAAAAAACACACAAATTGTCTTGGCTTCTCTTTTTGTCTTCATTTTTAAAAACACAGATCAATCAATCTGGCAACTGGAATATTAAAGTCTGCATTACACCTTTGGGTGTGATAAGTGGTTCCTATCCCTTCGTTTTCCTGCTTTGCTATTGGGCACAAAAAAGTGAGACTTTTAGCTGTTGCTTTGTTTTACACAACAACCGCATGAATCGCTTCTTCGATTCTTCTCACACAAGTTGGTCAAAGAAACGGGAAGGTTGTGTCCATCAGAGCAACGGTGCTGTCCGGAACCATAACAGAGATTACATCTCTCTAAATTGAATCCATTTCTTTTTTTTTTTTTTTTTTAGTTTTTCTCAATTTGTTTTCATCAAAACTTATTTATAATTTCAAAGCCACTGTGTCGTTTCTTCTGACTTTTGCTATATAAATCTTCTTTTCTTGTGTTATGCATTCATGTCCAAGTCTGTTGTTTTTTTTTCTCCTCTCTTCATTCTAGGTTTAATGTTTATTTTGTTACGCTTGTGAAAAATGAATGTGTATGTAAACATAACTTTTATGAGCTGCAAGCCCAAACACAACAAAAAGGAAAAAACGTGTTAAAATCATATAATGTTCTCCTTAAATTGTAAAGAAAACTGGCAGAAATGTGAGAAAAAAGACGAGCGAAAAGAACCCTAATATGATGTGTTCTTGGAGGAATGTACACTTTAATCGATGGAAAGAAAGCATCTGTACTTCTACTTCATCTCGTCTGCAGTATAGTTTCATAAATGTTGAAAACGCTCATAGAAGGCGCAGCGCTGTCTTGTTGTGCTTCCTAGAAAATGAACAGACCTTCAAAGTGCAGAGGGCCACAAAGACAGCGTGCACACACTTTTGATGTTTTTGAAATGAAAGGTAGTGAAATGCCAGTGACAAAGAGCAGAGCCGCCGCGGCTCGTCGAGACTCGGATGTGAACAGAGACGTGGAACTCAGCGCAGCCTCAAACACATGGCTCCATTGTGCTAAATGTTTTCCCTTCACTGTAGGACAATGCTCAAGGCTGTCCCCTTCATTTGATCTGTCCTTGCATTCAGCGCCGCGTATTGTAGAAGATGCATCAATTCAGGCCCGCAGTACAATGCAAGTGAGGACTGTAATAGGTGAGACATATTCTCCTTCATCCTTCCACGTTTGAAATGTGCAGCTCGCCATTGTTTCACTGCAGCAAGCAGACCTGAAAACTGCCCGTTTCTCTCGGAGCATGTTATTTTCTGGAGGCCATTAAGCTATCAAAGATGTGGCCTGTGAGGAAATGAAACATTGTCCAGAGAGCTGGAGCATTCCTCTGAGCTGGGGGAGGACAGGGAGAGAGAGCAGCGGTGTGTGTGTGTGTGTTTGTAGGGGTGGGATTAGAGAAGGTTTGGAGGTGGAGGAGAGGGGAGACGATGATGATGGACAGACACGGGGGAGTTCTACCAGTATCAAAGCGGCAGGAATGTAGAGCGGGCTGGTGGGACCTGGAACGCTCTGATCTGATGTGATGTGTGAAGTGGAAGAGTGAGGCAGAGCTCAGCACTGCACACAGCACCCAAGACACAGAGCAGCACCTCAGAGTCACAGCTGGCTACCAGACCTAAAACAATGCAGGAATGTGTTTCCTTCCATGAGCATCTAATGCCTTATTTTTTAACTTTATAAATCTGGTCAATTGTCAAATTGATTCTACCAAACCACATTGACTATTTAGCTTAAAAATCCTGCCGGAATGCTATTCTCTATCTGAGCTGGTTGATGATTTATGGGCCTAAGTGATTCTTCCTGATAGGACGTTAGTGGGTAAAATGTTGGGTGAAATCAGAGCTTCACTGTTTAATTGACTTGGACGGCTTTCCGTCCTCATGCAGGGTCATCAGCTGGCCGGAGACTCTTTGCCTCCATGCTATTTTATTTCTGGTTAGCCATTACAAAGAAGCCTGGAGCTTTTACTGTATCAGTCTATGCATGCACTCCTGTTTAAGTTCATTTGCTCTTACTTAATGTCCAAACTATTCCCTAATGCTTTGTTCTTTACTCTTAACACAAATCTCCCTCTCAGTTTTTTCCTCCCCTCCCTTTTATCTCTGGGCGGACAGTGGCGTCTTCCCTTCTCCCTCCACCTGCCAATAAAAACGTGGCCCACGCTGCCGCTCAGCCCCATCTGCACGTTTCTTAACCCACCTGAAATTCTCTGTCGTTTTCTCATTTCTGTACCTCTGCCTGAAACAAAGGAGGAAAAACATTCAATACTTATTGATTTGGAGACCTACAACTTTTACTGGAGATCCCATTTAATCTCAAAAGCTGATTTATTGCGGGCCCTCTGACAATCCCATTAAACTGCTGTCCAGCTAATCAAGTGAATTCTTTCTCCTCGAGGAGGACTAATCTTTTATAGGGCCAGAAGAGCAAAACCTCGTAGTATGATTGGCAAAGGAACTGGAAGGTGTAGAATTGCGTCACCTTACCGTAAAATACAAATATGCAATATAAAATACATCATTTAGGGAATATCTGTGGATTTGATCTGTTTCACTGTGAATTGAGCAGTAGACTCATGATTGTTTTTAACATATTGTTCAAAATTGGGGGAAATTCAAACATGTATAACTACTTTTTTATGCATAAGGTAATTATAAAATCACATTTACAGTAAATGTAATTTCCCTTTTGGATCAATAAAGTATTTTTGAAATGTGTTGCGGATCGACTCTGAAACGTCTCTGAAACACCAACGTCTTCCAATAGGTGTTGCCAAAACACTAGTGCTGAACGTAATTTGTTTTTGTTTTTTACGGAAAAAAAAAATAATTATGTGATTTAGTATGTGAAATTTCATGCTTTTTGTTATTTAATAAAGACTTGTGTAAATACTTTTAAATACCTTGCAAAAGCATTAAATATTGTGACTGAACCATTGTGCTTTTTTTATATTTGTGAAATATAAAAACAGGTTCTACACATACCTGTTGCTATGTGTAGAACTCTTTGGCTGTTAATATTTTTGACATAATCTATAGAGAAGTTGTATAATTTTTCAAAATCAATACAAACCAAACTGTTTCCATCTTCCCAAGTTGGTACAGAAGCACTGCTGGCACAAAAACCAGCTGTTCTCCTCCTTTGCTCTCTGGAACGATGGTGGCTGACGATCAAAACAGGTTAAAAGTTTAAAACTCCTCTTACGTGGATTGTACATCTGGAGACGAGCCTCTGTGACCTCCTTAGGCAGATGGATAGGAGATAAGCTTTAATTCAAGCGGTGATACAGATTATACAGACTATAGAGCTGAGTAACACTACACCTGTGGCCAAGTATCTTAAAAACTGAAATTTTGATATTTAGGAGGAATTTAGGAAGCCCCTTTACCAACAACAGGGCTGTTGAGACAGTATTTGACATGCTGGATAGCACACGTTAACGTTGTCTCTTTAAATCTCTTTAAATATTAATAACGTACTGATAGCCCCGTTAAAGCTTTACCCACCTGCAGCTTCATACTGATGGAGGGTTGGAGCGTCCAGAAATAAAATTGCTTCATTTTGTAACCAAGAAATCACTTGTTTATCTGAATTCAATGTACATACTCTCATCCATGATGTGATCATTTATCACAGACTGTTTTTTATTTGAAAGAAACCCTTTCTTGCTGTTTATTTATACAATAAAATTACATTTGAAGTATTTTTCATCCAAGTTGCATTTGAATTGCCTACTAGTTTTTGGCTTGGCACAAATTAAGATGACATAAATATTGATATACTGTTACTAAGTTCATCTAATGTGCTTTTCTGCAACATTGAACAAAGGTATAGAGTATTTTTGTTGGTGATATTGTGCCAAATATACCGCTATGCTAATAAGTAGCTCTCCTGTAGTTTTTTTTACAGGTTAAATCCACTATTGTGTTGTCACATTGTTTTTAAAAAAATGTTGATTACTTTGGTTAATTTCAGGTTTTCTGTAAATAAATGTCCTGTGTGAACTGCAGAGATTTACTTCTCGTGCTGAAATTGTTCTCGTAAATCTATATAATTGTGTATGTGCACATCTCTACTTTAGCTGCTTCTCATCAACAGGGTTCCAGGCTTATTTTGTGTTTCTAAGTAAAGTAGAAACACAAAATACATGACGGTGGAAGCTTTTTGTATGTGTGGTTGAACTTTATGACAGATTGATAAAATTTCACAAGCTCTTGACTCATTGAACCAGCTAAAAAAAAATGCCTTATTGTAATTTCTTTATATGCTTTTTATTTCATTTTGTAAAGAACAATCCCTTATGGTTGCTGTTTTCAATAAATAATTCATTAGACGTCATTTAGCTTTACTTAAATGTTGTATTTATCATGTCTTGCAGCGCCAGACATCATTGGGTTGTCATTTTCTCTCAGAGGGAAAATGCCAGATGGAGCATTTCCATCAGATTAAATTGATGCTAGATCAGATTATGCGTGAAGGGAGCTGCAGTTGTCTGCTGTTTAGGAATTCAATGCTGTCAATAGAATGCAAAGGGGTGTCATTTACTGTTAGCGAGCTAACCCTGTTACTTTTACTTGCCATTTATATTGAGCCACTAAGTAGGTTTATTTGTTTTTTCCCCAGTTTTCCTCTGTATGACACATTTCTTTAGTTGGAGCATCAAGAAGGAAAGTGTAGCTCTCTTTGTTTCCACAGGTTTCCATATAAAATGGCGCTATAATTGATTCGATCCTTTATTTCTCCATTGACAAAGATTCACTTTGCCACATCGTTTTGGCAGAATAAACCCGAGTCAATTCAAGCTCACATATTGTCAGCAGATATTTGAAAGTTTATTCCCTTTGGTGTTCATGGAGATTTTCAGCTCCTACTTCGATAGCAGTTGAGCTTTAGATGGCGATAGCTTTTCTTCCCACTCATTTGCATACTAAGAGTGGGATCCCATTGGAAAGATCAAGGTAATCTATGTGTGGCCAATGTTGGGCTGCGGCCAGGAAGGCTCAGTCGATTCCATTAAAGGTAGGGCCAGATGTTTGTCATTACCTTTATTGATAACCACAGAATCAATACTGTGATTTATTCTGCTGGGATCAGACAAAGCTGTAGTCACAAGTTTCACCATTGCCTGATCAATAGTACACAGTCGACAAGTATAAGATGACCACACATGAATGATGAGCAGCAGCAAAGATGTAAAGTTTATGTGCAGAGAGACAAAACTGTTGGGGGGGGGGGTTTGGTTCCACATAGACGTCTGTTGTTGCTGTGGATATGTCTTCATTTAGGCTTTTATTTCAAAATACTAAATAGGCACTAAAATACCATGCCTTGCAAGTGATTCAGCATGTCAACATTTTTACAAAAAGAAGTGTGGTATGCATTTGCATTCAGCCACTTTTACTCTAATACCACTAAATAAAATTCAGTGGAAACCAAATGTTTCTAATGACGTGTTAGATTGGGTCAGATAAAGTACAGAATTAAATCCAATTGTGAATCTGTGGTAAGAATTTAATGTTCACAGATACTGTCCATTCAAACGACTTATTTGAATCTATTTTTCAAAGAAGGATGATTAAAAATTTTTGTTTCTATATTTACAAAAATGCTGGAAGATACATGCCTCTTAAGCCTTAAAGGCAAACATTTCCCGTCTCCATTAGCTTTTTGTAGCATCGTACTAAATGGCTCCGCTAAAAGCCTGCCCCAACACACGCATGTAGCTCAGTGTAGTTACTAGTCCACAGCATTTTGTCCAGAGCTGGACATTCCTCTGGTGGTTGTGTTGTGTAGAAGGGAGGGCTGCACTGACAACACCCTCTGAATAGACGCTGAGTTGCCGAACTGGACCAAAATGTAATTACTTCTCGCTCACAATGTCACGCCGCAGACCTGAACCTGACAGCAACCTCAAAATGGAAAGCACCAGGATTGAATTAACCTCCAGCTGGGAACATTGTTCTTGTGTGTCGGTGTGAACCAGTCCTGTGTCGTTTCCATGACTGAAATTCACAGAGTTCTCCTGAACTTGAGCTGTCACGCTATTATGCTGCCCAGAAACAGTTTTCTGAAAATGCTTGGCCAAGCAGCCCGGCTGTGGAGAATGTGTTGACTTTTGGCCCAAATGGAAAACCACAAAAATCAGCTCAGACCAGCACACCATAAAAAAAAAAAAAGTTAGACCCAAAATCATTCAACAGATTTACCTTTAAAGCTATATTTTAATTTTACCCACTTGTTTTCAGTGATCCAGATTCTGTATTTAAGGATTTGAGTTAAAGTAAAATAAAACAAAATCTTAAATTACAGTGAAGGCACGAAGGCCTTCCTACGTCAAACACTTGGAGATCATCACCAAAACATCAGTGGACACATGCAAACGGCTGATTGACAATTATTATTTTATAACAAAAAAATTGATGTAATGAAGTAATGGCAACTTTTTTACTTACTATAGAGAAGAAAATAAATAATTTCTGACATATTTTTAATAAAATGCATAAAACTTCCACTAATTTTACTTTTTTATTTTCACCTTTCCGATTTACTGCCAGAGATAAGCTTCCCGGTTGAATGAGAATCTAAATCTGCCAGAACTAAGAATAACTTTGAGTTTAGCTTTAAATCATTAATATGTGTGTGTTATTTTACTAGAGATGCACTCATAGGGAATTTGAGGCTTATTCTTGAACATATGAGGATATTACAAGCAGAAACATATTGTGTTTCATTTTTCCTGACTCAATATAAACCTTTAATATCTGACGGATTACATGCAGTCCATCATGGATGTTAATGAATATTTCCATGATGTGATTTATTTGCTGGGTTGTGTGCAGTGGGCACTGGTTGAAGGGGCTAATATAATGTAACGAGGACTTAAATGAGCTATTAATCTGGTCGACCCAAGGGTAAAAGGACAACAGAAAATGGATCTGAGCAGCATGATGTAACCAAGATGCTGGGAGCTGTAGATCATTATTAATTATTTTTGATTTCATACGTTAAAAGGAATAGATAATTCAAAGAAATGGGGATTTTTATTCCACTGGGCATTCCATCAAAGCACCACATCCATCATATGTGTAATAACATACACATTTTATTATTTATGAATTTAGATGACATTATTGAAAAAGAATTAATGTGGCAATTTACAATAATCTGCGAGAGACGTTTTCTAAGGTCTTACAAATGACCCAGCGAGGGCCGGAGAGGTTGGTTTGAATCGGTGAACCATCAGAGGCTGCATAATTAAAAATCATTCGGACAGCTGTACCATTTAACCTGGGCGCACCACGTCTTGGTTACTAAGTTATGGGTTGACAAACAAGGAAGGAGTGTGTGGTGAGGTAACAAGTGTGTTTTTACATTTTCCAGGAATCTCTACATAACCCTGGGAACTGAGTCATAATTTCAGGTTTGCAAAATCTACCCACATTTAAAGTGTTTTTTTCCTTTTTTTAAAAAAATCCTGCAAACCACCTCTTACCTGCACGCTGGCTGATGCAGTAAAGCGTAAGGAGTTTGTGTGTTTTGGAAGCAGGAGAGTGTCTTCTCCCTTCACGTGGTGGCCTGGAGTCGTGTTGTCTTCTCTTCTCTCATGGAACCAGATGCATTATTGATGGACGGCTGATTGGGAACTCAATTACACAGAGATTACGGTGATGGCAGACACTGGAACACCACTACCTTGTCAGAACTATTGAATTAGAGCAGAGGAGAGGAGGAAAGTGTCCTTCAGAGCCTCTCTTCTCTGCAGACCTCTTGGGGATGCCAAACGGCGGCAGGCTTGTTCATACTTTGACAGGTGACCTTCCAAACAAATGTACCTTCAGCTGGGCAGCCAGCTGGCTGAACGCTGCTACAGCATGCTGCCTCTTGCTTGGAGTCTGAAGAAACTGTGATTTAATTTCATTTGGGTTCTACAAAAACACATTGAAATTTTAGGAAATTACAGATTAAAGATGATCCGTGATATTGGATTCTGAGGATATTACAGGGGATTTGGCCTTTCCTTTGTTACCTAATCCTACCAAATTTTCTAGCTCTCCTGTTGTGAGCTGTCATTTTTATTAGGACCAGAGACGCTGCCATTACACATGTTTGAGAGAGCAGTGCATGAATTTACAGTGCTGAATTCAGTTTTTGCATTGACTTGTGACATGTTATATTCACAGCTCGCATGGTTGGCATAGCTAGCATAACACAAAACAGTATTATATGAGGATTCCTTTGAAAATGTAGATTCTTACCTGAGGATTTCTCCAGGGCATGCATGACATTTTCAAATTCAGCTCGGTCCAGCAGACAAGGTTGAAAGCCCAAAAGCAATTAAAGAGAAAATATTTCTTGTATACTCTTCATCCTTTCTGATACCAGCTGAAAGTCTTTCTCTCTCTCTCTAACGCTCCTTCCTTCCTCTGACTTCATTTCAAACCCATATCTCACACAGAGAATAGTTATCTTTGAGTCTTCTGCTTGCAGTAGCAACTTCCACCATGAAGCATGTTGTTTTTGTCAGGCAGAGGTTGGCATGGTGAGTTCACTGATTGGAAAAAGATTGGATTTTGGAGTTTTTGCCTGACTGGTCACTTTTAAAGCCACCACAGCTGACAGTCGTTCGTCAAATACAAAAAAAACAATTTTTTTAACACATTTAATTTTTGTCATGTTATGAGGTTTTTGCTTTCTGCATTCAGATTAAAATATATGAATAAATGCTAAAAGTAAACAATATTTTCTTGTTGTATTCTCACAGAGCCAACAGTGCAATGAAGCGTTAGAGTTCATCTTTTGTGTTAAGCCAGAAAAGATTTGAAGAATTAAATATTTGCAGCAAAGTGTGGATCGCACATCACGTGCACCCAGTGCAGAATTGCAATATTGTGCAAATCTAACCTGAATGCGATCAATGCGATGCGTCTGTGTGCATTCTGGCACCTGCACGGCAGCATTTGTGTATCCCTCAATATAATTTGATTTATCAAATGACAGCTGCTCATCTCTTTGCGCTAAAGTAGATGCAATGATGAGAAATGCTCGGAATGGGAATGTATGTGCATAAATATTGGAATTTCACCAAAGCTCATTCATATAACATGGCCCACCTGAATGAGAATTGTGCCTTGCAGGGTCGTATGCTATTACAAGTTTAATGCAATATCTGGATAGAGGAAGATGAGAGAAGGGATAGAGGAAGGCAGGGTGGTGGTGGGGGCATTGGCACCTGAAATGGAAGCATTCATCTTTCTTTTCTGTCGGTCAGCAAATACGTTCAGAGGAAGAGAAAAAGGTGAGAAAAGCTGAACTCGAGGAAGAAAAATCATTTTATATGGACTGCACACTGACGCCCATTTTAAATTTTTTGCCTTATAGAACTTCCTATTCTGAACTTCATTTTATTGCCTTCATCAGAGTTGGAATTCATTTTTATTCTTTCACAGCTGTTTCATTTAAGGAGAGAATTGATATCAGTCAACAAGAGCAGTTTTATCCCTTTAGCATTTATCGTGGAAGCGATTTCTTCATTCCTCAAGTGTCTTCTTCAGAGTGTCTATGAAGAGACCCAGCCTTGAAAGGGACCTTTGTTCAGGTTTTGTGTTGTCAATGGAGCCGGGGACATAGCTTGGATTAGGTGGACAACAGGCAGCTTTCACGGGACTCCTGCTTTATCCAGGTCTTCTCCAACAGGCTGGACGGTTCAGAAAAAGACACCCCGGTGTGCCGTGCCCCGCTCCATTGCCCCCGTTTCCTCGAACACTGGGCACGAGTGAGGCCCTGGAGAAAAGGTTTAATAAGGAGGAGAGAATAGCCATTAGCTCCCTACCAACCACTGTTGATGGAGGAGAAAATAGAGGGACCAATAGACCAACAAGAACTATTGGAGTCGGTGACAATCACATCACTGGGAAACTAATTCCTGCTCCTTTAGGGCTGCTGCTGTCAGCCGATTCTGAGCAGAAAAGACTCATTACAAAACTGAAATGGCAAGAGTTTAAAGAAATGTAGAGTTACATTTCGTCTGATTTGAACCATTTAATCCAGACGACAGCTACTCCCCCGTGGAAAGTTGTGTGTGTGTGGGTGCGGGGAGGTTCAGCAGCCTTTCGCCTTTCTGCTGCCATCGGCTGTTGCTTTTCCCAATCCAACATGGATCCTAGGGACAGGTGGTATCCACTTTTATCTTTATACATAAAGAAGTGACCATGAGGAAAAATATATGAGTAACAGACGTCGTGTTAAAACTTTATTCCAACATGGGTTTTCTCCCAGGGTTTCATAATAGTAGAAAAGTAATGTTTTTCAACTTTTTCCTTAAGATTGAGTAAAAATAAGCAACATAATTCTTATGCTGACAATAAGAAATGGAGTCTTATTGTTTGCAGTCCTGCTTGCATTTGTCTGAGGAACAATAATGTAAAGGTGACGCATTGTGTGTGTAGAATGACTGAATGGCATTCAATGAATATCATGAGGTTTGAAAGGGATTCTGCCTGTTTGGATTGATTTTATAAGACCAAGTGGTTGATTATCCTGAGCTTTGCTTAAGAAAACTTATAACACATTACATCCAGCTGAACCAAACTGTGGAAATGTTTTTTTTTCTATAAATGCAGCTTAGTTCCTTTCTGTGTTGTTATAATTTGGATTATTCCTGCGATTCTGAACCTACCAGCTGCAGAAAGTTGTTTTCATTCAACTTGGCCCAGGTTGCTCAGTCTGCTCTAGTATTTTGAAGTCTTACAACAATGCAATCCATGTGAAGATATTTGAAATGCTGAGTCCATTAAGGCCATTCAAAGTTGATGGCAGCAACTTTGAATAAACAACACTTGCCATTATTTGAAGAAATAATTCCCTTTAAGCAAGCATTTTTGGAAATTAATGTCGTAGCCCTAACGCATTAGGTGAGGTGACATCAGTGAGAACGGCTCTATTTTGCATCTGTTATAATTGTTGATTAATTGTGCCTCATTGGTAGGCTACAGAGAAAGCATGACCCTTTATGATTTATTAATGGTCTAGCTTATGTTTTTTGCAGATTCAAGATGAAAATGGTTTACACTCAGATTTAAAACACACATAAAGCTCAGCCACTAAAGCTATCTTCAGAATATCCTACAAAACTTAAGTATTACTGTGTGTACAACAAAGATTTATCAAATAAACACATGGGTTTCACCATATAATACTATAGTTTATTTTACTCCAAGTTAACGTTAAGGTTATCATTTACATGTGAGCTAATGTAATAAGGTCCTTTTATTAAATCCTGATTTGTTTCTTTGGTAACCTGACTAAAAACAGTTTCTGTGCAACCTGCCCCAGATTGTAATCTGAAACAGCCTGAAGTCCAGGCCAATCTAAATTCAACTTTCTGACCTCCATATGTCCAAAGTTCTTTTTCCATACCATCAGACTGCATGCCTGCATGGTGTTTAAAGGTCAGGTTTCCCACTTTAGTGTCGCATGTCCCTCTACATATTAACGACATACATGGTCCTGGCTAATCTACAGTTCCTTCTTTACCTGTTGCTTCACGTTCTGAATTAGTCAGATTAGTTGTTTACCGTTTCCTCTCTAGTCAAAGTCATTGTTTGTTGAATAAAATCCAGGCAAGCAAAGTTGTCTACAAATTCTTCTGATTAACTTATCAGCAGAACATCTTTTTTCTGCTTCAGGCTTGAAGATCTGAAGCTCGTATATTTTCTTTTTTAACAACTGCACAATCACTTCTGCAGCGTGAAGTTATTCATCGACATGTGAGGTCTTTTGAGTGTCTTATCACTTCAGAGCGGTAAATCTGATGTGTCTGTTAAGTTTTCGGAGTGACCTCTGTGGTGTGCATGTGCTGCGTCAGTATCTATGAGCGCCGTCAGTGCGAGCCGCCATGCCACAGGGTTTAACCCCTCCTGCATTGATCCCCAGTTTGCTCCGGGCTGCCGCCTAATTCTCCAATTTTCAGCTGTTAGAGATAGAATTGGAATAATAAACAGCTGAACCTCCCACTAATAATCCTTCTGACCCCCCTTACCCCATCTAACGCTTTCTTACACACATACTCACTTTGTCCCTTCCTCCACAGCTTACCCAGTCCTCCTTAGTGGTGGGTAGAGTTTCCCTTTCTATCTTAATCTATGCCATAGCCACAAAGGACTCATAAAATGATATTTTCCTGCCTTTAGAGCCTGGAACTCATCAGCACTAGCTCACACTAACCACATGTGCAACATTCATTTATGTTTGTGGAGTCGACTGTTTCTGTTTCCTAGAAACTTTTTTCATCTGTTCTCAGCAGCAAAGTGGAACATGTTTTGGTCTCTGCATGTCATCAAATGCTGTATGCTGTAATGTGGCGCACTATTTTTTCCTCACAAGAAACGGTGGTGTTGCTGTTTATTGCTTTGATACCAGATCTAGTAGCTGATACTCTGTTAAATGATTTGCACTCTTCCTATTTTACAAGCCGCTTCAAATAAGCTGATAAATGTTTTACGTTTAACAACTCTACATGAGATCTACAGTTACAACATCACTGTACCCCACAGTCGTAGAGCGTTTCATGGTTCATGTAAACCAGTGAAGGAGGTTCTTCATCAACTGGTTGTCAGATACATACTTGTAGTTACGGTGGATCTCAGATATGTGTAAGTATCTCTGTTAAATAATAGGGTTTAGTAATGTTAAAAGCACTAGATGAAATGTTGGTTTTTTTCTTTAATCAGACATGTACACTGTGCAAAGACAGAGTCTGTTTTGGGTGGAAAGTAAAGAAGTGAAAAAGCTACTATGACCTCGCTGCTCATTCAATTTGAGCATTCAGTCTTCTTGGGTAGGAGTTTATCAATATCCCACATCCTAATTCGGCAATATTTGCCCAATCTACATTGAAAATGTCCTCCATTTGTCTGTTGGTGCATGTCCAGTTTGCTCTTGCCAAGACCTTCCAGTTACTTCCAGTGCAGTCATTGTTTTACTGATTAAAGTATATGTCTAAACTCACTGTGAAGCTGAAATAATAAATCTCCTCTTCATTTTTAGATTTTTATCAGACAACTGAAGGCTTTGGCTCAGACTCTACTTTTGTTTTAAATCTTTCTTAAATTTAAATGTGACCTTTTTCTGACTGACAGAAATGGAAAAATGTCACATTTAAAGTGACATATAAATGTGTACATTTAAAAGTTGCTTCCAGTATGTCTTGTTTCAAATTTTTGCGTCTTTTTATTAATTTATTTTTAAATTTATATTGTGCACAATATATGGAGAACTCACAGAGGGAAAAGTATTAAATTAATCATTTATTATGTGATTTTGTACATTGTGAAACTGTGATATTTAAGTGTAGTGTCTACTTTTTTCTTCTTAGGTCCGCTGTAGACACATTTTGCAGAAATGCCACTGTAAGCGGCTTACTTATAATGAAGACATTTACATTATACCCCTGTATAGATTATCACCATGATGCTCTGTTTGCATCATTTAATTTACCCAAATTAAATAAAAGCCTGATTTACTACTTTGACTAAAGAAAAATTGCTGATCTTCTTGTAAAGTTTCTGGAGGAAACTTTACAAGGACTGTGCTTTCAAATCCTAGCATCTCAAACCAAACTTTTTGTCAAGTTTTTTTCTGGCCTTGTGGCTCATTTGTCTTTAACATTTCTCTATTAACAATTATTCACCAGTTATGCAAGCACTAAACTTTGTGTGTCAAAGTGTTCACTCCACTAAATCTCTTTTCAATCGTCGTGTGGTCAGAAATGTCACTGGTGTGTAGATACATTTCTTCAACGGTCTTTAAGAGTTGATTAAAACTTGCCAGAAGTGTCTGCTAATCTTTAATGCGGGGGAAAAGCTCTGTGCTGACAGTATCCATTTGGTCTCAGTGAAATTATCTTTCTGTCTTGTTTTTCTCCGTTTTTGGCTCACTTTTAGTCCCGAGGCCCTAGAGCCTTTGTGCTGCAGTAGTGCTGGGCTCAGCATGCTGCCAGTGTCCACACATTGCTGCCTCAGCACTAATAAGGCAATAGAGTGATAGAGAGAGCGCCAGTTGTCTGCTTTCAACATCCCTACTCAACCGTACCCTCACCTAACCCCCCACAGAGACACCATTAGCAAACCTATTGAGGATCCCATATTAGGAAAAACATCAAGGAGTCTAATTGTGGTTGTGAGCTGAGACTCGCTGGGTGTGTTAAGTTTTGTATCCACACTAATGAGTTGTGGTGTTTCCCTCTTTGGTTTATTGCCCCACATTCTGATTTGAGTCGTGTCACTGACCACTCGAGTGTCTCCTGATTTAGCTCCAGCCTCACGTCATGTTACAAATTAGACTTCAGATGCAGAGCGTTTGTAAAGCATTTTAGTTCACATCTCAGATCTTATTCTTATATTTTGTTCCGTATTATTTCTGTCTGCTATAACAATAAGAAACTGCTAAAACAAATAAACACTTTGAGGTTTATAAATTAAAAATATGGAAGTAACAAAAGCCTGGGGTGGTCACTCATATGGCAAACAAATGACTAAAGAAAATAGTGCAAGACAGGAGGGTGGCTGTGAGTGTGCTGGATTAAAATCAACTAAATTCATGAAAACTAATGATAGTAGTAGTAGTAATAGTACTTTCTCATAGTTCTGTAACCCCGTCCCATAAAAACATCAGAGGCGCATAAGAAAAGTATGATTAGTTTAATTTCCTGCCAGGTTGTGCTTTTGTCAGATTTATCCTTGTGCAGCAGCAGCAGCACAAATGGACAGAAACTGGACTGGAGAACTGACTCCATGTAACAGGAGGAGACGACTGTGCTATATGAGCCTGAATGTGGCGCTAAAAACAGACTGACAGCTGGGAGTTAAGAGCCAGAATATGAAACTCAAATGTCACCTGATCAAAACATTGGGTGGGACATTAAAAATATTTACAGGTGTAAGAACGGTGAGTCATAAAAAAAAAGTTTCATCTTATACTGTTTATTTTCTGTGTTTGACTCTAATTGAAAAAAAGTGTTAGAACATACTGTATCTTGTGATATTTTTTCACTGCTATCATTTGTGTTAAAGACGCATGTTTAAAACCCGAGTAACAGGACGTCTGGAAGTACAAATTGAAATGAAGAATATAATGTTTATCAGTACTTGTAGTTTGTTACTGAAGCTTTTGCTGTAAATCGCCTGACATAATGGGAGAATGACATCAAACTCCATCTGTTAGGAAATAATTACAAAACTGACTTTCACGTCAAAGGGGAAAGAAAACGCAGCGTTTTCATTTTTCGTGTATTTTGTGTTCAGTTTAATTAAGTTCAATTATTTAAATAATGCCAATTCAATACACATGTCATCTTAAGGCACTTAACAAAAAGGGACAAAAAGTCCAATCAATCCAGTCATGCAGACAGATTGCAAGTCAAGTACATCCATTCCAATTGATCCCAGTTAGCAAACAAGGAGAACTCACTTGCTAATCAATTCACGGAAATAGACCATCCTAACTCAACGAACATCTCATTGCCCAGAAATCAACTCCGTTTCTCCGCTCTGCAGATTCCTACAGGCTCGATACACCACAGACAAACCTTCACACCGTGGGCTCTGCTGCGCCTCGTCTCTCCCCAAACCACCTGATGACTCTCTACTGAGAGCTTTAAGAAAGCACAGAAGATAATTGTAGCATTTTGAGATTGAAAAATCTGAGATACAGTACAAATTCAATAATTTATCAGCATTGTCGGGTTTAGTTTATTATTCAAACTGTATAAAAATAAATAAATAAAAAAACCCATGTGGGCTGTTGCTTCCATTGTCTCGTTGACTTTGCAACAGTCCCTCATACTTATTTCCTTATTTCTGCATGACAGAAATAAGGAAATAAGAAACCTCCAACATGGCGCCTTCTCTGAACCGATCAAGAATAGATAAAATTTTAGACTAGGTCCAATGTTTTCCAAAATGTTACTCATTTTTATGAATTTAATACAATGCACTTGTGTCATAAATAAATTTATTTGTTGAATGAAAATAATTTCTGACCTTGATCTTTTGTTATTTTCATGGACTTAATGTAATGAGAAAACAGCCACACATTTTATTTTATATTTATTTATTTACAGTTTAAAATTAACATCTCACATATTGATACGAACAAAAGATTTGAATGAAAATAATTAGTTGCAAGGGAAAAAAAATCTCTCTTTTGGTTATTTCAACACCCATTTAAGTCCATGTAAGAATCAGGTTTCAAAGAACGTAACTTAAATCAGAATTGGTTGTTTCTATACTGAACCATTTTTCTTTTTCAGGAAGGACATGTTGTCATACGACTGAATAAAACATCTGTCTTATCCAGTCATCATGATCACTGCAGAGTCTTTATGAATGAATGCATCAAAGTCTCATCAAAACAGCGCTGACGTTTTTGCAACGGTGTTGAATCCTTGTGAATGAAAACATCTTTCCAGTCTAGAAACATCAGTGCCGTACTTTGCTCTACTTAAAGTGAAGGGATGCTTAGGTCAGAGGCTTAAGCAGCATGTATGATAAGCTCTTTAAAAGCTACCACACAGCTGTTGTCCGGCTTACAACTTCACCAGTAGCTGCCAGTAAAGGACTTTGATTGATCCCGACTCAACTCATCCTTGGAATCTAAGCCCGGCAAGATTTCCTCACTGTCATCATTTTCACACAATATTTAGGAGAATCCATTTGCCTCGAAGGGTAAATATGGAAGCGCGTTGAAATTCAGCAGCTCCGCCTTTGCCAGTTTGTCACCTTTTCACCAGTATTGATAATTATGTGCTCCATTATCAGGCAAATTGCACTGAAAACATTCCTGCAGATTAAATCTGGGCTTGACTGAAGATTTGATTATCTGATTTTTTGGTGGAGTTTGGGGTGAATTGATAGTTTTCTCTGAATACATTCCAGAAATAATAGTTAGAGGTAATATTATGTATTTTCCAGGCACATAGTGCCATTTCATAGCATAATCAATTAACTCTTACCTTCAGTTTTTATAAAAATGCTGCATATCAAACTTGAGTTGAAACAACTTTGACTTTACATTTTAGCACCTTGAAATAGGGTCTCTGTCTCTTTAAGAAGCTCCTCCTCTTTCTGACGCTCCGCCTTCAGAACAATGCGTCTCATTATGTTGTTTACAACCATCTTAGGAGCAGTGGACTGAGAAGTAGTGTTTATGATGAACTCAGCAGACTCGCAGCTCCATCAGGTGTTTGCTAATTTCAACTGCCGCTAGTCTGAAGGAGCTGAGTGAGGAAGCCACAGCCTCTGTAATGAGGGAGCTTTGCTGCAGACTGCAGCTCTAAGGAGGAGCTGTGTGGAAATACGCTGAATCTACCACGGGAGATTCAGCGATTCTTCAAAAATGTTTGACCAAAACTAAATATATTTTTTATAACATTCAACAGAATTGTGCTACAATATGCCCTCCACAATCAACTTTTTTTTTTTTTTTTTAGCCTTTTTTGATCGGTGGCTGAGTGTAAATGCTGGTAGCTACCTTGCTATGTTTCGCTGTAAATGGTCATGATTTATTCCTTTGGATAATAAATAATGGCAAGATGTTTTGCTTTCAATCATTACTGGAGAAACATCATTTGGAAAGTCTGCTGCAAATGTATGGAGAACGAGGGGTCAAAGTTTGATTGTACTCATCTTTCATTTGTCTTTTCATTTGTTTAGTATGCCATCAAGTGAATATAGCTGTCTGAGAGCTGCGCTGATCACTATCAGCTACTGTTTCTCTCCTCAAAGTTGCATTTGTGTGCTTTGGCTTGTGAGGCCCAACTGAAGTGGACTTTGAAAGTCGAGGCTAAAAATGTGCACACACAGAGAGACAGGTGCAAAACAAACTGTCAGACAGGTTTCACTCCACAGATCTTTGTCCGGGGCAAATATTTGTGACTTCTGTCTACCTGTACATGCGGGTGAAGAGATTTGTAACTCCTGAAATTTACTGTTAAATTTCGCTAAGAGAAAACATGCAATTCTTCTATTCTTGAAAATACTGCATGAAAGTGCATACTTTTATTGATTAAAAATGGAGGGAGTTGCAAGTCTGCAGTTGAGGATCAGTAAAAAATCTATCCAATTTGAGTGGATGATTGCCAAACAAGGGAAGTTGTCTGACTCTGCAGCACATTTTTTTTCTTTCTGGAACATTGGTGTATATTTAATTCACATAACTTCTACTAAACGATCCTAGTTTGTCATCAAACTAGCAGGTTAACGTTACTGAAATGTCCCAAGATTTGTTTTTAAACAAAGGATGAC
Organism: Poecilia reticulata; assembly: GCF_904066995.2. Taxonomy (NCBI): domain Eukaryota; kingdom Metazoa; phylum Chordata; class Actinopteri; order Cyprinodontiformes; family Poeciliidae; genus Poecilia; species Poecilia reticulata. The sequence continues at coordinate 15,803,601 of NC_088836.1, forward strand.
AACTTTATAAGTTAAGGTCATTTATTCTGGATGTGTCATGAGTTGTCGAGTTTTGATGTTCTGTTTTTAAATTGCAGTCACTGTTTTATTTCTACCCATTTGCTCTTGTGCAATTATTTCCTTGTGAAATGGTTTTAGTCATAGTTTTACCTGATTCTTTGGTTTTTCATGCGATTTACCCTCTTTCCACTCTTTAATCATCTTTCTCCAAGTATTTAGACTTTCTGTTTTACCAATTCTTGACCAGTTTTGCTCCATGATGTTTCCTCCTTCATGTTCTTTCCTATTTGTAAATTTGCTTTTCCTGCCATCCTCCCCCTTGTACTTGCGTCTTTCTACACCAAAGTACATGACCGGCCTGTCAAGCAGAAGTTAATCTCCAAATTCCATTTATCTACTTCTTGCTAAACCACATTTTCTAGTTTGTCATCTCTTATTGTGTTACCTAAAGACGTGTGGAATTTTTCAACTTATCTTTAACAAAGCTGGGCTGACTAACAACATTAACCAACTGGTGATGTGACATTTTTGGGGGGTAATTTGTTTAGCAGGGTAATTACTTTCAAACTTTGTTAAGCAACTTGATAAACAGTTTCAGTCAGCCAGAGAAGAAGTCAAAGTTTCCCCAAGATCTTTCCACTGTTTATATTTCAGTGCAATCCTTCGCGCCAGACCAAACCCCTAAAACTCGGACAGTGTCCGGTGAGCCAAAGCTTCGATGTACGAGTGGCCTCTCTCTCTGCTTCTGAGAATGATTGGTCAGTCCACGCCCTCGCCTCATTCTCTCTCCCTCTTCCTACTTAAATACTTTTAGCATAAAGAGAGAGAAGGAGGGGAGGGGGATGGGAGATCCATGGGGGATGGGAGCTAAGTGCTACCTCTGTTGTCACTGGCCAGAGAGAGAAGCAGAGAGAGAGTGGGAGAGAGAGGCAGGGAGGGAGGGAAAGAGCAGAGTTGTGTCCCATATGTGGAAAAAAAGCATAGCAGTGCACACACGAGTCCGGTCAGCTCCAGGGATTATCCTAGTGCTCTCAGATCTGATGGAGGACATGCAGGCATGAATAGGTAAGGCCGCTTGTCTTCTCTGCATCTCTGTGTCGATCTGCTGTCACGGCCAGCTGCTCTCCCTGCTGTTTGCCTGGAATCGAGCTCTTTTGAAGCAGCTCTCTCCTCTCTTTGGCCACTGACCATTAGACGTTTCTTCCCCCCCTGTGAACAAAATCTCTTTCCTGCAAAGAGGTTCTGTTTGTTTGAAGTGGAAGCTGTGGTTTGCTGCTGCGGCGCGGATTGTTATTCTGGGCTGCGAGTGGTAAAAGTTGGCTGTCAGTTTAAAGTGTGTGTGTGTGTGTGGGGGGGGTTGTTGCTGGAGTGAAGCCTGTTGGCGTCCAGAGTCGAATCGAGGGGGTCATTGCGTAATATCGTCTTCATGTGAACGAAGGAATGTAAATAAATGTCTTTCTTGTTGCTGTAAGCTGGGTGTCTCTGCATCCATGACAACAATGTTAGTTTACTGTGAATTATTGTGGCCTGATAAAGTTCTTTGAATTTAGGGAATAAATAGTGAGAAAATTCATACAATTTTCTGTAGAAGTTAAATATTTTTGTCTGTTCCTTTAATTTTTGATGTGATAAATGCATCTTTTTGCTGTGCATGAATAATTAAGCAAGCATTCCCAAAGCTCTTGTAGTTTATAGAAGAAAGAAGCAATAAACACTGAAAGATTAATCTGCCTTATCATATATGTATACTGAAATGATCAAAACCAAAATGAATATTTCGTACAGTATATGCTGACTTGCCTCTTTAAGTCAATTAGAGTAAAATTTGTTTCCCATTTTTAAAATGTATAATTCCACCCTGTCAACAAAATTAATTGAGGATCTTTTATTTACCAGATTGGTTGTTACGTGAAATGTGATAGGAGAGATCTTTTGACTACATTTGGCTTATGAACCTTCAGAAGTATTTGCTGTCTCAAGAATGCAGTCTTTATTACCCCAGCGCGTGGAGCAATGGTATGCATGAGTCTTTTTGTAAGGCAGATTTAGAAAACCCTCTTTGGAGGCTGAACACAGCTCCACAATCAGCTTAATGCCTGCCTGTAATGAATGCCCTTGTGTGTCTGAATTTGGCTGACTGAGTGTGTGAGTGAGACAGAGTGTGAATTCTGGTTCTGTTACACCGATACGGCTCTCAGGTTGGTCCGTAACTCTATCGTCCTCTGCTTCGGCGTGTTCGGACTCATCTGAAAGTGTTGGTTAACATTTGTCAAAGCTTTTCACAGCGGCTTCCAGCAGCCTCATCTATTTCTATTTTCTATTTTTCTGTGTTTTTCTCAGGGTTGTTCTGTTGTCAGTGAGCGCTCATGCCAGTGATGGACCCCAGCCGGACCTGCGCTAACCTTAGCTGGCATTCATGAAACAGCATTCCTCCTTACTGAGACCAGCTCCACAGAATGCTGAGTCCTATTGTCCCTTATAGTGAGTAGGACACTCTCTTGTTTTTTCCCCCCCCTCCTCTCTAAACTACACACCACAGAGGCTTGACTTAGTTGGACTTTGCCTGAATCAATGAGCTCTCACAGAAAAAAATAAGTGGGAGTGGACATGTGCAAACAGAACGAGAGATGCACCGGTGGCTAAAAGTCGGGCTCAGCGCAGAGACTGGACTTTTCTTTAATACGCAGAGTGGAAACGCTAAACCTTGAGCACTGAATGTTTCATCAGCAGCCGGTAGAAAACAGCTGTGGCACAGAAGAGGAACAGAGGAAGGATGGAGGGATGACGGGTTAAGCTGCACAAACCCCTTAGCTAGGCAAGTGTAATTTTACCGATACACCAATGCAGGACTTACCACAGCACACACTTCCTCCAGCTTCTCATTTTTCTTCCCACAGTGCTGACCTAATAACTGACATGTCCAGTGCCATTGCTCCCCTGTGGGCACCCTCACACCGGGCCTCTTAGGAGTCCAGTGCTTGGGCTCTCCAAAACAGCATTGTTTGGTGGCCAGCAGGGGCCAGCCTCTGTGGCCTCGTCCTCAAGAGCCTCTTTTTCCCAGCTCTTTAACTCGCCTCAATGGACCATTATTGGCATGACAGTTACAAGAAAGGAGGGAGAATCAAACAGAATAGTTAATTTAAAAAGTATTACTTTATAATTGATGACAGAAACTTCTGTTTGTGCACCGGCATGTAAAAACGCGTCGCAAAGGCAGCGTAGGCAGATGTGTGGCTGTTTCGAGTTAGAAATGCTTGACTGAAACATAATCTGATGTTTGATGTTTTCTGTTATTAGAGATGCACCACATGTACTTGACATGTTGATATGACTCAGATGTTCAGCAGATCAAATACTTAACATGCTGATCTTTTTTATGTTCATAAAGCGAGTAAAAGACAAGAACTCCCACCTCAAAGACCTCAAAGAAAATAAAAGTGTGACACTGACTGACACTGACCAGGAAAAGCTTTATCGTTACATGTCTAAACTTCAATGTCTTCCCCTTTAATGGCTTAGGAAGGATGCCATAATACTCCAGCATCACCTCACTATGCATTTAACACTGAATCATACACAACTTGATCACCGGTTAAGCCAGGCTGACAAGTACTTTTTATCCATGTTGGAAAAATTTGACCACATCAGCATCATGTCCACCACTGCTTCAAAATGAATCCAACTCTGACTCTGATATTGTAGCAATGACCCAATAGAAACATTATCTGATCTCACTGTGCTATGCACATGTGATCACTCACCTTGAAGCTGAACGTGAAACTGACAGCATGACCTACTTTCTGATTAATTCAGTTAAAAATGATCTGACCACTTGGGGGGGATTTGCAGAACATTTGTATGGATAAAGATTGTCTTTAATCGTTATTGTGATGAAATGTGTGGTGGTTATTAATATTGTTATAGAACTTGGTCATCATTAAATCCATTCTGTTATTGCACAATGAAACTATTTGTGAGTTTTGGCTGTGCAAGAGATGTGAAGTGGAAGCAGCATGAAAAAGGCCCTGGAATTACAGCTTCGTCTTTGACTTTTGGAAAAAATCTCCTAAAAGGATTGTTTATGTGAAATCACTTTTTGTTTCTGTCCTCAAAGCAAAAACTAATTTTTGTGTTTTGCCTACAATTTTTTTGTTTAGTGGCAATATAATAAATATCTGACTAAGTAAAAAAAGCAGGATAATATAATTCTAATTTACTTCGCTAAGTGATTCTTCTCCAGTAACTGAATATTTTTGGGCAATGTAAAATAAACATAACCGAAATAATGTCCTGGTTCCTCATGGTTAATTATGCTTCAGTTTATCACTTGAAGACCTCCAGACCAAGTTTTTCAGTGCACTTTACATACATGCAAAATTGGAAATAGAGCAACAGTAGCTTGTCTATTGCTTTTTGCAAATTTCATCCTTTTGATAGGTGCCATATCTACATAGTAGATCTTTTACTCTGAATAAGAAAGCAAGATGTCCAAAAGTATGTTCACACAAATACGTGTAATTAGGTTGACATGTTTGGATCACACTGAGGGCTCCATTTAGATTGCAACACCAACTTATTTGAACTTAACCAGTGACACACCTTATACTAAGTTGAGTTCTCCTGGAGACGGTAGCGCTAAGAATGTCACAGACGGATGGCGGAAAAGTTGGTCTGCTTTCAAACGTCTCTCTGCTGGTTAATAGGGATCTTCTGAACCTTTGTGGGGTGGGGGGCTCATTTTACGACTGGCCGCAGTGGTTTTCTCTGTTCGACGGCTTGGTAGGTTCCCATGTACAGCATAGCTCTGTTGTCGAGGTCATTTAAGAACAGCCCGCTAGTGTGTGTTTGCAGAAAGGAGCTTCGTATGGTTACGCACAGCAGTGTGAGGTAGTCACACTGTTTACTCTCAGACCGGTGACACACAAGCTCACCCATGTGCTTGCTGGTGACACTGCAGCTCTCAGTTAAAAAGTGGAGTCATAATTGAGAGAGATTTTGCATGTGTGCAGAGCATGCGAAGACTCTCACCTCCATGTTGGAATGCCACTTTATGGGAATGTCCGGCTTCCTTTTGCTACTTCTCACTCCCGTAGTTGGCTTTTCTGTTTCTGCGCATAGAGAATAGATGCACCCCTGGTTACATGACATGGCAACAGCTTGTATACACAACATGCTGTTGGTCCTCGTCTGTGGCCGGTCCAGAATACCTCAAGCTGGGTGAAACCGCTATCGCCGGACCTGAGACGAAACCTGAGAGAGATTCCAGGGGCCATGGATACTCCTGGAGGGATTTGGTGCAAAAATCTGTAATCTGCACTTCAAACACACTCTTAAATCAGTCCCAGGCCGCCAACCCAGGAGTGCCCTAACTCTTGTTGCTGGGGGCCCCCGCTGGTGGAGGGATACCTTCTCTTTTAAAGCAGCACACATGCACAGAGAATGACTACACACAAGAGTCCAGTCTGGCAGATTTTACTGCTCTCCTCTGAGTGACCCCCTGTCTTCTCTCTCTCTCTCTCTCTCTCTCTCTCCCTCTCCCTCTCCCTTTCTGGCTCTGTTTTTATGTTTTACTCTAAGTTTTAGAGCAGTTGATCTCATCCCATGGCCCCGCAGACATTGGCCGGAGGACCACAACGGCATCTTTCCCCATTGTAGGCAGAGTGGTATGAGTGTTGCCGTGGAGGGCCCTGTGAGGTCTTTGAGTAAACACACAGCCCGCTAAACTGTGTGTGAATAAGAGCAAGGATCATTAGTGTGGGTGTGAATTGGCTCTAATTAGCTTCCAGTGTGTGTGTGTGTGTGTGTGTGTGCATGTTGTTTTGTGCATGTATTGCAGGGGGGTGGATGTTTTTAGGGACCCGGGCTCCTGTGAGTCCACGGGCCCGGTGCTTTATTTCTCAAGGGGTTTATCAGCTCATTAAGAAGACCTCCGCTCCCATTAATGGTCCAATTAAGAAGCAAGGAGGTTGAGGCTCACTTGGATGGCTGCACTTCACTGGATTCCTGAGGCAGCAGAAATTCAGGGCTCGACAGTGTGACACGTTTTTCCACACAAACACGGCTAATTAGTAAATTAATGCACTTGAGAAAATACTTTAATGCTGTTAGATGTTTGTAGTGTGGAGGATCAAAACTTTGCCAGGGCAGCATGTGTATCGAATGTATTGAGACTTGCTTAATTTGTCCATGCACAAAGTAAAAGCTGGATGCAGAGAGAGAGTCCAGGTGATTTAGTTAGAAAAGGGAGTAAAGAGAAAGGCGAGGAAGATTGAATGGAAATGATGGAGCTGGAGAGTGGGAGATTGGTTGGGTTAGACAGATGGAAGGGGCGATTGGTCATCACTGAGCCTTAAGGACAGCTGTTCTTTGATATATTGGTGGACACAATGACCTAAAGCCAGCCTGAAGCCACAGAAAATAGGGACCCTGTGTTTTTTTGCTCTTGAAGAGAACAGGGGATAGGGGGTGGGTGGGCTGGACTCGGCTTCTGCCATTTGTGGATGTGCGCTAGCAGGCTCGGGGGATGGGGGGAGTTGTTTCTAAAATTACGAGCATGAAGTGACGCATCCAGCAATTATTCCTGAGGCTTTCTACTTTTGGAGAGTGCTGAGAAAAGTGCTGTTAAAATGAGCACGCTCTCAGATGAGACCCAGCCTTCCCGCTGCATCATCGTTAGCAATTCCAAACACGTTTGTCAATGAATCAATTGTTAACAAATGCCACCAAGTAGTTTGGCCGCCCTTCTTGTTCGTCCAGTTCAGAGAAAAACAAGCTGTGGTGACAATTGCTATTTGTTATTTTCCACTCGTAAAATAACAAATAGCAAAAATAATTGTTAAATTTATAACAGTAAAGAGTATTTTAATCTCGCAGTTTATTTTCTAAGCACTTTCTCATGTTTTGTTCTTCCTCTATTAAGTGGTATGATCTCCACATTGACAAAACTCTTCTGACAGCTGGCCTGGAACATTCCCAGCGGAGGTCGAAGCATAAAATAGACTAACTCCAACTGTCATCGTGAGACACGAAACAAAGATCTCAAGTACAGAGATAGGAAGGAGAAGAGACACACAGAGGACGCCCCTCAAAGCCATTGCAGGAGAGAGAGTTGTTTTTTTCCTCCTGGGATGGGACTTATGATCCATGTTTAAACTCGGGGCAGCAGGTGTGAAAACTCCACACCAGATCTCTGTTATTGCATCTTTTTAGGCCATTGAAAGAGATCCAGACTGAGGCAGAGCGAGAGTGTGGGATTGTGCTTTCTTTTGAGTGATAGTAGGCCTGTGATTAGTGCTTAAATTTATTATAATTTTCCTCACTCATTTATTTCTGAGTGATATGTACCTGTCTTGATGTCACTTAAAAATGGCCTCAAGAACTCACCTTGCACTTCTTTTTGCAGATATTTAGCAGCACCTCACACAATATTTCAGTACCTTTTGATTAAAATAATTTAGCATACCATATTTTCATACTATAGAGCGCACCTTACTATAACCGGGCTATAAGCCGCTGGTATCTCCTCCGCTCTCGGTTTTCCACAAGGACACAGCAAAGGGCAGAGTCCTTAATAAATCTGCTATTAAGGTCTCCAACGCCGAACCATGGATTCATTCACGCCGAGCTTACGTGCAGCGGCTCTATTTCCCTCCTGTACTGCCAGATCGATACTCCTCAACTTAAAAATCTTTTTCTTCGTGTGGTTTCCATGATGAGGGGGTATGAGTTTGAAGAAAATTCTCCGTTGTGCCTGCTGCTAGCATGTGCTTGTACTACTATTGTATTATAACTTGAAAATTAGCACTTTCTTCTTCTATTTCCAATTTTGACTTCCAATGATTCACTTCCTGCTGAAGAGCCCCCTGGTGGTTGAAGAAAAATCCACAGAAAAACCGCATCGGGCTATAATCCGCATGGCCCAAAGCGTGGGAAAAAACTAGTGGCTTATAGTCCGCAAAATACGGTATTTGACACTGATTTATATTAATATAAAACTGTAATATAATTGAATATTTTACCGCAGCTGTTTTGTAATAATGCAGATGAAAAAGTTTATTTCATACCATAGTGGAAGACCACCTTAAGACAATTTTGTACCGTCTCCTCCAGCCATGTTGTAAAATGCAGTTGGCCTCTCAGGTTGGTGCTTTTACGACTGGCTGGCAGTATGTCACTGCATACTGCCCAGAAAGAATGTCCTGTTTGATATTAGTATCATAAATCACCGTGAACTTGAAAACAAAGGACTCAGGGGCCTTCTAATGACAAATCAAGATATGAAACATAAATAATGGATTCTCGGATGCTTTTTATGAGCACGCTAAACTTGTGATGGCAGAGGTTTTTACAAAGTTTTGAAAAATTGTTTGCCTGACTTTTTTGTGCACATTACACTTGATTTTGTTCCAGTTGCTAATTGATTAGTTTTATGCAAGCTGATAACATAAAAGCAGTTTCAGGTTTTAGATAAATAACATTTCTTTATTGTTTTACGTCTCCTTAAGTCTGTTATTCCCAACTTGATTTCACAGATGCTCTTTGGATGAAGGATGGACAGCCAACAATTTTCACAGCTAAGCCCAAAGTTATTAATTTCGCTGGCAAATTTAGGTAGAAAGTGATCTTTTATTTTTACCAGTAGCTATCTCTAAACATCAAGTAATAATGACATTTTGAAGTGGCTAAGTCAGAGTCCCCATTTAAACTGATCTGTGGAAGGAGCCAAAGGTTAGGGCGATGGTAATCATGCTTTCCAATTTCAAAGCCCACCGCAAAAGATAAATCAAGTTACCACTGACAATTGCAGCAAATATTTTTCCGTTGAACATTTAGAGGTGTATAAATACTTAAATAAACTAAAATGTAAATTAAAAACATACTTTTTTTTTCAAACTAATACTCACTTTACTCACTTTAAGGCGTAGGAGGTGAGTAAGAAAGCTCAAAGTTAGCCATTTTCTTTATCAGTGAAGTTTTAAGACCTAAAGCTAGAGGAAGCACATATCCTGATATGTCCAATGTTCATTCAGGCTGTGAGACAGGGAGAGAAAGCAAGACGTTCAAGTGAACATATTACATTGAAGTATCTGTTTTATCCTTTTCAGTTTTCAGACTCCTTGTTATAAAACTTGCTAGATTTGGTCATGTCAGCTACTGTTTGAAAAGGCAAAAATAACGATCTACAATCTCCAGGGAAAAAGACTGATGATTAGTTACTAATCCTACCTGTGCTGATCACAACTAATATACTAAAGGCCATTTAAATTGTCTACAACCTAATCATTTTGACTTAGTTTTAAAACAATATTAAAATCACGACTATGACTTGATTTTAAAAGTATAACATCTTCACATTATACTTTTAAATCAGGATGGGCTTAAATTGGTATTAATAATCAAAAATATCCCAGACTGATTGTTGTTCAGAAAACTGTGATCACTTTTACTATCTTTACAATAAATACTAGAACATATTGTTCTAAAATTGGTGAGGTTCACATGTGCCGATGATGCACAGTGAAGGTGAGTCAGCTTGTTTTGTTGCCAGTCATTTTTCTATTCGCTTTTGTCGCAGCAATACTTGGGTTTTACTGAGAACGGGCGATTTTTGTACAAACTGAATTTCCTAAATGTTGCCAAAATACTCAAACTGATCATCTGTTTACATTTTTGTAACATTTTACCATGTTCAATTTTTAGATAGACCCTTTTTCTTGGATTTAAACGGAAAGATTCAGCTTTGCATCCTGTCCTCAAATTGCATCTTGTTTTTCTAACGCGTTTGACTCCTGCCTCATTGCGGAGGTGTATGATGTCGAGTTGTTAGGTTTATCAGTGGACGGAGGTGTAGCTCAACGCCGAACAGACCCTGATTGAATTGATCCAAAATGCTGCTGTTTACAAGCAGCCCCCTTCACAATCTGCACATTTTAATAGCACAAAGTCCCAGAAGGCTTGTTGCATCCGTGTATGTTTTGTTCCTCGAGGCATGGAAAATAAAAGAGCCTGGAAGGACGAAGGGGAACGCAACCTCTGGGGAGCAGTAAAACACCGCTGGGTCCCTCCGTCTCAGGGCTTAATGCCAAGATAACTTTTCACCTCCAACCTATAATATTTTTATGAGAAACCACAACAGAGCTGGAAGTAATGCCTACTTTATGGTACAAAAACTACTGTTGTGTTCTCCAATAAGCACTGGATGAGGGGACTTTATAGATAGCAGATCTGAGCATGTTTAGACTATAAAAAAAACCTCCCTCCTAAAAGTGAAAATTGCTGAAGAGAGCCATGCCGCTGTCTTCATCTCGTACTCCTGCCATAGGATGCAGCTCACACAGGTCCCTCAATAAATCCCACCCTGACACAAAAGCTGTCAGTGAACTGCTCCTGAATAGATTAATAAGATTTCCATAATTAGACAGGCCCCTGACAATGGGATCCCTTCGGCTTTGTCTCAGGGCCAACTGGATTGTTCGATCCATGCACGTCTGCTGGATGGTTGTCCACCACAAAGGCTGCACAGACAGTAAGGCGGTCAGCAGAGGAACATCTGTCTCTCCTGGGGCCGAGAAAACACACACAAAGAGTGGGAAGTTTCACATGCACGGACAGAAGGTTCTTATCAGCCTCCTCACAGCCAAAGGAGACCATCAGTCAACATAGGAAAGACCTGTTCCATATTAAATCAAAAAGATTATATATACATATTCAGTGCTTTTTCAGTGTGATCCTGGTACGAAAGTAGCTTCAAAAATAATCAAGTCTGGATTAAAACTTTTCTAGCATAATAATGTCTCTGCCTACAGGTTTTAAATCTATAATCCTCCCATGTGTGCGTGAAAGTTGATTTGTTTGAGGCTGGAAAACAGAAAGTAATGGAGGCGCAACAGAAAAATGAATTTTTACCTTTAATATTTACACATTTTACCAGCTCTGCACTCGCCTTTCTTGATGTCTTAAATAATTTGCAATCTAAGCTGACACTCGAGCATTTACTGAGGTTGATCTAATGATTTTACTGTCGTCACACATTGTCCTGATTTCCTGCTTCTAATCTTAGCTTTCTTACCGGCCCTCCAATGAATTAATCTGTGTGATGGCTCCGATTTAGGCAGAACCATAGATTAGAGCTCGCTCAAACTGTTACTGCTCTAAAACCCACAATCCAGCAGAAGGCAGCATTTAATTACACAGAAAGGGCTAAACTCTGCTGAAATGCTGCTGCTTTCTTCACAGACGAATGATTCAGTCACTTTTTTTTTTTTTAGAAATAATGACAGTGAATTTGGTTCTTCGTAAGCACAATCAGCTGGTGGGATGGGAGAGGTGAGACGTAGTTCTCTGTATTAGTGCTGATGATGGAGTGGACAGCAGTCAGCCCGTCTCACAGGGTCCTCTAATGTCTGCTACAGTCCCCTCAGAAAGGACGGAGCGCCTGCTGTCCACTCGCTCTCTTTTTCCTCCCTCCCTCCGTCTCTGCCTTCTTCCATCCCTCCCTCCCTGCTGCAGGTTTTATGAGCTCCCCTGGGCTCTCATCCATCTTTGTCACACACAGGCCCCATTATTGGGGCTGCTCGCAAACTGGTCCGGCTGCAGATGGGAAGGGCCTGCAGGACATGTACGGTTTCTGTGGCCCGGACAAAGACCTGCAAGTCAGTCCGCAACAAAACAAAGCAAAACTGAAAAACAAAAAAAAACAAAAAGTGGTCATCTGGGTGTGGACAAGCCTGTAATTCTGCAAGTGAAGATGTGTGAGAATGTCACAGTTTGCTGCAGTGGGTGTGCAGCCGTGTGTGCTGTCAGAAGCTTAGCGAAGCACTTGAACTGGTTTGGCCATTGGGAACTTAGGGGAGTCTATTTGAATATGAAGGACATGATAATCCAACGGCCATCTGGTCCGCTGGTCTCATCTGACTGAATAAACAACAGGCGTAATCTGAAAACACACACGGGGAGGTTTGGAAAGACGCAGGTCAAAGTTTAGCAGCGAGATAGTAGAAGCAGAATCTCGCGCTGTGGATATTGAGATTTGATTTAAACAGCAATAAGAGTCCTGGCTCCACACCTACAGACAGCCATGAATAATGAATCATCAGGCGGCTGCTGGAGGAAAAGGCAAAGAGCTGCAGCAATGACGGCTTCTGCTATATTCCTTTTTACCTCGCCGTTCCTGGCCAGAGTATTTCTCACCTCGGGGTAAATTGTGACAGTTCGATAATGCCAAGCTATGTGTGGAATGTCAAGCTAATGCCTGAGCAGGAGGCAGGGCTACCATATCCTACATCTAATGCTAATAACATAAAACTATTCGCAATTTAGCATTTATGGGATGTTTCTGAGTTTGTGTTTTTAGGCAGATTTAGTAAAGAGGCATGGAGTGAAAATGTTATTTATAGAACATTAGTTATTTGTTTTTTCCAAGCTGCTTCGACCTCGCTGAAGTCAGCTAGAGGAGCAGACATTCCCCCTTCCCAATGTTCCATAGGAGCCTGTGCTGATGAATAGCTCACTATGCTGCACTTCCAGTACACCCCCTTTTTCTTTCCCCCTCTCTCTAAACCACTGTCCACACGCGCACACGCATGCACGCACACACACACACGCACACGCACGCACACACACACACACACACACGCACACACACACACACACACACACACACACACCCACACACACACACACACACACACACACACACACACACACACACACACACACCACACACACACACACACACACACACACACACACGCACACACATTCATACACGTACTCCCTCCTTTTCCTTCCCTCCTTGTGTCCAGCAAGCCATTCTGGGCGGTGGTGTACGGTGGGTGGGTGGATCCGTGGGTGGTAGGTGGGGGTGTGGGGCGGAGAGAGCAGGCATTCACAGCAACATGCACTGGGAGATAACAATAGCTCCTCTGGGAGACCTGCAGATGCTACTAGTAGGGCGAACAGTGGAGGGGTCTTATCGCTACGCCAACATGAGCTGGGAAACTACTAAACAACACATGCATCCCACTGATTTGCTTTCACTCCTTCTTTCTGCTGCTTTCCGTGTTTTCCTGTGCCTCCCTTTCAGATTCCCCCTCCCTGTTTAGGAAATTTGACACTGTTCTGTTGCCAAACTTGGCAGCAGCACTGAGAAAAGATGCCTTTCCTGACAGAGGAAGTTCACTTCTTGGCACAGGAGGCGTCCTTGATCACGTCTCGTTATACACAATAGTCAAAGTAACGGAGATCCACCAGTTTCTAAGTCATGTTTTTTTTGTAAAATATCAACCTGCTGATTCTGTTTTCTGTTTAAGAACTACATATAATCAATGATATTAAAATATTTTTTAATAATTAAGATTTATTAATATTGTTTGCCTTCTTGCCAAAACCAGTCATTCATTTGCTGAGCAGGGCTGCAAGATAAAGTGAATACACAGAGCTGCAATATTTTTGCCTTACAGTACAATTTATGTATCATTTGGAGTCAACTCAGGGTTTTTTTTTGCAGTCTGTAAAGTTTGAAAGTATTTTCCAGATCTGGATAAGACTAGACAATAAGGAAAACATTTTTTATATTTCAAGACTTATGTCCCATTCCATTACCTGAAAGATCCATCCATCCATTACTTAATGGCAGCCATTACTTTAAAATATTTATAAAATTGAACTTTTAATCAGGAAAACACACACAAAAAACCATGTAAGTGTAAGACTTATACTATGTTGATATATTTGAAAGAAAATCTGTGGTATGAGAAAGAAACTGTACAATTCAGTACAGTAAATAAATTTGAGGATGTCAATAATTAATAAAAAAAACTAGGTAAAACTGTTTCATTATTTTCAACATGGAATACAGTTACTCCAGAAACAGCGTCGGTCTAAAGTTTTTTGGCATAGTTGCATGTAAAATAATTTGATGTTTTTTGTGACTTGTCTCGTCAGGCCTGTTAAAGATGCACTGGAACCCAGAGCATGCCCAGCCCCTCAGCCAGTGGCCCGAGCAGCACCTGGACGTCTCCTCCACCACCTCCTCTCCAGCCCACAAGGGGGATCTCTACTCCGGCCGCGGACGCAGCTCCTACAACTACGCCTGGGCCAACGACGACATCTCCGCCCTCACAGCCTCAAACCTCCTGAAGCGCTACGCTGAAAAGTACGCGGGTGTGTTGGACTCACCGTACGACCGGCCTCCTACGGTGGGAACGTACCCAGAGCCGGGGGCATTTGGGGGCCTTAACGGCCAGAAGACAGAGCTGGAGCCTTGGCCGCTCACACACAACGTTGATGGCTCTTATCCTTTGGTTCCTCCTGGAGGCCATGAGAGTCTTTCGAGCTCCAAGACTGTTGCCACATCTGCGGGCCTCCCTGGGGTGAGCAGCGTGTCAGTAGTCAACAGTAATCTGTCAGACTCGGCCTACAGTGGCAGCAGCTCCTGCAGCGGTTCAGGCGAGTATCCCTCCAGCTACAACGGCACCTATCTCTCCTCAGGGTTCTGTCCTCAGCCCAGTGCAGCACTTCCCCCCACCTCCCTTCACACTCTGCAACCCACACCCACTCTGGTGCCCAGCTACAGCCCCAACACACCAGTTTATAACTACCCACCCAGCACATACCCACCCCAGACTAGCCTTGCTCCCAGCTACAGTCATCCCTCCACAACGTACCTCCCCTCAGGTCTACCAGCTCCTACCCCTATCCCCTCCAGGCCCACAGTGGTTGGAGGCTCATACAGCTACCAGAGCGCCAACCTCGGAGCATCCGAGTCTGGAGGGACATTAAAGAGGAAGGCCTTTGAAATGGGCGTAGAGGAGGATGACAGTGGGGATCGATCACGGTACAGGAAGTACAGCTATGATGCCCTGAAGGCTGGAGGAACCTCTCCCTATGGAGTGAGTGAGAAAACAGAGTGCAGGGGAAATGGATTCAGCAGCTCAGGCAGCTCAGACCCTCAAACCTTCAAGTCCAGCAAGCCCTCCTCTCAGCCCCTGGTGTCTCCTCAGTATGGGGCCGGAGGGGAGTACAGTCCTCCTGCAGGCATGACGGGGGAGAACGGGGTGACGGAGCAGGGCTTCACCCAGCAACAGCACCGCCCCCAGTCACTCAAACGCCCTGCGTTGTGTTCTGCACCTATTGAAGCTATGAAGAGCCCAGACCCCCGACTGCTGGAGCTCATCAACGGAGAGTTGTTAGACTGCAGCCCTGCACTGCTCTGGACCGAACTGTTTGGGCTCACTCACGTCAAGGCTGCCCTGGAAGAGGACCTGCTGTGGCCCGTGTTACGGCCCAGCCCATTGGTGCGCCCGCCAAGAACCGTCCTGCTGTTTGGTCCCAGAGGAGGGGGGAAGACGACGCTGATTCGTTCGTTGGCCTCGCAGATGGGGGCTTCCTTCTACCGTGTGAGCGGACCTATGTTGGCATCTAAAGGGAAGCTCGAAGCAGAACACATTCTGGGTTCTCTGCTGCAGGTGGCAGGGGCTCGGCAACCCGCCGTGATTCTGCTCAGTCAGGTGGAAGCAATGGAGGAGGAGGAGGGGCTGAGGCAGATACTGCTGACAACTCTGGAGAAAATCCAGGTGGGGCCCACAGGTTTGGTTATTCTTGTGTGTGCCACTGGTAGGCCAGATCTCCTGCAGGACCCGGTCCACCGGAGCTTCGCCAAGAAGTATTATGTGAGCCTCCCTGACATGGGGATCCGTCAGCATGTCCTGCTGCAGGCGCTGACGCCTCAGGGTTGCACCCTGAGTGAGAGGGAGATGACCGCTGTGCTGCAGCGCACCGAGGGCTTCTCCGTGTGGGAGCTGCTGCAGCTGAGCCAGCAGGTGCTCTCCTCAGCATCTTCCCCGGCCGGAGCCATGCACGGCCTCACCACGTCCCCCAAAACTCCGGACTTTACAGATTTTGAGAATGCCTTTTGCAAGGTGCGCCCACACACCACCACAAAGGACCTGGACACTTGTATAGAGTGGAGCAAGATGTACAGCCACTGAGAAAGCAGCTAGTCACCGTACTCGGACTGCACTACGACCCTGTTTTTGCTTCGGCATTTTAAAGCCTTGGGGATATTTTGTTGTTGTTTCCTAATTACTGATTATGCAGCCAAAAGAGCCAGAGAATCTCGACGGTAAGGGCAGCGCTGATAAAGTTATTTCACTGGCAGGAACCTGACACGGTATACTGTTTGTTTTGCCCAGAACACTGATAATATTTGATGTTTTCCCAAAGAAAAAGTGAGGTGAACGGGTTTTAGTCATTTGGCCAACAGGGGAAATCGGAGGGGTGTCTCGATTAGCCTGGGTCCAGGACAAAATCAGTTATTTGTTGCTAGGCGATGTGGTCCAACATTATGGATAATCAGGGTTTGGAAAATCCGCCCTTTGGCTGCTACTCTCAGGATCCTATTTATTACCAATCCACTTCCATGTTATCCTACAGTCAATGTAGTCATAGGATTGTCGCTCAAAGGGCTTGGGATCAGCAACACTTCAGCAACTTTTTTTTTTTACCAAAAACGTGACAAACCAAATACATAATAATAATAATAATAATAATAATAATAATAATAATAATAATAATAATAATAATAATAATAATAATAATAATTAAAAAAAAGCACTGATAATTTCTCAAAACTGACTAGTAGTAACAAAGTAAAAATTGCAGCATGTTGATATTCACAATAGCTTTTTTACCAAACTATGACACAAAAACCTTCTCGGAGAAAACAAGTGAAGCTGGGCCTCCTTTGTCCTGGAATACAGCTGTTGAAGTGGAGTGTTTTTATGTTTCGTTGCAGAACCACTTCTCGTGCTTCACCCATCTAATCACCAACTGCGCTGTGCTTATAGTAAATATAGTACGATGAACCCAAAACCTGCTTCACGATTCACATTCCTCATCAGGTTCAGTTTCCCACCTGCAGAACAACACCTGCGCATTCAGCTTGTCCCACATCGTGTTGGTTTTCCTGCCTCCGTTCCTCCTGTGTTTTTTTTGGGGGGGTTTTTTCCTTGTATTATGTGATATTGTTTGAAATGCTCAGGAAGAATTTCTTTACCTCAGAAATATGAAATAAAGAATGTATGTAATCTTAGGGTCTTAGATGAGAGTGAGATAGAAGAGCGAGGAGGACCGTGACAGTCTCGTGAAAAACCCACTGCGGCTGGGCTTGTACCTCAGCAGAGAAACTTGAATATTCTACAAAGAGTAACATTGAATGTAATTCAGGTATTTCAAAGGATATTTGATGCCATAAATCCATGTATTATTATATATGAATATATAAATACTTTTTTTTTCGTTTGTTTCAGTTCTTTTACCATTTATTTTTTAATGTAGTTTATGGTGAAGTGATGATTGTCTTTGAGAAATGTAGAAAACAGAAAATATTTCTTCTTTTGTTGGACAAACTGCTGGGAAATGCACCGTTTGGTGTTTTCCTCACACATCTACACACACAGACGTCATTTATCAGCAAACCTTGGCAAACGTGTAAAACCCCTTAAAATAATTTATTCTACTAGCTTTAAGTCGCAGAAATACATTTCGAAACATCCAATCTAAAAACCTCCCAAATTTGTCAACTTTTTTAAGTTGATTGGAGTTTTTATGAAGTTTGAGATAAAACTCTTTTAACCTGGAATTGTCCTATATAAAACCTCTATGTTCATGAGGTAACAATCCCATCAGTTGTTTGATTTTCATTAAATTTCCTGTCAATATGGGCTCCTTGTGTAAATATTAGCTTACTTAAAAAAGGGACTCATTTTTAATGTTTTCATTTTTTATTATTGGGCTCTTGGGTGGATGAGGACTCATACGCATTTTGCCACCATAACAACAGCTAGATGCTTCCCTCACACCAAATGGCTCCTTAGGAGGTCAGTAAACATGTGGACTTGTATTAACCCTTTAACTGGAGCTGTTTCTTTGGTCAGATGAGACAAAGATTGTGCTGGAAAGAAATAAACACTCTCGGTGGGTCCGGTGCAAAAAATATTAAGAGGCCTTAAAGTATGACGGAGGATCAGTGATGCTGTGGGTCTCTTGTTTGAGTGCATGGAATCACCAGGAGCCTATAGTAAAATATTGATTTATTTTAAGGCTTTTTGCACATTTTTACCAGGCGTGCCAAGGAATCTGACCGCAACTGTAAGTTTGTTCTGTGTTGTGGTTCTAAATTGTATTTCTAAATTCAATAAATAAATAAACACAGAACCAACCCCAATGCACTGACAGTCATCATCTGAACCCAAAACTTGATTAAAATTACTTAAAATATCAACCCCAACTAGTAGTTCAGACCAAGGTGTTGCATGTGGCTTTCGGTACATCTCAAAGATTATTTACAATTATTCTGTGCATAAGCCGGCATGTAGACAATCCAGCAATATATCTCCTTTTAGACGCCGGGAAAAAACCCAGTCAACGTTCTGCAGGCAAAGCGGCTTGTAAGTTTCAGGATGATGTAATATTTCCCTATCCTTCATCCCTCCCTCTGTCGCTCCATCCCCATCATTCTTTTTTTTTTTTTCTTTTCCCAAATACAATCTCATTAAAGTGGATTGCCCCCGGCCACAGGCCCCAGTGACCATGTGGCGTTGAATCTCCTCCCCATCGTCCCTCCTCCTCCCTTTCTACTTCCCGTATTCTGATTTCTCCGGAGTGGAAGTGGACTGATTGATGCCCGGCAATCCTATATCTCAGAGCAGCCTTCCCTCACCAGCTGGTGGCTTCGGCCAGATCAATCAGAGTGACCCCCACTGTTTTGGAAATTAAAAAAAAAAAAAAAAAAAAACACTTTTCCACAATTGCTCACATTAAATTACAGAAATGAAATCACTTCCTTCTCTCTGTCGACAGTTTGTCCACCAAAACAAGCTTTTATTTTGTCCACTTCTAATCTGCCCACCGCAGTAACTTTTTCTCTTGGTTATTGTACATTTTCTGTGACCATTTCTACCTCATTTTTGCAGCATATTGTACATGAAAATATTTATTTCATGTCGTTTTATTTGATGTCTGTTTTAAAAATGATAATGATGTTTCTTGAACTGTAATAGTCTACCTCAGAAAAGACTGTATTTTAAGAGAAGAGTATCACACAATATTAAACAGAATTTGTCAATATTGCAACGCGGCTGTTTATTTAGATCACACTCACAAGGTCTCTGCTTTTCTTAGGCTTACTTTACCTGGTTATATATGTTTCATTGATTAGTTTTAATTTTATCTATGCTGAAAAAACAAACATTTCTTTTGCTTTTTTGTCACTTTTTTGTTTCAGATCATCAAGCAAAAATGACATTTTTTTTTCATTTATAAACAAAAACAGCTATCCAAACCAACTTGGCCCTTTGTTTAATAGTAATCTACTTGACATAAAGTCTTTGCTATAACTGCTGTTGAGTTTCTTATATTCCTGTTGAGGAATTTTGCCCGACTCTGTTCTGCAGAATTGTATCATTTCAGCTTCAGTAGGGAGTTTTCAAGCATGAACTGCCTCTTTAACATCAGATCACAGCATCTCAATCAGATTTAAGTCCAGACTTTGACTAGGCCACTCTAAAATTTTCATTTCTTAGTCATTCAAGGTGGGATTTCCAGCTGAATAACCTAAAAGTGTTTGAGCTTTGGGTAACAAACTGATGTCTGGCGATTCTGGTAAAGGCAGAATTTATGGTTCTGTCAGAAACGGCATGTCGTGAAGCAAGAAAACTGTCGTAGACAGTTACTTCTCACCCCAAACTTCTCATGAAGCTCTTTTTCTAAAATGTTGCTAGTTTTGAACCAGATGTAATGCACACCTACAGAAAGTTCCAGCTGATATTTTTCCAAAAGCCTTTGGCCGATTGAAATAATTATTTGGGGCTATTTTCCGCCTCGTGTTGTAGGTTTTCTTCTTGCAACTCTCACAAACATCCCATTTTTATCCAATTTATTTTCTACTGATAAAAATGAACATTTATCTCAAGTGAGGCCTGCAGTGCTTCAGATGTTTCTTGTATGACCTCCTGAGGTGTCAATGTGCTGAAAGAGTAACATGGTAGAACTTCAGCACTCTTTTTGTACATGGACACAGTCTCACTGTCATTCGCTGGATTCCTTAAAAATGACCTCGTAACACTTTCAATAACAATGTTAGTGACTTTATTCCTCCTCTGTTCTTCAATTAATGCTTTCTGAGATGTTTTAGCCTTTTTCATGTTGTCAGACCGGTTCTACTGAAGTAATATTTTAATTCTACATCTAGACGAAATCTACATCTAGATTTTGTCTAGATCAGATCTGGAATAAATCAGGTCTAGGCGTGGCTACTGAAACTGAAACTAAGAATTGATATCAACTGAAAAGTGCTTTTTCTTATTTATTCAGGTTCTTTATCAGATGTAAACAAAAAATATTTCAGTATTTTAAATATTTAGGTTTGTAGGATTAAAAACATTAAACCCCTAAAAGTATTGTATTTTAGAGTTTTACACATGCCAAAAGTTATATAAGTTATATTTTGGTGTAAATCAGTGTTGGATGAATTTTAACAGGGTATTCATTGAATGATAAAGGTGCAGACAGAAAACTGCCTTGCTTTGTGCTTCTGTGTGCAAATCATTTTGCCGACCTGTGAGGACTTGCACTTCATGTTCGTATCTGTGCATGTGTATGTGTGTGTGTGTGTGTGCGTGTGTGTGTGTGCTAATGCTGGAGCTTCCAGAGCGGCCACGGAAGCAGCACTGGCGTGGCCCCCGAGGCTGCGGGGCCCGGCACCAGAACGCAGAGGTCCTTCATCCCTGTCACTGTCTGTAAACAACAGCTCGTCCCAGCGGCCTGCCCTCTGCGCTATTTCTGTTCCTTCCTGACATCTTTCAAAGACTCAAAACTAACTGAGAGTTGTGAAATAAATCTAAGCAAAGTAGTGAAAGTTCAGCCGAAGCACGACACGGGGTACATTGCTGCAGAGCTGCAGCTCCAAACATCTGCGCCTGCGAATATCCCGGCAGAACAGTGGTGCTGAGGGTGCTAATGACAAAAGTAATTAATTGTCTAATAATGATGCATTGCTGTGGTATAATCGCAACCTTGTGCAGCAGTTGCCCTTCATCCTCTAGTGAAGGATAATGGCTTTTGCAGCTGTTTGAGAATTCGTCCCATCTTTTTCTGCAGCTATTTACAGAATCGGTTGAACAGCAGAGCCTCGTTTGGGCCAAAACGTGACAGACGACAAGGAAAAAAAATGTTTCAAATTATAGTTGCAGGTATTAAATGCAAGTAAGAAAAAATAAATAAAAAATGCCAGTGGGAAATTTTATATACATTCATCAGAGGGAAAAAATAAAATAAATGTGGGGCTTTTTATAACTCATTTTAGTTTGACCAAGATGGAACTTGAGTGAAATTTAATAACATGAATATATATATTTTTAATGCCAAATGTTTGTTTCTAACCATTTTTTCCAGTGCCTTTATTTTTGTTTTATTTAATATGGATGCACAGAATTGAATGTATTGTGGATTTGATCTATTCTATGCAGAGTCAAGAAGCTTAAATGCATTGTAGCCCATTAGGTGTTTTTTTGTTTGTTTGTTTCCAGACACATTTATCTTAGATTTTCGCTATAATATTTGATAATATTTTAAAAAGTGTCTCTTAGACCTTGCACAATGTGCACAGGCTGTTTCCAACAATTTATAAGTTTTGGCATCATACTGACTAAATTAGGTTTAATTATAGTAGAGCTTGTTTAATGTTGCTGGTTTCCTGCCACAAATGTGAGTTTTTAGCTCAGGCTGTAAAAACCCACAGAGCTGTGTGGTCAGGGCAGTCAGTGTTTGGGATCACTGTCCTGTTTGCTGTTGGCTTTAGCACAGAGGAAGCTAAATAACATTAAGATCCTGGTATTATCCTTACTGTAGCACTATTGAAATGTTTAGCTGGATCTGTGGCAGGAAACCAGCAAATTTAAATAAACTCTTACCAATTCCTCCAAGAAGAATGGTCAAATGTCTATCTACACAAGGACCGTCCTCATGGTGGAAAATCTTGTTTGGTTTCTCTGCTAAAGCTGATATTTTATTTTTGAGCAATTTTGAGTGGATACGAGAAAACTCTGAAATTAAGAAATCATTTCTGGAGAGACTTTAGTTTTTAGAAGTTGTTCAATACATTTGTTTCAAAGTATTTGCTTTAATGGATCCACATTAAAGCCCAAAACTAGTAGGACGTCCACATACATAATGCAAATGGATTTAACTATTTCACCAGCATTTTGCAGAGTTATTTTAATGATGAGGCAGCTGAAGTCTAACATTGGTTTAAAACTGAGATTACCTTAAGATATTTATGAAAACCTCTTTAAAATACTTTGACAGTGTAACAGAAGCAGCTGGATTTGGTTTCACTTTCAGTAAATGACAAAAAAAAACACTTTGTCCCTTTTTTTTGTCCCAAAGTGAGTCCTGTCCTCCAGGAAGTCAATCATTTTTCTTCTCCCTGCTGATTGGAGGTAATTAGGCGAGCAGGGTTTGTAATTGGATAATAAAAGATGCTAATGAGTCGCCGTCCTATTTACTCAGGCTGCGGCTCTGAATAGCAGGACACGGCTCAGCCACACTTTTACCTTGGCGAATATCAAAGGACACTTCCGTATAATTCAGCATTATTTACACACGTTGTCATTTGCTTGCTTGTGAGTGAATTTGCACCATAGCTGCTCTCCTGGTTGCGGATATTCTTGATTGTGTCAGTTTAAACAGCTGTTAGCAAGCACTCAACCTAAATTTCTGCTGCTCACATTGAACACATGCAGGAAGTGTTTCTGTCAGGGACCAAAAAACCTGAATGTTATTTATGGCAACAACCTTCACAAAGGAAAAAAAAAAAGTCACTGTCTGAATCTCATTTCACAGCGACACAGTCCTCCTCTCTACCTTTGGCCTTCCATTGTGCGGGCCTTGACGCTGACAAGGTTGACATCAGAGGAGAGCTCTGACACCGGGTGAGTTAGGACTGCCAGCTGTTAGCAATCAAATCTATTTTGAAGTCAGGGACACACAGACCCCCAGGGCCAAAGTAGCAACCAGTCCGGCCCCTCACCCTCCGCTAACGCAGCCTGCAACCTCCCCGCCCCTGGTCCTGCAGATAGCAGGCACAGCTGTATTGGTTCCAGATGTAGGGAGGACTCTTTACCTAGCAACATGCGGAAAATGGTGGGACTTCTGCACAGGTTTGCCTTAATGAAACGAGGACAACGATGTGAACAAGTAGCTGAAATTCTTCAGAAATCACCTAAATAGATCTAGCAATTAAAAATAAATCTGACAAATGTTGTTAAAAAAATCTCTTAAGGTTTTATTAGGTTTTTCCTCTGGATTGTTTAAAAATTACATATTCCCCTCTGGTTTCCTTCCAGAATAATAAACCCATTTATGATCAACATAAAAAAAAGAAACTATAGTAAACATAATCTGTCTCAGACGGAGAGCTCCATCCTCTGCAGCTGCATTGTTTCTGCGCTGCTCCATCAAAACTCGCAGGAAATTAGATCTGACAGGTGGAATGTCCTTGCAGAAGGACTTGGGGCCGCCCCCCTCTCCCACAAGACTAAAATGTGATCACAAAATAAATAAATAGTAAACAGATACATGGGAGAATAAACAGATAATGTCCAACAGCAATTAAAACTGTATCCTCAGGGGACGGCTGCAGCAGAGACAGATGTTGACCGAGGCGGTTCCAAAGAACTGATCTGATTTCAGGTTTAACGCCGCAACGTCAAACTTACCATTTTTGATGCAAGTTTATCTAAGGCCTTGGCCTCCTTAAGAGTGTTGGTACTTTCCTCAGAAACATTAATTAAGGAACCACATTGGTGTAAAAAGTATTTGCTCTCTTCTGTTTTTGCTTCCTCTCCCACCCCCCTCACACTGAAACGTTTCAGGTCATCAGATTGATTTGAATATCAGACAAACAAACTTTTTTTTGAAAATGATTTATGCCAAGTACTGAGAGAAAGAACAACAGCAAAGCAGCCCAGATCATCACACTACCACCGCCATATTTGACTGAAAAGTTAGAAAGTTTGTGTTTGTTTGGCAAATGTAGCACAGGCCTTTGTGTTTTCTTCATTTGCTCTACTCTCGGGTCTCTGCCATACAGGTCAACATTACCAAGCCTCTCTTTCTGGTTGTTGAATCTTGAAAACTGACCTTAAGAGAGTTAAGTGAGGTCTGCAGCACATTAGATGTTGTTCTGGATTCTTCTCTCATTTTCTGGATGAGTTGTCAATGTGGTCATTTTGAAGTAAGCTGAGGCCCTCAAAACCTTAGAAATGACTTTGTAAATCTTTCCACTCTGATAGATGCTATCTACTTTGTTCTTCATCTACCACAGGCTTTCTTTAGGCCTTGGCATGATGCTTTAAAGTCTACTTCACATTGTCAAACAGGTTCTAGCTAATTGACTTTTCTCCATCTCAGAGATTAACAGTAAAAAGAAAGAAAAAAAGGATGTGAAATTAAGGATTAAAAGACAGAACATTTATTGGAATTTACTCAAAATGGCATTTTGGTCTATTGGTAAAGTTTTTCTGTTGGTCTGAAACATTCAAGGTTAAGCAACCGGGTTTTTTCTCACCACTGCATGTTGCTAAATACATTTTCCGCAAATAAATTGATATTCCTTTAAAAAAAAAAAACAGTAAAGACAAACATTTTTTTTAGTGTTTTAGAATGCATACCAGAGGTGCCAGTTTGTTTATAATAATTGAGAACAAAAGCATAAAGTGTCAACTATGACCAATTCTTTACATGCGTTGGTCATGTTCCTAATTTAATCATTCTAAAGAAATGGAAACTTGCTGTTAAACTTCAGTGGCTAATTTATTGCATACAAGGTAACCTGAAGATTACCATATGTGTTGTTCAAACTAATATCAAACATATGGTGAATACTAGTACTATAATTAATTCAATCAAAGTAAATATGGCTCTAGAAAGGATGACTTAAAAAAGTACAAAAGATGAAACCGCAGACAGCCAAATACAGATTCATCTATTTTTAAGTTTAGTCAAACTACTGTTTGCTGATTTGCAATGTGAATATTTTTGAAAGTGTTAAGTAGACCTAATGAATCATGATTTGATTTTTAAACAACAACAACAACAACAACAACAACAACAAAAAACAGCAATATGATGCGTAGTATTTACATTGATGCACACAATTTGTAAACCTCAGCCAACACAGCAGCCTCAGCCATACAAGGGCAAAACCCAGGCTGAGGGCCTGAGGTGGCCCCTGAGGAATCCTCATCTGGCCTTCAAAACAACTTCAAATATGTCAGTTAAAGCTCAAGAAAAGCAAAGAGGAAAACAGCCGGTGTTTGTGCTGAAGAACATGAGAAAGACTTCAAACATAGAAAAATGTATCAGAATTTTTTCTTTTTATTTTATAGAGAGGTTTATTTCTTACCCATGACAGGATGAATAAATAGAGTTTGTTTATATGCAGTCTGTATGTGCTTGAATGGCTTAAACAAACACAAAAGCTGAGCTATAAACTTGTCTTCACTGAAAAAGTACATCTGCTGGCAAGAATATCTTCTTTCTATGAGGTTTTTTTTTTTTAAACAGTCACAGTCAGTCCCATTATATGCTGCTCATTTTTCTATAAGACCTCTTTTACCAGGGAAGTTTTAACAGATAGTTTGATTTCTTATCTTTAAGAGGAATAGAAGTTGGCGGTACCGTGTGTCCATGTTTTGGTTCAGTTCAGTTCTCGCTTATCTCATTATTTTATATTTAACGGATTTGGGGGGGGGCGCAGGGGGGGATGAGTATTCCTTCCGCTTTTTCAGGAGGGGTTGTGTTGAAATGCAGCACGTCACTGCCCCCTGGTGGCTACTTCAAGAAATTACGGGATTAAAAAGGAAACTTCCTTTAAAAAGGTAGACATGGATAAAGAAATAATTGCACATCTTCATAATAATCGTGCCAATAATGTATTCCCTTCATATTACATTTTTTAGCCCTAACATTAATATATTTTTTGGTCATCCTCATCCTGCGCAAGTTAAAATAAATGGTGCAATGTGAATTTACTATGCAAGCAAACCAATCAGATGTTAGCGACATCATCGCTAAGGAAGTTAGCTTTTCACACAGTGTCCAAACAGTAATGGAAAGTTGTGTGGAAGGAGGAAGTGTAGTAGAAAAAGCTGCACAAGCAACAGCGAGAGCCACAGCCTTAAAAGGATTATGGATCAAATCCCACTGAAACGTTATGGTAGGAAATTTGTAAGGCAATAATAATAATAATAATAATAATAATAATAATAATAATAATAATAATAATAATCTGGAGATAGGTGCCAGCAACCCACCTGAGCCCACTAAGGGACAAGGGTATACAGAAACTGGATGAATAATAATAATAATAATAATAATAATAATAATAATAATAATAATAATAATAATAATAATAATAATAATAATAAATATTTGTAAATCAAGGTCTCAAGGTCTGAAATAAGAGTAGAGATACTGAGAATCCAAGCTGTTCGTGTCACTGGACCTATACAGTAAGTTACTGCATGGTTCTTTTTCTTCTATAATATCTAAACTATATTACTCCGTGTGCAATAAATCCATGACAGTTTTTTCTTTTTCAAGTTATTCAACGAATTTTTTTTTTACGACATCCTACTTAAAGGAGATTTACTTGTATTTGCAACATTTTGGCACTTTTGAGGCAGCAGATGTTTTGGACCTTCAGTGGCAGTTGGGAAAAAACCCCATCCGACTCTTAGGCTCTGTCCTCTGCAGATATGGTATCATTTCCCTTACTGGAAGTTATACGGCGAGCGGCACAGTGACTCAACAGTACTCCGCCTACGAGCAGTTCTGTGGAAGTCTTCAAACCAAGCCCTCTTTAAACAGTTTCTGTTTCAACGGGGACATTTATGTAATCCCTACTGAGCTTCATGTCCTGTTTACTTTCTTTTTTAGGGGCTCATTAAGTCAGAGGTTCGGTTTGTTGTATAAAAGAGGGCGCAGGTGGAAACCGCTATAAACTAAGAGCTGTAAGAGCTCAAAAGTGTCTCTTAAAACTCGTTACGTTGTTTCTCAGCGGATGGGATGTTTGTAATGACAAGACGTTCAAGTGAGGGCTTGCTTTGAACGTGAAGGCAGGAAATAACGCACGCAGCCCCGCTCAATGGCACATTGTGCGCAACAGGGAAGTGAACCTCGGCTGCTTTTCTGCACTGCTGAAAGTTCTCTACCCTGTTCTCGAAGTTAGCTTTCTCTACGTCAGAAATAAGGAAAGACGAAAACCCACATTAACAGCTTTCACAAGAAACGGACGTCGCATCTTAAAGCGAGTTCTTGATGCAGAAGTACTAGAAAAGGAGGATGGTCGGAGTGTAGGAGATCTTATGAGAAGGGAGAGAAGGAAAAGGCGACGACGAAAACTGTTTCTACACCTCAGCTTTACAGAAGGTAAGCTCAAATACGGAGAGGACGTGTTGTACCTGTGGCATTTGTGCGTTAAAACGCGGGGCCTCGCAGCAGCTGGGTGCTCGGTATGGGTGTGTGCTAAGCGTAATGAGGGATGCTGACTGCGTCTCTGCCATGTTGTGGCGACAAAACTGCGACTTGTTGCAACAAGAACCTAAAAAGTGTCAGCGTGAAATACCTCTTCGTATCCTTCGCATCTAATCAACTTCCCTTCCTCTAAACATGACCAAGTAGCCTATTGTCTTTCCACAAATAAGTCGCTGTGGCTAATTCAAGTTACGCTACACCTCCACCCGTGTCTTGCTCCTGGCCGCGTTACATTCTGCTGCTTCACAGCTTAACGATGTTTATGTAGCCTTAACACTGACATTAACCAGATTCGCTGCTAATGCACTTCATATCCTGCCATAGCAGGTCTATTGTAATCCTGAGTAAACAGCCGCTCTATGAGCGCAGCTACTCTAAATATGTGGAGTTATGAAACGAAAGGCAGCCACCAGCTTGTTAGTCTGTCAAACTTGAAATATAGTGTTTGCATAATAAAACCAAGTTAAGCTGTAAAGCCACGTAAACGTGTTGGTGGACATTAGCGGCTCTTACTGAGCCACTAAAATGTCTCACAGTCCTGGAAGAATCTGCTGGGCTCCCCCCACAGATGTTCCTGCTCTGCACTGCAGCAAAGAGGAAGACGGAAGTCTCTTGTTTTCTCCTTCAAATCTCATAAAAATCACACACAATTTTGACTGATCTGCACCATCACCGTTGGCTCTGCTGATGTTTTAATTCAGAAAGCACGTTCAAGCGATGGTTTTACAACCAAAGAAGTTTGTTGACATTGCCTTTATCTGCTATCATTTTTAGTCCTGTATGTCTATCTAACAGAGGCCTCTATGCAGATCTATGTAGATGGTATTTTTTATTTATTTTATGCTTTATTTATCTCAGAAGAAGCTCTCTTCTCATTGTACAACATTGACTCCCTTGCGTAAAAATATCACACAGTGGGTAATTAGAATCATATTACCCATTGTGTAACATGGATCTAATTACCACTTATATCATTCATTTTATATTTATGAACAGAAAATGTGAATAGAAATGCAGAATAAAAACAGGTTTGATGCTTACTGTGCTGATTAATGCAACATTTGCTGTTTAGTCCAATAAAACAGCTCAGTTTCTCATACTTGTAAGTGAGGTGCATCTGAATGTGAAGCAGCCTGCTTTCAACCAGCTGACTAGCAGTGTGCAGCAACATGTAGGAGAGAGGATGAACTGTTCTTGTGCTATGCTTCATACATTCAGTAGCAAGTGGTGGTTTGTTGAACAGCCCATATGGCTCTCCACCCAGGGCGCCAGGCTGCCAACTGCGTCAAGTTTACTGTGGCCAGATGACCAAAACTGCGAAGGTATAAAAAGGCAAAGAGCCAAACAGTTGACAGAGCAACAAGGGTTGAATCCGTCAGGTTTGTTGACTACCTGGCCTTTCAGATTGACCTATACATTTTCTGATGGCCAATCCATTCACTTTCTTTCTTTGTGAATTATATCACAAAGAAAGAAAGTAAGTGTTTATACTTACCTGTGATGGCAGCTTTAGGCATCTGGAAATAGTCCCCAAGGATGACGAAAACTCATGGAAGAAGTAAAAATTCTCGATGTCTTGGCCAATTTGAGGCGTTACCCAATAAAGTGGTGTGTTTAAGGTGTTGCCTCAACACACTCCTGAACCTCTACAGTTTGATAGTAACAAGTTACAGCAAGCAGTCTTCATTCATATTTATCCATTTGTTCATAGGTCTCACGCAATGAGTTATTATTAAATCTCCTGTTTCAGTGACATGAAAACACCCTCAGTCCATATCTCACAAAACTGTTCAATTAGTTCAAAATGATTTAACTGCAAGTGGAAATTAAATTGTGTTGTAACTTATATTATCTAGGTTTCTTCAAAGAGTTGCAAAGGACTGTGATGGCTTTGGGCATGAAGGATCTTTCGTAGAGGAGTTACAGCGGCTCTGAGGAAGCCTCTGACTAAAGACACTGTTGTTGTATAACAGTCTGATGAAGAGGATGTGCACAGTTCATTTGATGAAGAATCCTTCTACTCGAGCAGTCCCCAAAACCTTATTAGTTTCAAACTCTGGATTTCAATGTGAAAATTATTTCTAAAACAAAATATAGAAAAACTGTGTACAATTTGTAGAATAACTGATGACCTGAGCTCCCAACTTTTTGTTTTCAGAAACAGCTGAAGCTTTGTGGAACTGAATCCTGAAAAAAAAAAAAAAAAATCTGATAAATTACTGAAAGCCCCAAACTAGTGTGACATTCATGTCCGTCTTGTGTAAATGCATGTACATTTGACCTAAAGTATAAAATCCAGGAGGAGGAAGAAAAACATGACTGACATTGTTGTTGCTGTTGAACACCGTGTAGGATGTGGTTTTTTTTTTTTTAATCCTGTAGTGAACAACTTTTTATTGGCAGAACTTTTCTGACAGGCAAAAACCTGTTTGGGCAGTTTTAGGAGCAGCACTTTTTATGCACTAACCTATTTTTAGTTCAAGTACAGACAACTCTTTATACATTTAAAGCGATAATAGAAATTCTGCAAAGCAGCAGAGGCCATTTTTATGTTTGTTTCACCCTTTTAATTTATGCATGCAAAGCTGCATTGGTATGTCAAAAACATTTAACACCTTTGTGGAGAAAGCCATATGTTTCAGGTTATGCATTCTGCTGGTTCAGTTTTACACTTCATTTAGCATATGTATTTATATAAAAAAAAACAATAAATAAGAGAAATAAGAGCTCACAAAATTTACACTTTAGTTGTTTTAGTTTACTCAAGTTGTTTTAAATGGGCTGAATTGACCTGTTCTTACATAATAA
Organism: Poecilia reticulata; assembly: GCF_904066995.2. Taxonomy (NCBI): domain Eukaryota; kingdom Metazoa; phylum Chordata; class Actinopteri; order Cyprinodontiformes; family Poeciliidae; genus Poecilia; species Poecilia reticulata. The sequence continues at coordinate 15,834,006 of NC_088836.1, forward strand.
TAATAATAATAATAATAATAATAATAATAATAATAATAATAATAATAATAATAATAATAATATATTTATTCATTTATTTTAAAACAACTTTCAGGACACTCAATGTCACTGTGCAATTAAAAGGATTGTTGCTCATAAAAGAGCAACAATTGGAACAAGAAGTGCAATAAAGATTATAAAACATACAATAAAATAGAAAAATAATAATAAAACAATATCAGATATCCCATGTTATGTAACGATGTTGAAACTGAGTGATAGAGGTAATTTGGCATTATGCACGTCAGCGTGACATATGAGGTGAAATGTGTTTTTTAATTCATCAATATGCTTTACCTGCATTTGACAAAATACAGGTTTCAAACATTGACCCGACGAGGGTCCCCATTGTCAATCAGTGTTGCTTCCTAAGTGGACAGTTTGATTTCACAGACGTTTGATTTACTTGGAGTTATATTGTGTTGTTTAAGTGTTCCCTTTATTTTTTTGAGCAGTATATATACCTGGGTGTTCTGAGGCGTGTACGTCTGTTTGCCAGGTAGTTACGAAAGCCGTCTGACTTACTTGCTCTTTAAGGCAACAGTTGTAAGCCTGTGGAATGACGCAGACGGTCATGGAGACATCTGTCAGCATTGAGAACAACAGACAAAACAAGATTTTATTTTACGTGGAAAAATATCTCAAAACAACTATATCTTTATGTCTCAAATGTCACTTTCATCTGTCATCAAAGTGAGTAATTCAAGTGCCACCCTTCTTTTTTTCTGTTTTCTGCACCACTGTCTTCAGTGTAACCAGCAAGCTTTCACAACTCGCCGGCTTTGTGGGAAATACGGTGCACCTGGAAAGTATTTAAAATGCTTCACTTTCTCCACCTATTACGCTACGACCTTATTCAGTGAACCATCAAAATCAGAAATCCTCTGTGAAAATACTTTACTGAGCCCAAAGGGAAGTTAAATAATGTAATTCCCTCATTAAAAACATACCCGGCGTGTTGCTTTGGATTCATTTTTGATAAGGCCTTGAATCTCTGGGGGCAACCATCCGGAGTGCCTAAACGCTTGCCTTCACAAAGCCCCATCTATTTACCCAAAGCCCCGCAATGAAGCTTCAGTCCGCCTTACAAAGCAAGATCACAGTTCTCAGCCATCTCTGTTCAACACTTGAAAACAACATTCAGCATTGTGAAGAGCTTGCACAACCATGTGTAATTGTCTTGTGGAATCTGACTTAAGTGTTTGTGTCACGAAACACATCAATTTGTCACAAGGATTTGTCTTTAGTGAAGGGCTATCAAAAGCACCTGAACAGAGGAACTTTAAATACTGTGTGATGTACCCGCATGAGGTGGTAGTTGTGAATCTCAGACAATGTTTAAAGTTCTGATGACAACAACGTTTCATTTTATCCTCATTGTAAGCTGTAATATTTCATCTACGTATTCACATTGGAAAGTGGAATGATTCCTATGAGTGCGGGGAACATTGTAACAGTTGGGCTACTTCTGTGTATGACAGCTTTTGAGAACTATAATGATGAGGTTAACCAATTACCAGGAAAATTAAGACAGGCTTCATGTCTCAACACATTCAAGATGTGAAAATGATCCTATGCCGGGACAGTTGGGTAGGTGGGAGGTAACGCTTTGACGTCTTATTCCACATTGTGAAACCAGACCTGTACAGTAATTGGAAGGACAACGTTACTAGTTTTAACGGTTTCCATGAAATAGTTTATGAATGTTTTACTGTTTTAAGTTTGAAATTACAAATGCCATATTTGTAATAGTCAAAAACACCCTGAAACTTTAAGCAGTGAACATCCAGTTACAAAAATGCTCTGAGCCGCCTGTTCAGCACTTGAAAACAAACACCTATTGCACAACGTTGTGCAATTTATGCCAATTGTCTTGTGGAATCTTACATGGTCAAATTCCAGCGTGTTTGTGTCAGCACATCACGTAACAAATAATTTATCACAAGAAAACCATACTCCTTTAGTGAAGACTTGTCAAAAGCACCCTGAACAAATATACTGTGTGTTCAATCTGCATAATAAGGTAATCAAACAATCGCTGTAATGATCTGTATACATAAAGGCCAATAACTAATTGTGGTGACTGTTACTCATCATCAACTGTTACTTGCAGCACAATTATACCAAGCATATCTCAATGCCCACCCAGATTTCTGCAAATGGGACCAGAAAAGTCACATGACTTTTAATTCCATAAAAAATCTTCAGCTGGAATTTTATAAAAGGTGTTTGCATTGTGGATTATTAAGGAACTTAAGGTATTTGGCTGTAAGGAGAAAGACTGAGAGTCCTGCGTCATGCTGCTATGTGTCACGTTTTCAGCAGGTCATGACATCAAAAGAACTTTCTCTTCTTCTACTCTTTCCACACATCTAAGCTTATCTTAAAGGAATTGAATGCTTTTGACACTCTTGTAAAATGCAACATTTTGTGTTTAACATGGGGAAACTATGTTCAAAAAGGAAATATGTAAAATTTACTTTTCTATGTGTTGTAATGTTATTCCCTCCTTAAAAACATATCTGAAGTGTTGCCTTGATTCTGTCATGCATGTTTGACATATCCTTAAATCTGCAGTAGCAACCATTCAGCTGTGCAAAACGCTTGGTCAGACCGAGCGCCGCCTTCAAAGCGACCGTCTCCAAGTCGAGCTTCCGCCTCACAAAGCCCCCATCCTCCACTACTCTCCCATTCAGCTCCTTCAGACTAGCCATCAGCAATTAGCAAACAGCTGGTGGAACTGTTCATCTGCTGAGCTCATTACCGGAGCTACGTCTTAGTGCAACACTGGTAAAAATGTTAAAGGGTTAAAGAGGAGCGATGTTGCGATGACTTCCTGAAGGCGGAATGTCAGAAAGATGAGTTGCTTTGGCTTATTTGAATTTTTTGTGTGTGTGCTTTGTTTGAGAGAATGAGTTGCTAGTTTGTACTTGTTGCCAGTAAACCTCAGTAGTCCTGGATGGTTGTTGAATTTCAGACGTAACTATGTGCATTGTCAAGTGTTTTTCTGGAGGGCCGACAAAAACAATGGAGATTTAAACATTGAAGTTCTTAGAAGAGTTTTGTATCGTACTAAAGACCATCCTTAGTTTAGTGTGTGATAATTTGTTTTTGGTATACTTGTCTGTGTGATTATAAAAGACAATAACATAAGCTCTACCCTGAAGCTACATTGGCACTCATGTGGATTTTGAGCGTGGACTGAGGGTACCACTGAAACAGAAACCTTACTGGATTTTGCTGATAACTACATTTGAGTTAGTTGTCATTGTGGCTGTGAGATAAAAAGCAGAAGAAGTGTGTAGTTTGAAGGAAATAACTGACTCAGTGTTCGGAAATTGCTCTTAAATGGGTGAAGGAAGTTTTGTTGAATATTTAGTTCTGTTAGAAGAACCTTGGGTTATGAAGTTACTTGATGCCTTCACCTGTTCTTAATCCCTTATTTGTGAAACCAATCTGCTAGTCGTCTGCATGGTGGAACTTGTGCCAGAGTTTTATTAATATAACTTGTTGTGCCAGTACTATAAAAATGCCCCATTTGCTGTTGACAAATCACCTGACATTTTGTATTTTCAGACCGAAGAGTGATCTGTGGCTGATCTAAACATTTTCCATTTGAATAAAAACAGTATATCACTTCAACTGTGGTTATCAGCCCAAGATAGTGCTGAACAGACCATGAGTAAGCATCCAACACAACCTGTCAACAGTGATGAGCTGAGAGACGGTCAAAGCCTCTTACAAATCATCCCATGTTTACATTCGGTGCATATTAAAGTCAGTGGGGTGAAATTATCTCACCTCATTTTTGTTAATCCGAAGCAACTCTAAACCCCGCTTTGAGTGGGCACTATATTAAAATATGATCACATTAGTTTTTTTTTTTTTTAATTGATCTTGATTCAAAAATTTTTAAACATGTTTTAGAAAGTGATTGTTTTGCACAAGTATTGTGGTGCATTTAAATATTTTAGAGCAGGGCAATACACCACATTGCAGTTGTTGTCGCAGTTTTGCTTGGATGCAACTTATAGTAAAATGTTTTATTTCCCGTGTCCTTCATTCACTCTCTGGATACGAACAGTACATTAGGTCAGTTGGGTGATCTAAGACTACTTTTGTTGTCCACATCAGATTTATATTTTTTAGTGGCTGAGTTGCTTAGCCTCATTTTGGAAAAAGAAAGAAAAGCATCCGTAAAATGCAGGTTAAACATAGTGGCTGTTGTGCAACTAGTGTTGGACAATATGGCTGAAAAACTTCGCAATATAAGCATTTCATATCAGTCAATATCAATAATTGTCGATAGCTAAATAATTATTGATTAGTCTTTAGTTGTCAATATCTGAAATACTGCCAAACTAGTGATGTGATTTTTCCTCTTTTAGTTTTCACTCCATTCCGCTGTTTATTTTTAAGCAGTTGCTGCACAAGTTACTTGGCAACAGGTGGTTGCTAGGTAACCAAAGACTGAGGGAGTTAGTTGATGCCACCCACCTTGTGAGAGGCTGAGCAGCTAAAGCCTGTCATCTGCGTACATCTCCCAAAATGCTCCCAAAGTGCAGTTCTGCACCAGAGTTCAGTGTATATTCTATATATTGAATTGTTAATATTCTGTCAGATCTGTTATTTATTGATCTCGATTAAATTTTCCAGCTGTATGTGCAATATTCAGCAAGAGAGGCAAAGTGTTAGTTAAATACTCAGAGATTTGCTTTAATCTATAAATTTCATCTTGTTGTTATTCTATGCATTGTGAGTGGAGGGTCGAATTTAATATGAGGATGTGTGTTTTGTTCAGCTGAAGGGGATTCACTCAATGCAAGATATAAAGCTCATCAGAAAATGTAAGATTTTAGTCATTTTGACAAATTTTTTTTATATAAATGAGTATGCTAATAACTTGGCCAGACCACCAAAGTATTAATGCTAATATTGAGCTCTGCTAAAAGAGGTAGTTCTCATTATATCTATAGAATTCAAACCACTTCCACATCCTTGAAGAGGTGCAACCTGTTTTTTGAACGTTTTGTGGGTTATTCTACCTTCCTGCCCCCATTTGGATCCACTTTGCTTAGTGACTATTAGATTATTTTGATGTGACACCTTCAAATTAAGAACACATTCTTTTAGCAGTGTTGGTGCTGAGTGATATACGGTTGATTCTCTGGGTTTGTCTGCCAGACCTATCCACCCCAGTGACACAGAACAATCAAGCATTTTAGTAGGTGAAAAAAAAGGGAAACATGGTGCCAGGATTTGATTTGGAGTTGGTCCAGTTAAAACACAAGGAAAAAGAAGTCTACATTCCAGCCTGTGGTATTTCTACTCTCCTCAGTCTTAACTTTGAACCTGATGTTATGTTGCTGTATTGACAGTGCAATATGGTAGTGGCCTACCTTAAAAATATGCATCACACAGAGAACTGTACTATAATGTTGTGGAATTGTCATTTTTCAAGTTGTACTCTCTGTATGCTCTTGTAAAGGACATATTGAGATCTTTTGCAGCGAGGATACATTTCTTCTGCTTTTGAAATTTTAGTGGCTTTTATTCAACAGTAAATGGACATGCATTATGAGGCAGTTATTAATAAGCAGTAAAACTGAGAACTATTTGGCTGGCATTGTCTTGTTGATCAGGTGCCCTCAGCAATTCACAGCCAGACCGACTTATTGTTGCACAACTCGAACTGCAGACGGCAAATTAGCTCCGACTTCCTCCCTCTATCTCTTAATGGGTTTCCTTCTGAGTGGGGCAGTAAACAGGGCATTACTGATGGGAAGCTTGGGATGATTTTCATTCTGAGTCTAACAGAGAAAAACCTTAGATGAAACGTATGAAGTTAAAGATTTGCATGAGTGTTTGAGCTAACTTGATGTATGTTAATAACCAGATTTTCCTATCATATGCGGAAAAAAAAATCTTAAACGTCTAAGGATATCCTGCAGTTGTGTAAGTAGTTAAATGTGCAACCAACAGGATAATGTTATGTGGTAGGTGAAATTACTGTCACCAGTGTGTTGTGGAATGTTACCCATAATGTTGTCTGATTGTCTTTAATGAGAAGATCACTTTCCTAAAATAATGGCTGTAGTAATATTTTTTGCCAAGACATTTTGGCCCAAAAAAAAAAAAAAAAGTCAGCACCTCTTTTTTGCCAAAAAAGGTGCTGATTTGCTAAGGCAAAAAAGAAAATTGCTCTTGTCAAAAAAGTACTTATTAGCCATTATTTTGAGAAGGTGATGATATGAAATCTGAAAAGTGCGTCACTGATTTGTAGCCAGTGAGTACTGAGTCAATACCAAATCACAGGTTTGTCGTCTATCATCGCAGAAATCTTTTTCCATTCATTGCAAAACAGGTGAACTTAGTCAGATTGGATGCTGTTCATGTCTTGTCACCGATCCTCAATTACATTTAGGCCTGGACTTTGGTTCATTTCAGCAGATGTTCCAGCTTTGGCTGTATTTTTTGTGGTTATCTTGCTTGAAGTCACCCACAGGTGCATTTAAAAATTAGGTGATTTCCAAAAGTAATTTGTTACACTGGATGTTATCTACTGGTGTCAGATTTCAGTTATTTGCCAGTGGCTGAAATCAATGCATGCTAGAGTCATATATCCATGATGTTGTTGCTTGTAAAGGCACTTGATTTATGTAGAAATTCTCATACATCAAGAAATCTGCAAACTGAGTAATACTTCCTAGAGGACTTAGATTCTCATGACTTTCTAAGTTGAAAATAATGACAACGTGCTCATTCATTTACTCTGACTCAACACAGGCTGCATGTCAGATGCCTTGACAGCAGGGCTGGGTTTACTCCTACCCTTAAATCCTAGAAATTTAAGAATAGGAGTTTTAATAATTATTCAGAATCACGCATGTTTACCTTAAAAATAGAAAGGGTAATAGGATATTAAAAAGCTGATTTGAGAATGAATCATGACTTCACCCTGCGTTATCATAAATGGTTGTTAATAGGATGCCTTAAAGCAAAGAGGTGACGAAGAGCAGTTCACCCCTCTTTGTTCAAAGCTGACAAAGCTTTCAGGATGTTCTCTGCTGACATGTTGCCAGCAACAGATTGGCAACATCAGTGACTACATCTGCACTGGAATGAGTATCATCTTTTTTAGATGTTAGTTTGGGATAAATACAAATTCACAGCCAAAGAAATGAGCAAAATACCCATTAAACTAGTTTAATTGTAAAAATGTTCCACTTTTGTCTGTCCAGTTTTTTTTTTTTTTAGGAAATGTGATTTGAATCTTTGTGCTTTTGCTCCTCATAGGCCATTTTTCCACCAGTCTGTTATTTATTGTAAAATGATGAACTCTGACCTTAATTTAGGCAAATGAAGGCTGTAAAGCTTTGGATGTTGTTCTGGGTTCTTATTTGGCCTCCAGGATGAGTTGTTGTTGTGCTTTTGGAGTAATTTTTGCAGACAAGCCACTCTTTGGTAGATTTTCCACAGTTTTTTCCATTGGTGGATAATGGCTCTCCTTGTGATTTTCTGGAGTCTCACACCCTTAGAAATGTATTTTCAATCCTTTTCAAGACTGATTTATGATAGTGAATTAGTTTCTTAGTTGTTCTTAAATGTATTTAGATCAGGGCAAGATGTTGTGCTATTTTATATATTTTTAAATAATATGTGATTAACATTTAAGAGGTGACTAAACATATAACACTTAATTTTGTTATATTCCGTTTTCCAGGACTGCCTTATAATGGCCCAGTGGTTGGAGATGAGTTATGTCCTGACTGACATGGACGATGAGCGAATCAACGCGCTCTATCCGCCAGACACCTTCCCGATTGAAATCAGGCATTATCTTTGCCAATGGATGGAAGAAAAAGATTGGTAAGATACAGATGCAGAGATGCATGCTCATAACAGCATATATCTTGCAAAAGTACAACCTCTTGAACTTTCCCACATTTAACAGCCATAAAACTTCAATATATTTTTATTGAGTCAACTAGGGCTGAAGTGATACAATAATCTCATTATACGATACATGATATTCTGCTCACGATACGATATGTATTGCGATATTCAGCAAACGATACAATTCAATACACTTTTGCGATTTTCTGAGATTTTAGAGGGACAGGGTGATTTTGGTGACATTTTGTGACTGTTATAGAGTTGGACTGAATTAATTTAACTGAAAACTGATTAAAAGCACCAACTACACCATACCTGGCTCTGGTTGGACATGGACACAGACTTAAAGTCGACAGCTGGACAAAATGAATCAAAGAAGTGGTGAGAAAACATGTTTCTTTTAATTGAAACAGTACAAACTGTAGCTTACATACATTTGTAAAGTAAATAAAGTGCACCAAGTTCTCTGAATAGATTGATACCTTTTTAAGCTTGACACTTAACATCTGAAGGAATCACTCTAAGCCTGATGACCGAATCACTCTCCTGGCGAAGCAAGCAGTGAGTGAGCAACATGACAGTTGGATGTTACGATACTTGCGGATGAATGTCGATTTTTTTCTAGGAAAGAAAATATCGATATATATATCGCAAAATCGATATTATTACACAGCCCTAGAGTCAACCTGTTTGTTTATTTTAATCTAAGTTGGTCTTTTTTGTGAAGGCTTCAGAAGTTTCTTCAGAGAATATTAATGAAGACCAAGCATAACACCAGACAGATCAGGGATAAAGTTACAGAGAAGCTTTAAAAAAAAACACAGTAATTTTGAAAAACTTTAATCCAGCTCCTGAATTTCTCAGAGTGTCATAATATGAGCATAGAAAGAAAGTGGCATAACAGCATCTCGAAAAAGACATGGCCATCTACCTTAACTAATGGGCATGGCAAGTGGTTACAGAAATTATAGTAAAGCCCCATTAAATTGAAAAAGGGTGTTTACTATAACAAGAGGGAAAAACAGCAGGAAATCTAAAAATCTTAAATTATAAAATCTAGAGGGTGACGAAAAGAGAAACATTAGCTTCGGAGCTAGCTGACTTTCACTTCATTGTTATGCGCTACATTTTGTTAATGTATCACAATATCTAAACAACAAAACACATTGAAATTCATGGTTGACAAAATGTGAAACGGTTGTAGGGGTAGGAATGCTTTTACAAGCAGCTGTACTGCAGTTTGCTTGTTGTCTGTGTGATAATGGACCATTCAGTGTGTGCTTACATTTTCTATCTGTACATATGTGGTTGCGTTCTCACAGGGAAGGTTTCAGCCCAGACCAGTCGGACAAAGAGCCTCTCGCGCAGGCTTTACTGAGCGACGCTGTCCTCCTCTTAGAATCGGTTGCTGACCAGCAGAATATAGTGGAGAGGATGAAGCTGGTGCAGATAACAAAGAACATGGTGGGTGGATAATCAGATTTTCTCTGTTAAAAAAAAAACAAAAAAAGTGAAACATTTGATCAAATTAAAAAAAACAGCGGTAAGAAAAATGTTATGTGATTTTCATACGGAAGGGTAGAACGAGACATTGCTGGATATGTCTGCAAACATTTCAGCAAAGTGCTTAAAGACCATGTGCCACATATCAGGTGGACCTTATACATGGCACATTGAAAATCAGAGCTGCATTTACAGATGACTCGGCCAGCTATGGAGTTTGCTGTGAAGATCAGGAACATTTTCAGGCAGGAGAAGATGATACTCTGTGAGGTAAGAGACCTTTTCTATTTCTTATTTAGAATAGTTGTGATGATCCTTAAGATGACGCAAGACACCCCCCACTTTCCTTACAGTTTTTAATAATTACTTGAACAGTTCTCAACCTAATTTTAGTAGTTTCTGTATTCTCCTTTTTTTTGGGCTAAGCAGTGTATGTTTTCAAGTATAAGTCAAATCACCATAAGCTGCCTGTTGTTTGCCAAATAAACTGACTTGCAAGTTACTTTTGATGTTCTCCAGTGCTCTGCAAATTAAAATAACAATGTTCTGTGTTAGAGGCTCGCCAATAAACGGGCAGAAGGGAAGACTCCTGACTTTGAGGATTTGAGTTTCTTGAAGAATACAGTGTTTCAGCTCCAGGACCGCAGAAAAAGAATCCACAGCTGTCAAGAGGATATCAACTGGGAGATGGTAAACTTTGAAGCTCTGCAATGTAAGTACTCTTTGCTTTCCAGCTGTGTGTTGGTGTGTACTGCACCAAAGCACTGGGCTTTCATATCTTCAGCAGTTCTCTCAAAAACGTTGTATGACTCACTTTAATATTCTGATTACATCTACATATAAAGTCCAATTCGCAAATTCATGAAGCACATCAAATATTATAACCCACATTACCCACAGTTATATTTGTGTCCCTTTGATCTGCTTGATTCCAGTGGGCCAACATTTTCTCACATTTCAGTCAATAATGTTAACGCTAAAAAACAAAAACAGGAGAAGTGCTCAGGGTCTTGCTTTTATTGTTATCCAAAATATGTCATCTTGACACCTATGTAAAGGGGACTGAGATGTATTTGTCGGAAATGCAGTGGTGCTGTGTGTTCAGTGTGTCACGCGTGCTAATGCTAACCGTTTGCATCCACAGCCGTTCATGCAAAGTCTCCAGCGGAACGTTCACTCAGAGAACTACAGGTGCTGTCGAAGAAAATCCAGGAGCTCAAGATAAATCAAAGCAGTCTAATCCAGGTGAGACAACATTAACGGTCCTTTGAGTCACGAACATAATGGTATTTTAGTTTAACATTGTGTGACTATTTGTATGCATTCTGTTCTTCTGTTATGCACATCTTCATACATTAACAGTACACACAGAGAAGATGCAGCTATCTGGTGGAGACAGCTACAGCTATCTTATTATAGGAATTAAAAATATATTAATTTGGTTGTTTGCAGGAATGTTTGGGGGTGTTCACAGAGACTCTGACCAAGCTGAAACAGTGTCAGGATAATTTTATCGTAAAGATGAATGTATGGCAGTGGGAGCAGCACAAATCCGTTATAGGATATCCTTTCACTGATGACCTCAGCCATCTGCAGAACTGGTGAGATGTTCCTCTTTCTACTTGTGCCTTTGCACTTTGCTGACTCTTTCTCTTATCCAAGTGAAAAGCATGACATTACGCAATAATATCAGATTCTAGCTCAATAATCCCATGCATAGTTCCTGGTTTGTAAAAAGGCATTTAGAAACACTTTTAGAAAAGTGAATCCTTTTGGTCCAAAAGCAGACTGACTGGGGTTCGACACCCTATGTGATTGTCTTTGTGTTGATGCGAGACTGGTGGCCTGAGCTGGATGGATCAACATCTCACACACTGCCATGACACTTTTGAGATTGGGATTTAAAAGAAAAAGAAATTATTCTATCTTCATCCTGTTTGTTAGGTCTGAAAAGCTGTTTGCGGTGAACAGTAACCTTCGACAGGAGTGGCTGCTGATCCCTGATCTTCCAAAGGAAATCGGAGAAAAACTGACGGGTCTTCTTCAGGAGCTGATTCAAAGGTACACACCGGTCACACCCTCATATTCTCTGATATAGGATAAAGTATTCAGCTCAGCACCCCCTAAAACTAATCCCTAACTCTACAACACCACTTCTAATAGGGCCTACACTTTGAGCCCTATGGGAACCCATTGGGACCCACTGCTCCTTATTAAAAACCCCCCCAAAAACTCTTTAAACAGGAGGTGGTTTGGTTTAGCTAAAATTGGCTAATCTTTCTTGAGCGGTCTGTTTTTGTGGAGAGTAGAAATATTGTTTAGCGAACCATTGGCAATTTTGCTGCAGACTGACAGTGACAGTGTGATGAATGCATTTTTCTTTTTTCAGCGTCTGTAACCTATACCAGTTAATAAAAATTAACAACAGATTCAATAAAACAATTATAAAACATTCTTATAAAGCTACTGTCCTTAATAAAATTCATTAATTTCTGTTAAAAGTGCAAACATTGGTGAGCTTTCTTGCATACAGTGTCTGCATGAAAAGCATGTGGACACAGAGGGAGATGGCATTGATTATCTTCCAGTCAAAGTCTGGTGCTGATCCATGATCAGGGTCGTCTGATTTTGAAAGAGACACAATAGCAATAATCTGCAAATGTGAACATATGTGTGGCTTTGATATGTTTGTGTATAAGACAAATAAAAGGGGGAAGAAAACCTATTGGCCCTGGTAACTAAAAACTTCATCAATAGATACACATATATTTCAATTTGAGACATAGAGGACATTACGCATACATTTATTATTATTACTTATAATACCAAAATCAATAAATCAATGATCAGGAAAGTGCATATGGCATCATCCACTCCTCTACACACTTTTTTAGCTAGATACACTTTGTGAAGAAGACATGTTGTTATTGTCTTTGTCATTGATTACGTTTCTGTCTTTCAGCTCTTTCGTTGTGGAAAAACAACCCCCTCAGGTCATTAAAACTCAGTCAAAGTTCTCCGCAGTTGTGAGATATCTGCTGGGGGAATCGCTGGTGTCTGGGCAGCCTGTGACAATGAAGGCACAAATTATTAATGAACTCCAAGCCAGAAACGTGAACCTTGCATTGTGGTGAGTATCATACAATGCCGCACTAGATGTTTTTTTTTTTTTATTATTGTTATTATTTCTCTTCTCTCTAATGGTAATAAAGTAATGAGACAAACTTATAAAACTGTGTCATTTGGATTGTATGTCATTAAAACCTGCACTTAAAATTATGCCCAGAAAACTGAATGTGATTGGCTGCTGTAATGTAACAGGATAAATCAGAGCAATAAACTTAAAATCATGCTGTTCACACTGAAACCCAGCTTTTCAGAAAAACCTTAATTTGAGCAGGACGTTTAACGAGAGCCATCTCATGCTCTTCTTTTAGATATTTTAATTTGTTCAGACTATACAGTAGATAGAGCTTGTTTTTATTGGTGATTTGAAATTAAATGAAAAAAGAAAATAGAAGGTCTAATTAACATTTAGCTCTCCAGTTTTATTTTGAAATGGTAATCACCATGTGCTGCATTTGTGAGGGAATAACCTGGAATCTGTTATATGCAGCGACAATGTCGGAGAACTCATAAACCACACAGCAATCCTGGATAGAAACACAGCCACAAAGACCACAAACGCCAACTTCAGACACATGGTATTTAACATTCCTCATTCAGAGTGTCACGTATTTGTTGGATTTTCTGCCTTAAATGTTCTGATCTTTTTCTTCATCAGTCCATTAAAAAAATAAAGCGAGCAGACCGGAAGGGAGCCGAATCTGTGACAGAGGAGAAGTTTGCGCTGATGTTTCTAGCAGAGATTTTCATCACAGGTCATGAGACTCCTTTCAAGATACATGTACGTATATGTTGATTCAGCATATATTTAGTCCAGTACTGAACATGCATCTTTTTAAATTTACTGCAGCTCAATAATGAATGAAAGAGGAGTTCAGATTTTTAAAAGGCAACGTTTAAGATGACATTTAGGGTCATGACGAAGTTGTGCAAATCCAGAACTGCAACTGTTTCTACCTGAGCTGTCACACTGAAAATGCTTACATGTTAACTAATGAGTCCGTTCAGAAACCAGTGTCCTCATGACAGTTAAGGGATAAACTCTCACTGGAATAAAAAATGATACACACTCAACTTCTGCCATAAACATTACAACTTTGTAAGCATACATCATCTATTGTCTGTTGTCACAGATAAACTCTCAGCCTGTGGTCGTCATTGTTCACGGCAGTCAGGACATCAACGCCGTGGCCACCATCATCTGGGATTGTGCGTTTGCTGAACCAGTAGGTGTCCAGTTGTTATTGGGTTTCCATTATTCCTTCATGTTTCTATTTCTCAACTCTTCTTGGCCATAAAAATAGTCACTCTGAAAGTTTGTCACAAGTTGTGCGAAGCTAAAGCATGTTTGGCATCTTGCCGCTGACAATTGTCTCAGAGAACGACCCGCCCAGTAATGACAGTCAGTCATTACTGACTGTCATTACTGGGCGGGAACCAAATATTCAAAATATTAAATTCCATTTCTGCGCATGTTTTTCATCTCTATGAAGTGTAGCCAGTAGTGTCTGCTTTTTAATCTAGTTTTTAACTCACTTTATTTGATCATCCATAAAAAAAATAAAAATACATTCTTTGCAGTATGTTCAGTGAACTCTATTTGGAGACATCGTAGTTCCATACAATTTATAGTAAACTATGGCATAGTTCTAACCGGGTTGGTTCCCCGGGCAAACAACCTCTCCAAAAGCCCCGACCTCACCAACGGGGGGCACGGACAAGCTCCATCGTGACTCACCCTTTTAAATCACCTCGAAATCCTTTGAGTCTGATTAAAAAATCTTTTTCATTTTTAATTTGAAAAACATGAAACAAGCTAGAATAATACTACAAACTTCCATTCCCATTCATGGTATATGAGGCCCAATGCTTTAGAAAAAAACAATAAAAAATTGAACCAATAGTCAAACATTTATGAAATTATTCTGTGCTATCATTGCATTTCAAGGAATTCATGCCGCTCAAGACGAGATGCCGCCTTGGGCAGCTGCCCACATCGCCCATAAACCGCCACTGCCTTGGCTTGCAGCTCAGAGGGGCAGCAGCCTCCAGATTGTCTACATACTCTTGTCATATCATGCCTTATTTTCTGTTTCTGTCTCAAGGACCGAGTGCCCTTTGTCGTCCCGGATCGTGTGACTTGGAAGATGATGATTGAAACTCTGAATGTTAAATTTTGCTCAGAGGTCGGGACAAATCACAACCTGAACCCCTACAACAAGCACTTCTTGGCTCAGAAGATCTTTGACCAGCCTGAATATGCGAATGACTTAAGCGATTCTGTGGTTACTTGGTGCCAGTTTAATAAAGTAAGCAGTGGTGTGTAACTTTTTTTTTCACAGACATCAGCTGGCGTACAAGTCTAAATTCCGTCTTTAACCTTAACAGGAGGTCCTCGCGGGTCGAAATTTCACTTTCTGGCAGTGGTTTGAGGGAGCAATGGATCTCACCAAGAAACATCTGAAGCCCTACTGGAGTGACGGGTGAGAAGATGCTTATTGTCTTTCAGTCAATAATGAAGGAATCCCCTGATATTCAGTCACGATGACCACTGTTTGCTTTTCTAGGCTGATTTTTGGTTTCATTGGAAAGCAACATGTCCACCTGATTCTCAAAGAGTCTCCCAGCGGGACTTTCATCCTTCGCTTCAGTGACTCAGAAATCGGAGGCATCACCATCGCTTATGTTTCTCATGAGAGTAAGTGTTGGCTTGATAGCTTCGATTACATTTATTTTGAACCATGTGTATCATTTGATTAAACACTTTACTGGCAGGTTGTAATTTCAAAGAAAAAAGTAATTAGATGAATAGCAAAAGAAATACTGTAATATCATTATACCATAATATCCAGACAATATTGGAAATGTCTGTTGATTTTGCATATTTATGCTTCCAATTTTTTTTTTTAAATCCATAATATTTTGCTAAATTATTGAAGCAGGGACTTGTCCTTCTAATGTGTCAGGCTCTATAGGTTGTCTCTGAAGCTGTCACCGTTTAAAAAAAACATACAAAAACCGTTGAGCTACATCTAAACTATTGGTGGATTCATCAACAGCCAGAAATCAAGTTAGCTTTCCTCAGCCAAATTAGTTTTAAAAACTTCTGACTCTAGCATGTCCGTCGTTTTTCAGTCCGGCCCATTGATGATGAGTTCACTCGTCAATGGCCCCTAGTGACCACCTTTATGAAGACAAATGCACACCACAGTTTGCTGATGTTTCTTTAGAAACATTAAGATAGACAACACCATAAAACCGTATTCTTCAACTTTAAAGGGACGCACCATTGTGTTGGTTTTGACAAGGCAAATGTTTAAAAAAAAAAGAAAGAAAAAATCTGAGTACTTAAACATTTCCATTGACAGATCCAATATTTTTTTTCCTCTAGATGGGATACCAATGATTCAGAACATTCAACCTTTCACCAGGAAAGATCTCGAGATCCGCTGCCTCGGCGACCGCATTCGGGACATTAATGAGATCTTGTACCTCTATCCAAATGTGTCCAAACATGAGGGTTTCAAGAAGTTCTACACAGGTAAGGCTGTACAAAGTGACCAAAGACAGTTGTATGTTAATTTAAACTGATTGGTTGGGGAGTCATCAGGGGTGACTTGCTTTTCTCTTGATTGAAACAGAGCAACAGCCCACCAATTCGGGCTACATTCCCGTAAGTCTGCAGACTAAAGTTGGCACGTAAGTTCAGTCAAGATTTTTCTTTTATAAGCACATTTCAGCAAGAAGGCAGTTGTTATGGAGATTAATAAATCCTATTTTAAGGTGAAACACTGAGTCAATCAAGAATGAATGAAAATGCATTTTGATTATTATTTTATTAAATGGTCAAGCAAAGAAAATGAAACTCCCTGGCTAGTCCAGGAGAGTGAATAAAAGATAAAGTGGATCGCTTTAATATTCACCAGTTACGTAAACATGGAACTTCCCATCAGCTTATCAAAGGAAGCAGTTTGCAGCTCTGTACTTGGATAAGGCAGGTCAGTAGGTTCAGAAGAAAAATAACCACTTCTCAGAAAACTTCTGTAAATCAAGTTCTGCTTCCCCAGTGAATAAGCTAAAGTTGTATTTCATCGTAGCACCGTTCAAAGTGCTTTACATGATCAAAACACAACACAGCAATCAACCATTAGACAAGCAACAAACATTTTATTTTGTTGAATTTGATGTTGAATACCATCATCAAAAGCAGCTCTTAGACATGTAGGGTTTTAGCTATGATTTGGCTATTTTTGAGTTTTCTGAAACGTAAAATTAAATTTTAACAAACTTCTGATTTTTTTTAAGCTTATAAACGATGGTCACATTTCTTATAATGTGCAAAAACGCTTTCAAACCAGTTAATCTTTCATCATTGAATGGAGATGCAAAGTGCCTCATTATGCACTCGTGCATGGGCAGGATCAGTGTGTAGAGAAGTGATAAATATTATAAATGCATCAACTAATTCAATTTAAAAAATATTTCATTAATGTGTCACAAAGTAAAATGTATGTGCCAGTGTCAATTATTTCAAAATCTCTCTGTTTGCAGGGTACCAGAGATCGATGGGAGTCATGTCAGTGGGTAAGTTGTGCCGCCATGGGAACCATGTAGGAAACTGATCATGTGACACACTAGGGCCAGTTGCTACATGTGCAGAGCGCTGATCACAAAAGGATGAAATATCTTCAAACATTTGACCACACAGCATGCAAATAATTTCCACAAACGTAAAGCGTTTGGTTGGTTGCTAAGCAACGGCTGTGACTCTGTTGCGGTTGAGGTTTGAGCAGTGTCTTCTGCCATAAATGTCACAGGTAACGTAAAAGTCCCCCAAATCCTGGTTATTGTATTAATGTTAGCACCATGCTGTATGAATAAACTTCATCTCATATTAATATTTACAGTCATATTCAATAAATTTGAATATTGGCTCCAATGAGGGTTGCTTGACAGACCAAAAGTACACTTTGAAAATAACAACCTTTAGGCAGATATTAAACATACTTTTCATCAGACCCACATGTCTGCATTAATAATGTTTTTTTATTGGTCTGATGTAATATTTTCATCTTGATTGTCATGTTTTCATTAGCCTTAAGCAAGAAATCATCACTATTAACAGAAATAAAAGCTTTTAAACATCAGTCTGTGGGGAATTAATCTATATAAACTGTTTAACTTGTGAGCTGAGTTACTGAAATACATGACATTTTTATTAATATTCTAATTTAGAACAACAGAATAGAAAATACTTTACTGATCCCATAACGGAATATGCCTATTTGTTGACGAGCTACTCCTTCTAAGATATTAAATATCCATAATACAAATATAACCATGTGAGATAAAGCTTATTTATTGCTATTTATTTATTGAATATGACTGTAGTTAATGAGGACTGCCAGCGTAAAGTGGCTCAGCGTAAGCTCTTGCTCTCTTTCAGCTATCCATTCATCAAGACAGGGTGGAGTAAAATGACAGAGGCAAAAATAAATCATAATAAATAACATCTGAGAGGGTCTTGAATAATCCTTCCTGAAAAGGGAAACATGCAAATTTGCCTGCACAAAAACTGTGTAAAAAGTTGCATTTCATGTTCATTTGACAAAGGGATTCATTTTTTTTAAGTCAGTTGTAATTTTGCTTGAATTGAATAAGACATGGTGCATATTTTAAATTAAACAACTTAAAGAGTTTATTTCCTAACTCGATGAAAATTGATTAGAAAATTGATAAAGAATCTAATCAGTAAGTAAGATTGATAATGGCATTGGTATGGCTAAATTCCTGTCAATTCCCATCTCAAGAAAGAAAACAATGAAATAATTGACTCAGCTTTCTACCAACAGGACGTCACTTAGTCCTCTCTTATAAAGTGTACACAGAGCAGGATCCAGGACAAACTCATGTTTGTTTACACCATGGCTAATTCACTGTCACAAGCTGTTTTTCAAAATGGCTTGGTTTTGATAATCCTGTATCTTAATTTTTCTACAACTTTTCATATATTTGTTCAGCAAGAAACTTCATTACAAAGGCTAAAATGATCTTGTTCGTTATGTGTGTCTGTTTCTGTGTGTACAGTGAACTGAGCGCGCTGAATGTCGAAGACACCTACTCATTGTAAGAGTTATTTTATGTGCCAGCTTCTCAGTCTGTTCGCACAGACAGTTGTTGAACTGTGGTCACTTTTCTTTGTGTGGAAATTCAAATTTGATTTCTGTTTCTACAACACAGAAAGTTCTCTTAGTTTTTATTCAACCCTCCTGCGGTCTTAGTGTGTCACTCAGTCGGACAGCGGGCAAGGGGGTGGGACGGGGTACACACACACACACACACCAAAAAAAAGTGAACGTGGGATCAGTGTGCAGGAGGATTAAACTGATCAAATATACTTCTAGAAACTAGATTTTAAAAGCATTGAAAATCTCAATTTATTAAACCACCTATCTTTTAATTAAAAGCATTATGATTTGCACTTTGCACTGAATTCCTGCAGTGTTCATTGATAGTGAAATGATTCCTCAGCTTATTGGATTACAGTCTGCCGAGGGTTAACTGTATATATTTAAGGATATTTTCAGGTATCTATGGTAAGTTTTAATAATAATAATAATAATAATAATAATAATAATAATAATAATAATAATAATAATAATAATAATAATAATAATAATAATTTTGTGGCACAGTTATCAACACTTGCTTTGCAGCAAGAAGATCATGGGTTCTGCATGAAGCTTGCATGTTTTACCCATATAGGTGTGTGTACTCTACAGGTACTCAGGCTTCCCTCCCACAGTCCAAAATCATGACTGTTAATTGGTCTCTCTAAATTATTCTCAAGTATGAGTGTATACATGCATCCCTGTTTGTGTGTGTGTGTGTGTCTCTGTATTGCCCTGTGATGAATTATAAATCTAACTACCTGCCTAATGACCACTGGAGACCCTTCAAGGATAAGTTCGTATAGATCATGAATAGATGTATTCAGCGGTACATTGCGTTTGCTTGTAAACACAGACTGTAACCTGCCGCTGCTCCTGTTCCACCAACACAACTCAAACCACATGTACTAATCAAAACGACCATCTAACAGACACTGAAAAAGGAAAAGCTGTGCTAAGTTTACTATGTTAATGCAGGGTATAGTTTTATAGTGTCTTAACTAGGATGGATACAAGATGAGTAGAACTACAGATCAGGACTTTAGGCTAAACATCCATCGGCATATAAAGTCAAGCACATTTTTATGGAGTTTTATATCAGAACAAAATTATTTGTGTATTTGGTTCTTTCTTAATGTTTTACCATTACTAACTCCACTAACTTTATGTTTCTCTTGGTTTAACATCTGCAGAGATACATTACCAGACTTGAATGGCCTTTCCATGTAAGTGTTTCAAAATTTATTTTCTCTGTCTAATATTAGCTCCTAAATAGAATAAAAATCAGACATTTTAAATATCGAAGTCACTCAACAGGAGTTTAAATTTTATATCGGCTGTTTGAGTGGTCGCTCAGAGTGACGTTAAAAGGTCTGTAAAGTTGGTGTGATTGATGTTTTTTTTTTTCTGTTGCGTTTTTGCATGTTCAGTAAGTACCACACACTGCTTGTGGTGTGTGTGTGTGTGTGTGTGTGTGCGTGTGCGTGTGCGTGTGTGTGTGCGTGCGTGCGTGCGTGCGTGTGTGTGTGTGTGTTTCAGTGTTAGTTACAGTAGCTACTGATCTGGTCAAACAAAGAGTGTTCAGTTTTTTGGGGTTTTTTCAGTTTATAATTTTAATGCTGCAGTTGTTGGACTGTGCTACAGTTTTGTTTCACTTTTATTGACTATACATTTGAATTTCTTCCAATTTGCAGGGACGCACACTGCGACCCCGTGTAAGTGTAACCTTAAGATTGTTCTGTTGACTTGACATCACTGCTATTGTTGACTATTTCACAACCTTTAAGGTTTTAATAAATTTGTGAAGTAACCTTCATGCAACCTTACCGCTAACGTAGCAGTACTGTGCTTTTACAGTACACTAATTGATGTTTGTGAATAAAATTCACTTTAAAAAATACAAAAAATTATTTCTATGTTAAAAAAAAAAGGGAAATAATAATAAAAAGGTTATAAACAATACCATTATTACCACTTGGTATTTAAAAATACTATTATTTTAAATACCATTTGGTAAATGAATGGCCTCCCTTTAGTACAGCTTGATGAAGCAACCTGTCTTTTATGCATGTGGAAAGACAAATGTTAAATGTCTAAAGACTGGATTTTAAAACGTAGTCATTTATTTGCATATACTGTAGTGGCATGTTGCTCACTGTTAAAAGTTGTATTAGACTGTGCAAAATACTAATTATGTGCCTTTTTTAATCTTCTAGTCCCCCAGATGGCATGGAATACGACTTTTATTTCAATGAATTTACTAAGAACTCTACTTGATATTGGAGATGCAAAGTCAAGACTGAAGACTAACTCATCTTTTATGACTCAAGTGATTGTGCTGTTTTCTTCATCGGGATCTACTGTTTGATTTGATTGTAAATAGAAACTTTTTAGGGCTAGAATTCACCTTTTCAGGGCCTTTTAGACCATTTTCAAATGGCCACACCCATTTGATTATGGCTGCCACCATATTCAATTGAGAAGAAATAACAATGAGTTCAGTATCGGCGCAACACCAGTTTCAAGTGTCCAACAGCAGGATTTTTAGCACTACAGAAACTGTATGTCAAGGACTAGAGATTTCCTAAATGTTGAGGTGTAAGCTAATTTTAGTCCAAAAAAATCGAAATTTGAATAACATGCGTTCTTCTCACAAATATTATTCTAGAAATCTAACGTAAAAGTAATAGACAAAGGACTTTTTTTGTGTAGCTCAAGATTTAAATTATAAGGTTTTATCCCTGTGCAAATATCACGGCTTGCTAATCGCTAGCTGCTTTTGAAGACAAGATTAGCATTTGCTTCTGAGCTCTCTGCTGGATTTTTAAATAGTCTGTAGAGCAGTGGTCCCCAAACTTTTTCCTGTGAGGGCCACATAACTTTTCCCTTCTCTGGTGGGGGGCCGGAGTCAGTTTGTAACAGAAAAAGTGTTACACGTTCATCACCTGCGCTGCCGGAAATTGTTGACGGGGGTGGGGGCGGATCACGTTGCTTGATTGATTTTTACCCAGAAAGCACATGGGCAAAAACCGTTAGTGAAACGGTCACTGGGACTGACTAGTATTTATTCCATTGAGGGAAAGTAACTTCAACATATGAATTCCTCATATGTTAACATAAAGGCTCGTTTTGAAGTATAAGCTGCTACTTACAGGCATTGCTTCGAAGAATTTGACCTGGAATGCGGCGTTCACGTGTGTTATCTGCTCTACCGCTAGCAAACAACCGTACTGATTAAATAACATAAAAGTCAAGCAGTTCCCTAAAAGTCCAACACATGGCAGCAATGCACCATGCAAAACAAAACACCCACAGTTTACAGGACACTCTTCCTGCTAAAGAGCCCCCTGGTGGTTGAAGAAAAATCCACATATAAACTGGAAAATACAATATATGAAAAAAAATCTGAATGCTCTCTGGTATTGTTCAGGAGGCCAGACCAAATGTGGAGGCGGGCCAGATCCGGCCCGCGGGCCGTAGTTTGGGGACCACTGCTGTAGAGCATTTGGTGATTCAAAAACTTGAAGTCTTAAACTCACACTGTAAAGAGTTTAAGTGTGAGTTGAGGATAACATAATAGTTATCAACTGGATAACTATTATGTGCTAGTGCTCATTTTGCGAACTCCATATGAGCACTAAATTAAAAAGGTATTCCACATTTTGATTGACTGCATTAGACCATCTCTGGATCAAAATTTAAAGCATTTTGTAGGCAGATATTTTAAATCTCCTCCACATGTAGATTGGAATGATTTATTTCAATTTATTTCTTTAAATTCCTTACCAGACTCATCAGCTGCCACAGCCGTCTTTACAATGAACGCTGTGTTAATACCCCAGTTGGCTAAGCATTATTAGCCTCTAATGTGGTTAACGTTAGCATCTTATACGAAAAGGCCATTTCATTGTTTTAACGCTGTACAACATTTGATCTATTTTTTTAATTCTAAAATACTTTATGAACCAATATTGAACTAGATTATTCTACACTTGGCACAGTTTCTTTTAAAACAGTATTTGTGAATCTCGGTCTTGTTAAGGCACTGGATGTATCTTCCAATCCCAACTTAAAAGTAACACCTCAAGATAAAAATATAATTTGCTTATGGCAACAATTTTAATGTTTATCTTAATTTTAACCGGTGTGATATGTGGGTAACATGGATTCCCTAATTAGCACCCAAAAATGGGCTGCTAGCTTATGAACTCCCCCTGACAGGTAAGAGGGAAAAAATAAGGAAAGGAAATTGTATGAATATTGAGTACTAAAAATGCTTTTAAAAAAAATTGCTAAAATCTTCATGGATGCTGTTTACTGGTGCTGTTACTTTAGTTATTTTATTTAAATTCAACATTATGTGAGCCACCCTTTTGCTTTCCTGTATTTATCTCTGAAACAGCAACACAACAAGACCAGTTCACTTTGAATACTTTAAATTAGAAACCCATCTGAATTAAATGGGTTTTCTTGTCATTTGTGTTTTTATGCTTAATGGTGCACTTCTTTGAAAAACACACACACATATAACATAACTTGTACATTTGTTAACTCCTCATTAATTTGCTTGTTTGGTTTGATTTAAGCTAAATAAGAGAGTTGTCATCTACTTCAACTTATTGGGTGTTATGTTTTGGTAGTCCTGCTATTTTTCTTTGAGATGTTGGGAGTGGTTTCAGTGACATTGTATTTTCTCAGTTGTATAATCTGTCCTTACCTAAACACTTCAGCTACGGCATGTTGAACATTTAACCGTAATATATTACACAATATTTATGCTGAATAGTCTGATAGTTAGTGCTCTTTGTTAAACCAGGGTTCAGTCACAAAAGAAAACAATAATAAACAATAATAATTATTTTCTTTCATTACCTCGGACTGCAGTACTATACCATGGTGATGGACGCTCATAACAGAAGGCAGATGCAGTGAAGTTGGCAAGACTTTAGTTATTTCTGTGAGTTAAATTTTTTTATGCTATCTTTATATATAAAACTCTAGTTGACAGTATTTTCAAAAAGCTTTACAGTACATTCATATGTTTATCTCACATTAAAACCCAATAGTAAACATGAGACAAATCATCAGTATATCAGAACGACACAGAAACTACACCAACACGAGGGTTAGCATGTTAGGCCAACTCCAGTGACAACATTACAAATGCTAAAACTGATTGTCCTTCTCTTGTTTGTAAATACATACTTCTGCAAATTGAACTGCTTTGATTTTATTTTTGTATGAAAAGTTGTGTGATTTAAATACTTTATTAGGTCATAAGATAGAACGAAATGTAGCAAAAGTTCCAACCACAATTAAAGGGATATCGCACAATTTCTTTTTTTTTTAAACTTCTGTTGAGACTGTACAGTATGTTGTTATTATCCTACCCACAGTTGATAATTAGTAATCTGTCGGCAAATCCGGTTTGCAAACATACAGATTTGTTTTTCCCCCCACGACTGAAGTTAGCTGCTTGTACGAGAGCCCCACCTTCTCAAAGAGACTCATATTTTGAAAATGCAAGATGCTCGTGACAGTTTTGGCTTATCGACATGTTTGCATTAGATGATTGTTTCCAAAGAAGGTGATGGATGTTTAAGCAGAATGCCAAGATTTGGGAACAATCCTACAAATGAAAAGATTTTGAGAAAATGTGCTTATGTGACTAAAAATATCATTACCCCTTGTACTGTCTCTGGATATAAAATGGGTTGCAAATTAGCCAAAAGGTCAAATGACCGAATACAGGAACATACAGCAAAAAAATTGACTGTGAAGTATCTCTGTCTAAAGAAACCGTGTGTTGATGAAGTACACCACTGTTGTATTTCTTCGACTGTAACAGATTGTTAGTCCGGCTGGAAAGGTTTTGCTCCTTCACTGCAACAATAGTGTCTGTTTACAGGTTTTTAAAGGAACATTTGTGGGAGCTGGCAGGGGTCCTTTGAGACTGGAATAATTTTAACATGGCATAAATCCCGTTTTTAGACTCCAGTCAGATGGTCTGGTAGCTTCAGCCTTCTGGAAAAACAAATATGCTTATTAAGAAATATATTAGCTACCTGTAACTGCTTCAAACAAACCTCATTTGAAGAGTACTGAACATCCTCTTTTAAAAACATATTGTACAAAATATATATAATTTTTATAGTTACTCTTTTTCTAACTTAAGCCTTATGCAAATCAATTCTGTGTAAGCTGAATGAATTCAGTTTTTAACATTCCTTCCACTTTAAGCCATCCCTTTCACATGTTTATATATGACAATGTGTTTAATGCTCCTTGTCACATGCATTTTTCACCTTTTACACATCATGCAGGTTTTTGATAAAAGTCCTCGATTGTTGTGACGACATATGTATAAGATTTCAAACTGCCATAAAATTAAAACTGCCAAAATAATTGGGTGAATTTATTTACAAATGCATTCATCTACACATGTATTATTTCAGAATTTCAAAAAACACTGCAGTTTCCTTACTAGAAGCAGCAGCACATAGATGAGTCACAGAAATAACCTCCGGGTTTTTGTTCTTGTAAATAGAGCTGGGACCAGAAACGTTAATCGATCTTGTTCTTCCAAATGTCTAAGATTTTCCATATGCAAATGTTTTGTCTTGTAATTGATTGTATACACTCCAAATAAACTCGAAAAGAACACAAACAAAAACAGAAATTGCAAACTGATTTTTTTTTGGTCTGTTTTTTTTTTTTTTTGACATTTAAAGCCAATTATGCCCCAAACTATGCCTGTTACCACAGTGGATGACCAGTTGAATGTTTGTACATAGCAGGAATTGTTTAATTTATGATAACATGGATAGCGAGCATTTTATACTTTCTATCAATCCACTTTTCGTCCATTTTCAACAGCCTTTTTTTTTTTTAAGAAAAAAAATCTTACACTGTACATCATAACGTTTCCATTAGAAAACAATCTAATTTTAATTTTTTTTTGTTGAAAATTTTAATTCTACTCAACCACAGCCATGGAAATCACTCCAGGAGTAAAAAAAAGGAAATGAAGTGAAGGTGTTACGTAAAGGAAGCAGAAAGAGAATCAGTTTACAAAGCTTGGATCAAGAAATGTTCTAGCAAAACTAGCAAAATGTTAACTTCTCTCTGAGCCAAAGACAGGAAGAAGGGTGAGTGAAGAAGGGAACAAATACAATTTCAAACTTCAATCTTCCTCTTGGAGAATGTATGAAAATCAAGATGCATTCTGTTAAATTTCAAATTTAACAGAATTGAGCCTTTCAGCTTGAACAGACTGCAGCTGTCCCACCTCAGGGATTCTGCCTTTATTAACACAGAATTTAAGTTTCTCCGATGTATAATTTATGCAAAGTAGCACAATGCCAATGAATAAAAGAAAAACACCTGGTCTTCAGGACATCAAGCCGAATTTGCTCTCCATGTTTTTCCTGGGTAGGCCTAAATAAATCAAATGTAATAACTCATAAACGCCTGTACATGGGTCTTTGGTCAGCTCTGCTCTAAAACTCTGGGTATAAAATTTTTGTCAGAACGTCAAAGAAAGCATAAACCAATGCAATTACTGCATATGATCCAAATGTGGATGCTGCGAACAAATTATTTACTTATAAAGTAATATGCTACGGTTCTGGGTAAAATAATAAAATTTAATATTGGCACTTAAAAAGATCTGCCTAAAAGAAAAAAATATATGTTTTAATTGTGGATCTTTATTTTAAAAATAAATAGCATAATATAGGGGCTTTGCTACATGAGACACAAATGCTCAAGTGTTTGAAAGGGGCTTTAAGCCGTGATTGAAATCCAGATTTATCCCCCTAAGAGAAAGATACAATTACCCTAAACATGCACATTTCTTGGGAGTTTTACAGTAAATTATACTTTTCCATTTAGGGCAAAAAAATAAAATAAAATGGTGACACATCTCTTAACGTAATGTGGCATTATATAACTCATTATACAAACAATTTTAGCAATGACATTTCAGGGAAAATATCTTGTAAAACAAGCATACACATACACACAGACAAGCAGGCGCACTCAATTTATCTTTCTCACCATCACTCTTATCACACAGGCTTGCATACACACACACGCACACACACACACATACAGCTAAAAGAAAGAAAAGGCAAAAACAATACCAATACATATCTTGGCCAAAGTTCGTGAAACAAAACACAGAGCGAGATCACGCTCAATCAAAATTGGAAATGCAGGCAGAGGTCCTTTGTTCTACTGTAGCTTCACTCCTAGCGAAATGAAAGGCAGAGGAAATAAACAGAAAGGGAAGTAAAGATGGAAATAGCACCACTATCCCTGGCAGTTACAGATGTCTGGTCAGCAAGGAGTAACTGATTCACCCTGCTACAGGGCATGGGGTGCTTCCTTTAGCAGCAAGTCCTCCTCCAACCCTCCGACTCTGGGAACAGGAGAAGGAACAATGGGTGCAGGTGAGATTAAGTAAGTTAATCGGGGCAGTGCATGCCCTTTCTACAGGTCCTGTAGGGAGCACGACAAGGATGACAAGGGGATGCTTTTGATCACTCTTTGCAATTGTCGAGGAGCAGGAGGAGGCACGCGTGCAAAAACAGTGTGTGGGCTGCGGATGGACCGGGAACCAAGGGTGCAGAGTGTGGCGCTACAGGCGGAAGGGGTGTGAGAGAGGTTGGGGGTGTCAGAAAGCAAATCTCCAGATTTATAGGGCCTGTGTCTTAAGCTCAATGGACTCTCCCCTGGTCTCCTGCTGGGCCTCGGCCTCTGGGGGCCGGGTGCCCTTCAGCGTGGCCAGCCTCTCGGAGAGGCCGCGCATGCGTGGGAACAGCAGGAAGTCATAGAGCAGAGCGCCTATGGCACCGCCGATCATGGGTCCCACCCAGTACACCTGGACAGGACGAAAACCAGCATAGTTGATATAGAAATACCACAACAATTTGGTTTGGATTTCTTTGCAGAGCCAATGTATTTATACATCTTACCCAGTGGTTAACAAAGTTCCTGACGAGGACAGCAGGGGCGAAGGACCTTGCTGGGTTCATTCCCGCTCCTGTGTAGTACATCTAAGCAACAGGCAGATAAAGTGGTTCAGCATTGTGGCTGCTTATCTGCTCATTTAACACGTGGTGGTCACTAAATCTAGCATACTACTCAGTGTTGTTGTTCATTTATAGTCTTGATGTATTAATTTTATGTTGAAAGGGTGTTAGAAGGATGTCCTTCATAGTAGAAATTATCTACTGAAACGTTTGCCATGATTTTGACTACATCATTTAAGAAACTTAAATAACACCGGAAATCTATTTTTAGTTCTCAGGCTATTACAATTTACGTTCGCAAAAACAATACCTATGAGGAAGATGGTGGAGCTAAACTCTACATGAGAGGAAGACAGTCCTAGCAACAGCGACATTGAATCTCATCCGGAGCAGGACCGGCCGTTGTCCTGCGTGTTTTAGATCTGGCTCTGCTTGAACCCTCCTGAGTCAAATGATTTGGTGATTAGCAGGCGCCTGCAAAATTTGTGGTAGGCTGAAGAACCACAGTCAAAGCCAAACGTTTTCATAGCCCGGGCACATTTAGATTTCAGGTGTTTTCATTCAACCACATCATTATAACGTCCAATTCTTTGAGGATGAAAGCTCTCCTTGCCATCACCCTAATTTGTACCTAAGATGTACTTAAGTCATCTGTCTAAACCACTCCAAAACATTAATGTTACTTTCAGTCAGAAGATTCATGTTGGTAAAATTAATTGATGACTGTAATCCTAAATCTAAGAGACGTTTGAATTGTATTGGATTTAACGTATTCCTATGTGTGATACTTTCTGATTGAGGTGAGTGACCTTTAGCCGGATCGTTCCTAAACACTGCAGGACATCTGCCTTCAACGACAGAAACCATCCATCTCAATAGGATGTTAATAAAGATCCAGAAGTAGCTATGATGCTGAAGAAGTTTAAGGTTTTCCATCTGACAATCCAGCTGACCCAGCAAGTTTAAACCCAAAACATCGTCTATCTTAGTTTATCCAAGCTTTGCTTTTGTGTTTCTTAAAAACCTAATTCGTGCATGAAAAGGCTAGAGTTTGCTCTTGGATTAATCAAAAAAAATAAAAAATTTTGAAAACATTTGCAGTCTGAGCTGGCTTCTTACCCCAAACAGATGCCCGATGAGCACAGAGAAGCCGATGGCAAGAGCAGCAGAGCCCAGGCGTCCGTTGCGCCTCTCATCTGTCACAGCAAAGACGCAGACGACAAGCTGGAGGGTGAGGAAGATCTCAATCGTGGTGGCCATGCCAAGGCTGATGCCTGGCTGCAGCTGTAAGAGACAGTTTAGAAAGATGACAAGGAGAAAATTGAAATTAAAGAGAAGGTGGTGTATATTTGGGACATATGTCAGGTTATTTTCAATCTGCAGACTGGGTGGTTCCGTCTTCATTACAGTGCAGAAGTAAAAACCTTCATTCCCACTTGACTACTCTGGTCACCTTACCGTATTCAGTGCCAAGTTCCCCCTCATGTTGTTGGGTGTGACTCCGTACAGCACAGCAGCACCGGCCAGCGCTCCGAGACACTGGGCTATGATGTAGAAGAAAGCCCGGAACATGGACATCTGGGATCCGATCAGGTAAGCAAAGGTGACGGCTGGGTTGATGTGTCCCCCGCTGATGTGACCGATGGACTGGATGAAGGTGGCAGCCGCCAGTCCAAAGCAAAAGGCAACATGGAGAACATTGTGGGGGCCTGTGGTCCAGCGAAGGGCCGCTCCCAGCCCAAAGAATACAAAGAACATGGTGCCATAGAACTCTGCAAAGACCGCTCGCCAGAAAGACATAGACCTGAACTCCCACATGATGGTACAAAGTAAAAAAGCAGCTTCTTAAACACCTGAGGACTAACTAATCGACCTAAAGGAGAAAATGTAAAAAAAATTATACAAAATACAGACCAAAAAGCACTCAAACAAAAGCTGTCTCTCTAAAGCTAAATGTAACAACACATAAAGGCCTCAGCATGTAGCTGTGAGTAAAATGCACGGATTCCTTCTGAAGTCAGATTTTTGTCATAAAGAGCTCCTGAGTGGAGCAGTAAGCCAGTCTCTGTGCATCTATATGCCAGCCCTCGCTGGTTGTTAGAAGAGTAACATGGATAGACAAACGTTAAGCATGTCCTGCAGACATTAAGCCTCTTTATCAGAGCGGGGGGACCTCAGAGGCCTTTTTATAACCCACCAACACCATGACGGACTCACTGAGCCAAGGGGAGGGGTCAGCGGACAATATCACTAATCAAAACAAGGTCACTTAACCCTTCTTTTGCTAGTTGGTCCTTTGGACATACAGTTTGAAACTTGGAGGCCGAGAGGAGCTTTCTGGGAAGAGCAACAGTGTGTCTTCGCCAAACATGAAGCTTTTTTATTTTTGGATTACCTTAATGATGAAAAGAAGTCTAACAGCCTACTGGAAACCAGGATGGCAGTAAAGCGCTTTTCTATAGGAAAAAATGTCTTTCTTTCCACACCAGCGTCACAAATTTAATGACTTTGGAACTCGACTCAGACTTCAGCACCGATGACCTGTGACCTCACTTGGACTTGAGCCTTTTAACTCGAACAGACCAGATATCTTACAATTTGTATATTTCATGAATCATCTCACATTAACATTAATAGATTTAACATTACTATTGTTAATTTATAGCTGCTAATACAAACTACTCAGTATTGTGGAACAGAAGCATGAAGAAACTGAGCACCATTCAGACAACAAGGGTAGTTAAGACTATTCCATTTGTTTGCCGTAATTACAATGTTGGAAAAAAATAAAGAAATGTAAGAATGAATAACATCTGAGTAAAACTTCAAACACGGTAACAGTAATCAATTTCCTTTGGTTTTGTACTTACAAAAGAAAATCAATTTAGTAACTTATCTGTAGTTATTGCTACCTTAAGAACTTATTTTTTTAATTCTTAGTTGCTAATGAAAATATGAAGAGAAAAAGAGGTTTTGTAACCATGACTACAGGTGTGTCCCCCGGTTTGGACACACACTTTTCAGCACATTTGACTTTGTCCATGTATTAATTCACAGCCAGTACTTAGTGTATTCACTGTTATATTTTAGATTATCGTCACAAGTTTCTGTTCTGCTTCAGCTTTAATAGTCTCTCATTTCCCTCCAGCAGCATCGGTAATGTGGCCAGCTCATGTTAGTGAGCGGACCAGTTCCTGGAGCAGCAACACGTCCCCAAACCATCACACGTCCACCTCCCTGCTTCACAGCTGGCGTGTTTCACTTTACAATTATTACTTTTTCTGGAAGGCATTTGGTTGTAAATGTCTGTTGAGAGCAGATGACCGTTTAAGGTGACTGCTGTCACACTAAAAAACTTCTTTCTGGCCTTATTTTCTTCTTACATGCTAACCACGTAAGAATGCCGGAGACGACAGCACATACAGTATAGAAACAACTCATCTTCCACAGGTTTATGGCCTTATTTTTAAAGCAGAACTCAGATGAACTCTAATCAATGCTGCAATCCATAAGGCTCCAGTAATTTCCCAACCTTATGCTCTGAATAAAAAAAAAAAAAAAAACAGTTCTGTAGCAGAACTGATTAGACAGAGTTATGCATTGTGTGTTGTGGATTGGTTTGCAGGCTCAGGTCGGATAAAGCGGTGGAAAATCCACGGCCACAGAGGAAGAGGGGAGAGCAGCCGTGGTATTGAGCTTCTGCACTGGAGCGTCATGCTGACCAGGACAGCTACAGGGACGGCCACTGCTCTCTGAAAGGTTTATGCTGACCTTACTGCTTTTTGTGCCTTTCACGCATTGGAAACAAAACGCTAGCAGTAACAGTTTCTGCTGGTTTCTATGGTCTGTTTTTCTTGCAGTCATATTCAGATCTGCAAGTTCCCTTCCCTGCATCTGTGAGTGGCTGACTTAGTGCTTGTTGTTTCACTTTTGATCTGTACGTGTGTGAAACATGTTACAAATTCAACTGGCAGATTTTTGCCAAGCAGCAAAAAAAAAAAAAAGAAATTGGTTCATTTTGACTTTGAGAGCTGTCTTGATTTTGAAAAAAAATAAATAAATAACTAACCAAAACATGGATCATTTCAAAAAGTTAATTAGTTAACAGGTTGGGAAGTTTTGTCCTCCCCCTCCCCATGTCTCCCTAAGCCAGCTTTTGTACATTTAAGCCTGTAGTTTTGTTTGGAGGGTGTTGGAAAAGATGCTTGCATTGTGTTTTTCTGTTCTCTTGGTCCAGACTGCTGACGCACACATAACCTGCAGCCCCTAAACATCTCGCATCGGGGCAGACAAACTCTATAAAAACTGTTCAGTAGTAAAGACTTGCCGGAGAAGAAGAAAATGTAGGCATGATTAAATTTCAATGCCTTTGAGAAGCTCTCTGCTAGCATAATTGCGGTCCGTATAATTCTGTGTTTGAAGTTCTGTGTTGAGCTTGACACTAGATTTGATGAGCATCAAATAGTGTACAAAAGCTAATTAACCGTATCACCCTGATGTTGAGGGAAGTCTAAAGTTGAAGGTCACAGTTTGAAAATGTACACACAGCAAAACTGAACCACAACTAATTTACACCTCAAATATTCAGAAAAGAGGAATGAAACTGGGTATTTCCCTTTTCAGTCTGTGTGAAAGTAAAGACGGTAAGTCCCTACCAGCGGCTCCAAGTACAAGGATGCAGAACAGGACAGAGGTCCTTATAAGGCAGCACAGTCACACACAAACTATTCATGTTCCACTGAAGTTCACATAAAGTCATCAGCAACACCGCTACCAGGTTAAATTTCAATCTTTTCCCGAAGTTAATCTTTAATACATTTTTAAAGGGCAAAATGAGCATACAGGTTTTAATCTAAGCTATAAAAGCTCAAACGTCCTCACACCCCTCCCACTGATATCTAGTTAAATCTCCTGCAATCAGTTGCACCTCTAGCGCCCACTTTATGTAGGAAACGGGACTTTCTGTCTCATTTCTGGTTAGATAAGGCGATGACTTTGGGTTTCAAAAGTGGTGTAGCTGATTAAATTGGAAGATTTCTTGGAGTGGACGTGTTTGAACCGTTGTCCATGAGGTTTGAATTGGTCTGTGGTTGGGGTCGTTCCAGAAGTTTCATTTTGCCCTGCTTTATTCATCCCAAGACCCGTCTGGTGATTATCCTTATGTTTATGTTTGGTTTTTGAGCCATTTAGTTCCTGGGTTATATACAAACATCCCAATCCATACCTTTTCATCTGGAGACAGATTTTGTCAGATGAGTGAAACTGGAAATAATTGGGAATATCAACAGTAAAATGATCTCAAAGAATGAACAAAGTTGGCTAATTAAGTTTCTGAATTTGACTATAACTCAGCTAAAATGTTTTTAACTGCTGTCTCATTTTTTACTTTTTTTTTTTTTTTAAATAAAACCATCTAAGAAATTAATGCTTGTACTTATTTCCATGGTCAAATATTCACAAAAAATTAGTGAATATTTGAAATAAAAATCTTGAGGTCAATCTTAAGTTTGCCAATGGAGATTTAGTCAAACATTAGAGTGGGCATGTTTACACAGTTTAACTGAAGTTGCAGGTTGCATTATTGTACCACCCTGGTACAGGAACGATATTTGTAGTAAAAATAGGATGTGACCGCTGTAGTGATCCAATAATTTGGAAAAATGTAGAGCATCTCAACTCTGGATGGATTTTGAAAAATACCAAATAATTATTGTCCTCTTAAAAAATCTTTCTTAAAGTCCCATAGCCTACAATGAACACATTTGATACCTAGAATCAAACGTACATATTCAAAGCATATTTGTTGTTCATGTTATGCATAACTTACGCTTAAATCTTAGGGAAAATGTATGCAGTTTATTTTCTCACGTCATAAGATTAAAAATAACCAAAACACTTATCAGTTTTATTTGCAACAATGAAAGATCTTTAATGGATTGCATAAAGAAAACAATGCCTTTCCAAGATGTGAACACATAAGGTCATAAACTCAACCGCCATATTCTTAACACAAATCTGTAGTTGTCCAAGCATGTTTACTTTAAAAGCTGCAACATATTAAAAAAATTGAAATTACTGTTAAATATTTGCATATGACCAAAGACACTGAAAAACCAATTTAAAGCAGAACTCTTGCCACTTAAATTAAACATAAGAGCAATTTACAATACAAACATTAAAGAGGGGGAAGTCTGTCATTAGAAAATTTACTTCTTGGAAAATAGGCATTTTCAGTTTCTTTTTTGTCATTAAAAATCACAATGTGTTTACATAACCTGACACCAGAAAGGAAAAAAAAAACAAAAACAACAAAACAGAAGAGAAATAGGGTATAAGACATCAGCACATCCCAATAGTCATTTAAGCCAGGGAACAACAACATTTTCATTTGAACAGAATCGTCCATGCAGAACAAAACAGCAAAGCACAGCGCTTTATGTTGTTATGGACGCCTGTGCATGTCTGTATCCAACAGTCACCCGTCCCCCCCGTCGCTCTGCAGGGATTTCACTTTGGAAACGGGGTATAGAGAGGTTCTTCTTCAATGTGGCTGCCAACTCATTGCCTAATTTCGTTCTTCAGACTCACGACTTGTTTTGATCTCTAGTGAGGTGGCAACCATGTTTGCCTACTCGAGGTCTGGCATCTCTGCAAGAGACAAAAATTCCAATGAGGGGAACATTGACAAACGCAGAAACAGCTTAAGATTAAGCGTCAAAAAATATCTAAATTCAGTCATTAAAATACAATAAGTGACACTTGATGTAATGTATATGTATGCGGCACATCTGCAAAGTGTTCAGTGCTTCACTTCTTCCTACATTTTGGTATGTTACAGCCTTATTCTAAATTGTTTTAAATTAATCTATTTACCACCAAAGAGTTCAATTTTTGTCTCATCAGACCACAGAATCTTTTTTGTCATGGTCCGAGTCCATTAGGTGCTTTCTGGCAAATTCCAGACATTCTGCCATGCACTTTATGAAGGAGTGGCTTTCGTTTGGTCACTCCATACACTGACTGGTGGATTGCCACAGAGATGTTTGTCCTTCTAGAAGGTTCTCCACTGGCGCTTTGACAGAGTGACCATTGGGTTCTTCTTGGTCACTTCTCTCTCTCTCTCACCTGATCTCTCAGTTTAGATAGCCGGCTCTAGGAAGAGTCCCGCTGGTT
Organism: Poecilia reticulata; assembly: GCF_904066995.2. Lineage (NCBI taxonomy): Eukaryota > Metazoa > Chordata > Actinopteri > Cyprinodontiformes > Poeciliidae > Poecilia > Poecilia reticulata. Next base: position 15,868,948 of record NC_088836.1, read on the forward strand.
CCAACCTTCCTCCATTTGCAAAGGATTTCTCGATAGGAGCTTCTAATCAGCAGAATTTTTTCCGTATCCTTCCCCAGATTTGTGCCTCAAGACAATCCTCTCCCAGAAGTCTAAGCAATTCCTCTCATTTTATGTTTTGTGTGTGACCTCTGACCTACACTGTCAACTGTGAGACCTCACAAGCGTGAGCCTTTCCAAATCAACAACAATTAATTGAACTTATCACAGGTGGACTGCATTTAAGTTGTAGAAACATCTCAAGAATGATCAGTGGAAACAGCTCCATTTTGAGCTTCACGGCAAGGCTGTGAATACTTATGTAAAAGTAGTTTCTTGGTTTTCTATTAATAAATTTGCAAAAAAAAAAAAAGAAGCTTTTTTTCCACCACATTGTCATAATGGGGCATTTGGAGCTTACAGCTAATAATCAGATTATTTTTCTTAAATGACATAAATAAAAACGATTGAAAAGAAGTTGGCTCACTGGACACTTGTCCAGGGGATAGACATTGTCATCTTCGCAAGATGGCCAAGTCTTAAGAGGTCACTGCTGTTCAGAGTGCTGTGTGTTAGAGGAATAATGGTTGAGTGGAAAACTGATTAAAAAACAGTTGCACAAGCACCTGCTACCAGGAGATTTTAGAGCATTAAATTATTCCCTGTGCTGATGGGCTTCATGGAGATCCTGATTTAATTTTTCAACAGGACTTGGCATCTGTCCATGACAAAAGGTACCAAACGTTACCGTTTGAAGGAAACGGTGTCAAGAGTGTTTGATGAGAAAGCAAACTCCTCCCATCTAAACCTTGCAGAGACTCTATGGATTTTTGTCAAGAGTAAGATGAGAGAAACCCTGAAAATCACAACTACAGCAACCTGGGCTTTCTCAACACCTCAGCAGAATCACAGGCCTTTCTCCTCTACACACGGCTGCATTGATGCCACAGTTAATGTCAGGAGTCTCAACCATGTTCTGTAGCACAATGACATGCTTTTTAACAGACTTGGATTACTTTTAAATTAGTTTTATGTACCGTCTAAATTTCCTAGGAAACTGAATTTTCAGCTTTTCATTAGCTGCAAGCCATATTCATCAACGGTAACATAAATCACTTGAAATGTTTCACTCCCATGAGTGAGTAATGACGTTATACGAGTTTCACTTTAACTGAACTTGTCATACATGTGAATCTTTCAAAGATATTATACTGCTATGTTCTTCTACATATGAAGAATGATTTTCTTCTGTCCTCACAAAGAACAAACTACAACTTTGCTGGTTTTTTTTGTTTGTTGTTTTTTTAAAGTCATACTTACTTTCATCATCGCTGTCTGCAGAATCATGCTGAAACACAAAAACAAAATTATGGGAACTCGGATTTCACCTGATAAACTTCAAGAAAATCCTCAGAAAATAATAAAAATAACTCATACTTCTTCTGCACCGTATTCTGCACCATCTAAATCGGGTAAATCATCTCCACCCATGTTGTTCATCATCTGAAGAAAAAGGGGAAAGAAAAAAAAGATGTATGGCGCACATAAATCAGCATGTCTTTTCGTAATGTTTGCAAGACGTTATAACTGTTGGAGATGATTTGAATTTTGTGCTTCATTTAATTTAGTTTGTGTCTTAAGGAATACCATCATGTCTTTATTGTAATGTCCGTGAAAGAAGACTTAATTGTAAGTTTTGTTGTGGACCCCATTAGTCTCTACTACGGTAAAGGGGATCTTTGAATAAACAAATAAGTGCTGACAGCCTTTCACTCGATTACCTCTGAGAAGTTGTCAAAACTTGACATGTCCTCATCCGAGTCATCTTCCCAGTCTTTCCAGTTGTTGAAATCCACACTCAACCATTTAAACTGGGGGATGGAACAATTATACAATCAAAAAATACTATTTACCTGCACATAAACAGCATATTGTCAAATTCTTCAATTTAAATTCACTAAATTAATAACTCTGTTTGTGTATGGCTTACATACTGTACAACAAAATTAAGATCTTTTAAAAGATCACACAATGTAGAAAATAAGTGAAAAAACTTGAGAAAAGACTTAAAGTGTATTTAATACATTTAAAAAGAAATAAAGCTCCATTATCTATCTGTCTCACTGCAATTTAATTCAGTAGCAACAGATTTCTTGCACATTTGTACAAGATGTCATTATCTAAACACCCAAAGACAGCAGAGTTTATTTCCAAAAGACAATCACTTTTCTTTTTTTAAGTTTATGAAAAGTACTTTTGAACAGCAGTGTGAAGACGTTTGTTTGACAATAATTAAGGAAAAATGCATTAAATTTAAAGTTACCTTTGCCTTTTCTTTGGTAAGTCGTGGCCATGATTTCCCAGCTTCTGCTTTTCGTAAACAACACTGCACAGACCTGTCGGTGCGGCTGTGTTTCGATTGCTGTAAATTACATAGATTATCAATTTATTAACAGTTTTTGAGAAGTAAAACTCATCCTAAAACTTTAACTAGTTCTGCAGATGTTAATCTTACTTTGGGATCAATTTCCCCAAAAAGCTCAATTTCATTGTTGTACTTGTCTTTTCCGCTCACACACCTGTAAAAATGACAGAAAGGGAGGTCACCATACTTTCCAGTACACCCAGTTTTCCTTCAATTTGGTCCACACAGATGACTGGATTTCACAAAACACAACACATTTTTATACAAATACAAGAAGACTTACCGTCTAGTGCACTTTAAACACAACTTACCTAAACTCAAATTTTGACTTGTCCAATTGGACATGTACATCTTTACTGTCTTCCACGCAGAACTCTACAAAAACAAAGTCTCTTCTGTCATACCATTTAGCTGTGGCACTTAGGGTGGGAAATGGGCCATGCTGTGGCAAATGGGCCATGCTATTGATGAACAGAAAGAGGGAATTAACGACAACATATTTCATTTTTACATTAGACTGTCAAACAAAGTGGTTATTTTGATCTGCTGGGTCACATGTGCAGGGTGAAGCAATCAGAGTTATGTTGCATTTTATTAGAGAGAAAACCTATTAAACCATTTAACAGGGCAAGACTGAGTGATTTCGGTTTTATACAGGAATTGTAACCAAGGAAGATTTCTCAGCAACCTTCGTAGGTGGCAAAACAGTTGTGCTTTAACGTACAATTGTTGTAATCTGTTTTTTTGAATGACAAACATATGCAATCAAATATTTGTCCTGAATTACAATTAATGGTTTTGAACGAGGACATGTGTTACTTTAACTCAAAGAGAAACCTTCACATCATGACAGCAGTCCTCCTCGGTTCTAACTTTAACCCAGTACTGTTAGTTGACTTTAGCCTGCCAGCTAATGTTAACTTAACTGATATTTGGGGCGCATACAACGTAAGCTACAATTAAAAGTTTGGGGCTAGTTGGAAAAGGTTATGTTAAGCTATAAGGGTAGGTAGGTTTAACGATTTGTGTTGGTTTTTAGTCCTGTAACAATAAATGTTAACTGCACAGCTAATGCTAACTCGTGTGCTAGCTCAATGAGCTAATGTTAGCTAGTTGATCGGCATTAGCGAACTTCAAAGACTAAGCGCTTATTAGCAACAAGCGACTGCTAGTAAACACATAAACAAGACTTACATCTTTACAGTATAGCAGGTGAACTTCTTCGTCTGACTACGGGCTATCTAGCGGTGTTGTATAATAAAAATCCGGGCAAATGTGATGACTGAAACCTATACTAAACTCAGGTTTTCAACCGAAACGTTGAAGTCCCTTAAAGTATCGCGGAGTTTTTGTGATATCTCGAGAGGACGTTACCCGCCTGCTTGGAGCGTGGGCACGCGCTGTGAGATAATTCTAGAAACAGTGTGCGGCGCAACAGCGCCAACTGCTGCTTAGCCACAAGTAATTCATGATAAATTCAAACATCCACCGGATAATTTAGTTAAAAAAAAATCCTAACCCCTGCGATGGACTGGCGACCTGTCCAGGGTGTACCCCACCTATCACTCGAAATGTCTCGCTGGAGATAGGCACCAGCACCCCTCCGACCCCACTAGGTACAAGGGTGTATAGAAAATGCATGAATGGATGAATTATCCCAACGGATGAGAATTTATACAGTGAAGAACCCGGAGAGAAACAACAGAAACGAGAACATGGAAGTCCACCAGATTCCGGGAGGGGGTTCAAACCCAGACAACAGTTGCATCAACTATGACACTGTTCAGTTCTGACATTGAACAACAAAACTAAAACAAAAAAAGCTAACTGTTATTCAATAAATTACAATATGTAGACAGGTGTGCTTCAATTGAAAATAACAACCTTTAAGCAAGTATTATAATATTTTTATAATAGTCCAATCAGGTCTTCTGGTTCTAGTGCACTCTGCTTCCCCAGAACTAAAACCAAACATGGGGAAGCAGCATTTATTTTCTAGAACAAACTTCCAGACAACTGCAAAAATGCTGAAACACTGAGTTTCTTCAAATCAAGACTAAAAAAACTGCCCGTTTTTATAGCTGCCTTGGCCATTATGTTTTCATGGTGTAAAGAGTTGCTGCTCAACTGTGCTCTATGAATACCCTTTACTTGACTTATACTGAAACTACATGACCTTCTGAGAGGACGTTACCCGTGATTTATCAAGAGGCTAAAATTAAAATGAAAACATTTTTAAAGCTTGAGTACATCAAAATACAAAATTTTATATATTTCTAGAGCAAACTGAGACATAACAGCCCAGTTTTCTAAACGAGAAGTGGATCCCAGAGAGACTGAATGCAATTTTTGACCATCTTCAAAACTCAAGTGATTTTGTTCAATAAAACCTGACCTTACATGACTTGGCTTCCAAGTAAAATATTATGCACAACTAAAACAACTGCACATTTAGTTAAATACCCCCAAGGCATAAAACGTTGTTAAAATGATAGACTGATAACGTTGGTTTCACCTTTTATTAATTATGTTTGATACATTTCTTACAATTATTTATCTAAGAATTGTTTATTCAGAATAATTCTGACCTTGTGAAAAACTCTATTTGTTGCTTCTTTTTCTATGTTGCATCTTGTTTTTGTGTTCTCTTTCTTTTCAAACATCCCACTCACTTGTCAAATTCCCTTTTATTGATAAAGCAATTCAGACGTCATTGTGGGAAACTACGAAAACCATTAGAGATGGCAGAGAAGGCAGTGGAACTGTAATTGTTTACTAAAATTTGAGTTGCTGCTGGGTCAGCGTCATTAAAATATTGCTTCACGATGAGACAAAACTTTATGGATTCATTATGAAAAACGTCAGAATTACTAGTGTCCCCCCCCCTAAAACCACAGAATCAAAACCAAACATATTTTATCCATACGATAAAGGCACTGGGTTCTGTGCATTTACAACCTACTAATCCTTTAAATTAGCCATTACTGAAGAAAAGAAATGCATCAGTTAAATCTAATTTGCCTCCAGGAGCTTTCTGCAGTAGCTCTGTAATTAGAAAGGGGGGATTAGCTATTGCTCACTGTGGTGCTAAGTCGTTTCTACCAGTCTCGTTGCACGACAGTAAGCCATAATGTGGTCGTATTGTTGTGATCTTGACACCTAATTACCTTTTCTTTTGTGTGGTCCAGATGAGTGAACGTTACCTACCGCTCTGACTATAATTATGCCATTTGTAGAATTCGAAAAGTACATTGTTGCAAATCTGGCTTTGGCTTAGGTGCCATGAATACAAACAAACAAAAATGGATTAATCTCAGACTGCAAAGCACTTGATGTCTGCAGAAATCTTTGTGCAATGCAAACAGCAGGAGAGGGGCTCATGTAGCACTTCAAAAGAACTGCTTTTCTTTTGGCCAATTGTTGAGTCACATGTTTCTAAAAGGTTTGCAAAAGCAGTTTTTGATATCACCTATTTTCTCCCAGCCTACCCAAGGAACATGTAATTTTTCCTGGCTAAAAACTCCTTACAGAATTTTCTGTCCAACAGAGAGCAAAGACTGCAATAAAGCCAGGCACAAATCCAATCGCTGCTCCATTTCCAGTGAATAATGGAACAATCTAGCAGACAATGCATGCAGCCACGGGGGATTTATGACAATAAGTGATCATATTTCATATATTTAAATTGAACAAAATATCCACAGAGGACAAAGTGAGCCACTGAATCGGTTTCTGCGAGAAGATTGAAGAAAATTGAACAATTGCTCATATTCTGGTAATCTATTAATGGACTGGAACTGTTTTCAAAAAAAATAGCCAGATATAACAGCTGACCTTTTAAAGGGTTTAAATACACATGGAGAACAGTTTAAGATAAAAGAATAACATTTAAATGTGAACTCAAAAAGCGTCTTTGGTCTTCCTCTGAGAGAATTGAAGTTGTTGACAAACCAACAACTAATCTAATTTAGCACGTCAAAAAAAGATACATTTATGTAGATTGCAACTGTTATTTTCCAAAACTCTAAATAAAACCCAAAAGAGACACAGATTGCATTAATATTGCCACTTTTTAGTGGCACAGACTTGAATTTGACAGAGAATCTGGGGAGGGAGCTAAAAATCAGTGTGAAGACATGGATCCAATCTCAAATACATGGAAGTTATTACAAAAGACAAATCATTAACATCAACTGGCCTTACGTTGCTCTGCCTTCCACACATGTGACATTGAATGAATGACTAACAGGGTTTAATATTATGTGGTTTATTATTCTTCCAGAAGCACATTTATGTGGTCAGACACTGTTGTTGGACAAGAAGATCTGGTTCAAATTCTGTACAGTAATTCATTCTTCTTTCAATGAGGAGCTAGCTACATTTTCAACAACAAAAACTACAGTGTTACCAACACCAAGTGCTTAATAAACATGATTTGATTTAAAGAAGAAGAAATGGCGTCAATCTTTCGGCTGGGTTTGTATTCAGGTCTCATGTAGCATCAACAGGAAGGCAGAGGAGCAAAACCCATCAAGTGTAGCTCAAGTGATCTCCTGATAAAAATAAATCATCTTGCTGTACTTAAGGCATCAATTCAACTGTAAGAGAAAGGCAGCAGGTTTATTATACATTGTAAACTTGAATAATATTTTAGCAACAAATGTAAATGTCAATTTTATCAGTTTTTTGTGATTATAATTTCTATTCACTAAAACTGAAAATTGAAAAATCAGGTGCTTAGTTTATTTATTCCGCTAGTGATTGGTTTCATATGTTTCTTGTTAAATACATGCGTTCTCTGCCTAAATTTGACATTCTGTATTTGTTTAGTTGTATTAATTTTATTACATTTTATTTGCATACAACTATATTTTTATCTCTTCTGACTTCACTTTCAAATATTAAATAAGGTGTTATGATCAGATAATTTGTAAAAAGAAATAGCCATACGAAATATGCCTTTACTCTTACATTAGTACATTTGGATGAGTATTATACATGTACCTCAGTTTGGCTACACGAAGCCCTTGGATTGTCTGGCTGCTAAGGGGTCGTATTTCAACTGTATTCAAGATCTCTGTTGTGGTATTAAGTGAAATGTGTACCCAGATAAAAGCGGTAAAGGTAAATCCGGTATTGGAGTGGGTATTCCCTGTGGGCTCATATCTTTTGCGGGGATTTTTTGTGCACTACATCACCGCTTACAGTGGTAATAAAGGCAACATGAAACCACATAAACTATGTAATCCACCGTTTACTGACCAATCATGTCATACCAATGACGAACTTCCTGGTTACATTTTCATCATGTAGGTCCCTGTCCTCCCCCTTCCCCCTTCCTCCTCCTCCTCCTCCTCCTCCTCCTCCTCCTCCTCCTCCTCCTCCTCCTCCTCCTGTATGAAGTGAAGTCTATTTGCGCCGCGCAGCTGACAAAAATGACGCGACCACGATTGGATGAAAACAGGTTGGAGTAAAAGAAAAAAAAAAAAAAGGCAGAGTAAATTATCTGAGAGGACAGCGCAGGCTCACGGCTCAACGTGGCTGAGGCTGATAAACGGACAGCGTCGGTGAATGTTTTTCTACTTTGTGTTGACGCCTACAAGGACACGGGAGCGCAGACGAGACCGAAAACGAGAGGGAGGAGGTTGTGGATTCAAATGTTGTTTTTTTGTATCTTAATCCGGGAAAACATTGGGATATCATGGCTTGACCACAGCAGGCTCTTCACCGTTCTCCGCCGATAAGCTGCAGTGAGAAATAAAGGCCCCCCATCTCTCTCTCTCCCTCTCTTTCTCTCTCTTTCTCTCTCTCCGTTTCCTTCCGCAGATGGAGCTCAGGGCTCTTTAATCCAGCCTCACAGCTCCCTGACAGGCAGTGGAGAACAACTCAGAAGGGTGAGATGTGGATATGTGCACAGAAGAAAGCGCTGTAGTGATTCATGTTGTAAGAAATTTGACGCTAATGTTGCCACACCGCTGAATTCCCCGCTCGCCGTTGCGCTGCCAGCTGTCTGTGTATGTATATCTGTGCTTCAGACCGTCAGTTTCTCTCTTTACTTCTGTTCAACAGGACGCTTTATTCGCACTTGGAGGAATTTATGGGATCGCAAGGTAAGATTGCTGGATCGATCATGGTTCTGTCCTTTTCGGATGATTTTGTCAGTGCATGCTTTCGGGGTTTGTTTTTCTTTCTTTCCTCCACACATCACAGGCTTTAGTTTCTTTTGTTTATAGCCTGAACATCCCAGCAGCTAATGTGTTGTCATCAGCCTTTATGTTCCCTGAAGCACATACTTGTTCTTTAAGCATTTAAATTGTCACCCTTTGATGAGCCGCAGACAAATTTCCTGAATTTCGCACCGTTTCTCTCTCTCTCTCTCAATATCAGCAGATTAAGCAGATGTGAATGCAACAAAGCAGGAGAACTCTTGGAGCTATATTTGAGCTAAAGCTAAAGTAATCCCCCTAATACACGTTGAAAGCTTCAACCTGGCTTGTGCATCACTGCATCCATCAGTTTAAAGTGCAAATGACTGTGAGCAGGGCCGACCCAAAGTTGAATAGGGCCCAAAGCAGAATTCAGTTTTGTAACCTACTTGCAGATTTATTATTATTAAACAAATTAAAAATGAGGCTTGTTTGTCTGATTAAAACTGTCTTTTGAACATTTAAGGAGCCATTTATGATGCTTTTCATTTAGCCAACATTTCTTTGTTGAACTTTTGTATTGGTGTGATGCAATACTTTAATTTTAATAGCGTTTTCACTAGCTGTAAGCAAAACAAACATAATTAACAGAAATCGAGGCTTGAAAACATTAGTTTATGCGGCTGTAATTAGGCTTTACTGACCCCCGCCCCGCCAGGCTAAGTATCATTTGTAATTTTATTTTAAATAGGTTGTTTTACCTACCCGTCACAATGAAGGCACAGAAAGGCTAAGCTAGGTGTATAGTTGATGCATTGAACTGGGCTCAAGGGGCTGCGCGCCAATCGCGACCCCTTGCGCCAATCGCAAAGGGTCAATTGGTGAACCATGGTGCATCATGACAGCACGCGTCATGGCACGTCATGGCACCATGACATGCGGGCTGTCATGGTGCCTATTTGCCTCTGAATTTGTAGAAATTGGCGTGGATCAAGTGTGCCACCTTTCACTCAAAATGGTCTGTTTGGACGGTGATGTAGCAGAGCAGATTTGAATTGATATAATCCATCTATAAAGATCGTCTTTTTGGAGAACACTGCACCAACGAATGTGTCAAGTATATAAAGCTCACCGCTTGCTCAGCTTGCACGTGCTCAATGCGAACCTCCAAAAGCGCGATTAAAAAGGTTAAGGTATAATTGTGCTTTTAAAAGACTGTGCAGTGTGACTGATGTGAGTGCATATATTTTGTAATCAAAGAATAATGGGCGGTGTGGGTTTACGTCTCACACTTGTTCACTCAGTAGGTATTCTGGGATGCACATGGATTTCTCTTATATTACTTTTACATGTTACCACCATTGCTTATTTTAAGACCCACTGGCTGATTACTTGGTTAAGATTTAACTAGAGTGCAAAAAATATATTTATTCTAATAGCATTTGTTTTTGTCTACCTTTATTTAAGATTCTATAGCTCATGGGCGCCAAAAGTCATTTTCATTTTGCCATAAATCAAGATCACGGATGTCCTCAGAGAGCCAGTTGAGGCAGAACGTATTGATCAAACTACCCATCAACAAACTGTGGAAAGTATTACTAAATACTCTGAATTCAAGGAGTACATCTTCAAATTCTAATACTGAACATCTTTTCACGTTGATGTAATTTGACGGTATACAGATATTAACTGCTTTGATTGACCCGGGGGGCCATAGTTGTGCTGTAGTTGGAAAAAATAACTATTAACTGATATGTAGATCTTATGTAAGATCTATACATCAGAAATACAGGCTTGAAAAGATATTTATTGCATAATATAAGCAGAAATTCAGGTGTAGTTTATATTCAACTGGTGAAAGCTTGTAACCTAAAAGCTTCAAAAATGCTTACACTCAGTTTTTTTTGTACTGCCAGAAATATTCAGCGAAAAAAAAAAAAATCTGGAATCGATGTTTTGTCTGTTCAGTGGTTACAATAGATACCAGTTAAATAACCTGTAGCAGCCCCTGTGTTTCAGCAACATTCGTAGTTGCAGAACATTCACCTTAAGCAGCAGCTTACTTCATTTATCCCTTAAACCGGCTGCGGTCAAGTGAATAAGTTTAATAACCTGTAATGACTTTTATGTGCTCCTCTGTGCAGTTTCCTCTGATGAGATGAGTGTGCGTGCTGGCCAGGGCAGTGATGAGGTGCTAGTTTCTCAGGCAGTTTGGGATTACCTGGCTGCAGCTGGGCGGCCCTGGCTCATTGACTTCCAGCACAAGCAGGGGATGAGCGCCGGCATCGTCAGGCGAGGAGAGAGGGGGGGTTGCTGCGCTGTGCGGCTGCAGCCGGTGGAAGGCTCGAGGAGCACCAGATCTGGGACGATGGATGGACCTATCTCTAGTGAGACGCGAAAAGCCTTCATTGACTTATGCCGATGTGCCCGTAAAGAAATGAGCAAACAGGAGGGAGGACCCAAGAGGAAGAGGGCTCTGCTGCCTTGCGTGGAGGTCCTGGAGCAGAACGGAGAAGGGAACCTCCAGGCTCCCCCTTCCCTGCCGCGGCGCTCCCAGAGACAGCAGCAGAGGTTCAGGAAACCTGCCGACGAGGAGGTGTGTGCCATGCTTCACGAGGCCTCTCTGAGGAAAGACATGGACTCTGGCATTGGTTCCCACAGTGAGGCCGAGGACAGTGGCATTTGTTCAATTTGCATGGGGGACATAGTGGAGAGGACCACCCTGGAGAAATGCGGCCATTCGTTCTGCCGCTCCTGCCTGGAACGAGCCTTTAAGGTGAAGCAAGCTTGTCCCGTGTGCAGACTGGTTTATGGCCAGCTGGTCGGGAACCAGCCTGCCAATGGTTCGATGATGGTGGAGCGGGACCCTGATATGGAGCTTCCTGGCCACGAGGGCTATGGATGTATCTGCATCATCTACAGCTTCCCTCCTGGAGTGCAGACAGTAAGTACCGTCAGGTACGGATATAGACTCTGAGCAATGCAACTTATTCAAAAGCCTAAAACACAACCTTCCTCTCTTGTCCAGTTATTTTTTTTCCCCAATTTTTTCAGCTCTGTGAAATTAGACTGAATCTATATGCACACCACACTTTTCAGGGGTTTTTTTATCTGTAAAAGATAAAGCAAAACAAGACTCATTATTTTCATTCACTTCACAATTATGCATTTTTTTTGTTTTGTTTTTGTTGGGTAAAAACAAAAAAAATTTGTTGACTTCCATCACTTTGTGGTTGTAACCTGACAAAATGTGAAAGAGCTTATCTTGGCAAGATAACATGCATTAATATTCTCTTGAGTTAGATCTAAACCTAGTCTCTTCAAACATTAGGCAGAAAATTACTAATTCAAAGTCGCAGTCCTCAGTCTTATTGTAACACCTTATAGATAGAAAGAGCTTAAATGACTGAAGATTGCAAACGCAAAAAAATCTGCATTTATAGCCTTAACATTTTATGCAGTGCTGCTGCAAATTAATTTTCCGTACATTTTATTTTTGTTTTAAAACCAAAACAAAGTTGTATTTGTGCTCCATTAATTTGATATTCTCTGACATGACTATGAAACACTGTCTAAACTAAACTCTGTGTTTTCCCTTTGACGTCACTTTCTTCTCACATTTTTGATCCAAAGCCAAACAACACCTAATGAGTTAGACAGCATTGTTCCCACACTGGGAAATCTGCTTTTCATTTATGGAAAGTCAAACAGGTTTTAAGCTTCCCCGTTCAAGATAATGTCTGCAGGTTTACGTCAACATGTAAATGTGACTGATGTTCACTGTGATCCTCGCCTTGTAAATCATCTCTGAGGAAGTATAAAACATTTGCTGTTCAGTGAATAAACTTAAAGCTACAAAGGAAATGTTTTAAATAGGCTTAGAAAGTGACAAAGTTAGCAGCCACTTGCAGATCTTAGTTTTGTGTTAATCCCTCGACTGTGAGTTTCACTTTATGGAGCACTTATTCACATCATACGTACTATTATCATCGCTTTATTCTGCTGATCAACATGAAGTTTTTCTCAGATTAGCTGGACATTGGAGGATCAAGCAGAGTGTTTGAATTGCTGCTACTGCCGTCTTTATTTTTGCTGCGTAGCATTACCTCTCACTTGTGTCTTCTTCTCTTCTTTCATCTTCTGATGGCTATTATGGCAATCAAAATTACTTTGACCTTTTTTTGCACTTTGATACAACAAACATCAAACTATTTTGTTTGAATTTTATATGATAAACCAAAAGAAAGTGGTTTATATACCTTTTATTCGGATGCTTCTAAATTATGAGTCTTCAAATGCAGGCTTCAGGGGATCATTTTCTGCAACTTTTTGATGGTTCAACTCACCTGAATCAAATGGCGGAATCACATCCTCAGAATACAGTCCAGTTTTTCGCAGTCGTACTAATGGCCTCATTATTTGAGTCAGGTGTGTTGAAGCGGAGACGCATCTAAAAGTTGCAGGACACCGACCCTCGAGGCCTGCATTTGAAGATCCACCATCTAAACAAAGTCCTGTGAAACTCACTGTGACCAGAAATCGCCTATTTAATACATAATTAAATGCCAGTGTCAGTACAGCTTGTTTGGTTACGAAAAAAAAAAAAAAAAAATCACCAAAATGCATAAATTTAAGTTCATGTGTACAACATTATAAAATAAAGCTCAAAGGGTTTAAGCTGATCATTGAGGCGTACAGCTCATGGCTAGATGTTTGATTAAAATGGTGACTTAAGATGATTTCAAACATTTTTCTCGAGTGGCAGTCTCTTTAAGGCCAGACCATTTAAAGGATGGATTGTTTGGCACTTGATTCATGAAATGACTGATTCCATAACAGACGTTCGGTGTTTATTTGACACTTGCTACTTAGTTGGCATTTTTTTAAACGATGCACGAGGATGTAAAGGGAAAACACGCTGAGCTTATGCCGTTATAGTTTCACACCGTTTCTGATTCATTTCACCCACAGCTTGATCACCCAAACCCTGGCGTTCGATACCCAGGAACAGACCGCGTGGCCTACCTCCCTGACAGCCCAGAAGGGAACCGCGTGCTGGGCCTGCTGCGTCAGGCCTTCGAACAGCGCCTTATCTTCACTATTGGTACCTCCATGACTACGGGCCTGCAAAATGTCATCACCTGGAATGACATTCACCACAAGACATCCATATTCGGCGGGCCACCCTGGTACGTATCGGTTGTCTGGTTTTTGGAGAATCCTCGACAAGGGAGTTCAGTCTGTAAAGAAAGGCTTCGGTGGAAATGGACGGATTAAAATGCAGTTGCATGGTACTTTTTGTTGCCAGTTGAGCAAAATAAAGGAACTTTAGCCACTTTTTCCTTTTTTTTACAGCTTTGGCTATCCAGACCCCACATACTTGGTGCGCGTGACAGAGGAGCTCAGAGAAAAAGGCATCACTATGAACTGACCACATGAGACCTCCAGGACTTTGTTGGACTTTTCCTTGGACATGTCCTCACTGTGGACCAAGCTGCAGGATTTGCTCTCAGACTGCCTGATGCCTAAAAGATAGCTGAAGATAAAAAAATACAACAAAAAACACAAACAAACGAAAAAACAAAACAAAAAGAGAATCACCTCATCAGACACACGTCTATTGCTGCAGAAGAATCCATATCTCCTCCACTGCTGTTCCACTTCGGTTATTTTTCTCAAGCGTTCAAGTCATTCAGTGCTACACGTGGAAGAGAATGCTCTTAAATGCAGTGCTAATCCTCAAACCCTCACTGCTGGCACCAGGCCTAACTTCTAATGCACTTTTTAGGAGCTTGTCAGAATTAATGTTACAAGATATTATTTAGATAATTTAAGTTTAGTGACATTTAAGTTACATTCTATTAATGTTCATTTACCTCCTTTGGGAGTACTTTTAAGTCTTAAAAGCACATGTTTGGTTGTGTCTCCCTGAAATGTTTGTTGAACAAGTTTGATTGTTATTAATTACCTGTTGTAATGATTGTACTCGGTTCGTACGGCAGAAGAGCACTGCTTTTAGCAACAGATTTACAGTTCTGATGTTATTGCAATCTTAAGCACTCACAGGCACTTTGGTAACTATTATTTTTGTTTTAGTGAAGTAGAAGTAATGGAAATCTGCTTCCTCTGAATGAAGGATGCTAAAGCAAACAGGTTTATGCAGCCATCAGCTACTAGCTGGCTACGCGTTCATGTCAGTTCCTTAGAAAACGTTATGCGTGATCTTTTATCTCGGGATGTACTTAGATTTTTTTAAATAGGAGGAATGTTAAATGATGTCTCACGGCAGCACCTTTCAGCAAGTGTTGGACGTTCCCACTGTGTTTTTTTTCCCAGTTGTCACTCCCGTTCTTTCCAAGATGTCTCTGAGGGGTTCGGCCCATTACCTCACTTCGATAGGAACACACTGGTCTGAATTAGCAGATTTATGACGATGTCAACTTTGAAGGGCGTATAGATCACTTGAACCAAATCAGAGGCACAAAAGCTCTTTAAATATCTATGCTTCAGTTCCTTTCAAACTGGGAAATTTGCCTATTAAATCGTTTTATTCGAAATGAGCTAACTGCTGTAAATCTATCAATCTGTAACCAACAACAGGAGAGTTTAGTGATTGATTTGATTAGAGGCGAGTCACTGATCTCATTTTCTTGTGCCTTCCTTATATTCATTTTTGATTAAATAATCAGCAATGATGACTTTGGCGAATGTTGAGGATTTTGAGTGCTTTTGCAGTGCTGTTTGATTGTATAGAAGCCTCCGGTGTCCATTAGACAAATACTCCGCAGTATTAAATGTAAAACCTAATCTGGTCCAAAAAATTATTACCCCCCCCCCTTCTGTCCAAAACTTTTGCCTACATTAATTTTAGAAATAGATCCCAGTCTTTAAGCGTGTATGTGCTTTGCAAATCCAGCAGCCTTTTTGTTTTTGGCTGAAAATAATCTCTGATTTAAATGATCATAACGACACATTAAATGCTTTTGTTATGTTCTTGCCCCCTTTGTATTTTAGTTAAGGGACCAATCGATACATTTTTGGGACACAGGATTGTAGTTAATCAAAGCTACTGTGCACACCTTTCTATGCATATTGAACCTGAAGAAGGGGAAAAGAAGAAGTAGATGGCTGGATTCCATATTTTGCAAATCGAATGTTAAGTAAAACAAAAATCTGTTCTGCTTTTATAATTGTGTTGATTTGTACTTCGTTGGTATTCAGAATGATGTGGCCACATTTTAATACTTGAATAAAAGTTCTGTTTGGGTTTGTCCACGATGTTCAGTGTGGGTCCTGAATAAACGGTACGTATGTTTTATGCTGCCGAGTCCCAAGTACGTAACTGATGATTCACTGGGAAATACGACAGCGGAGGTCATTGCTTTCAACATTAAGAAAGCGTGTAGTCATAGGCGTCCTATGACTACAGGTTTCTATAATTTTTTTATATCTTACATGTAAATTAGTAAGCATTTAGTGTTTTATGATCAAAGCTGTTAGTGTTGTATCCTCAAGAAGTTAAGGTAAAGAAAATACTAAATTATTCTGGGAAGTCTTGCATTTTAATGTTTATGACTGCTTTGTTGCAAACAGTTAAAAGCAATAAATGATACACAGTGTTTAAAGGACGTTGAACATGTAGAGTGGAAGAACAGTGCATGTGAGACACTTTCATAATCTTAAAAAAATATCTTCAATTTGAATTATTTCCTTCACGTTAAGTAATCTTGCACAATTTTAAGGCCACAAGAAAATGTCTATATATTTCTCAGGATTATAATACAGTATTTCTCAAATAAAAACTAAAATGAAATTAACCATCAATTAGGGATTGTTTAAATAGTCACTAACTTCTAATTTATGTAATCAAACTAAAATCTATTTACCAGTGATTAGCTGAGTAAAAATAAACAAAACGACAAAAATTTGTCTATGAGCTACTAAAAAGGCCAAAAGCTAGATAATTTTTTCTAGGAAAATTAACATAAATAGTTCACCATTAAATATAGGAATAGGTAAGAGTACTTAGCTATGTCTATGTGTGAAATAATCTTATTCATCTTCTTAATAACATTCACATTTTTGATAGTAATAATAATCACAAATTTTAATAAGAAATTAGTTTTTTTCTTTTGCTTTTAAAGATAAGGGGATAAGAGGATAACATATACCTCTCGCTGGAAGCAAAAGTCTAATTCAAGGTTTCAGAGTATACCTTTATATTCTGAAGAAAGTCTGGAACACATTCACTTGAAAAGCTTGCTGATTTGTAAGCTTGTGTTCAATTTGAAGAGTTTCGGGTCGCAAAGGGCATTTAATGCTTGCAAGTAAAAAAGAAAAAAAAAGGTGAAAAAAAACAAAAAAAACTCAATCAAATATCAGTTCATATAAGGTAGGAGTACCACCAGCAGCGTATTTCATCAACAACCATCAATATCAGCACCATATGTGGAATAGATAAATTCAGTTCTTTATATGCATTCAAAATAAGCATTTTCTGATCATAAACTGCAGTTTTACAGTATCAAAAAACAACAGTTTTTACATTTTTCTGTGCTTCCTCATTTTGAATATGATGAGTATTTTTCTTGAAGAAAATCACAGAAGAGTCACGTAATGTTCATTGTAGAGAGAAATGTCTCCCTGTATTTAACCAAATCTAAAAAGAGAGTAACAAACCTTGACTCATCAAAGGATGAGTCGGAAAGCAAAGGTCCTAGGGAAGGAGGCGTCATGAGGGACTGATCAACCAATCCGAGGCCATCATTTCAATGTCAGTATTACACAGCAAAGGAAAATGGACTATTTTAACAAAACCAAAATGCCAACAAAATAAGATAACAAATCATCCGTTGGTGGATACTTCTAATTCTTTGATAAAAATCTTCTCATGACTAGAGGTGGTTTCACATTCAAGGTTCAAACATATTCTATTAAATAAAAAGGCAGGTTCACATGTCAGATTTCACAACATTTAAAGTTTCTACTAACCGGCAGATTTTTTAAAACTTAGAACTAGCAAAACATGATCATTTGGACATTTTAGTTTGGCAATGAAACAAAGCTGCTTTGAGCAAAGCACTTGTCAAGGTCTTGAAAGCATTCATATGTTGGAGATTCACTGACATGAACCGGGTGGTTAAGAAGGTTTTATTAAAAGTATCCAGCAAGGGTGTTTTGAAGTGACTTGTAGGAAGCAGTTATGATTTTTCCATCTTTAGTAAAAACTAAACATATCATAAATTAATATACCAGCCAATGTAATCATTCTATTGTGCCGTCATCAGAAATACAGCAATATGTTGCTAAAATAAGGTGTAATAATTTTTTTCTTGAAGACAAATTGCACTAAGATAAAAGTTTATTGCAGGGAACCACAATATGCTCAAACTGCTTCAACATCTGTGAAAAAGTATTAGCCTGCCCCCATGCAGATTTCTTCTGTTTTTGCTTTTTAGTCACACCTGTATGCTTCAGATCATAGAACCAATTAAAGTTTGAGCACAAGCAAAAACCGAAGAAACCTGTACTGGAGCAAATCCTTTTTGCAACACTGCAATTTTGGAAATAACTGTTGTGCCTTTTTTTGTACTTTTTCTGGTCAAAAAGGATGGACAGGATACCCATTATAAAATCCTGGAAGACGTGAATGAACAAAAGTCAACACATATTTCCCATATCCAACCAGCATCTACAAATTTATTGAAACCCTTGGTAACAAATGATAAAATTAAGGGAAACTGTATAGCAAAGACATACTTTTTTGATCAGTGTCTATTGACCTTTCATTATTAATTTGTGACTTTCTGTTTTTCAGCTCTAGATTACTGCTCAACTGGAACTGTCTGACTTGACTGGATGAAGGCTGAGCATGTCTGCAAGAAACACTTTGGGCAGATCTGGTGTGGAAGAGGTGATGAATATGAAAACCAGCATTTCTCCTACACCGTGTTAATGATGGCGCAAACTGCTAAGGATGGTGGGGAATCTGTGATGCTGTGGGCCTGTTTGTTTCCCAAAGAATCTGAGTATCTGATATTAGAGAACATGGCATCATTAAATCTGAAACATCAGGCGATTTTGAATAAAATGGGGTGGGCATGTGAATGGATGTTTTAACAGGACAATAATAAAACCTAAGTGCTGTCCTGTTGGTAGAATGGAGTTCATAAAGTAGAGGGAAGTAGTTACTTTTTAAAGAGCTCAATGTCAGCTTTTCACATGCATATTCTTCAAGAATGAAATCTTGTTTAAAAAATGTAGTTTATTCAGGTCATAGAAAACAAATTATAGCAAACGCACAATAAACCTGATGACAAAAGCTCAAATGTGTAAATCTGAACTATAACGCGAATGATTTAAATATCAACAAAATGCGTTGCTTTACCTTTCATCGTAGCTGTTAAAACATAACTTGGGCAGAAGAAATAATAATAACACGACATACAACCAATCAGAGATGAGTTGTTTACCACTTCCTGGCACATGGGTTGTTTATCATCCAGTAGAGATGAACTAGACGCCCTTTTCTCTTCGTCACAGGTCTGAAGTATCCAACCCCGGAGGAGTCGGACCCAGAGAGGAAGCAGAAGGCTGCTAAATGTCTGACATTCCGTGGAAATCATGGAAAACCCGGCAAACAACAGCAAGCACGCTGACAGCACGGGAGACTGCGCCATCTGCTTGGAGAGGATTCAGAGGAAGAAAACGCTTAAGTGTCAGCACTCCTTCTGCTCGGAGTGCATCGACTCAGTTTTCAGACTGAAGCCCGCATGTCCGATATGCAACACCTTCCACGGAGTGTACACGGGGACCCAGCCGCAGGGCACGATGACGGTGACCCACAGCTTTCTGAAGCTGCCGGGCTTCGAGAGCTGTGGCTCAATTGTCATCCAGTACAGTTTCCCAGGGGGGATACAAGGGGTGAGTCTGGCAGCTTCCTCGCGCTGCTGCTGTTCATATGTCGTTACTTGTTTTGAAACATAGTTATCCAGCAGGGGGTGCTGTGTTTCCTTCTTTAATTACAGGAGGGAAGTTCCTTTTAAGGCATCCGAGTGAACTCTTCAGATTGACGTCATTACGTTGTTGAAAACAGAGTGTGGACGTAATGATGTGAAAAGAGCCGTCCTTTCTGCTTGATTTAATGTTAATACAGAGCTGATCTGTTGATTTTTTTTTTGGGGACTAACCGATTAATAATTGACAGTAAAAGATGATAAATAAGTGGACGTACCATTAAACCATTTTACAACTGTATGCTTTTGGGATAAAGTTGGAGAGCAACCATGTCAAATGTATTGTTTACTGATGTGCACAATGCATTGTGGCAACCCATAAAGCATGTCCTTAATACATGGCAACAGTGGATGTTAACATCATGATAAGACTGTGGAAAAAACTGTTTTTCCTCAAAGTATCTGTATTGATACAGACTGAGCATTTACCTTTATCAAGCCATGTATTTAACTCATGAGATTGTTTCAAGCATTTTCCAGTCGGGTAATATTAATCGATGCAAAACAAAAACAGGAAACCTTGCAACCAAATTGCTCAACTTTCTGCATGTTAAAGCTGTTAGCAAGAGGAAAGGTTCAGGTATTCTTTGTGTAAAGGAAAGTTCTGTACACTGTTAAATATAGATGACCTTCAAGCACTCTAGCAGCACACCATGAGAAACTGGTGGCTGCATTTACTCAGGAATATTTAGGAAGATGATTCAGTCTACTGCACCCAGAAATGTAACCTGAAACTGGATATTGTGGAAGGTACCTGTACATCAACTCTGCACCAAGATGCAAGGCAGTGATTAACAACAAATATTGTTATTATTCAAAAGATTTCTTCTGCTCTTGTGAAATACTACTTATCTTACGCTACTTATTACTTAACAAGAACTGTGCAGTTGGTGAATTTTTCAGAAATGTGATTTTTTTTTTGTCATTGGTGGTAAATATATTATAAAACAGAAATTCAACACAAAAGTAAAAAATCTGATTTATACTTTGTGGCAGTTTGTTACTAGAAAAAAAACGCTCATCTCTTAACACCAAATTAATAACAGCCAATATTATTGTTCATAAAATATAATCTCTTTTGAAATACTGCTTATCTGCTTAGACACAGGTAATTTACAGTTGGTAAATTTTGCAAAAGTAAAAATCAGATGTTTACTTCATGGCACGTGGTTACCAGAAAACGCGCTCATGTCTTAGCAACAAATTAACAACAGTTGTTTTTTTTTGTTCAAAATTGCAAGGCATTTCAATGCTCTCCTGTGCCCTGTGCTAGGGCAGGTCCCAATAATGCTTGTTGCTAATTAGTTCATGGTTAATAATGAGATTTCAGAACTGATGTCTAATTTGATTGGAGAGAACATCAAGACAATCAGGGCCTCAGAAAGTTATAAATTGGCAAAATGAATGTTTGTTTTTTGTAGTTTTTTGATGAAACGTTTTGGTGCTAAGGTAAAAAAAAAAATCTCATCTTTATTCCAGGCTGAGCACCCAAATCCCGGCGTGAGGTACAGCAGCACCTCTCGTACTGCCTACCTGCCAGATTGTGCAGAGGGACAGAAGGTCTTGAGGCTGCTAAGGAAAGCATTCGACCGAAGACTTACTTTTACCGTTGGACGGTCGGCCACCACGGGCCTCAACAATGTCATTACCTGGAACGACATTCACCACAAGACCAGCATAAATGGCGGTCCAGAGAGGTAGGCGATCCATCCAGGCTCGACGACGATGCCTGGTATCCTTCTCTCATTAGAAAAGCAGAAAAGTTATTTCAAAACAGAGAGGTGCTTGAAATCAGTCTTCTTTGTCTTTGTGTCTTGTAAGGTAGCTTAGAAGATTTCTAAAGTCTGAATGCTTCCTTTTTGCAGAAGTGTCATAAAGACTGTTCTTAGGCTCTTCATAAGAGTTTTTTTGGCCACTGGACAATTGTTAATCCAGCACTTAACAGAGTCAATAAACAAAAACAAATTAGTGTTGAAGAGCTTTTTAAAAAAAGACAAGACTTGTTTCTAAAACATAGATGAAGGACTGCAAAGACCCATCTTTCTGTGCTGTTATTTTCTGTCTACAAAAAGGTTGAAAAAACATCTCACTCAAATCAACTTGAGTCTTAAATTATACATCCCCTTTGGCCTCCAACTCTCATAAACCCTCATTTTCTGCTTTGCTTAGCAAGCTTGGTCCCACTTCAGGGTCTTTTTTAATGCACTCCACTATTTTTATCTAACTGTTTATTTATTTATGTTGCTGCCTACTTTTTCAAACATATTTCTATAGTTGTGTATCATGCTTTGCAAAGTCTGTTTGAGCACCACACCCATCTTGGTTCCAGTTGATGTTTATCACATTGGCACCAGATTGCTTGACTCGGCATTATTACCTCAACTAAAACGCTTGCTGTCATTATTTATTTTCATCAAAACTGCTTCCTACTTAAGGATACTGCTGCGAGTTAGATTTACCCAGATACATGATTTCTAGAATCATCAGGCACAAGGCCTGATGATGAAATAACAGAGGCCTTGGACAGTTATTTTCTGCATTTGGTGCGTTAGACATGGCACATTTAATCAGAACTCATTTTCATTGAAAGCTTCTGACGGCTGGAATAAAATACAGAGAGTGTGCGAAATTATGAGTCTTTTAAATAATTTTCTACTAACTTAAAAGCATGGCTCTTAGATAATCAAATATGCAGGCACTGATTATGCGATTATTGTATTGTTTGCATTGTAGCAAGCCGTTGTGCTATATCGCTTTTCATTCTTTTTAGCTGTGCAACTTGACATGCCTATTTTAGATTAAAAAGTGTTTTTTATTTATAACAACAAAAATAATATTTTTTTTTTTTGGAAGAAACTTGTCTGCGTTCCACGGTAATTTGTTGTATTTATATTGATTGTGCCTGGAGGGACTAAAACTAGCCTCTATACATTGTCCCTTTTGAAATAAATAAACCACAACAACTTCAAGGTCAGACATTCAGCTGTTGTGAAGAAGCTCTGTGAAAGTCCAGCAAGTCGGTTTCAGAAAGAGTGTGCAGCTAAGAAATCAGGTTTCCACCACCGCAGAGCAGGTGTGAGTTTTTGGCACATGTATTTCTTCTTATTCAAGAAAAACATCTAAAGCAACTTGACATTTTATAGAAAAAATAGCAAATGAGACCTGTATTATGCTTATAGTTATATAGGCCTTCCTCTTGTGCGAAGTAGTGGACTTACTACCAAATAAACTTCTATGAATGATAAGAAGCCACAAAACGTCCTCTGAGAGGAACTTTGTCCAGCCGTCCAGCAGCTGTTCAATGCTTTTCCCAGCGTGACGGAGCGATTTATCTCAAGTGCATCAGGGATCAAAGTGTTCACATTTTGTTTTCATAGTTAAGAAACTCTTTACATCTTCATTCTTACGAAAACCAACTCTTGTTGCTTTGCATAAACGTGATGTATTTTTCAATAAAATTGTTTAAGACCAGATTAACTTCAGTGATAAAAAAGTAAAACAGTTAAGTTTGTGGAAAAAAAAACACTTAATCAGTCCCGATGCTTGACCACTACTCAACAAGAAGACCGGGTTTTCCAGGTACATCAGGAAAACTAGGATTAACCTCAGTTAATTGAGCTGTTTTATGGGCAACACTGGCTGCTAGAGGTAAAGAATAAAACAAGTAAGTTCAGGTAGGTGAAATTATTTATGTTGCATTAACTGTTGGATGGTTTTGCAGCAGCCCTGGAACTCACAAAACCAATGAGATCTCTTTCTCTGCTCGTCTCTTTCTGTTACAGTTTTGGCTACCCAGATCCAGCGTACCTGTTCAGGGTTCAAGAGGAGCTTCGTCTTAAAGGTGTAACAGAGGATGACTGATTGTTCGAAAACATTTATTTAGACAGACTTAGTGCTGCTCTTAATTAAGTTCCCAGTTGCAAATCTGCACTTTTCAACAGTGATGTTCACCACGGATACTTGAAGATGTGTTTTTGTTTTTGTTTTTTTTGTATATGACCTCTGCTAAACTGAGGGAGAAGTTTAGCTTTTCCAAAGATTTTTTTCTGCTTTATTTCTGTTATGCAGCTGATTTACTTTAAGCCAATAAAGAAAGAGGAGTTTGGTATCGATTTCATTAGTGTTACTTATTAAACGCATACAGCATCATTCACATTTGTTAGCAGTCTTGCTAGCAAATGTAAAAACGTGTGAAAACTAAATTAATCTTATGTCACCTTATTCTGATCACACCCTGAAAAACACACTGAAAAACATCCTGTTTACCTCACTGACTTCTACGTGTTTCAAGCATCACTCAGGATGTGGTAGAAAAGAGGCTTTTCTGGAACCTACATGCTTTGGTGGAGTGGCATGTTTCCATTTTGAAGAGTAATTAGGAGAAATGGACCTGTATTTATTTACCTACTTATTTAAAACTCCAACAAACAGAAAAACATGGATTAGATTTTGAACAATACAAAAAAGTAAAGTAGTCATTCAAAAAAAA
Organism: Poecilia reticulata; assembly: GCF_904066995.2. NCBI lineage: Eukaryota > Metazoa > Chordata > Actinopteri > Cyprinodontiformes > Poeciliidae > Poecilia > Poecilia reticulata. The sequence goes on from NC_088836.1 coordinate 15,893,020, forward strand.
AAAAAAAAATACAGTTAGGAGTTGAACATTTTTTTTAGCTGAAGGTTGAATTTTTTGTGGCAGAGGGGAATTAAAGATTAGTTTATTTAAAGGACTTTTACACGTTTCTTTTTTTTTTTCTCCAGGAATGCCAATACAATTAGAGAGTGCTATGTTTGAAACAATTTATTTCAAGCTCATTTGCACTGGATGGAAACATAATATGAATGAAAAGTGATTCTTTTTTTAGGGTCTATGCCAGAGTCAGATAAATGATCCTGTATATTATTTTGTTGATAGTCCTGTTTAGTCAAAACACCTAAAATATCTTGTAATTTTTTTGTTCTTTTCTTTTTTCTTTTCCTTCTTATAAAAAAAGTGTGAAAACATGCAAACATTTTTTGTGAAAATATATTTGAACATATATATTTCCCATATGTTTCCCATAACATTTCCCATAAAATAAATGTAACTAAATTTCCATTTTATTTTTTAAATAGGTGTACCAAAAAAAAAAAACCCTAAAGAATGACAGTGCCTGGCTAACGACTAATTTAAGTAAATTACTTTTTTTAAAAAATTAGGTTTATTAGCCTTTCTACAAAAACAGAATTTTGTGTAATATTTTTTATTTTTGCAATGATACACATTAAACGTTTTCGTGCCTTATGCAATATCAGATAAGTTTGTGCCTTAAGAACAATGAGTGAAATGTTTTTTATGCCCTGACATCACCATGCCTGTACACTAGATGGCGGTGTTCTCCTAGTAGAACGACTGTTACATTTCGTCGTCATTCTGTTCCCTGCTTTCTCCCCTCAAAGTTTCATATCTGACGTGTTTGGGTCCGTTTTCACTGCAACAGTTAGAGAGGAGGTTGCTTTGTCTTTCACTAAAATATGATGTTATATTTTGGAGGAATGCATACTGCTGTGTGGTGATGGCTAACAGCTGAAAGGGAAGTTGTTGTTCTTTGTTAATTGTGTGAAGACCGACCAAATCAGCGCTGGACCAAATATATCCTGTTTAAAACTCGCTCTGAATGTTTTGGTCTGACGTTACAGTGCATAAGCTGATTTTTTACGTTGCAGACACAAGCGTCAGTGTGTTGTTTTTTTTTTTTACTACGATTTTATGGGATAGACCAATGCAAACTAGCACATGTAGTGGAAAGACAATGATTGATGGTTTAAAACATTGTTTCCCCACAAAAACAAATTTTGAAAGATAGTATAACATTCAACTTTTCCCTTACTTGTCTGCTGTTTCTTGTTCTTTATGATTCTTTTTGTTCTCGTAACAAACCTCTGAGGCCTTCAAGTCAGCTGGATTGATATAGAGATTGATTTACACAACACAACTACTGTGTAAACTAGTTTACTAAATGTACTATTGTGTAAATGCTTTCTGAAGTGACTTCAGAAAGCATTTGATTTTGCTCGCTTTTATTTAGGGATATCGGAATGAATCCAGCTGAATACAAATTCACACCGCAGTTTGACGATTTTATTTGGCATTTTTCAGCTTGATCCTCTCCTCCTTCACTCCAGTTTTTGTCTGTAATGTGACAAAACGTAAAAAAAAAAAAAAAAAAAAAAGTTCAAATTGGGTTTTGGTCCAAAAAGAAAAGACTAGTCAGGAAGCACGTTTAACTTTTATGTAGTTTGAAAGAGTGCACACGTGATGTAACGGAGTCAGATAGTGGCCTGTTTTCCACTCTGACGTCAGTGACTGGGGGCATTTCTGTGGCCTGTAGGATCTCGGGGCATCTGCTAACCTCTAATCAGAGTAGGACCCATCTGCCACCCCACCCTGTGTTGCCCCTCTTTCTGCAGTAGTTCATCAGTAAAATTCATCCACATGTCATCATCCGTCCATTCATCAAAAAAAAAAAAGGTTTATTTGAATTGTGTTTTAAAGAGTTCTGCAACATTTTGGTTCTCTAAAGTAGAAAGATTCCCTCATAATGCAACTTACATTTTAATAATAATCCTAAAAACCTTTATCGCACTGAGTAGTGAGGCAGGATTCTGTGTGATATAAAGCAGAATCTAGCAAAAGTAGCACAAAGTAGAAGCATGTCTGAAATGACTTTCGCTTCATTGAATCTAACCTACATTTACACATGAAATACTTCATGTGAATTTGTCTGGTTTGTTGCTATGTGAGGACGTCTCTCTGACATGATATTCTCTGGGGTTAAAGCACAAATGCATTTTGTTCTTGCTAAAAATTCAAATTGAGAAAGGTTGATTTTTTTGTGTGTGTGTGCTTTTTATTTTATTAGATACATTTTTTTGTGTGTGTGTGAAATTTAGTCTCAGATTTTCCTCCATATGTTGTTCTGCATGTAAGTTCAAAAGTTGAGTTCTGGTCTCATCTGTGCAGAGCAACATCTTCCATAACTCTTCTGTATCCCCTGTGCTTGGGGAAAAAACTGCAGAAGGGATTTTTTTTTCAGACTTTTCTTCAACCGTTTTGCTGCCTTAAAGACCAGATCTGTGGAGAGCATGAATAATAGTTGGAAAAGGATTTTCCCTCCTGAGCTGTGGCTCTCTGCAGGTCCTCCAGAGTTACCATGGGCCTCTTGGCTCTGACTGATCATAGTCTTTTTATTACCAGATAATGGATTGAACAAGGCTCTGTCAGATGTTTAAAGCATTGGGTTGTATTATAAAATTGTACCTTGCTTTAAAGGTCTACATAACAGCTTGCGTTGCATATTAACGACATATATTTTGTTTATTGAATGTTGTATTTTGTTTTTCTGCTTTAAGGCGTTTGCGAGTTAGTCTCTCTGTAAGCAGAATGTTTTCATCTCTGTGACTTATACTTGAATAAATAAAGACCATAATGATGATAATCTTCATGATGGTGTTTGTTCACTAATGTTCTCCAAGCAACATCTAAGGCCTGCAGAAACGAGTTCATACTCTGTTGGAATTACACACCAGTGGACTCTATTTACCAACTGGGAGACTTCACTGGGTTTTATCTGCAACCTTCTGGAAAGTTTTTTATAAAAAAGATGCTTCTTTTAAATCCAAGAAGTGTTTACAAGGAATGACTCTGCTCTCCTTTATAATGAGACTAAACAATTGTTTTTCCATATCAAGAGAAGAAAAAGAAATTGTCACAAAATAATTCAGTAATTATATACATTTTTAAGATAAGGCAAGGTCCTCTTTGTTTTAAGATCAACTAGTTTTAATTGATTTTATGCAACAGATTTGCTATATAAAATATTTCATAGTTAATTACTGAATAGGTAGAAATAAGTTCGTACCAATTTTAACTTTACTTTTAAAGTTGAAATAATTTTTTTACTTTAAAAATGTATTTCATTTTTCCGTGGCCGGTGAGTAAAAGGTGTGGACACCACTGATTTAGGTGTGGTCCAGTAGAGGGGATGGTCAGCTACCCACTGCACACTTTTTTTAATATTGTAATTTGTTGAAAAATCTAAAACCACAGATCATTTTCACAACTATGCAAAACTCACAAAAAAAAAATACTTGGAAGCTATATTGAAGGAAAACAGTGCAGAGGATTCCTAAGAAAATTCAAATAATTTTGTTCCCCTCTGGACAGGTACTTTCCCTCGCTGTCATGCCATCTGGTCCATCTGGATAAGAGGGCAAAGAATAACAACAACGCAAGCAGCTCCATAAATATACACATAATTAAAATTTGGCAGAGCAGTAAGGTTTCAAACATCCATCAAAGTAAATTTCCATGAAAAACCTCCCTCTAAACGTTGAGAATCACCTGAGCTCTCTGCATATATTGTAATACGGGTGGTAGCTTCGTCCCTCTGATGCTGTAGTTGCTTTTCATCGATTGTTGCTCTCTGCTGTTTTTTTTTTTTGTTTTCTTTTTGTTACATCCTGCTGCTGCAGAGCAGTAAAAAATAGCACTGAGACTGCTGCTTGCATGCTTCTTGGTGCGACTAGACGTCTCCTTCTGAGACGCTCCCTGGAAGCACGAAGATGCATGCGTACATCCATCAGATGAGAGGCGCGTCGCGTTTTCTGCGCTGCGGTTGATAAGAAAATCATTATGTGACAATGCAGAGCTGTTGTTCTCCGTTCCGTGCTCCTTAATTAGAGGGGTTTTTTGGCTGTGAGGAGGGAGAGCCGTGGCACACCGCTTTCCTCCCTCCCCCCTTTCCTTGTCTGCCTACTCATCATGCTAAAGGTGCCCAACTACAGACAAACTACCTGTGAATCGTGCACTTTTACTTTTATTTCCTCTTCTCTGTAATGAGAATCAGCTCCAGCAGATGCAACCTACTTCTGCATGCCTTTGAAGGTATTTTATATCTTCACCCAGTTCTTTTTCCTCCCCCTGTAATGTCAAAGTTGACAGAAGAAAAAAATAAATGGTTTGAGGAATCCCAAAAAAAATGTCTATCTGTGCACCACAAAGATGAAGTAATGAGACACGAGGCGGTGCTGGCGTGTAAGCTGAAACGCACAGGAGGATGCTGAAGAGGCATGTGTCTCCATCCGCTCTCTTTGTGTGACAGAATGTCAGCCCACACCACTGACATGCTCATCCTCTGAGCCTCAGGCTGTTTGCTTAAGAACAGCAAAGTGAAGGTGGGTGTGTGGGTGCTCGCTTGCGCCTCTGCCACTTTTTGTCTGTCTGTGCGGACCTCCCTGCATCCGTGCGTGCACTGTGTACGCAGATTGCAATGCATGAATGTGCAAGGCTGTGTTTGTGTGTGGCGGTCAAGGATGAGTCTAGCAGTCTGCTCTCTGATTCATAGCCGGGGTTACGTGGCTTTTTGCCTGCCTGATTTAGCCTAACAGACCCTCGGCTTTTCTTAGTAACGCTGACAGATTTACTGACTTGCTTTTCCTGACAGGACACAGCAGCAGAGACGTTGTGCATCAAGGTTTTTTGGGCCAGGCCTGCTCATTAGCAAAAACCACAGTTCCTGCGTGACATCAAAACAACAGCTCCAATAAAAAACTTTCTGTAAAAATGTGCTTTTCTTCTAACATCATGCAAAACCTGTTCTTCTTTAGTACGCAACGAGAATAACGACATAAAGCAAAGCGGCAGGCTGTGTTGGGTAACATTTTGTTGTCCTTCCTGTCTGCAGCTCGTCCATGGCCGTCCATTGTCAGACATCGTCGTGTTAGTGCAATTAGCTTCGGCTGTCATGACAACTAGCATGACCTTTTATGCCGTTTTGCAGACAGGAATCTTCTTTGCCGAGGCCTTTCTTTTCAACGACCACAACAACAGCCGCCTGTAGCACATCGGGGGACAATAAACGGGCTTTGCTGATGACAGAAGCTGGCAGAAGCTTTCTGAAATGTGTCTCTCTTAATAAGAGACTGCATCCAACACATTTCCACTGGTAATAAAACACGGTTAGCTTGGAAATAATTTGTATTTTTCTAAACAATGGAACAGGTTTGAAGCTGCGTCTCAGTGTGAAAGAGTCACACTTGGGACACAGATATTGTTTAGATTTAGACGGACATTTTATCTGCTTTGCTTCTGGTTTTCCACTTAGTGGGATGCACATGTTGAGGAGTTTTAATTTATCTTTATGTTTTGAAATTGCCATTGAGGAAAGCCATCACATACAATCTCATTTGTTGTCTCTTTTACAAATATTTTCATGACTGGTCTTTGGAAGTGGATAAATTTGTCGGTCTGTGAATGCTGCTCTCTCTGTAAATTGTTTGTCCTTTTTAAAGATCCACTTTAACATAAAACTATTCCTATAGCTACATCATGAGTGTTTGACAGGACTTAGAAGTGCATGTCGGTCATTCATTGCGGACGCCGCGTTTAGTTGCCTTGAATGAATGAATTGCACAGCCAATTGAGACAAACTCTAAATATGGCTGGAAACAGCATCCGAGCACGGATTTCATCACATTTGTGGGTTGGTGTTGAGGATTTAAGAGAATTATTGTTAACCTGTTTGATTATTTTAATTAAGCCACCAGATTGTAACATCATGATGTAGGCTTAAGCACGAGACGCTAAATATAGACCGGCTCAAGGAATGCTTTGTGTTTGCACAACTGCTTATTTTGTGTTGAGATGCCAAAGTGTGGGCTGCTGCTGCTGCCGCCTCAGTTCTTGGCCAAATAACTGTGGGCCATGCAGTGGGGTTATCTAACAGAAAACAGGATATACTGTAACCCTCTTATACCATCATGTTACATCTTTGCAAATACCTCACGGACAATCAGGCAGTGATCAGAGATTTTAAAATACACTGAAAGTTAAGGTTGAAGAGATGAAAAAAATAAAATAAAATAAATAAACCCTTACGGTAAATGAAATGCGCCTCACCTCTGTCGTGGTTTGAGGACGTGTGTTCGTCACACTTCCAGAGGGTCTCAGTGGGGGCTCTGGTGATTGGCAAATGAAAACAGCTGCACCTTATAGCAACAAACAGCTTACGCAGCAGTGCAGACGGTGAATTATGAGCACAAACGGAGAGTTTAATCACATCAGATAAATATAGAAAGAGTTGTGACTGTTGTAGGCTCTGCTATACGGCATGCTGCATAAATCAAAATGAGTCATAACACGCATATTGATACACACTGGTTTTAGTAGAGCACGGGGGAAGGAGTAAACTTAAGTTTGTTGCAGATATAGGACACCAATCGCATGCACGCACGCACGCACGCACGCACACACACACACACACACACCAGCCCCTCTCCCACCCCCTGACACACACTGTGGCCTTTTGTAAAACTGTGCAACTCTTACAAGGTCAATACAAGTGCTTAAGCTCTTAATTTAACCTAAACATAGCAAAATGAGTGTGAAATGAAAACACGACACTGTAGTCAAATGAGATGAGAACATCGTCACTTCCTAGTTGTTCTTTCTGACAATGCAGACCATGTCACTAATTAGAAGGGATTCTGATAAGAGTCGGCGTTTGCAGAGCGGGAGACTGATTCCTGCCACAGAGACGCCTTTAAGCCTTTTACAGTCAACATATCAAGGCAGGGAGGATGGCAAACTAGGAAAGAACACATATTTACTTTTCCTGAAAAGCACCCCACCATTTCCCAACTGCTCAGAATCAAAAGCTTGGGAATATGTTAGCCAAACAGAGGGAGAAGAAGAAAGAGAGGAGAAGAAGACGAAGCACATAGATTTTCAGAGAGAGAGAGAGAGAGAGAGAGAGAGAGAGAGAGAGAGAGAGAGAGAGAGAGAGAGAGAGAGAGAGAGAGAGAGGAGGGGATGCGGGCAGATGGCAGATGAAAATTCTCTACGGGGATATCTTTGCAGCTGATGTGTTGCGTAGTAACACACTGCTTTCCGCCATGTAGAAAACACATTCATTAAGCCGCGTTCCTTTATTTTCAAAGCAGTCGTTCTCATCAAAAACAGAAACTAATGGAGGAGGGAAGGTCAGGGTAAGGTAGCGGAGAACAATGTGTTCTGTGGCAGGTGTTTGAAATATTAAGTCCACCCCCGTCTCTCACAACAGGAGATCGTATACAAACTCACCTGCTGTGTTGTCATTAACGTGTGCTTGCTCTGTCTTTATTAAATTTGATCTGTTGGTCTTGCAAAGTCTTGTAAGATGTTGTTTGTTGTCAGCTTGCGCCGTATAAATAAACTGAATTACATTTTAATTGAATTGATTGTCACTTTTATGGCTGCCTTAAATTGCAGTTGAAATGAGTTTTATGACATTTTCTCCTTTGGTGGCTCAATCTGTCATCAAACTGTGTGGTTGTGGGCCGTTCTCTTCAAAGTACAGAAGTATACCTGGCAACTAAAACTGCTGTGTGACTTACGGACTGGTGATACAGCAAAAATATCATATTATTTATCATTTCTTTTTATAGCTTTATGCTAAAAAGGAATATTCTGTTCAGTTTCACACTTTAATCTGTCTTTTTTGTGTGTGTTTCTTTTGGAATAATGGCTTCTTCTCAGCTAGGAGGACCATATGCTTCTAGTTTCAACTGTGTATGCTCACTTGGTAATGCTACCTGTCTCTTTTCTGCATTTGGGTCCTTCATCCTTACCATTTATGAAAATGTCTCCAAAAAATGATGCTCTAACTTGTCCATAAGACTTACCTCCTGATTGTGTTTCTGATCTAAGATGTAAAATTGCTGTTGTTTATATCTTCAAAAGATTTTAAAGGACAGCTATTTTTCTCAGAAATCCTTTGATCATCTTCTCTTCACTGCATGTGGGATACCTCCAACAAATATTGCCAGACAGTAAATACTTTTCCCCTCCAGTGCATGACGTACGCAATCTGCACTTGCATGCTCCATTTCCCCCTCAGAGCCTGTACATGTTGGGGTGTCCTATCTCAAGCTAGTATTCTTGGAAATTTCTCAGCTCACTGGTCATTAACAGTCAGCATCATTACTCAGGCCAGTATTATCCCGCAGATCCAACGTGTTTCTGCAGCACTGTAGTTTCTTTAATGGTGCAGAAGGAAATGAACGCATTAGTTCCCTCTTCATGTCTTCCAGTCAGATCGTAGAAAAATTCAGAGGAGACAGTGAGGATGTTTTCAGATTTATGCACTCTCTGCCTCTCCCAGACCTTGGTAACTCCTCATCCATCTTTTTTGCCCAGCCCGCCTCTTTGGCACCCTTTCAAGTAAGAGCAGGGGAATTAAAACTCAGTGGGAGGGCTCTTTAGTCCCAGAACAAGCTGCACATACACATAAGTCTCTCTTGGACCACTGAAAGCACATAGTTTTGCCTGTAGCCATGGATGTTCCCTTAAGAGAAGTGGCGGAGATAAAAATGAGCAGAGTGCAGCTCGAAGGAAAGGCTCGCCGTTCTTTTGTCCGCCTCCCATCTTCCGCTTGCACCGATATTCCTCTGATAGCTGCAGGGAACTTTAGGGTAACACATGGACTCTCACACAAAATGCACACTCTCTCGTGGATGTGCTCCGTTTTGTCTTTTTTGAGGAATGCTCATTCCTGTTAATGGCTGCTTTCTCTGAGTTGTGCAATGAAACTTTCTGCCAGATTTGTACTTAAGGTTGTACTTTTTGCAGCTGACCCTGGAATACAAAGTAGAAATGCGGCGGTAAAACACGGCAGACACATTGTGGTGCAATTACAGAGTAATTATTACTGCTGTCTGCTGCAGCTGACCTAATCTGGCATTTTAATCAGCATGAAAGACACAGAGCTGAACCGAGCTTATTTCTCCGCTGGTGCTGCTGAGGGGATGGTGCTTCCAACCACTGCATGGGATCTCTCATGTTATTTTGGCTTGTGCAGACACATGCTGGAAGTGGCATGTAGCCAGATCCACAGTGTGTGTGTGTGTGTGTTTGTGTGTGTGCGATCAGGGTACAGCTCAGTCCTCCTTGCTAAACCACTCATGCACAAAACACTGTCACATTGGGTGCAGCAGAGCAAACTCTGGGTATTGTGTGTGGTTGCCCCAGTGATCGGAAGCGGGGACATAAAACATGTTCCTGGTGCATGTGTGTGTGGGTGTGTGTGTGTTTCTCTGCATGAGTTGATGAAAAAAAAATGTTACTCAGAAATGTTATTTGAACTTTTTTTTTACATTGAATTTAATTGAAATTGGAATATTATTTTCTACCCCTCACTGAGAATTCACATATAAAATATTCATTTAACTTTAAAATAGTTTTGGAAATTCTCATAATTCCACTGTTTGGATTTAGAAACTACAGAAAAGATTTTATAAAAATGCTCAAAATAAACCCTAAGATACAGAAAACTATTTTAAAGTGATCTACTTCCAGCAGAACATGTTATTGCAACATTTCTATCTCTGCTTTAGAAGGACAATTATTTAAAAAATTTTTTGTTTGTTTTTTTTTTCATTTTATTTGCGATGTGTCACTGTGCCCAAGAGTTTACAGTTGACTGAATGGAAACGGACCCAGCCCATATCATCAAGCCCCCACCTTTATGCTTGACATTATGATTAGTTTTTTTTTAAAAGGTTTTGTTGGCTCTAGTGGCCTTTATTTGAAAGTAGTTTGACAGGAAAGAAGGTCATGATGAGAGAAGGGGAAGACATGCGGCAAATGTCGCCTGGCCAGAAATCGAACCTGTGACCACCGGCATGAGGACTAAGGCCTCAATACATGGGTTGTGCTTTGCCCCTGCGCCACTACAGCACCCATTATGATTAGTTTTTATGATTAGGTGATTAATGCATTTCGGTGCTTTAATCTAACAACCAAAACAACCCAAGTAAGTCACGTGTCTTCAGCTTTTCTGACCGCGTCGTCGTAAACTTTACAGTTTGAGATGCTCTGAGCATTGCACAGTTTGTCCTTAGAGTTACATTTGAGGACGATTGTTGAGGAAGAAAACCCAAATGAAAACAGCAGCGCGGTATTTGGTGGAGAATGGAAACAAAACTGAGGAGCATCACTGCGGCACCTGCGAGCGCTGTATCTGTCTGATTGATTTAGCAGTTGGTCTACGTTCCTGCCCTCATCTATGATGGATGGAGTTGACCTCTGGAGATAGGGACCAGCCCCCCCGTGACCCTGCATGGAAAAAGCAGGTATAACAATGGATGGATGGGGTGCATAAGGCTGGAATCCAGCTAATCTAATGATTAAATACGTTGCTGATGGCTGGAACCCGAGGCAAACACTCCTGGACTCTTTCAGAGTATTTGAGAAGATGGGATGGACAGGCTGGACCCTCCTGGCCGCTTTGGAGAACTTGAAAGGCCCTGTTGCATAACTGTGCAGCTTGAAGTGGACACTGAGAGCCCCTTGGAGAACACAGGAACATGAGGAAGATCGTGTCTAATTCTCACAGCATGAACCACCAGTGAAACCCTGCGACTACAAAATGCTAAAGGAGAAGATGAAGTTCTGTCCTTCCAGTGGCGCCAATACTTTTAAAAGCATGTTTTATAAAAGGTGGGTTTGGTTCTCACTGAATAATTGAAGGCTGAATTTCTCTGGTCTTAGCAGGAGTGACGATATAGGGAAGTGATAACTTGTACTTTTGACATTCATGATGATCTTTCAGTTTGAATCAAAGCAGTGATCAATTTGACACGGGACTCTAAGTTAAAACAACGTAGTGTTTTTTTAATTGCTACGTTACCATTAAAGACAATCTGTTTTAATGCTAAAAAGGATCTTATTCTGTTAAACTGTAAGTAAGCGCGTGGAGCAGGAAGTTGATGTGTTTGGTTATTCTGTCCATTTCCCTGCACTGCGGCAGAGGCAGATGATCTGGTGTTGGTGTGTCTGTAAGCAACAGAGAGGGAGACACAGAGACGGGGCGCTTGCTGCAGGATCTGACACCTCATCACACCTCATCAGTAATCAAAGATTAGCACGTAACTGCGCAGATGGCAGTGCATGGATAATGTGTGCAGATTCTTGTGCTGTTGACAGTATTTTTTTTCCTAAGCAATACGGCAGGGTTTTTTTTTCCATCACCATGTGCACAAACAGGAAATCTAGAGTGACAGGTTACAGCTGAGCGTCATTTGAGAACTTGAATGTTACACAGCAGCACTGAAACCTGTCAGTCCTGTGTTATTCCCCGTAGATGACCTTTTGCAGCCAAAACCTGCAGTGCAACTGTCTTAGTGTGAAGCTGTTGATTCTGTTTAATGTACACTGTGATGGCTTGTTTGTCCATCTTCCCCCCCGAAACTTGATTTAAATATCCAGATTTGGGAATGAATGCTACAGTAGTGGATTTGTTATCTGATAAAATGAAACAGAGTGGAGTTGGGATTAATCCAGTGTGTTGTGCATCCCCATAAATCCTGGCTTTTTGTCTCTTTAAGGTGGCTGTGGATGGCAAAGTGATAACACAGCGGTAGGAGAGGTGCTTAAAGAAGACTGAACTATGTCCTGACACCACTTTTCCTCAACCGAGCCCTCCAGGTACAAACTGCAGCTGAGTGGGTAACTACACTCTCAGCGCCAGTCCAGATGTTGGCCTAATTTACAAAGGCAAGCAGCGTATGTGGCCCAGTTGTGTGTCCTCGTGGCCACCGCTTGTGTATGCATGCGTGGATGTCAACAATGTCAACATCTACAGAAATAGTTCTACGTTCCCCCAACGGTAAGCTCTGGAGACCTTTTTAACCCTCGCTTCCTGCTCACTTTGTGTGGACGAAAGAGAAAATATTCGTCAGCTGTTCTAAGCTTTCAGTTAATGCTCCATCTGTGAAGATGTCCAGGTTTATGTGTGTGATTATTTTTCTACAGCCATTTTTTTCTGATTTATGAAGATCAACACATACCTTTGTCCATCCGTCAGCTATTTCATCCCAGCTTTCATTTCAGTCAACTGTGATGATTTTCTGCTCACATTTAGCGAAACCATCTGATCTGAGACTGGAACATACAGTCAGATTAAAAACATTTTTGTACATAAATGTGGGCTTCATGTAAAGTATGTTTATTTTTTAAAAATGTTTATTTTCATAAGGTACTGAAAATTGTAATTACTTGAATGTGGAATATGACTCCATGGAATATATTTTATTTTTAAACCAACATTTTCCAAGGGCATGAATAATTTCGGGCTTAACTGTAAAAGAGGAAGAGACCACATGAATATTATTCTGCAGATATTTCATGATTGTCATCTTCATTATTTAGGAGATGCTACGAGATGCACTTCTGCATTTTTACCATTATTTTCTTTTAAAAACAAATATTTTGATCACATGGACAAATTGTGAATTCTTATGACTCTTAACAAAAATAAAAATAAAATCTTACCTAAACTAAAAACAATGTCTGCACAATAGGCAAGTCTTATTTTTGAGGATTAATCTCAAATCTTAATAAACCTCAAACGTGAATGTTTAGAAAATTAAAAGTGAGATTTTTGCCTTATTAATCGAATATCTACATATACGTGCTCAATAATTGGGCAATTAACTACTGAGCCAACAATTTTCTGTAATGCGTCACTGCTATGTGAATGTTTCAGAGTCAGAAACAGACCTGTGGTTAAGTTCAAAGGTCATTTTGGGCACGTTCAAATGTGTGCATTTGCAGGAAACCAATTGGTTTGAAAACGGTGAAAGAGACCCATCTGCCAGTCACCTGCCTGCACAGTCTCACTGCAGTGAGCATAGACATGTGCTGGTTGGCCTGCTGGCACCTCAGCTGTATTCACATGGCAACAGGCCAGTTTTATTACACATCTGCAGCATAGTGGTGACCAGATGTGAAGCGTTTGAAGGCAGATAAGAGATGCAGTCCTTTGAAACACGGATCCGTCTTAAACAGTCAGAAGAGTACATTTTACTCCCATCTTTCTGAGCAGTGTTATCAAAAAAAGTAAAGGGGGAAAAAAAAGGTCAATAAAGAATCTGATTAAAGCTCCTTGAACGGCGGCTATGATCTGATATCACGGTTGATGTAATGGAAAGTGACACTAATCCGCTCATGTATGCTCATTTAAATTTGCTTTAAAATCAGACAAGGTCCTCTCGCATGTTTGATTATTTATAAAGACCAAGAGCGATAAAGACGTGCAGCTGCCTCACTGCAGGGAATTTAATTTCACTGAATTTATTTGGGAAAAAAAAAAAAAAACAAAAAAGAGGCAAACATGTTCCAGACAAGCTTTATTTAACACAGCGGTAAACACAAACAAAAGTAATAAAACAGGAAGGATTTCAAAAACAGCTTTTAAACAAATGTACATGTCACTGAAAAAAAAGGGCAAAGATAGCCACCAAATAAATACTAACATCAGGAACAATAATTTCATAACTATAAAACAAGAGACAGTATATATAACCGTATAATAGGACATGCGTAGAAGTTTGATTGCACCATTTGTATCACACATCGACTACAACACAAGGGCTGCATAATAACTGACATGGTCACTGAGCCGCCTGAACAACCCATCATAGAAAGGCTTTGCAGACAAAAAATATCAGCCAATACTTTTTTACATTTTTCTTTTGATAGCTTGGCCATAAACTGTTAAATAATGGTTTAGTAATAGATGTGGCGGTGTCTGCCTGTTGACTGAAATGATCCGTCTACATAACAGAGAGCCGCAGTCCGAACTGTAGCGAGGTGTTGAATATTGGAAGCCTTTGTGGAAACGACCGCTTCAAGCTCTGTTAAGCAGGGGGGGAGATCCACAGCACCGTTAAGACACAACAGCCATGTCAGGAAGATATTTCCAAGATAACGAGAACTCACATCATGCGTTAAATAGTGAAAAATACACATAAAAGAAGAATGGAAAAATAGCTTTCTTTGGACAGGGCCAGCCTGTGCAGTTTGATTACTTGTTCCCCTCAGTCCCACTTTTATTTTTTTTATCTTTATCACACACTAGCCCTTAATTAAAAATTGTTCACTTTTGGAGTTAATCTCTAATTTGAAAAGTGTGTAATTGCCAACTCACTCAAGAAACAGTTATAGAGCCTTGCAAAAGCATCCATAGCCATTCAGTCTGTACTTTGACAAGTACAGTTTTTCATTTGGATTTCATTTGAAATCCAAATGAACTACGCGGAGTAGTTCATTAATGTGAAGTGGAGAGGAAAGCATGCGTAATTTTTATTTCAAAATCTAAAAAAGGTCACCAGCAGTTGGGTTAAATGTCACTTACTCCGACATCCAGCTTAAACAATAACCCTCTGAAATAATCTAATTGTAAAAAAAAAAAAAAAAAATACAGTACCATTGTCACTAATCCCAGAATAAATCCAGCCGTTCTGTGGAGGCCTCAGATTTGCTAGCAAACATACATTTTACTGCACTGTTTAACCCACCATCTGAATTTAGAGCAGAGTAACCAAGAACTGCAACCAAGACATGAACGTCAGCAGAACTGCAGATGAAAACTCCTCCATTCATATTAATTTGGATGCAAATTACTCTCTTTTGGCAGATCTAGTAGACCCAGCAAACATTGAGAGGAACATACTCTGGTAAAGCAGGTTGCCAATTAAACTATTATCTGCGGCTAACTAAATCAATGCTGCACATCACCCTGAACACCCCATCTCCATGGTGAGACACAGAGAGGTGGCAGCAGCACACAGCATAGAGATGAAAGATTTAAGATCAGGGAACAGGTTCATCCTCAAGCAGGACAGCAACCTTGCACATAGATCCATAGGTTGTAGATTGGAACTGGTCAAAGTATTTTGCACTGTCAGAATGCGAAAAAGTTTCGGCAATGTGAATACTTTTGCAAGACGCTGCAATTCCTACGCCATCAAAAAACCTAACGTTTTCAGCCAACAGAAGCGTGATCCCTTCTCCCCCCTTATTTGTTTTTGTCACCGGTTCTTCCAAAAACCAGCGACTGCACAGAAGAACGGGCAGACATGAGCTCAGCAGCCGGTTTGTACAGCAGAGATGGTTTCAATCAATGACGTGTCTGTCCAGAGCACGACAGTAATCACGAAGCTGCATCTTTTATTGCCACACCTTGTATCACAAGCACTTCAATCGTTATTGCTTTACGGTCAGAAGCGCAGAACTCACAGCTGCACAGACACACAACCACGAAGCCAAAGATTTAAGCCGATGACGAAAAGCGTTCGATTTTTGCTCCGTCGTCGTTCTCGCCAGCAGTGAGCGACGCTTGTTGGAGGTCAAGAGATTCAAGTGTGCGCAAAACATGAGCTATAATTTGTCTTGGAAGAATGGAGTTGCATTTGGAGTGCTACATTAGATCAATGCAAATCCACAGGCATTTTACAGTATTGGTAAATCTCACTGACCTTCATGGGAACATGAAATAAAAAGACATTTTTCAAACTGCAAACAATAAAAAAAAAAAAAACTGTCATCATTGCAATGCTACAACTGTTTTCTGAAGAATATTTGATGAAACAAAGCATATTTTTAGCATCAATTGACAATCTGACCCCAATGGCGGCGATCTGACATTTTAAAATCTGCCTTGAACCCTGGAAGCAGTGAAGCCTCGAAAATAAGACCCACACAGCTTTTTATGATGCCGATTTCAACAAAAGCCTCTTTGCCTTTCTATTTCTGATGCATTAGCAGAAGTAGGGACTCCTGCAGTGAATGGAGCCCATTTCAAACCTCCACACACGTTTCCTGGTCTTGCGTCTGCTGCTATTTTTACAAATCCGGAGCCTCGCCAGCCTTTGCTACTTGCTCGACTGGAAGCTCGTGGAGCAGTCATTCACAGCCATGCAGCCATGGCTCTACCGACGAAGGCTGGACTCTGAACGCACAGCAGCGCTGATGCCTTCTGCCGCTCGCATCGCCACTGAGAGGCCAAGAGAAGCTCTCTGTGGATTCTGCCTCTGTTCTCCCTCTTTATAATGTTCTTTTGTCAGGAAAGGGTAAAACAGGCGACACCTCACACACCACGCTTAGGAAGGGACGTATGGGATTTTTGCTAATTCCCCAACAGTTTCATGCTAGATTCATTTAAGTACTTAGAAAAATATCTATTCTGAGAGGCATTGATGTAACAAGGTTTGAAAATTGCACACTTCCATATCGGACTAAATCGAGGTGTGCCTGTAGATGCGTAAAATCAGACGGACGGAGCACTGTTCTAGTTTGTTTAGAGGTGGGAAAATAAAGAAAGTTCAATGGACCCAAACCTTTACCGTTTTAAGTTTTGTTTCAAAAGCGAAATAATAATAATACTAATAATAAAAAAATAAAAAAAAATACGGATGTGCGCTCGAAGGTTTCAGGAGAGAGCGGACAGCTGAGTGTCCGCCTCTTCTGAGGGTTCGTTTGGTTTTCGGGGGGGTGAGGGAAGGATTCAGCAGGAGAGCCCTGATAAAACCATCATGCCCACCCCCCTTCCCCGAGACCAAATAGGCTGGGGCTGGGAGTCGCGTACGAGGACCTGGAGCCCCTCCTGCCCTCCTTCACATCACAGAGCAGCTCTTGGTCTTTTCCTTCTTGAAGGAGGAGGAGAGCAGGTCTGACTTGCTGGGCAGGTGGAGGAGTCTTTTGGAGAGGCGGCGGGTGGGGCTGGACTTTGGGAGGGGCTGCAGCTTGTTGATGCAGGCCATCGCTGCGGTGCGAAATACGCTGTGAATGCTTTTCTCCGAGGTGAAGGCTGAGCACTCCAGATAAGCTTCGGCACCAAGCTGCTTGGCCATAGCAGAGCCCTGTAGCAAATGATGTCAGGAAATGCACTGAATTAGCATCTTGCACCAAAATACAAGATGCAAAGTTAACCCCCCGCCCCCTGCATGCAGTGCAGTGGGAAAGCATTTCCATCTGAAAAGTTTCTTCTCTTTTTGCTGTGCTGTTACACTTTAATATGTCAAAAATAAATCTGTTTTCTAACCTGTGAATAAACTCCAACATGCAGTTTTCGGAATGATGATTTAGTTTACAAAGAGAAAAGAAAACAACCCGAGCCTCGTGTCAAAAGTAATCGCCCTCTTGTTAAAAACTGAATCAACTGTGACAAAATGTTTTTGTTTTGCGAAGTTCAGATCAATTGATGAATGTCTCATTAAACCCAAGACAAAGGTTTTGGACAGTGTAGGCCTCACTTACATCTGCTGTGAAACTAACTCAGCATTTCAAGAAAAGAACTGACAGTCAGACATGGTAGTGGTTCTGTGCTGGTCTGGAGTACCTGCTATAATTGATAGAACTGATCAGAAACTCATCTGACTTGTCAACAGAATGTCTGACTATCAGTTACTTTAAGCTCAAGAATATTTAGTTTATCCAGTAGGAGAATGAGCCACATCCACCTCAGAAAGGGTACAAAAAATAAACAAACAAAAGCAACTGAGGTTTTGGAGTGGCCTAGTCAAAGTAGGGAGTTAAATGTGATTGAGATGGTCTGGGTTGGCCGTTTCTGCTCAAAATCCCTCAAATATGACTAAACCGAAACATTTCTTCAAAGAAGAGGGAGGCAAACATAATCTACTTACAAGTTGATGGCAGCACAAGCACTTCTCTGGTTTACCACACAGTCAGGATGCTTTGAAAACTGCATTTAGCATTTACTCTTGCAGTCTTTCATTTTAAAATGTGATATTTGATATTTAAGTGTTAAGTATAAGTTAACATTTTAAATTAGAGAGAACAATTACTCTAGAGGACAAAATGAAACATTTTCACTTTAAAATGTGTTTGACATTTAAGTACAAGTTAACATTTTAGATTAGAGAGGACAAATACTTTTTCACGACACTGCGTAGTAAAGCAACAGCCTGAAAGCTTAAACTTCCAAAAAAAGGCATCAAAACGAAAGCATGTTCTAACAGATTGGTTAGTTCATTCTAGAAAACCCATTTCCCACTCATAATCATGTCTCCTTTAGGTGGAATTAACATTTTTCCAACCTCTCTTACAGGAAACTACAGACAAAACTAATTGCTTTCAAAATGAAAAACATAAAACGTAGTTTTGCTGTTGAAACAAATCCCTCCTCACTGGGATAATTTTAACAAATGTAAAACTAGGTGGATAAAGACAATGACTTATTACGCCCCATCGCTGATCCCCTTCGGTTTCTGATTGTATTTGTAAAATACTTCGTGACAGGACAACTAATGAGTCAACAGCCAGCTTTGAGCCAACTCTCTTTTTACATACGAAATGTTTACAATTGATCTGGTGGGAGAAATACTGTATTACTGAGCGAATGCAAGCAGCAAAGGTTTCATTTAAAACATAGAACTAGTTTATCTCTTTTGAGTTTAGTACTTACTCACGTCTGAATGACGTCACTTAAGCTGCTTTGCCAAAAATAAATAAACACAACCATAACATTTTAAACTTAAAACAAATCACTGTGTGAATAAGAAAATATAAAATAACTGCATGCATTGATTAGAGATGCATCAATAAGATTTCCAATCCATTTTTTTCTAAAGCTTTGATCTTTTGTGTCTTCTTCAGATTATTTAAATTACGAGCTGTGTGTTTAAGAGAGCGTCTGCTGCAAAGCAGGGTTCATATTTAAAAGTGGGCAAAGTTATTACAGAGTTGACACTTTAACTTTACTTTTTGCATCTTATATTAGTGATCAATGTGATCAGCACATTTAAGTGCAGCTAGCATTGATTAAACGGCAGTGTCTAAGTATATTCCCTATTAAAAAAATACATCCTTACCCCTGAGATTTCCAAACAACTTACAGCTTTTTAAATCCAACATTTTCCATCACAGATTCACTTTTTAATTTTTTCCTCCATAGTAGCAGATCTTATACCAAAAGATCTGTTACGAGCTGGCAGTGTGTACATATGGGACTTTCTCTGACCTAAAACTAAACCTTGATTACGAGCTGCTGACCTGTCGGGACTGATTAGGCTGAAAATCGTCTGGTTCTGGTCAACAGTCCAGTCTTGGTGCATCTCTAAGACTTACTTGAATTTATTTCAAGAGAAAAATACACATTACAAAAAGAAAAATATCTGGTCCTGCCAGTTTTAGTTTAGCCTGACTGAGAAATAAGCTTCTTGTGGTTCTCACCTGCTCATAGGCAATCGGAGTCTGTTTCAGGTTGGACAGCTCCATGAGCGTGCACACGTCGGTGCGGAGGTCTATCTTACAGCCAATCAGCAAGATTCGAGTGCTTGGACAGAAGTCCAGGATTTCACTTTTCCACTGTGGACACAAACGTATAATTGTTAAGCTCTCTTTTGTTAGAGTTTTTACATGACTGTACAGAAAATAAAAATAATAATACAAAAAAGACATTACCTTTTTGAGACTGCTGTCCATTGTGTCTGGGCGGCTGATGTCAAAGCACAACAAGACGGCGTCAGAGTCACTGTAGCACAGGGGCCTCACATTGTCATAGTATGGAGAACCTTAGAGGGCAGAGAGGCAACATACTATTAATGTGGTTAAAAGCAGGAATGAGCAATTTCTAAAGAGACAGATGTCTCAGATTTCATATTGTACCCTAGTTTCATTTTTTTAGCTCCTGAATCTCCAATTAAACTAGTTGACTCTCAGTTATGAAACATTAAAACCTTGATGAAACAAAAGGCAAATCTGACCAACATCCAGTAGATAGAAATAAATATTTCCTACCAAAATAGATATTTTTATAGTCAATGGGAGGAGAATACAGTTGACAGAATGCAGTTCCTGTGTGAAGCTTTTCCAAGAACAAAGCTTCTTTTCTCATCTGAAAAAAATTTATTTACAAAAGATCCAAAATGGCATTTAAAATTTGACAGAGCCATATGACCAGCACCATTCTGGAAAACAACAGCATTTATATTTGTACATGGCTGCCACTTGGCAAACAAACAAACAAAAAAAACAGCATCTGAAGATCTGGCTTCCAGGAGTTTCAAACTGCAACTTTCCTTTCTTTTTTCTACATCTAGCTGTACTGCAGAGCTTACGCTGGCTAACTTCTGTTGAAACAGGAACAAGTGAAGATTCATTTCAGCTCTTTTATAACATTCCTGTTGTACAGCACCACTACTTTTCCACTGACTTATTATCTTTTGCATTGTTTCAGTTAAATCACTAGACTTTATAGTCACCACAAGGGAGTGCAGCCGCCCCCATTCCGGTATAATGATTGGAGATATTTTCTTATCATTACTCTCAATGTTGCTTTATAACATGTGTAGACATTTGCCTAGTGAGCCAGTCATTTTTGTATAGAAAGAAAATAAAAATAAATCAGCAGGCAGCAGTAGGGTTTACAGGCAACCACCATCGCTTCTTCTTGATTAGCTTCACTTTTCTGTTCTTGAAGCTGCTGTTTTTCTTGCCTCTTGTCATCTTCTCCTGCCTCTGCTGGCATTTCAGAGGCAGGAGAAGATGACAATCGGTCACTAAATCCTCATTGATCTTCCCTTGCACTAGATTATGCAAGTGGAACGGTGGGGTTTGGGGCAGGCAGACGCTCCCACTCATGCTCAGAATCCTTAAGTAATCCACCCCCCCACCCCAAAAAAAAAAAAAAAAAAAATCCTATGCTCGGCAGCAGTACCTCCAGTCCCTCTGTTTCCACAGCAACAACCTCGGAATCCACCGTCTACATCAGCCATTCCTCCTCTTCCTCCTCCTCCCACCTCTCCATAAAGGCTTGCCCTTGCTGCCAGTCAATCACTTCAGACCAGAAAAACCAACCCACCCACCTACTGTTGGGGACATTCCTTCTCTGCATTAGAGACTGAGACGCACATCCAGTAGATATATATATAAAAAAAGACACACCTGATTACACACAATACTCGCCATCTAATTTTGGCTCCATCCAGAGGTGAGCCCGATCCGCTATCTGATGAAACAGAAGAAGAGTTCTGCTCAGGGGGGATTAAAATGTTTACTTCAGTCTCCGCGCGGATCCCAACGGGGATTCGGAGCGCCTTTTATAGCCGCAGATAAGGGAAGAAGCGCGTGTAATCACTCATTAGACATTACACAACTGTCCCGATTGTTTTCTGCGGAGGAACATCGGAAGAAAACACACAAAAGCTCATGCAAACATGGATGAGTGCATGTGAAGCAGTTTCATGAATATTTAATGATCCTTCGCATTATCAAAGGTTGAAAGTGAATTTGCCAGCTGCTGGGTGCTGTGAGTGGAATAATGACAAGCTGTGATGAAATTCCTCAGGAACCGGAGTCCTGAAGAAGAACGTGAACACGGTGGGAAAAGAACAAAAGAACGCGCTCGTTTCATTCCGACTCTGGTTCTGTGCTTGAAGAAATAAACATGCTTTCAGTGCTGTCATTTGAGACCTTATTTACATTTTTTTTGTAAGAGAAATGCTCACGCATAAATCCTCAAAGCTTTTTTAATAATCTACCTCAAGTAAAGAAAGTTGTCTATACGTGAAAGCCAGAAATAAGCCTCGTTTTAGTGATTGCACAAAAAATAAAAAAGTGCATTCTGGCTGAGGAAAGTTTGGCCACACTCCTCACGTTCAGCTGAAAAATGCTTGATGGGTTTTTTTCATTGTGCAGCATCTCAGTGACATCAGGGCCTGAAACTTTGGCCAGGCTCAGGAACCATTATTTAATTTTCAGCCAAGAATGTTTTTTGGTTATTGTCACGTTTCTACATCTAGTTCTGCTTCATCTCCAAGTTTTTTTTGTTTTGTTTTTTTTTTTTACAGCTCGTTTCATATTCCTCTTTGATACACGGCAGATTTCACAGGATCATGAGCTGACCAGGTTCTGCTGCAGGAAAATATTCTGAAACCATGACACCTCCACCACCATGCTTCACAAATGACATCAGGTTTTTTGCCATTTGATGGATTCCGTTTATGCCAAGTAACCCGAAAACTCTTCCAATTAAGACTAACCTGACCAAAGAACAATACTCCAGAAGTCCTGGTCTTTGCATTTTTCTTAGCATGCCAACAATTCCTCTGTAGACACCTTCCATGAAAGTAAAGCTGATTTTAGACGCATGCTTTTACATCTAGATCCTGTTGTGGGATCCTTCGATGGTTGATTTTAGATTCTCTCTCTCAGGGAAGCCAAACCACCAACACACACACTGAACCTGCTTTTACCAAGCCGCAGAGCAATCGCTTACTGGTAATAGACATGAGGAACATGTTAGCAGTTTCATTTAGAAATTCCTGGAGGCACATGGAGTGAAAGGGAGCAGGAAGCTCCCATGTGAGCCAACACAGAGGAGGGAGCGTCCACCTCAAGAGGATATTATTGCTTGCGTGGTCGAAATATGCAAAAGACAAGAATCCCTTCCACGCTGCCACCCTCCCCCAATCCTGCGGCCTATATAGTCATCCTTTACTTCACATGACTGACAAAAGAAACACAGCCTGGGACAAAAAGTTACTGTGACTGCATTTTAACAAAAGCATCATCAATATCCATTTAAACCAGGAGTCACAAACGGCCTGAAAGAAAGTTTGCATTCAATGGCTTTTAAATCAGCACACATTTGAATCAGAGGATGTGTTTCAGTGTCCCTTATCTGTCATGCAGGAGAGTCTGCAGGGTGCTCTAAAGAGCTCCTCCTCCAGTAAGAGGTTATCTCACAGCCAGGAAACAGGATGTGATTCTGCATTAAACAACCCCTGATCTAAATGCAGCAATCAATAGAGGGCTGCACCAAGGGGGCCCCGAGAGCCCTTGCCTCTAAAGCTGACAAATACGTTATCCTGCCAGCATAGAGGGAGAGAGAGAGAAAAGATTAAGTAGGATGTTCCAACCTCCCCATTTTAGATCTCTGCTGCAAACCGAGGGATGATTTGGACCGTCAGATCGATGCCCATGCAGCGATAAGCAAGGCCAAACGTTTCCTCTACCCTCCTTTCTTTACGACAGATGAAGAGTTTCTGAGGCATGAAACATGCGGAGCGAAGCTGACTAACTGGGGGATGGCAGATGAAGAAAAGATTGCAAGTCTTGTTGCTGAGATCAACTTCGTATGCGTTTAATGGTGCAGCACCCAGGGCTCAAAACCCACAGAGGAGAGAGAGCTGGAGATGGGAGGGTGAGCTTTACGGGCTGGGAAGACGACCGTCGGAGCACACAGGTGGGGGAAGGGAGGACCTCGTCTCCTCTGTGTGCATGGGTGACAGAGAGCGCTTGTGCGTTCAATCAAGTGAGCGACGGAGTCCATTTTCATCATTAGCCCTCCTCTCGCTATCTGAATGCACAGGTCAGACAGACTAATGATCGCGGGATGGGATGACTCGGATTGTTTTTTTTTGGGTGGGTGGGGGTTTAAGTGCTGCCCCAGCTCCATCACCCACACTCAGCCGACTGAAGCTGTGGCACTTCAGCTGATAACTGCAGACATTAGTTTACAGTCGAAAGAAGAAACCCACAAAGTTGCCTCAGATTGTTATTTTACAGTTTTGCATCTGCCAGGGTTTCTGTTTTTAGAGAGGGGAAATAATTTAGTTCCAGAAATGCTAGTTTACTGTCGGAATGAGGATAATAATTAAGACTAACCCACTTTTTTTGATACGTTAAGTTTCTTTATCATTAGTATTCCGACCAACCCCGTTACCCTCAGCACCTCTCTTTTGCCCTGACTTTGTTTTAAACTGAAAATCAACCATCAAAGAGGTTATAGCTGAGATCAAATGTCAATGTTACATCATAAAATAAATATCTTTGTTACATCTATGATTTAGTCTAGCACTGTTTAGCTTTGCTGAGGACTCTCTTCTTTTAAATCTTGATATGTTTAACATCTGCATCACAGCCCCCGCAAGAGCATTACATCTCCATGTACTGTGTGAAGACTGCAGTTCACACAGTACATTTTTATGTATTTATTTTTTTCTAAAATTCCTGAGACTTGCACAACTCTGGATATTTTTGACATAGCCTGAGACCTGAGTCACAGAAGAATTACATGAGCTGCTTTAAGTTGATGAGAAGAGCAAGAGACGTGCAGAGAAACCAGGAAGATCAGTCAGATCACTCTTAGGGGACATGGTAGCTCCAACATTAAAAAAAAAAAGACCCTTTTTCAGGTGAGTGAACACATTTACTACACCAAAGTGAAACCAGGTTGTGCTAACCACAAAACTTTTAACAGTGCAAGTTGTTACTGACAGAAGAAAGTTCAAAATTGCCATTTTCAGCATCCGAGGCATTTCCAAATGAAGCAACAGGAAACTGTTAAGTTTTTTTTTTTCCTAACATACTAATTTAAACTGACCAATGAGAGGAATCGTCTTCACAATATCAGGCTGAAGACAGAAGCTAAAACAAAGAGTCGTAGTGCAATATAGCAATATTAAATATTACTAAAATGCAAAGTAATTTTTATTAAGTTATTTGAATAAATAAAAAAAACATCTATGTTCTCTAAATAAACTGTCAGATGTTTCTAAAGAGAGGAGGATGTCTTGTTTGGGAACTCTGTGGTCTTATAGTGATATGGTTCCGTTTTCACAATAAGGTTTTACATGGATGGGGTCACATCCACCTTTAGTGGCTGGAACAATTTTTACACTAAGTTTGAGGTGGACACAGATTGGGAGGCAGCAGATGGACTGGGCCTCCAAATCACAAAGGTCACCTTAGCCTAAGGTTTCTGACCAGGATGCTGCTGGGTGTCCGCCCTCAGGAGATTTCCCAGGCTCATCCCACTGACAGGAGACCCAGAAGCAACCGAAAAGATTATATTATCCCCTCTGGCCTGGGAACACCATGACAATCGGTCACTAAATCATCCATCCATCATCCAAAAAGGAGCTGGAAATTGTGAACATCTGGGATTTCCTCCTGGATCTATTAGATCTGCAACCTGATCTCTGACAATCGGATGACACTGAACAGATGAGTGAAGCTCTAAAGATATGACACTACAAGCAGAGCAGTATACTGCTAAATGTTCTGTTCAGACAACAATATGTGCTCTCATTTTGAGTTAAACTAGAAATAATAGTAGCTAAATCGATGGCATCAATCTCAATTGTACACGATACAGTAAGCAATTAGATTACACTAAATTCTCCCAAACTCAAAAGCCTAATCAGCAAGATCACTGACCCTGAAATAAATTAGTTACCAACACCACCAATAATGAGATTCATTATTAAGTATTCATGAGTTACGGCCAGTGGACAGTGTTTGCTATCCCCTCCTCCTCTCTCCGCCCTGTACGTCCGATCAGATCAGCCTGATTAAAACCAGAGGATTGATTTTAGCCTGTAAATCCATGGCGGAGCTGAGAGAAGGAGCTGCCTGCCGTGTGGAGCCGGTGATGAGGTCAGTGAAATCGATGAGGGGGAGCTGGGATAATGAGGAGACGCTCTCGCTGTGGACGGGCCACAGCAGCACAACTCCGCGCAATTAAGAGGATATTACAGTAAAAAAAAAAAAAAAACGCAGAGACGGTACACAGAGACTAACACACATTGCTTTAGTCTGTCATCTATCGTCAGGAATCAGAGGGGACTGATGTTCTGATCTCAGTGGAACAAAGTATGTGTACAGAGGTGAATGATTTGTGTTAGATTACCATCCATCCACTATACCAGATGACCTGGACATGGACAGGTCTTGTTAAGCTTACATAGTGTTAATTTGTTAAAGGTCTCATCGGATTCTGTCCTGGAATGTACAGGTTTGGATAAGTAGGGGGAAAAAATGGCACCCTATGGAATTTTTTTTTTTGAGTTTTCAGACTTAACTGTATTCTCTAAAAATTTTAAAATAGAAATTTTCACATTTATTAATATTTTATTTGTATAATTTGTCTTTACTTTATTGCAAACTGAGTTTAACATTTTAGACGTCAATATGTACATTTTTGATTTAATGATTGAGAAACTCCAAGCTAAATACACTCTCTAAAATAATAAAAAATGACCAATTTCACAGCCTTTTCTGTTTCAAGACAATCAGACTTTTTGTTTTTAAACCAGTCGGATCCAGATGCTAGCCAGCAAAATATACAAAATATTATTGCTTAACATTTAAAAATACAGTAGAAAGTACTAAGAGACCCAAAATGGTGGGTCTTTTAGTACCCATCTGTTTAGTCCTAATTTTACAAGTCTAAGAGACTGGAAAAAGTGCTTTAAGCCGATTCATAATTTTTAAATATATATAGATGGTACTATCTGACAACTACAAAAGCATTGGGAGTATAAATGGAACCCTGCTTTACAAGTCTAGATAGAAGGTGGATGTACTCATGTATGTTTGGGTCAGTTATGTCCACTGGTCCTATTCAGAGTCTTAATCCCCTAGGATGTTGCTGTTTGAGTGTGTGACCCGAGCAGCATATGGAGGAAAATGCAGGTCACCACATTTTCTCCACTCCCTCCTCTCTGTCTGCTCTAGAAAACCTTTCTGCTCAATAGGAAACCACATCATCCCCGGCCGGGCAGCAGGCCCACTCCCACTGGCCAGACCAAAGGTCCACAGTCTGGGATTAAAAGATGGCATTTGGTCTGGGGCAGGAATTATACTGCTACAGACCAATTACATTTTTATTCATTTATTTTCCGTTTACTCTGCGAGAGAGTGAAAACATTCGCTTGTACATGTGGGTCTGTTATATAAAGGATTTGTCCTAAAACCGGTGCACAGAACACGCGAAAACACACGTAAACAAAACTCGCAGCCGTGGGATTTGCTCCGTCACGCTGATCCGGTAACTCTGGAGATGTGAGCACGGAGGGCGAGCGATGAGCACTGAGCAGAGAAGGTGCGGAGCGGTGAGCAGAAGGGGAGTCTGACTCCAACAGGTGCCGCAGACCCATGATGGCAGGATTCAGGTCAGCACAACTCCAGGGATATCTACAAAGACACATTGACCCTCTTTTCAAGCTTGTGGTGGAAGCGAACACATGATGCCCAAATTCACCATTGAAAGCAAGTGAACTGGAATAATAAGTGTTTTTTTTTTTTTTTATTCTGTACATGAAACGTATTTGCAAATGTGTCATTCCTTTACCAAGCCACAAAGAATAAAAGGTCAATGAGGCATCCAGTATCCTTTCACAGCAAGGCAAAAGTATTCAGGCTCCTTTCACTTTTTTTTTCTCCACATTTCTTCATGATACAAACAAAAACATCAGGGCTTCGATGCATTTCTTATTGTGTGACATAGCAACACAAACCAGTGAATGCCATTGGTTTGGAATAAAGTTTTCAGGATTTTTTTTTTCCTAAATAGAAATCTTTAAAGCATCTCCTGTATTAACACGTTGCCGTAGCGAGTCTTTGTGGGTATGTTCAGCTGAAAGCGTTCTCTTATTTAGCAATAATCGTTAGCAAAATAACTTCAAGTATTCCTTCTGAAAGGTTAAAAGTTCCTTTACTTTGGTGCTTCTGCAAAAATACAAAGTAAAACATACAGCAAAGGGGGGACGACTGCTCTACTAACCTTCTGCAAGTTTAAGGTAGGATTTAATGACAACAAAAAAAAGAAGAAAAATCAAGAAATTTTGCAAAACCAAAAAAACCATTTGTTAACGCAAGAGGAATAAAAACAGATTGCCGTACCCAACCCCACCTTCCATTCTCACCACAGTGAAAGAAAGCAACCTCAGTACCAGTACAGTGTATTCAGGATGATGTGCAGTATTTTGCCACACACAGCACTGAGCATGTGTCGTCAGACCAGAGTACCGTCTTCCTCTCCCTACTTGCTGCGTCTTCCTGCCACTATTACATAAAGGCCGGCCAGAAATAGTGCATCCAACTAATAGTTGTTCTGTCATCAGAATAACTAGATAAAGATGTCCTCAAGTGCCTTCACTAGATTTT
Organism: Poecilia reticulata; assembly: GCF_904066995.2. NCBI lineage: Eukaryota > Metazoa > Chordata > Actinopteri > Cyprinodontiformes > Poeciliidae > Poecilia > Poecilia reticulata. The sequence continues at coordinate 15,921,157 of NC_088836.1, forward strand.
ATTTAGGTGTATTCTAGTAAAGGGGCCTTGGATACTTATGCATAAAAGAGTTTTTAGATTTTTATTTGTAAGAATTTTGAAAACCTGGAACGAATACTTAAGCGAGGAACTGTATCTCACAGCGTTCAACTCTGATAAGAACACTTGTTAATCCTCCTTATTGCTTCAAATGTCTGTCCAGGTAATGAAGTCTGTCAAAGAAGCTCATTAAACGCTTCGGTCATCGCCCTGTTGCGCATCCCTGTGCGCTGCAGGCAGAGCTGAAGGTCTTAGTCCACATGGGAGCAGGCGGTCGGTTACCTGAGGTGTCCCACAGACTCAGCTCCACTCGCTGCTCCTCCAGCTCCAGACACGCTGTGTAGTTTTCAAACACCGTGGGTACGTAGGTCTAGGGAGTAATTAGCAACAGGATGCAATTAGCAGGAAGGTGTCAGTTACACATAGTGGAAGTTTATTTAGTGCAACGAACACGAGAAGGGGGGACCAACAAAAAAAAAAAACACGTCCTTTGCTTTGATCAGTCGCTAGGATGCAACTGTATTATATCATAAAAAGAGACATTGTAATAATCTCCATTCGGAATACAATATAAAGCTTGTGCAAAGTGTATAATAAGTCAGTGAGCACAAAATAAACCGAAATAGCCAAATCCCAGTAAATGCGCATGCAACAGCGCACTCGGATCGCCCCCCCCCTTCTGCTTTTTGTTTATATTTCACAACACTTATGTTTCATAAAATCATAAAGTAGCTTCTTGTGGATGAATCCCAATCATATATATATACACATTTATATTTTTTTACAATTATGAGTCACATTGCATACCTCCGGGTAGCAGTCCTTCGCCAGCACTTGCAACATCGCCGTTTTTCCGCATTGAACATCTCCCACAAGAACCAGTTTACATCTCACCACCAGCGGTTGCGTATTTCTCCTTTCCTTCATGATGACGAACACGCTCCAGAGTTTTCTCCAGGAAAAAGAAAATGCGATGGACAAAATCAAATACTACTACTACTACTACTAATAATAATAATAAAAAAAACAAGCTATAGAACAGCTCAGTTACAGTCCCAGTAAGATAAAGCGTCCCTGCTTCTGTCTGTTGGAGGATGCCCGCAGTTGATCTGATTGAATTTGCCACTGCGGCTCTTTATACGGGCGAGAAGCAGCCAATAGGAGCTCACAGTCCACAGGCTCTGTTACGTCGCTTCACTGCGCTCAGGATTAATACGAGGGGAACTACAAACATGCACATTATTCAGTCAAGGATCATCCATCTATTCTTTTTTTTTTTTTGTATGTATTAAGAATTTTCGTCTGGAATTTCATTATAGAGCTCTATTAGCCACAAAGGGGGAAAAATGTATACACTGTAAAAACGAATTTCGGATTGTATTAAATTTCTGTCATTTAAACCTATTTTAAAGCTAATCAAATATAAGTGTACATGTAAATATAATGTGCAATTAAATTTTTGAGCCAAAGCAGACTTTCACCGTCTGAAAACAACTCCGATCTCAAGAAGCAATCAGGAAAATGGGAAACACCTGTAGCTAACAGGTAAAAAAAGGTAGCGAATAAAGGGGGGGATGAACACTGACAAGGGAATTCCTGAAATTAATATAAACAGATTAGAAACTGCTTATAAGGAAACTAGCCTCAAATACACAAATAAGAGATAAGAATAAACTAAATACATGAACGAATAAACAATACCATATCAAGAGAATAAACAACAGGGAAATGATCAAAACAAAACAATCACATTGTACCCAAAGTTCAAACACACATAGATCATAACATGACATGGCGAAAATCTGCTTTAGTATTTATCTAATTTATTCTAGGTGTTGCTTCTAACTTCCCAGAATCTGAATTTATGATAAGTTCTAAGATGCTTATAATGATTCAACAGAACTGTATTTCAAAAACTGTTAACTGTTTTGGCAAAAAAACAAACAAAAAAACTTCCTTTTCATGGTGTAATCTTTCTTTACTTTGAACTGAATGCTATTCTGGGAATAATGTCAGGTAAAAAAATTGTTTTGATAAACTTCATAATGAATTAATGATTGTTCCCTTTGAAAACAATGCATTTTAGGAAACATTAAAGAAATTACCATACGCAGGCAAAACCATGACCTGTCACTTGACCCGTTCCAAATTGATTGGTTTAAATGACTTAAGTGGCTGGATCGATTACCAATCAGCACAGGGATAATTGGTTTAATTTTCTCTTCACTTCAAGACAGTTGTCTTATTATTAAAAGCAATAACCTTCCCTCTACAACAGTTTTATATTTTTATCAATGAAACTCAGTTGATTATTGAATTTAAAATGATTCCACATAGTTTTACAAATGGGTAGGAAGTGGTTCCTGTGTCTCCTGTTGACCTCAGATCCTCTCACACACCCTATGGACTAAAATGGTGACTGTTATCACTGGGGAGCCACTGGGTCAAAAAGCACCGGGTGGTGTGAGCCCCGTCCTTTGACATCAGTCAGACGTTTTCACACATGAGCACCAGAGATGTAGTTTGACACCCTGGTTTTAATTGTTTTGAAACAATGAGACGGACTGAAAGATAAAATCAATTAGCTGCCCTCCCTGATGTCTGACGCTCCCCCAGATGATTTACATACTGATGTCGGTGATCGTTATTGGCGTTTTGTCCCAGTGGGAAGAAGCAATTTGCTTTTGCTTGCAAACAGCCCCCTTTCTTCAGATCTCCAGTGCTAAAACCTGTTCCTGTTGTTGATCTACAGACTGTGGGAAACTATACATGATGCAGCAAATCATTGCCATCGGTATCCACATCTCAGCGCCTTACTCTCTGGTTTAACTTAGATAAGCTCTCTTCTTCACACTAAGTTGTAAAGGAAAACGTAAACATTTCTTGCTTGCCTCTCAGATTTTGCGACACGCTGAAATAACCCTACATCAAATTGTAATTTAATTAATTTTATCAAATAAATGTGAAGGATGCTCTATTCATTATTGGTATAGCAAACAATTGATTCTTTTTTTTTACTGCTTAGAGAGAGTTGGAAAGAGTTGAAAAAAAAAATGCAATCACTGAACTCTTTCTGACCCTTGTTTACTTACTGCAGCATAGATGCATGTGGGATCACCAGATCCCCTCTGATGGGGGCAGAGAGACAGGTGGCTGTGAATAATAATCAGGTATAAAGTGACACCTTCCAGAGTGACCTGGCCAGATTGCAAGTCCATCACAGAGACACACAACCCTGCACACACACACATACACACACACACACACACACACACACACACACACACACACACACACACACACACACACACATACACACGCACGCGATTACTCACAAGCTCAGTTCTGAAATCTCCAATTAACCTAACAGGCTTGTTTTTGTAATCAAGAAAACAGGTGTAGTCAGAAAGCTGAAGCTCCAGAAAGACACAACTCAGATTTTAAATTCAGACCTTGCTGTGAGTTTGATCCACCTTATTATTCATACACCTTAAGTTTTCAGTGGAAATAAAGAAGAAGTACAAGGGTGTTAACATCTACTGGTTGCATCCAGAATCTCTTCCAGTCATGATGTCTCATCATGATAGACTGAAAAATCTAAAAATTTAAAGTTTTGATGTTTTCTGTTTTTTGTTTTTTTTTTTTTTGGCTCGGCTTTTTATTCCCCCCAACAGGCTGAAGGAGCACCTGCATTACTATTAACAAACCTAAATCTGTCTCTCTATAGGCTACCCCACTCCATCTCAACATCACTCATGAACAAAATACCTAAGAAGGTATTTATTTATGCTAACGTACTTTGAGGCGAAGACTTTAACCCCCAACCTGCGGGAGCCGCCATCTTTTTCCTGTTGAGACTCACGGCCTCAAACTACCATCAACATTTAAAACCACGTTACATCAGGAAACCCGAACCAGGACACGAGTATGGCTTCGCCTCACTTCGTTTTCCCGCCTTCAGAACCGCACATACACGCCCTCTGCTGGTGGATATGTGAATGTCTTTAAATAAATGCACATCACGAAAGAATGTCATTGTAACATTTTTATTTACCCCCTCGTTCTCGTGTGGCGTTGACAGATACACACACCAAGCACATTTCATCATCAGGCAATGTCGGACTGCTTTAGTAATGTTGTCGGAAACCAGCAGCGTTGTTGGGATCACAGCACGGCATACATTGAGTGCATTTATTGCATAAAAAAAAGAGATAGAGAAAAAAAGCATCCATATAAACAATAGTAGTGCAATTATACCCCACCCCAACCGAGGAGATCTCTTGATAGTCTCAGCTTGTATCTTATCAATACTAAACTTTATATTGCATCCAGAATTTAGGCCAGTGAAATAAATAATAGTAATAAAAACATTGTGCTTTGGATATGGAAAAAAATAGTTTAGTTACAATAGAATCGTTCTGCAATACAACTCAAATAAAAACAACAACAACAAAAAAAAAACAAGGATCTGGTTTATCCAAGGTTTTATCCTAAGAAGGTTCTGTGCTCTTGGTGTTTTATCAGGTGGAAGGTATTAATCTGCAACCTGATGTATTAGAAGTGTATGTCAGTCTCAGTGAAAGACATATCTGGTCCTGGATAAAAAGTGCATCATTTTAAAAACAGAGGATATCATAAATAAACACATGCTTTCTGAGCTGTGTACTGTGAAAAAAAACAAAACAAACAAACAACAAAAAAACAAAGAACAAAAGACTTTCTGTTGGTCAGAGTTTGCAACGTTTGCATGGAATTTAATACTAATCATTTACAGTATTTACAGCTTATTTTTTATAATGCATATGTAAGTGGTTATGTAGTTCATGTTGATTTGCTCATGTGAGGATGATCCTTGCAGCCCTTCTGATGCAACAGGAGTACAATATATGCCATGCACATACAATAGGTTATTTACATGAGTTTAGATGAACATTGTCTCCTAATAATTTCGAAGCAGTTGCACTGAGGTGGAAGTTAAGAACTGTGAGGTGTCAAACAAACGAACGAGGCAAATTTGGAGACAGACTGCACCACTGCATGGCTTGCAATTTCAGACTGAGATTCAGCTGAACATCTTCAGTAGTCACCATACTGTCTAAGGTCTGCCATGCTTATTTGACATAAACATGTCAGAAACGAACAAAAGTCTCCCTTCAGGACCTTTAAAATCTCACGTGTACAAAAGACAGCAGCCACTGGGCGAGTTCACAGTTTGTTGCTTTTCAGTGGTTTTACTTGCTTGAATAATAGGATAATTAATAATATTTCAAGATTATTTATTTATGTTAACACACAAGTGCCCGGTGGGTGAGTATTAAAGTGTCATTTCTTTTAGAGTTTAATTTAAAAATGATGGAAGATTAAGATACGATAAGATCTTGGAGATTTTTTTTTTTAAATGTCCGAAGCAGTAGTTAAACCTTCTCACAATATTTAAGAGGAGGAACAGAATTTAAGTGAAAACAAACAATATAGTAGGCAAAAGTCTTTACTTTAGTATTAATGCGGCTTAAATTTAGTCGTTAAGTACATTAATTGTGAAAAGGAGATTGCACTGTCTTGGATTTCTTGTCTGTAATGTGGTCCGCTCTGCACAGCTGAAACTTTTCTCTTTTTAAGGACAGAAAGTCTTCTATATTAATAGTAATCCACAAAACTGACACAAAGATCTAAGTTTCAGACGATTTGGCTTTAGTAAACACTCTGCTGAATGAATGACTCTAAACTGGTCTGGACATGGATTCTGAAGCATTTTCATTCAGTCAGATGGATCCAGTATTTGAGGAATACGCCTGTGTTGTGAGCAGTTCAGCCTCATATGTCTGAGCCACAGCACGACTTTGATGACCCATGAGCCAAAATGCTTAGTAATGCGGCACAGAGGCTGGAACAAGCAGTGAGGACGACAGCAATGGTCTTCGCTGCAATCGGTGTGCATAAAAATGTGGTCAGCAGCAGCAGAATGACTTTGACGAGGACTGTAGCTGTGTGTTTTCAGTCTTTAAAAGTGCAAAGCTGAACTAAAAACACACAAGTTGCGACAGAGTATCAATTGCCGTCAACTAAAGAATGAAGACATGAACAAAGTTTGGAGCTCAGTAGGTGTCGGCTACAGGTTTTTCCTCAAGGACTCAGATTGGTATCAGGGACAAAAACATCCTGACTGAAAATATCGACTTTCTAATCAACATGGACAAGTGTTTTACTTGCAGAGCTTCACCATTCAGTCCTAAATCCTATGAATGTCTTGTCACAATCAGATTTGATTTTATTCCTACTTAATTAATACAAGATTGCATGATCATCATTATGAAAAAAATATATAATTCCTTTCTGTGCAAATCTTAAAGCTTAATATCAGCAGCAAAGTACATTTTCATCAGTAGTGGTTAAATTTACACAAACTTGATTCTGCGTATCTCTCATTTGGACTTGTGTGAGAATATACTGTCTTAGGTTTAGTTCATGCAGAAATATTAGAAATTCACAAACTTAATCAATAACGTAACAATATAATTCTGTGAATAAAATTACCTAAAATATTGAATAAATATGAATAAATGTGTTGGTAACATGTTGAGCTTCAACCAGTGGAGTTTCTGGAAATGCAAAACACATTTTGGTCAGAAATGACAGACGCTGCTCCTCTGGGTTTAGCCATATTGCATCCAGAACCACCACTGACTACAGCTTCCCATGCATCATAAGTTCATTTATTTAATAAATAACATACCTATAAGTATTTGATGACTGTCATTGTTACACAAACATCTTTACTTTTTGGGGAGGGACAATGTGACTACAATCAGTGGATTAATTTATTTTAGATTTAAAACTAAATGTGACCAATTTCCATCTGATTTTATTAGTTAAAGGAAAAAGTTACAATCCCAGGGCTGGACTTCAGCTGCCTGCGTCTTTTACCGTAAGGACTCTTTCCTCAACCAACACACCGGACTTAACATACATTCGCCAGCAGTGGCAAAGACGTAGAAAACGTGTGCTATCAGTGTTTGTTATACATTATTTGCATAAAAGCTACATGTAGAGATATGCATTTGGTATACTCAGAGCAAATACATGTGTAACAGATAGTTGTATAGACTGTTTTAGTACAAGGGCAGACAGAAAGAAGAATCCTGGATAAACCAGGAGTGGAAAGTAAGAGGATAAAGGAAGACAAAATCGCAGTTCCCCCGCCCCACCCACCCCCCCCCCAAATGTGTCTCCATGCAAATGTGATACTGGAATGACTCTGACAGGAGCAAACGTACTTTTAAGGAAGCATTTTAGTTAAACATTTAAAATGGCAGCTCACTTAAAGCTGCAGACATGGAAGACATACATAATAGATTTTCTGTCACTCCTTGCACCCGCAAGGAAGCAAGGTGAATCAGACATTAAACCCTAAGAGCCCTGCACTGGAAACCAGCTGATGTGCTAACAGCTTTTCTGTGCCAGTGGTATCATGGACTTAACATACCTCAGCAGCCCCTTAGATGTGTGATGCATCTCCAGTGAGAGATGAATCAGCCTTTGTGTGCTTCAGACAGCTACAGACACTCATGGGCTGGCTCATCTTTCATGGATATTAGGGATTTTATTTTTATTTTTTATTTTTTCACCGTCTGAATTGGAGAAAGTATGACACGGGAGGATTGGTGGTAAGGAGGTGAACAGCGACTGCACTGTTCCCCTGGTTTCTGTAAACCGGTGCTTTTGCAGCGGCAGAAAGCGGCCCTGAGTTATCGGTTGACGGTGGGAGCAGGGATGCCTGGCCCCTGGGGCAGCAGTGAGGCTGCAGGTGGGTGCATCTTCCTCCCTCTGTGGAATATTTCTCCTCCTATCCCAGCTCACCACACTTCTGCTCTTTCACCCTTTTGCATGGACCCTGCTCTTCTCTTTGCTCCACATGTGGAGAAGGTGATGGCTGGCTTTGATGAGAGGAGGAACGCTGCTGCCCCCTGGTGGTCCCTGTTCTCCATGTCCTGACTGTTCTGACCCCAGCCGACAGCACAGGCTGCACCTGCAGAAAAAGAAACACACACACACACACACACACACGCACGCACGCACGCACACACGCACACACACACACAAATGTGCGTGTTTAGACAAATTCTTTAACCTTTAGTCCGGCTTTGATGAGAGAACTACTCTCATTCGTCCTCATTTGCTTTCCACAAGTTTTTGTTAAGTAACGTTTTCTTAACTAAAAATGTTACTAAGGAATTTCTGAGGAAGAAAATAAATCACTTGATGAAAAATCTTTTTAAGTAGGGTCTTGCATGCAGCGAATAATGATCTTGATTTAGATAAGAAATCATAGGGATCCAGTTGCAAAGCAGTTTTCTGGCATTTCAGGATCACTCCTGTCTAAAGTGTCTGGATCTTGGGTTGTTTTGGGAATTTTTCTGGGTTTATATTTTTGATCATTTGTTGCCTGTGTTTGACTTTAGTTCTTTGTTTAAATCAAATGAACATCTATTTCTGTCTTACTTTAAGTCAATCTGTTCTTAGTTATTTTAGTGAGATAATGTTTATAGTTTCTGTCACCCTGTCTCCCCTTGTGTTTACCTCTGTATTTCTGTAAGTTGTTTTGAAACTATTAAAACTTATTTCATTATTTGTCTCCAAGATACTGGCTTGCATTTTGGTCCAGCCTCATACATAAGCACAATAACAGAAAGTTTTATTTCGGTTCACTGTTACTTTGCATCTGTTATAAATTTTTGTGCAGCATCAACCTTTATTCTGAATTTTGGGACATTTATAGTGAAATCCATGAAGACAGATGTCTAACACATCACAGTCCTATAGTTCCTTTCTATGTTCTAATCACAGCTGCCATCTTGACCAGATAACAGATTTCTTATTGCAACTCCACAGGACCCTATTTAAAACAACTTTTTTTGGATGAATGAAATTATAAAATATAAATAAATGACACATGGTTTAACTCATAAACCCCCCGCCCAAAAAACATTCAAACAAACAAAAACATTATTTTCTGCTCACCTGCATCTGAGGCTGGGATCATTCTATCAACTCTTGAGTCTCTGAAAACTGTTTTGGACAAAAAAGGAGAGAAGGTGAAGCTAATTAATGGAACTTCAATATAAGTTTAACATTTTAGTCGGCTGTGTGTTTGTACCTGCTGACTGGAGTTGGCTGAAGGGGGGGTGACCATATTCTGGTCCTGTAAGGGATTAACTGGGGCAGAGCAAGGGAGATGTGTAGCTCGCCAGTAAATTTCCAGGTACTCCGCGAGGTGGTCGCAGGCTTCTTCCAGCTGATTCTCATCCAGGGTTACGTCAAACATCTCCTGAAGGACCAAAAGCACAAAAAGTACTTTATAAAACTCTCTTTAGTTTTGTTTCTGTGTCTTTTCTCACATCAGACACTGGAACTAGTGATGGAAACTAGTCTGTTGGATTGCTCATGTACATTTGGCTGTTTGCTTGTTAATGTGTGTGCTGTGCCTTTTTAAATAAAACAGATGGACTTAGATTGAAATGAAAACAGAGGGACATACAGGAGGACACTGAGCCAGCTTGTCTCCGGCCATCATCTGGACATTGAGGTGCTTGCTTTGGGACTTCCCTCGAGACTTTATCAGCCTCTGAAGAACCTGTAGGATGAATCAAAGACAATGATTACTTTTTTTTTTTAAGAAACATTGGTCTCACTAAATCAATTCAAATCAAAGCAGCTGACTGTTTACTTCCATATTAAATCAGACTGGTTCGCCATAAACCTGTTTTGATTGATCCTTTTTCAAAACACAATGCAGGCTTTACTGTACTTTGGGTGATGAAACTTTAACATAGACGATGATGGGAGCCAGAGATGTTTTGAGGAGCTGGGCTGGATGGTTGATGGTATCTGCATCCAGGACGACCAGCTGAAGAGACTTTGCCAACTCAAAGATCCTCTCTATCTCACTCTGGACTTCAGCTGAGAGCAAACCAGAAAAAAAAGAAAAAAACAAAAAACAACATTTACTGGAATCTATTTTTAACTCAAGAGTCAGTGGAGGTATCTATTCTTAGCTCTTATTGATCTCCATTCACCACCAAAAAGATTGAAGGCAGCTTTTCTCGTTACTTACCCAGACTAGAGCGAGTGTTGGATCTCTCCATTATGGCCTTCTTGTTCAGCACCGAGCGCTTTGCCAGGGACAGATCAGCGGTCACCCGTGTAATGGTGATCCTGAGGAAGGAGCGTCTTATCACATCTTATCCACTACCGTTCCATTTCAAAGGAGTGAAACTGTACTCTCAGGGAGCTAAAAATAATTCTTCATCATGCTGTATCCTAGCCACCATGAAACGTGATAGGCAGAACACCACAATGAACCCAGACACAGTGTGTGCAGCAGAGACAGCCGTGCTCACCTGTCGACAAATCTGTGCTTTAGGAAGTCAAACAAGGCTTTCTGCATCATGTCAGTCACCTATGAGAAACAAAGTGCAAAGGAGTCAGAAGACAATTGCTCTAATAACACAACGAAGACACAACGTATCATATCTTCGTCTGGTTTGTAAGGCTTTGTTCTCTTTCTCATTGCAATCACGTTCCAGATCGTTAGACGCTGGTACAAATATTGTTTTCACTGGACTGTAAATATATTCCTTGATTTTGTCTTTTAATTTTAGGCTAGTAGGCCTGCTCAAGTAAAAATAATAATTGTCAATAAATGTGAATTTTGTCTGAAGCTGTGAGAAATGGACCGCTTGAGGCTCTGGGGCTGTTCTCAGTAAGAAAAAGACATTTAACCCAAAAAACATGGACATCTACCCAACTAAAATGTGTTTTAGTTGAAAAAAAAAGTTAATGTAGTTAGTTACCATGGTAAGCTAATGTTATATGACTACATAATGTTACTACAATACATGTTTGAATAACTTAATGAGATACAAATAACCATACATGTAAATGAACAGATTTTATTGTACTTATTAGAAAGCTTTGGATGTTAGGTGGCCACATTCACTTCAGCAATGAGTTTCACCGTCATTACCTTGAAGCTCCACGAGTTTTAGCGTTGATATGTTACGGACAATTAATGGACATTTCAACTAAAGTAGGGACAACCCTAAAGCTGTAGTTCTAAAACAAAAAAAAATGTTTCAACGTGACATCATTCTGGATTTTTCTAAGGCGGCATCATCACGGTCTAATTTCCAGCAGTTGCAGAAAATATCGATGGCTTTTAGATGGCACTGCTCTTCCACTCTGACGCAGAGAAATGGAGTGACCACAAGAGGGGGTTCAGAGAGGAGAGAAAGGAGTTAATGTGGAAGAGCATCAAGGAGTGGCTGCATGCAATATGTACAAGTGAGACAAAGCGGAGAGAATGAGAACAAGAGGGAGAGGGAGGCAAGCTGGTGTTCACCACCGGAGCATCCCCGAAGCACATCGCACCACTGCAATGCATAAATATTTCACACACATGCACACAAACACAGACGGCTTGGCATGCAGTGTGCGAGATCACAGCGGAGAGATCAGGGCAGAGAGAAAAACACAGAGGCTCAGAAACACACCACTCGCCTTGCATTTCAACATACTCAAACACAGACTCATTCCATGCTGAAGGATTCAGAGGAGAGTCAGCAATGTGTTTTTATAGGTTTCATACACAGTGCGACTGTCTGTGATGTAATGTTCTAATACGAACTGAGTTAGGATATATGAGGAGACATATTGGTTTAGCTGATCTGAGAGGCAGCAGTCTTTGGAGAATGTGACTCCAATGTTTAGTATCGCTGTTCATTGGATAATTCTGGATAAACAACCAAAAAAAAAAAAAAAAAAAAAAGAAATCCCACTGGATCTGAAAACCCAGTCCATTTTTGACTGAAGCAACATTCCAACAGACTGAGCTCAAACACAATTGAATGTGTCTGGTACATTTCAGGGTTACAGTTATTTTGGTGTTCTGCAGATGATTTATGAAGCGTTGCATACATTTACATGGAAATGTATTTATTTTTTTGGTACCCCAAACAATGCCTCTTCTTTAAATTTAAAGTGACAAATTACACATCTCTTCTAGGTTGAACACAGTGGCTAGAGGACTTCTAAGTAGTAATCCACAATTGCATCTTTCCTATGGGAAAAAATATATTACAGAGGCCAATTTCTGTAAACTACTCTACAAAATAGGAAAGACAACAGAACATGCTACTCAAATTGTGCAGATTGTCTGCGTCATTCTTTGGGTCGATAATGGGTGCAAGAAAACTCTCAAACGGCCTGTAAGTTAGTTGAGGGATTTGTTCCTTTATGGCAAGTGGCAACAAGTGGTTTCGTAGTTGACAACTTCAAGAACTCCAAAACTTGAGCTCTGAGAGAGGGAGTCCTTAACCTCACTTACATCAGAGCAACTATTTCTAAAACCCTGTTTCTCGATCTGTGACAGCAAAGCCTTACAGGTTGATCGTATAAGTGTTTAAAGCAATGCTACAGCACCGTTTCTCCAATTTAATAAGTATGCTTCACCACCTATCTAAATGGAACATTTATGAGATGCATAGTCTACAAAGGCCTGCATATTTTTGTTTTGCTCACTGCTTGTTTTAATCTTAATAAAGTCTTTTGTAATGAAGGCGATAACGTGAACTGCAAAGTCAGTGTTGCGAAAACGTCCCAACTGGGAGTCATTGACGTTGTAGTTTTGAAGTCTCAAGATGTCTGCCCTATTTTTCTCTCTAACAGCTTTTGCACAGTGAAAGCAGATAACTCAGTGGGTAATCAACTCACTTCATAGCCTTTCAGTGAAGGGCCCACCAGCACCACGGGCCTCATGGAGGGAACCACGTCATAGGGAGGAACATGTTCCGTCTGCAGAGGTCACAAACGCAGGCAGGGGGTGGAGGACGGGAGAGCACAGAATCGCTGAAGTGAATGGAAACACACTCCAGGAGATAATTTGTTAAAAATTGGTTGGCTGTGCACTCAGTAGCAGAGTATGAATTGCAAAGTAAAAGAAAATAAAAAATACAAAGAGGCAAGAAAGGAAAAGGACAAACATACCTGTTTCTGCTTCTGTTTGGCTTTTAGGATAAATACAATTAACATTAAACATGATTTATGAGGAAAAAAGCAGAGGATACAAAGCCATAAGTAAATAAAATACCCAGAGAGTCCGTGTTGGATGGATGGCTTTTACATTCAGGTAAAAATATTAGGGTCCATGTGCATTTCTAACAACTCTGAACGTACAATATCTAACATAAATTATAAAACAATATTGTAAAACACCAAGTAACGAAACCAAGCAAAAACAGCTAAAAAGACATTTTAAAACTTTCTCTAAAATGTAAGAAAAATTTTGACCCAACAGTTGTTCCCTGCTAAATGGGCTAAATTCATGGAGGGTCACTATGAGAACAACAGAGGATGGGAACATTGCTACTCAGTATTCTAAGGAGTTTGTCTTGTTTAAACCTCAGACGTGTAGTTTAAAAGTCCTAGCTTAGACAGAATATTGGATTAGCATACAAGTATATAGGATTCAAAGAGGTTTCAAATGAACATAGACTTGTGATTGTATCGGATAATAGTTTATAAGCTCTGAACATGTTGTCAAAATGGCTGCCAACATGGTCATCCAAGCAAGTTTATCCTAAAAGCAGATCACAAGGATGCTAAAAGAAGACTCCAAAAACTCTAACATGTCATCATGAGACCAGCAGGCTCTTGCAGAGATGGTCCATTTACAGATCTATAACGTAAATATTGAGTTCTGTAGTTTTCTGTGAAGTTGCCGGGTGTGATTAAGCTGATCATTCGTCACAATTAGAAAATGGTTCTTAACCAAAAAAAGTGACTTTCTACTAGTTTGTGCAAAATCTTTGTTTCACGCGAGCAAAGACTTTATCAAGTCCAGAGGACCCCAGAGTCATTCTCATGAATGTCATTCCAAATGTTATTTCCTTTCATTGGCGTTATTTTAAAACGAGCCTTTTCACTACTGCATATATAAATCTGACCTATGGGGATCACCAAGTTCCAGCAGACGAGAAACGAAACGCAGCTCTTCCTGTCCCCCTTACCTGCAGATGGAGGGGTGGACCTCCAGCCTCCCGATGATGCGTTCCCTCCTTTCCTGCAGAGCGACATAATGCAAAACTTTATTATGCGTGATGAATCCCCTCAGGAGGCAATTTGGAGAGCTCCAAAAAAAGCTCAACACATGAGCAAGAGCTATTTATAGCTTTGAAAAGTTTTCAGTGTGTACTGCAGAGCGAGCTGGTAAAAATCAGGGCAGAGAAACTCAGAAATACAGAGTGGCAGCAAACAAATCCACGAGGGCCGTGTGTGTTTTGACCTGGCAGCTGCTTTTTGTTCTTGTTTTATCCTCATGGCCTCCAGTTTCACTGGGCTCGGGATAAATGTAATGTCTGCCCCTTCTTTCACTAGCCGACCAATCCACCAGTCATTGTTATATTTCTGCAGGAAAGGAAATTGCACAATGGCTTAACATTATATCTAAAGATTAATTTACCATGGATTGTTGTCATGTTGAGTTTGAATGTTTCCTACCTCTTTTATGTGCAGAAAGTCTTTGGTTTCAAAGTTGATAGCAGCACCTTGGACCGGACAATCTTCATCAAGGGCCCCACAGTAACTCACATTGGTTTTCACTGCAAATGCCACCGGCTTGGACTGTTGACGACAAGTATGTGAAGCAGTTTCCAGCAGTCCTTTGGGCTCCATAGACGTAGAAGACTTAACACCAAAGTAGAGTTCTGGTACTACTGATTTTTAAGGGATTAACATAAATTTGAGCCTCTTACCTTGGCTCTTTCCAGCTGCAGCTGAGCCTGGCGCTCGGCTTCACGCCGAGACGCCTCCTGGTCTTCCTCCAGGGACAGGTCGGAATCAGAGGGTCGACTAGCGTAGGAATCAGCTGAACCCTGGACAGGGAGAGAGAAAATGTAAAAAAAATAAAAATAAAACTCTCAGAGGTGACCTGAAGGAAGAGATGAACCCGTTTCAATGCAACATCCGGCAGGAATTGCTTATAATTTTATTAGAGTAACAGGAAAATAACGAATGTACCGCTTCACACAGATAATCCGAGTCCTCCATGCCTGTCCCATCGTATACCTGTCCCTGCACCTGCTTGTCCTTTCTTGTAGCTTTCCAAAGCAGCCCTTCCCGTGGGAACATGATGTTCATGAGTACTGCAACACTAACAACAGGCACAACCTTCCCTTTTTATCTGCTTCAACATGTATTGGAAGAAATCCAGTCTGTGCCCAAAAAGGTTGAGTGTAAAAAAAAAACACTATTTGGCATTTTATAGTTTTACTGTTTTTTTTTTTTTTTTTAATGGTTTCAGTACAAAAATTCTTTGTGAGCCAATAAATAACCTTTGCAAGAAAGAATAAAGGACAATAGAAAGTGCTGGAGAGATCCTGAGATCTGTCCCTTTATATTGATTAATAATTAAAACACAAACCTCACCTTACTCATCCTCTCACACCAACATCATATTTAGAAGTGAGCAAACTTATAATAAGCCAAATAAAGTATCTTAAAAGGTTTATTTGACCCTTTTCGTCACGTCTGGCTCACGTTGTGCCTCTTCCCTCCTCCTGTTCAGCTGCAGCTCTTTGATACCGCCAAGTGCCCCCAAAACAGTTTGAGCAAAAATCTAAAGCAAAGGATTTTGGAATTATTTATATATGAGAGCCATTTGTAGATGGAACAGAGTCCATTAGAAGAGAGGAAAAAAGGGACTTTATTCAAGATAAAAATGTTCTGCCTTGTTATTTTTGGCATGGCTCAAATCCCAAAGATCTGAAGGAAATCACCTCATCGTTCATCATTTTTACCCTGCATAAAAATGATGAACGAGTAAATCTCCTAAAGCTCTTTGCCTTGACCGCTCTGTTTGTAACCATTAAAAGGATTTCCAACTTAGTTATCCTCGAAGGTTTGACCACTTTCATCAGAAATGACTGATTTAGTTAAAACCAACAACTTTCCTAGGCATATTCTTGAAACGCTTATTTGAGGACATGCCAAGGTTTTGAATAGGCCGTTGCAGTAGTCTGCCTGGTCCATCCCAAAGCTGCTTTAGACGTGTGTTTGAAATCACTGTTCAAGTGAAACAATCACTTAGAAGAATTTGTACGTAGCACTCCTTTGTTACTCCACAAATATTGAATCACTACAGCTAGCAGAGAAGCAGCCCCTCAGAATGATTCTGCTGCCACCATGCTTGACAGTTGACATTGTGTTCTTAGTTTTAAAAGTATTTGTTTGTTTTCTTTAAAAGATATTTATTGCCATCGTGGTCAAATAGTTCAATCTTTATCTCAGCTGAAAATTTCAGATCAGCTTTAGGGATTTAATTTTGAAACAAGGACTTCTTTGTTGGTTGGCAACCTCTGCATCCACAGACGAGAAGAATTTGTTTCACATTAGTCATGGTTGCACATCTGGAAAACCTTTTGTCTGAACTGATCACCGTCGACTCTGTAATTGGTTAGAGCTTCCTCAAGTTGTGGAAATGTACAAATATAGTTTCCAGATCTTTAATGAGTTCGTTGGCTTTCCCATTTTCCTGAGGATTGCAGATGAGGGTTGATGAGTGCGCTCCAACAAATCCCCCCTCCGCTCACTCTAAACCAGGGGTTCTTCAGAGGTGGGCTATCCTGGTCCTCAAGGGCCAGTGTCCTGCAACTCTTACATGTCTCCCTGATCCAACACACTTGAATCCAACAGCTGAATCACCTCCTAAAAGCAGTCAAGTTCTTCAGAGTCCTGCTAACGACCTCATTATTTGACTCAGGTGTGTTGAAGTAGAGACACATCTAAAAGTTGCAGGAGACCAGCTCTCGAGGCCTGGAGTTGCCCACCCCTGGCCTAGGCAGTCAGGTCCTTGTTGACAAGTTAAATATCTAGAGGATCCACAAAAACTTAGCTGAAAGTGTGAGCCTGAATGTTGAATTTTGACCTTGTGAATTAAATAAAAAATACAAAATGTTAAGAATAAACCCCTGATTATTTCATGAATAGCAAAATTAACTAAAGTATAAAGAGTCATTGCTGATGAATGATGTGTGTGTGTTTCACAGACAAACATCCATCCTTTGTCTTTACACCCTTGTCCCTCAGTGGGGTCAGGAGGGTTGCTGGTGCCCATCTCCAGCTAACGTTCCGGGCGAGAGGTGGGGTCACCCTGGACAGGTCGCCAGTCTGTCGCAGGGCAACACAGAGACACACAGGACAAACAACCATGCACACACACACTCACACCTAGGGTCAATTTGGAGAGGCCAATTAACCTGACAGTCATGTTTTTTGGACTGTGGGAGGAAACCGGAATACCTGGAGAAAACCCACGCATGCACAGGGAGAACATGCAAACTCCATGAAGAAAGACCGGGGCTGGAAATCAAACCCAGAACCTTCTTGCTGCAAGGCAACAGGTCTACCAACTGCGCCACTGTGCAGCCCACAGACAAACATGTTCAGGTAAAAAATAATTACTTGTTACGTTGAAAGGAGATAATTTATCACACTAACCAACTTTACTCTAAACTTTTAACCATAAAATTTGTCTTTCTCAAGATGTTTTAGCTCAGGTAACCAGGTGAGTTGTGCCTTCTATTTTCTTTCTTTGGCTTTGATATTCATGAGTATTTATTCATTTAGGACTGCTGTATCCATGGTTACTGAAAATGTAGGTAAAATGTGTTAAAAGCTTTTTAAATAACTTCATTTTTGACTGTAGTAGCATACTTCTAAAACAATACAGCATTAAATTTTGAGTATATGATAAAAAAAATATTTCAGAATTCCATTGGTTACAAAAACATGCAGCTTTTTACAGTTTTTTTGTTGATTATGCGTGAAAACTTAAGGGTATACAGGTGCAAACAACACACAATGAATCTGGTTATGCTAATATTCCTGCATTCAGGTGCACAGGGTATGGGAAACCATGTGTATCAAAAACACATTGTGTGTTGTTTGGCTGACAAATACCCATCAAGTATTCACATGTAAACAAAGCAAAAGTAACTCATCAACATTGTCTTGCTTATGTGCAAGCAACGCGTCAACAGTGCATCCAAGTTTCTAGTGGTCTGGTTTAATCGCTTTTGGTCTTCCATACAAAGCGAAATTCAAATGCAGGGATACATAATACAGTCAGTTTCAGCAGCAAATAGGCTTTAAAATGATGTGTAAAAGCAACATCACACATCACATTAGGTATTCAAAGCTTCAGCATATAGTCCACACAGGTAGAAATAAACACAACTGTCAGACTATTAAATCTTTTACAAAAAATTTAACATATGCCAAGATGCATATGTTCAAGGATTTAGGGACTATATTAATCGTTTAGTCCACAGATATGTTACTTCATGAGCTGTTAGAGGTTTGGAGGAAACATACTGATAATGAGAAAACCCTCACATGCTGGAAATCCCACCAGAGACTGAAACACGAGATGATGACGCTGCAGCAGTTATAGATCTCCACCAGCAGAGGGCAGCACATTCATATCACTAACAAGTAAGACAGACAGCAATGCATGTTTGCATGTTTATTTTCACGACACTGGCTGAGTTTGTGTTTAATCTAATGGGTTTTACTAAGACTCTGTAATGCAACAAGTAAAAATGGTGGTCAGACATATAAGTAGAATATAAATAATGGCACTTTGTTGTTGAGTATCTATCATAATTTTATGAAACACATGCAAAGCCACAGGTATAGGCTTAGCTGAAACACTGACAAAAACTGGAGCTTTAATAGAGTAAAAAAGGAAAAAAAAAAGCTACAGATAGTAAATTAAAACATGAGCTGAAAAATTACAATACTGGCATATAAAAGAAGACAAAAATGAGCAAAGCAGGACAGATGGTACGGTCTTGAATAACCACAGTAAATTTAGAACAATTATTATGGCAATACATTAAAATAACACTCACAAAAACAGAGAAAATGAAAAATAAGGTTAAGGATACACAAAATTACTAAAACATAACATAAACAATATAAAACTTAGCTTTATGCCGCTTGTGACATCCAATGAGTGTTCAAAAACAAAACGGTACAAATAAAAGGATAACTGAAAATATTATAATAAATAAATAAATAAATACAGACAGACAGACAGACAGACAAAGACACATATTTATCCCAAGGAGGTTGTACATGTTCCAGGATATCAGCAAGCTGTACAACAGTGGTATGTGCAATTTTATGCCTGTAATCTCTTTCAGTCCAGATGTACTGACCCTCAGTGGGATAGGAGCCACACGGCTCTCTGTCGACTCAAAACACATTCCTAGCTGAGAGATGGACTTTTAAAACAAACTATTGATCCAAATTGATGATGTTCAACAGATGGGCCGCCCAGTGAGTCGCAATCCCAGTGAAATGCTACAGTTCAAGCTGAACACAGTAAGCGTGATAAAACCAGTTGCATGTGTTCGGTGCAGCATGTCAACATTGGGTGAAGAACAGGGGGGAGGTGAAGGAGAGACACAAGGGGGGAGATGCAGGCAAAGTGACTGAACCCGTGCACACTTCTGCCGAAACAGCGGTGAAGTCCTCTGAATGTCTCTGAGCAGCCATTTAGAAGACTCGTGGACGAAAAAGCTGAGTTTGCATGCAGGGAGATTGTCCTCTACAGAAACGGAGGCAGCGTTAGGAGCGTACCTTGTTGATCAGTCCTGTAGCACTCGAGTCGGAGGCAGACATGATTCTGCTGCCAGTGCTCTCCTCTCCCCATGGCACAGAAAAACAGCAGAAACCTCCTCCCCTCCGGCCGTGGTTACAGTGAGGGGAGCACAGCGAGAGAGGGAGGCAGAGGGAGGGAGGCGCGCTCAGGATAAGTGCTTCACAGCCATTGCTGCGCTGCCTCAATACTCATTTCCCATGGAAAATTGATGCTCTGACTGCAGCACTGTTTTGTGTACACCCGTGGAAATCTTTACATCCTAGACGTGTCAGGAAAAGGAAAGTCTCCTCATGTTTCTATTGCACAAGTCGCTCCCTCATAACTTAGGTTTCACAAAAGCGCCATAACTGTTAAGGTTCATATGGAGTTGAATCATTTCTACACCAGAAGGTCAAGAGATGCTAAGTACATGCATGAAGAAAAGGCAGGCTTGCATCTGCATTGTACCATTGAAATTTTGAAGTACGAGGTACTTCAAAATATTTTGTGTGGGGTTAAAAAATGTGAAACCACCTCAAAAACAGAAAATACAACAAAAGTAATGAAGAAGAGTAAAGTTCAACATAATGAGAAAGAAATAATGTTTTCCATCCTAATTTAATGGATCCAACTGTTTCTGCATACCTCGGGTTTTCGAGGAGGTTGTTCCAGAGCATTTAGGAACTAAATGCTTCGTCTCCTGTTTAGTTTTAGTTTTGAGAACATTGAGTGGAGATCATATTTAAAGACCTGAGGGATCTATGTGGTTCATACCTGACAAGCAGCTCTGAAAGGTTTTTAGGCTTGAGGACATTCACTGCTTTATAAACCAAAAGCAAGATTTACTTTTCATGCCTGACTCCAGGTAGACAGACTGACCTAACATCATCCATTTTCCTGGTTTGGGTGACGATCCAGGCAGGCATATATGGGATGAGCTGCAGCTGCCTGCCTGATTTTTCAAAATGATCTTTCACTGAGATCTGTGATACAATAACTTACCCACAGAACATGGCAACCAGTAATAAACTTTGTGTGTATGTTAATTTTGGTATGAGTACACATCACACCTATAGGCGTTTTTCCTGGTCTGTGATTTTTAGTCTCATTGAGTCAAATCAATAATTTTAGTCTTTTCTTCATTCATTTGGAGACATTTTGCATCGTCCACATGTAATGTGCTGAAATAGAAACAAGAAGTGATGTAATCAGAATTCATATGTTAACTGTATTTTTTATAAAATTTAGTTATTGGATATTGGTCCCAGTTGGAGCTTTGAGGAACCCAACATTTATCTGCTTTGGATAACACAAAGCTCTGCTGTGCAAGATAAACTGGGCCAAATTATTTCCAATTTATCAGTCAGTGTGTACTCAAGCACACCACTGTTATCCACTAATACCAACAAAGATCATTTAGATGCCACAGTGTTAAGGTTTATTATCTTTTCAAACCTTTACCAAAGTTCTACAGGAAGCACAGCCACAAAATGCTTCAGAAACAAACTGTGGATCCAGTTCAAGGTTAGTGACTCATTTTTACAGGATGAAAAATAAAATAAACTAGGTTTAATGACATGGTTGAGGATACGCAAACAGGGACTCATGGAGAGCAAACTGTCTGCCTGCCCTGCAACATCCTACTGACAGAAAGGTGATGCGTAAGTCTACAAATCAGAAATGCGGTGGTGAGTCAAGAGACAACCATGTTGAGTCCATCAGTAGTGGTAATAAGCCAGCAGAGAGGTATCCATTATGGAAAACATCCTTACAGTTCCAGGCCGCCTGGCCCAGGCTGCATGCCTGCTCGTCTGGTCGCCTCAGGCACTGAGAGACCCTCCGCTTTGGGGTCCACGCTGGAAAAAATACACTCCTGCACAGGCTCTAACCCTCATTCAACTTTGACTACTTATGAATTAAGTGCACTCTAGCAAGGCTTTTAGTAGAAAATATCTCAGGGCGATACATTTCTGCGTGGCTTTTCAAAATTAAAGGGAAGCGAGCAGGCAAGCACTCACGCACACGCACACACACACACACACACGCACCCCCCCCCCCACACACACACACACACACACAGCAGCAGCAGCACATTATTATTGCAACAACTCGCCTCGCAGATCCCTCTGGATCAGAGATGATATGGTGGCTATATTTTCATCATTAGTGTATCAGTATGCACAAGGCAGCAGGCAGTGGCCAGCAGAGGCAAAAATAGAATGAATACAAAGGAAAAACAGAAAGTGGGGCAACACAGATTTGAAACACAAGTGATTAGTTTAAAAAAAAATGTATCTATCTTTCTGGTGCTAATTATTCCAAGTATTTTCAGCTATTTACGATGAGTGACAATAGTGGCAATGCTACAGCTAATTTATTAGAACAGAGGATGACAGGTTTGCAGGAGACTTTTCCCTTTTTTGTGTGTTTTGTCTTTGCTGTTCAGTGGTTCTAAATATAGCTCTCCTCTGCTTTACTTACACTCCTCCTACCGCCACAGACTGGGGGCCAGCAGTGGGGAGAAGATGGCTGAGGATTGTCAAAGTTCACTGAGTTTTCATGAATGCCTCCAAGTAGGAGGAAGCAGATTTGAGGTCGGCTCAGCTACAGTTGTTCTGAAGCCGGATTGAGTGAGAACTCAATGAGAACAGACAAACCCAGAGACATTTATGCCGACTATGGAGGTGGGATCCTCTTTTGAAATAGGCACAGTGAGCAAGGTGGACTTAAAAAAAAACAAAAATCTCATGGTTACCATTACAAAACATGTTTTTTCTTTCGCTTGTATGAGTCTGTTGGTGACATACTGCTGAAAACGACGACTTCTGATGAAATGTTCTGGTTTGTACAAAAGTTCAGACTTATTTAAACTAATATTGTTGCGACCTAAATATGTTTTGTTTTGTTTGCACAATAGGATTTATATATGCTTCTATGCAAGTGTCTCTTTAAGGACTATGAGCTGGTAGTATATAAAATATAACATACTATATATTACCTGTATTAGATAAGTCTCTTTGTTTCTTTACTTATTATTAATCCAGATTAGTGGGTCCCAGAAACTAGTCCTGGAGAGGCAAAGATAACTCCAACCTGAAAAATAGCACAGAGGATTATGCTATTTCATGAACTTTCAAACTCTGGGTGGGCACTGTATGTCGTCCAAAGAGTCATTTTTGGTCTCAATTTTAACCAAACGTAATGTGGTCTAAAATAACAAAAATAAATAAATAAATAAATAAAACCAGCCTCTGTTATTATTTTTCTATTTATATAAATGGTCCTTTCCACTGCATTTTGGGCCAATTGTTGGGAGTCACATAAACATAAATTATGTTTATGTTCATAAACATTTTCATAAAATCTAGAGATCCTATGTGTAGATGTAACAAGATGACTTAATAAAAATTATGGTAGAGTGGTGTGTCAGGCTAAATCTGTTGGAGTGGCCCAACATGAGCACATATTTCTCCAAGCATTCAGCTCCTCCTTTCACAATCAATTCATGGCCGTGAAAATGTGTTGTCTGGAAGCAATTTCAGATCTTTGCACTTACAGCAGGGCAGCAACAACAAACACTCAAGAGTTAATTTTTCCTCAGTCATCTCTGATTGTGTATTATCAGATCAAACACTGACAACTAAAATCCTTCTCCAATACAAAGCGTCTAAACACAAAAGATGCAGCATTTTCAACCAAAAAGCCACTGACGAACAGAGAATTTTGTAAAAAAAAAACAACAAAAAAAAAAACATTACATGCTTTGATGGACACATGAGAATATTTTTTTGTTTTTCTCTTGAATTGAAAACTATTACCACAAACAACAACAACAACAAAAAACTACAGAAAATGTGATACAGTGAAAAAGAAATTTTAAATTGACAGGTCCCTGCCAAAAAAAAAAAAACCCTCAATCTGTGTACCTTAAGTTTCTTCTCTACATCAGAAGACCACTTTTCATGCATGTGCACTTGTGAAAAAATCCCTAAATCTAGCTTGCATGCAGCAGCAGCAGCAGCTGAGGCAGCATCTCTGACAGAGGTGCATGTTTCAGAGCCTCGCAGGGAAGAGTGCAACCAGAGTAGGGCAGAGCGGATCAATACCAGAGCCACCCAGATTGATACTCCACACTGTCCTCAGCAGCTCCACCCTCCTCCTGCTCTAATGTAACTTCACAATACGCTCTCCCTGCAGCCATTTTACTTCCAAGTGATGACTAATTTATAAATGTGTTTTAGTATATATATTACTAGGATCTTGTAAAATAGGTAGCTGGTCACAAAAGCACTACAGACGGGTATGACGGTAGAGAGACGTTTCTTATCTCAGACAGGTTGAGGAAGAGAAGCTTGGATGCGATGGAGGAAGTGGAGCAGGATGAAGAAAATCTGGTCAGAAATCTTTCTTCTTCAATTCACTGTCAAATGCTGCCTTGTTGACTACACTGCGCATTCGTAGCCTCCTCTACTCCTCAGGGGATCCCTCAAACTGACTTCACCATGCTGCTTCAAAGCAGAGCCTGAAGCTAACCCACATAGAGTCTGTCTACCTGGAGAGCAGGATTCCAGTCAAATGCTTAATTAAATCACACGTTTGTTCAGCGCTGACCTGGTTCGGGCTCTGGGTTTGAGTCAGGCCTAATTGGTGCGTCTTGACTCGTGGGCTGAGCTAACTGTGGGAATGTCAGCCTTATTAATATGCAATGAACGCCCTACATATTCAACCATTCCAGCTCTTACCGATGGACCTTAAACATTTTCTGTGCACGCACATTTTCTGAGTAACGATGTTGCTGGAAAGGAAATGGATAAATGGATAAAACTGCAGTTTGATTGCAGAGGTACAAGTGTTGTTTATCTTAGTTTATAACACATAACAACATATGTTCCCAGTTCCTGTATAAAACCCCCTTTTTTTGCTGTAATTGAGCTTTTTGGTCATCTCAGCATTGCTGCTTCATCAAATTTAATCAAAGCTTGCACACTTATGTACCAACACACACACACACACACACACACACGCACACACACGCACACACACACACACACAGAGCACTTTGCTCCTCACGGGACAGGCTTTTAGTGCTCTGTCTCATGCAGTATTTAATTGACCTCGCACAGGAAGCCTAACATTCCCAAATGCACTCCTTCCCCCCATTGCCGGAGAAAACACGAGCCAGTGCCCCCACAGCTTCCCACCGCTGCTCCCGTGCCACACAACTGCTCTCCAAATGCCCTTTTCTGCTTTAGAGCAACTCAGACTTTTCTACGGAAATGTCAGTGCCGAGGGCAAGGGATTTGGATGTGCATCACATTTGGTCGAATCACATCAGAATTACGCTGGGCGTCGCTTTCTTCAAAATCTCTCAAACTTTGAGGCTGGAATTTTTAAAAAGTAGAGTTTACGACGTGACAAATTTCTGATTCACAAACATCTAACCAGGCATCCTTCAAGAAAACAATTGTGGATGTATTCTCCGGCTTTGGTAGGTGTCTCAGCAGTTGCCGGATCAGATTCTGAGGAGATAGCAGTACTTACTCAGATGGAGGTAGGAGAGCACTCTCCCCGTGTCTCTGCCCTCTCTGCTAGTCAGTCATGGTGTGCGCTCTCTCTTGGGTAACAATGAAGTGTACTGTAGCGTGCTGGTAAGCATTCTATCCCTCTCTCTGTCTTTGCACCCCCCTTCCTTTTCTCCACCACTCTCGGCTCTGAGTCTCTTGCTACGTCACTGAGGCGCTCTCTGCTCAGCGCATCATCCTCCCCACCCTTCTCCTCCACTCCCCTACTTGCAATAAACTCTCCATTTTTCGTCCAATGGGGCTGTCCAGTGACAATGTGTCATGAGTTCATTCACGACTCCGTCCTGATTGACAACAGCACAGCGTATTACAATCATGAGACGCTCAAGTGGCTGTTTCTGACAGAAATTTCAATCCACTCCACCTCGTATTAATTAGGGTGTTGTTTCAGACTCATTTGAACTTTTCCTTTTACCTCCCAGAATGATGACATGATAAGAAATTTCAGCAATTTGTGTGCACTGATTTTTTCTTCTTCTAATTCCACAGATTGTCAACTTGAGGTTTGGGTAATGCGTGGAGATGGGAAGTTACGTTTAAAATGCCGACAGCCACCATCTGTGTGACCTCACAAAACCAACACGTTTTAAGAGATGAGGAAAATCTCCAGCAAGGCCGAGATCCATAATTAATTTGAGATTGTCGCGGGAAACAGAGAGAAAGAAAAAAATAAAGACGGAGAGCAAGACGGATAAGGCACCCCCTCAAATTCAGCGTGAGCAGAAGATGCGAATAAAATATGAATGAACGAAGGAAGTTTGGAAAGTTAAACTTCACTCTGCTTTGCACTGAGCAGGAGAAAAGCAGAGCGAGAGAAAGAAGGGGAGAGAGGGAGAGAGAGAGAGAGAGAAAGAGGAATAGAGAGAGAGACAGGAGCTTTAGGAGCTGCAACCAAGCATTGAGTGCAGATGTCTGTCAGGCTGTCCCAAATGAAGCGCCTCTGTGGGCAGAGATGCTGCTGGTGCATTATGGATGAGGGGATATTTTAAGACACTGGGGGAGCTGCCTTTTGATTTTTGAGCAGAAGGAGATGACACCTGACTGCTGCCAAGCCCTTTCGTGGCGCATGTTCAGCCCTTGATAGGCTCAGACATGCAGGTACAGAATGTGATCTCTGCTTGAAGCACATAGAGCAAGAGGCGGGAGGAGGTAAACAGACCTGGAAACCACTGAAGTGACTGCAAGAGTCTCTGAGCATCACTTCAAACGCAGCATATTTCATGACGTAATGGAGATAAAATTATTTAAATTTACATAAAAAGGTCTAGATAATGAGGACAAATATTTTCAGTAAATACAGAAACAATTCTCCACTAGGTTATCTTTGAATTTATTATGCAGGTTGTTATACTAACAAAGTAATTAGTTTGAAATGGTCAAGGTAACATGCAAGAAACATGCGATGACAGGTGAGTGTCATCCAGATGTGAAATGTAACATGACATGTTTGACATACATAAAGCTCATGAGATTACATGTGAAGCCCAGGGGAAATCCGTGGAATAACATGAAGCAGAGATGTGAACTTCAGCTAAAAATGAACACATTTCTATTTACTTTGCTTCAGCAAAGGTACTTCAAACAACAGCTAATGAAAGGCTGAGCGCAAAATTACAAATGTGGAAAGTTTTTCCATGTGTGTTTGAAACACGGATGTTGGAAAACGTTGACATGTGAAACATTTTCACCAGATGTGTTAACATGCTAAACTATTACATGTTTAGCATGTTGTAGTTCAGTAGCATGTTTAACATATTTAGGAGAAACTTCCACATGTTAAATGTTTTAGCCCATGTGTTTCATATTCAAAAGAGTCTTTCACATCTTATGCTTATTGGTATGATTATTTTTTTCCTGTGACTTTTGTTTTAAATACATTCAGAAGATGCGATCACATGTTTACAACCATATAAATGTTTTCTGTCAAGTTGGACAGAGTAAAACTGAAAAGCAAAAAAAAAAAAAGAAGCAAAAAACTGGATTGTTTTCAGGACCTCCTTAGATGATCTCATCAAAGTACAAACTCAAGTGAAATAATTTTATATTTTCACATGCTAAGCAGTCCAATGAGTACCTTTTAGTTTTAAAAATAAATCCTACCTCTGTGAGTAGGTCACACAGAGCATACCGCAGAGACTCTGCAGTTTGCCTAACACAAAAAACACCGAAGCAAAGGATGGACCTTTTCCAAGTTGGCAGCAGGGTAAGGTCATCGTTGGTGACTTTTTCGTCACCTTTAACACAGTCCAGGCCCTCTGGGGGGGAAACAAGCTCACAGAGATGCAGATGGATGCCCTGATGGTGTCTACCATGGTGGATTATCTCAGCACCAGGATTTAGTTTTCAAACCGCAAGCATCTGTGCTTTGACTTTGAAAATGATACAGCAGCTTTTTGTGTGCTATGAAGAAAACCAAGAATCTATAAAATAATAGTAAAGATGTTTTGTAAAAAAAAAAAAAATAATAATAATAATAATAAAATAAATGAAAATTAAATCTGAAGCAAGTGACTAAGCTCAGAGTTTCAAAGGAAACACTAAAAGATGCAACCTACTAAAAATAAGATGAAAGGTCTTTTGAGGAGCGAATTGTTGCATTGTTGTTTCATCATATTGTTGTGCAGATGATGTGGTTCTTTTTATTCTTTATTCAAAAGTTTAAAGTATGTCTAATCAGA
Organism: Poecilia reticulata; assembly: GCF_904066995.2. Lineage (NCBI taxonomy): Eukaryota > Metazoa > Chordata > Actinopteri > Cyprinodontiformes > Poeciliidae > Poecilia > Poecilia reticulata. The sequence continues at coordinate 15,949,134 of NC_088836.1, forward strand.
GCCAGCCTGAGGTAAAACTGCCCATGGCCCCCTGCTGGCCTGAGGGCCCAAGAGATTCATACAGGACAGGTTCCCACATGCATCACAAACTGTGGTAGTGTGTGATTGCACTGTGTGCAAAATGGATGTTGTGATTTACTACTATTGCAATTTTTTTTATTTTTTTTTACGTATTTACCTGCAAATTGTTCTTTGCTGTCTGCAAAACCAAATTGCCTCTTTGGGACAATAAAGTTGCTACTCTAGTTCTTTGTAATGCCTCAGTGTTGCAAAAAGTTTCACTATATGGAAATTTTCTGATCTGTACTTTAACTCTGCACTCAAAGGTTATAATACACAGCTCTGGTGTTCAAAATATATTCGCCACGACCATTTTAATTATCCTTCAGAAGGCACAGTACAAGCCCTCTTTTTTACTCCGATGTCATTTCATGCAATATGGAAAATGACATAAAGTTGCTGTAAATGCAGATAGCTGAAGAACTGATTAGTCTCCATCATATTATTTATGCCATTTAATATAAAGTGAGATTATATTAAATTTGTACTAATTGTTAATGAGGCAACTATTATTCCGAATATAAACAAAACCCATTCTATTGTTTCTAAAAATTGTTTTATAAAAATGTCTGAGTGTTCGTTTTCTAATTAAATATGCTGCCAAAGTAAAGCCACTAATTGAAAATTGATGAGCAAAGTGTCATGATCTCAGTTTTTTTTAAGCTTTTGTTTATTTAATGTCTTTGTTAAATTTTCACCATCTACTTGCTGAGCTCTGCCTGTCATATTTGAGACCTACTCAATCTACAACTCATGACACAAAGGACCAATAAAAGTCCTGAAAGAGAAAATGTGAATCTAAGCTGTTATCAAACCTTTTTTTTCTTTTCTTCTAACACTTATACACTTATGAATGCCGTTCAACGTGATTCACCAAGAAAGTTTCAGCATTAGAGCAAATAGCTACCTGGAGAAAGTGCAGTTCCTGTTTAGGAATAAATTAAACAATACGCATGCAAGAATAATACTAATTTGTGAAGCATTTGGCGATTGTATAATCTTGATTTTCTCCCGCCGCTCTGCACTAAGTCTCAAATGGGTGACTGATCAGCAGTTGTTTTTTTCTCCAAACCATTGCTCACAAATTATTCGTCTGAATGCTTTTCTATAAACACATCCACTTTATGACAGTTGACAGCGTATTACAGTCTGAGTTATTACATATCTCCACCCGTGTCCACACACTTCTCATGCGAGAGTGTATCTGTTGCGCTCCATCCCTTTAAAGGCAGCTCATCTGGCCCTAATTTCACCTGGCATTGTGACAGCCCCGATGGGAGTCAAGATTAGAAAGTGAAAGACTCCCGGTGCAGCCAGGTTGTCTCGTTTACTCATCACCACCCACAGTGGCGCAACTACACATTATTCAGGTGGATGCAAAAACATAGATCGGCGCCCCCCCCCCCCCCCCCCCCCCCCCTCCGACCGAGGGACGGAACGTCAGGGTGAAGGAGCGACGCCCACTCAGCACCCCCCCCCCCCCCCCCCCCCCTCCCCGAGGCGACGATACGTGAAGGGTAAAACTCGCTACATTTACCTCCTCATGTGTGCGAGGTGAAGGAGCGTAAGGCGCGCATTAGTGTAAGGGAAAACATCATCGGCGCGCCGCCCCCTCCAGACGGGGTTTTGGCGCCCCCTCTGGTGCTGCGCCCCTATGCGTTGCATACCCTGCATACCCACTTTTTGCGCCACTGACCACCCACACAGAGACGCTCCCATCGTGACCGCGCATTCACGTCTGCATGCCATAGACCGACTACAGGATGCAAGAATTGTTTTAAGAAGAAATCGAGCTGCGTAGTTATTTGTACGCGTCAAGAAAAGAGGGGGAAAAAAAAATCCCACCTCGTTCAGCAGGAAGACGCTTGAATTGGTCAGGGACATCCGCAGTTAACGGGGGATCTCATCCAACACCGCTCTTCAACTTGCTGAATGGGAAAAAAAAAACAAACAAACAAAAAAAAAAACTCCGGTTTTGTTTTTTTTTAAATCTTTTTTCTTTTTTTAATGTCTTTGTGGTATCAGAGTATAAAAAGCATCAGCTAAAAACAGAGCATCTTGTCTGTTTCACACGGAAGAGACGCAAAATAACGACCTTTTTTTGTGTCTCAGCTCTGCAAAGAGATGTGGAGCTCCGACATCATCCGTGCGGTGAAAATGTCCAGTTTCTGATTCACAGAATGATCAATGGCTTGTACACAAAGCCATATCTCCCCGCACGGTCACACGGGTGGATAGATTACAGCTTTCCCAATAAATTATGCAAAATCCTGCACTTTTCAATCCGTCTCTGTGGGATCGGGGGTGGGGGGGGGGGGATTTTTGTAATCTCATGTCAAATTTCTATTTTTGAATCCTAATCGAGTGTGATGATCTCTTCGGAGTCTTATGTCTGCCCAACTCATTTAATCCAAGCCAGAGTTGTCCCCCCCCCTCTCTCGGTGTTGGAGATCAACTTCAAAAGAGCAAATGTGACCCTTCCAGATGAAAATTTTATAGAGATCCAAAGGGATTCAATAAATAAATTAATCAAATAATTATTTGATCGTCTTAAAAAGTAGCAAAGAACAAACATGGAAAATCTACACAGAAGTGAGTCTCGCAGCTCCATGGCCTCGTAGGGTAAAAGCAAACACTTTTCCATTCTGAATGATGCCCTATAGGTAGTCCAAAACCTAAATTATTTTCCAATTTTTAGTTAAATGGCTGACAGCCGTGTATGAAAGTTTTATCAAAGGTTATGTTTTGCCTTTTTTCCACTTAGATAAAGGAAAGCTTTAAATTCAATTTAAAGGTTAATTGTTTACAGTGCTAAGCGGCTAATTTTCTGTTTTGTTCAATGGTGTGATCACATGTTTGATATAACATCTGAATGTGGAAACATCAGCAGACATTATAGTTATTTTGGCTAACGTGAAAGATTGTAGTTATTTTTGACATTAGTGACATTTCGGATTTTTCTGAAGGTTAATGTGGAACATCCTTTAAGGCGCATATGCAGTTTTATTTAATCCACGTAAACTGCAGACTGATGTTTTTATTTCTTATTTGACATTTTGTATTTGTTGTTCCCTTTATAGACCTTTTATAACCTAATGGAAAGCTCAGCCACATGCATCAAGAAATTACTAATTTGCCTGATATCTTTTTTTTTGTTTTTTTTTGCCTTATTATTGCATGAAACTTTTTTATTTGTCATGTCTTGTATTCGCAGGCTGACGGTGTCCATGCAGACAGGAACAAGAGGAAAGTGTACTCAATTTTCCCTTATCCAGCACTTCATCCTCCAACATCCTGTAAAGTGGCCTTCACTTACACAGCACCAATCGACCACTGCTGTCGGTACTTTATACCCCTTGATGCCGTCAATGTCAGAAACAGCAGGACAAAGTCACACGATGATCAGGCTGCAGGGTCACAGAGGGAACTGAAGAGTCTATGTGTTACATCTCTGTCTGCTTTCCTCTTTGCCTTTTCACCTTAAAAGAAACAAATCATTTATTTCTGCCCCCCTTATGTGTCGCTTCCTTTATTGTGACAGGACATTTCAAATTATGGCCATGCTTGCATTTTGAAACACAGCAAATGAGACACGCTGGATCAGGCGTATTATTATGACTACAAATCACGTTTATTTGTATAGTGCATTCCAGCAGCAAGGCTGTTCAAAAATGCTTTACAGCATAAAAACCATAACACAGTAACTGATTAGGAAGTATGTTAATCAATGATCTGGTTATAATGCAGCTCCAAACAGTTGAGTTTTTAGCCTTGATTTGATGGAGCTCAGTGTTTCTCCTGTTTTGCAGCTGGACGTTTGTTCCAGATTAGTGGATCATAAAAACTGAATGCTGGTTCTCAGTGTTTGGCTTTGGGGCTGCAGAGTAGATCTGAACCAGAAGACCTGAGTGGAGGGTTGAGACAATGACAAAAAGACATTTAATGTGTTTTGGTGCCAAGCCAGTCAATGATTTACAAACTAACAGAAATATTTTAAAGTCTGCTCTGACCTACAGGGAGCCAGTGTAAGGACATCAGAAATGGGAGATGTGTTTTTTCCCCCTAATTTTAGTGGTTTATAGTGTGTTTTTCTGTCAGCTCTGACCCAATAAGGTATGGACTCCATTAGACTCCTGAAAGTGAGCAACGGCTACTGGCACCAAGATCCTTACAGCAGGACCTTCAAATTGTGTTGCCAGGTGGGGCCTCTGTGAACTGGACTTGTTTTTGCCACACCGTTGATTGAATTAAGGTGTTGACAAGACCGAACGTGGACGTCCTGCCTGGTCTTCAGCCGTGCAACCCCATGAAAAACAAACTGGTGCTCTGAGAACAAGTTATTGCTTCTTCCATCCTGGAGCTACAGTAGTTTGAGCTGCGCAACATAAAACGCATCAGTTTGACTATTAATAATTATGATTAATCATTTATTATTAATGAAATTATTAATAGAGTTGAAGTTTTAGGAATAAATTAGGATGTTATGTTCATTCTCATTTAAAATGCTGAAATTACACACAGATCCCATAATGAGCATATGACGCCATCCAGCATTTTGAAGGTGACTTTTCCCTCTTCTAGCTTCAGAAATGTAGTTTGATGTGTTGCTGACTGTTGGAGTGAGACTGAACACCATGGTGAGATTAAAAAGAGTTGTCCAAGGCCTTCAGAAAGAAAACTGTTGCATTTTAGGAGTCTGGTAAGAGGCTTGTAGGCCAAACCAGTTTGATCTCAGCTACTGGTAGCACTTTATTTGAAGGGGTGTGCATAAGACTGACATGACACTGTCGTAAACATGACATAACATCCGTCATGAACATAAAGAAGTCTTTATGAATGTTTATGACATTTGTCATGAAGTGTCATTCGATAAATGGTGACACTTTTAATGCAAAGTTGATCTAAAAGTTTCATTAAAAGTCCATTAAAAATGGCAACTTTGCATTAAATTATAATTTACAAAATCATGCAAAGTTGGCACTTTTAATGGACTTTTAATGCAACTTTGCATTAAAAGTGCCATTATTTACCGAATGACACTTCATGACAACTGTCATAAACATTCATAAAGACTTCAAGTTCATGACAGATGTTATGTCATGTTTATTACAGTGTCATGTCAGTTATGCACACCCCTTCAAATAAAGTGTTACCCAGCTACTTTACGGTATGGAAACGTCTACATGTAGAAGATGTTAAAATGCAACATGCACAGGTCTGACAAGCAGGCAAGTTCACCTGGTCTGCAGTGGGATCTGTTCAGAGACAGACTAGAAAATATTAACTTTCATGGAAGGTTTTCATGGAGGAAAATATGTCCTCTGTGGCAATGTTGCCTCAAGCAAGAACTTGGTTTCAAATCCCAGCTTTGACGTTTCAAAGCTTGTGGTTTTTACATGGTCTCTAGAACAGCCCTGATAAACTGGATATATAAAGTGGAAACACCTAGTTTTGTGTTACGGAGGGAAAGTAAGAATGTAAAGACTCATCTCAGAGGTATTTAAAGCATTAACTGCTGTTGAGGAAATGCTCTCTCTGGTCTCCTCACAAAGCCCCCCAAACCTGGGGGCTTTCACGGCACAGTCCTGATTTAAAGTCAGACGCCTTCTGACAAAGAGCAGCTTGGATCATTCGTCAAACAATACTGCCCACTTCTGGACAAGCTGTGAGTAAAGTCATCACACTACAAGAATAAAGTTAGAGAAAATATGTTTTCAAAGTACTCGTTTGATGACTTTTCTGTGCATTCGTTTTTAATCCAGTGTGATTCAGCCTGGCACCTCACACGCTAATGGGACAAGTTGAAACCTGTCTCCTCTGTTCGACCAGTCTAAGGCTCTGTGTTGACATGAGGTCTGAACGCAGTTGTGTACTGAAGAGTAATTTCATTTATCTGTGAACTGTGCTCTGTGAAAAGAAAAGAGCGTAAGGCGACCGATTGGTCAGCTTTACCCATTTGTTTGTTACAGTGGACATTTCTGAGTGATGGCACAGAATTATCAAACAACCTGCAGATTAAAATGAAATGTCCTATTAGCATGGCTTTGCATTTGCATAGTTAGAAAACATTTCACAGGATACATATTCTGTGGATTACATTCTTTAGCTTGGGAAGGAGAAGACGAGCAGTAAACGGCCCAGGGTGAGGAATCAGGGTGATGAATCATAGCTTCAACCTTTCTTATCTTTATGCTGATATTTTCTTGTCAGTCCACTGAATACCATAAGCTGCATTTTATAATTAAACATTTAGCCAGGATTTAAATACCGGATCTGTAAGAGCGACAGAAACCTCAGTGACTGCCCCTGAACACTGACGATGTGAAATTAAATCACAGCTTGGTGCATGAACTTATTCCTTAAAAATCTTGTTTTTAGCTTTGACTCTGACTTTGGAAGTTAATTCAGAATCAGCTGAGAAATCTCTCTTAGCCAAGCTGAAGATAATCATTAACACTTTTATCCCTTCTTGCCTGAACTATTGTGGTAGCTCATGTTATACGTTTATATAAGAAGGGGTTTCATTGTTTTCAATAAGTACAAAATGCATGACAGACATACCAGATAACACATCACACCCATTTTAGATCCTTTGCAATGGCTGCCATTACATTTTACAACCCCCTGTAAATTTTCAGTCCTCACTTTTAAACCTCAATGTGTTTCTGGTTTCTTTGCACATCTGACATTTTTTAGAGCTTCATATCTCCTCTTGTGATCTCAGATCATCTGGTCAGAGGTTATCAGTGCCACAGATTCATTTTTTAAGACCTGGGGGAGAATCTTTTAAAGTCCCGGGTTATGAAAAGTGCCTGATTATTATTTGCATCGACTTTGCTGAATCTTTTAAAAAGTGAGTAAAGTAGTTATTTTGTTGTTTTTCTTTTTGTTGTTTTTTTGCATTAACAGCCTTTTAGTGTATAGGTATCAAACTATTTTTCAACAAGCAACTTTGTCTTATAGGAAATGATACAGGCAACTCTCAAAAGAAAATAAAAACAATCTAAAAGTCTGAAAAATACCTCTTTTCCATCATCCTGATGTCTAGCTCTCTACACAAAGGGCTAAATCATATTAAAATCTTCCCTTTTTGTGTTTTTACATTTTAAATGCATTTCTTGTTTTCAAGTGTGCTTTTTATTTTCAGTGTTTCAACACCGCATAAGAATTTTTTGTTTGTTTGCTTGTTTTACTCTGTGAAACTTGCTGCATAGATACGCTTCACTTACTTTTTGTCAAGGGTTGTGGTTGGTGGTGGTGAGGATAGAACGCTGAGACCCAGGTTATGGTGAAGATGATGGCGTTTAATAATATAGATGCTCGGAACAGTCCAAAACAAGCAGGCAGCACGGCAGAGCGGGAAACACAGAGGCTCAGCACCGGTAGCAACTGACTCAAAACAAAAGACTGACACGAAGAGCTAAGGCCGGCACAGGACTTCACAGTTCAACTGTGCCGGGGCAGACTACACACTGACAACGACGACTAACGTATGACGATAGACAACTGACGTGGAACACAGACAACAGGTGAGACTAAATACACTGGGAGGGTAATTACATGTAACCCAGTCTAAATTAAAGGTATTTTGTTTTGAGTTAAGTTCATGGAAGGTATAATAATTTAGAATGTATTAAACATGTTTGCTTAAATATGTTAAAATTGTTATAAATAAGTGTTAACAAAAAGCTGTACTTACAGGTACTTGAAGTAATATGGTTAAGTTAAAAGAATTTGGAAAAATGTAGTTAAAACTGTTTTATAGAAAAGTAATCTTCAACATATTTTATTTTGAAGGGCTCATGTTTGAAAGAGGAAGTTGTGTAGAGCAAAGCAACTTTGCTCGTCCGTGATTGGCTGAGGATTAGGAAGGGATAGGAAAGTAGGGGGAGACACAAAAAAACGAGAGAGAGAGAGAAAAAAATGGAAAGAAAAAGATGAACCGCGCTGAAAAAATGTGGCGGACTTATTAATGAACGAGTGTCTTGCAGATATTTAGACTTTCAACTCGACAGTCTTTTAATAGATATCGACACTACACTTTTGTTGCAGCTACTGTGATAATTTCTGACCGAAATTCACTGTACAGTAGGTGAAAAGTCATATGTAATGCTCGCTAACGCATTAGCATTCATTAGCACAGTGAATGGACTTGAATACTGTGAGCTAACTCGGCTAACAGAAGACTCAACTAATGTTGCCGTCGTGGGAACGTTCAAGAGTTAAGTCTAGTGCAGAGAGATGAGCTTACGCTGAAAGTTTCTGTGACTGTGCTGGAGGACTGTGTCTGTGTTGGACTTTCCTGCTGTTCCTGAATTCTGTGGACCGAGGGACTGGGGAAGGAGCGGAAGACATCTTGCCGACTGGGACCAAGGACAGGTTAAATTCTAAGAAGGTTCAAGATTTTCCTTGGAGTAAGGTATCGCAAGTCCACGCTTCATCACATCAGGCCTGCAACGGGGTTTTGTTTGGGACTATATTTTAGTTAATTATTGCCGGCATAGGTGGACATTGAAGCATAGGCCCACATTTATTAATATAGGGTTTGTGAAACTAAAGACTGAAATATTTGCATTTTGTGAATTATTATTGTTTAATATATGTTCAAGAGTTCAAATCTCATAAAGGTGTGTGTGTTTGATTTTTTTTATGATAGTATGTGAAGTTTATTATTCTTAATCAGCGCTACATGATTGGGTGAGAAGAATAGAAAAGTACTGGAGTATTGTTACTGTAAGGTGAGTGAAACTCAACATAGGTTTTAAACACGAGAGTGTATTAAGTTATTATTCATAAGTTACTGGGTTTAACGAACTCAGGGGCCCGTACCTACTTTAGAGCGGTATAACTGGGCTACATAAAATGGAGGCACCGCTGGGATTATTTGTTTGAGTTTCTAGATATATTAGTTCAAAGTACTTTTCTGAACATTATTGTTAAAAGTAAGAGAAAATGCAGCAAACTGAGGTTATTGTAAATAAGCTCAAGAGCTGGTGCCGAGGGGAAGGCATAAATGAGAGCCATGCATTGTTGACAAAAGTTCCCCAAAATACAGAAGTTGCACAAATAGAAGAGACATTGCAGACTATAAAGTGTCTTGGGCGTGTCCGTGTGAGGGGAAGAATGTTGGACGAATCAACAGACCAAATATTAGTGCTTTGTGAGTGCAGGGAGAATCTTACAAATGCAGACATACCAAATGAAGTGCTGACTTTAGATGAGTCTACAGTATGGCCTATATTCATTACTGCAGAATCTTTGAGTGCAGATGAAGATTTCAGTGTCAAACTAAATACTCTCCTACAAGCAGAAGGGAAGACTGCAGAGGATGTGCATGCTCTTCTAGCTGGGTCAGAACCCGTTCCCTCGCCCACAGAGTCCCTCATTCGTGCTGTGACTGACCTACTGGACAAAGCAGCTAAACCTGCAACAGAGACTGGAGGATTTCGCCGCCTGCGCACTTTCTCCGGCATAGTGCCTACTCCTGCAGGTGAGGAACAATTTGATCATTGGCTGGAGCAAGCTTACATGATGGTGGAAGTGAGTGAATGTTTGCCAAAAGAAAAACGACGGAGGATAATGGAGAGCCTAAAGGGTCCTGCATTAGAAGTCATCAAAGCAGTTCGCCTTTCTGATCCAGATGTGAGTCCTGAGGAGTGTCTAGAAGCTCTTGATAGTGCATTCGGAATGGCAGAGTCAGGAGATGATTTATACTTTGCTTTTAGACTGATGCAGCAACAGTCTGGGGAAAAGTTGTCAGATTTCCTCCGAAGACTAGAGCGCTGTTTGTCGAAAGTAGTTCAAAGGGATGGCCTTCCTGCCTCAAGCATGAACAAAGCTCGGATTGAACAACTGCTTAAAGGCGCAGTGGGTTCAGACCTTATGCTAATTCAGCTCAGGTTGAGGGAGAAAAAAGAGAACCCTCCAACCTTTCTTGAGTTATTGCGTGAAATTCGTACTGAAGAGGAGTATGAAGCATCTAGAGCAAAGTTAAATCCATCAGTACGTGTAGTCCAACCCAAACCTCAGGTGGACCACAATCATTCTGAAATTCAGAGTCTGAGGGCTGAGATAAAAGAAGTAAAGTCAATGTTCACTGCACTTTCTTCTCAACCCCCTCAAGATACTGCAGATAAGCATGACAAAGGTTCAACTGACAGAGAGAGACTTAAAGAACCAAGTCAGGATGCTGAAGTTGTGGCTTTAAAGAAACAAGTTAAACAGCTGCAGCAAAAAGTCAAATCCAGAGTGTCACATCGGGCTGAAACGCCACCAGCTGTCATGGCAGTGCACACTCCAAATAGACGTTCTGATGCGGATGAACGTTTTTGCTACCGCTGTGGAGAAAGTGGACACCTGGCAAGTAAATGCAGAAGTCCTGAAAATCAAAATAAAGTCATTCAGAGGCTTATTCAAGCACTCAAAAAAGCTAAAACCACAAATGCACAATCTCCTACTGATGAAAGCGTTGAGCAGAGTGCTACAGTGAGAAAGAGTGCAGTGGGTAACCTACAATCTGTCGGGTTGCCAGAAGGACTAATAGGGCCACCGTCCTTGGAACCTTTAAAAATTAATGGACAGCTATGTGATGCCCTACTAGACAGCGGTTCCCGGGTGAGCATCATTTTTGAATCCTGGTACAGGAAGTACCTGTCTGACACACCCATTCACCCTGTCAGTAAACTAGACATATGGGGTTTGAGTGATTCCAGTTACCCATATCTTGGCTATGTGATTGTAGATATGGAGTTTCCTAAGAAAGTGACTGGAGCTCCAGCTACTTTGTCAGTCCTAGCTCTGATTTGTCCGGATCCACCTGGTCCAGACCAAACCCCTGTCATCATTGGCACCAATGCAAAAGCCAATCTTCCAAAACGCTTGGTTCAGCTGTGTGAGGAAACATCTGGAGTGCATGTTCAGACTCTAGGAATACACAATCTTCTGCCGGGAGGTGCAGAAAGAAATTTGGATTTAAAAGAAGAAAATGAAGAGATCGGATGTATAAAGTGGGAAGGTCCTGGAGACCTGACATTTCCTGCTGGGAGTAAATGTAAAGCATCTTGCAGAGTGGATGTGGAGAAGCCTCTTCCTGATGACATCTTGGTGGTGGAGTTTTCAAGTGTAAATCCCCTTCCTGCTGGTGTGCTGCTACAAGCCATGGTTATTCCAAGTCATGCTGTGGATGTGAACCAACTGACCTTATTGTTCCAGAATGAATCCTTGCGAGACATAACAGTTCCAGCTGGCACTGTTGTGGGATGTCTGTGCGTTACTGATGTTGTCACAACAGTTTCCAAACAAAACACTGTAAATTCAGGATTTGATACAGGTCTGATAAATTTTGGAGAGTCACCTGTTCCAGAACAATGGAAGCAAAGACTTTGTCAGAAGCTATCTGAACGAGCATCTGTCTTTTCTCTTGATGAACTGGATGTGGGAATCGCTAAAGAGGTGGAGCACACAATTAGACTGTCAGATCCCCGCCCATTTCGAGAGCGCTCCAGACGCATCGCTCCTGCAGATATTAATGATGTACGCTGTCATATACAGAAACTGCTGGTTGCAGGCATCATTAAAGAGTCTAAAAGCCCATATGCATCTCCCATTGTAATTGTGAGAAAAAAGAATGGAGATGTGAGGATGTGTGTTGATTATCGGACACTTAACAGTCGAACTGTGCCCGACCAATACACCACGCCCCGTATTGATGAAGCTCTTGACTGCCTCTCTGGTAGTCAGTGGTTTTCAGTCCTAGACTTGAGGAGTGGCTATTATCAGATAGCTATGAAGGAAGAGGACAAAGAAAAAACAGCTTTTATTTGCCCTTTAGGATTTTACGAGTTTGAGAGGATGCCACAGGGTATCACAGGAGCCCCTGCTACTTTCCAACGTTTGATGGAAAAAGCTGTAGGTGACATGAACCTCCTCCAAGTACTAGTGTATCTTGATGACCTTATAATCTTTGGAAAAACTCTGGAAGAACATGAGGAGAGACTCCTAAAGGTTCTTGACAGACTCCAAGAAGTAGGGCTCAAGATTTCCCTGGATAAATGTCAGTTCTGTCAGACAAAGGTGAAATATGTAGGTCACATAGTGTCTGCAGAAGGTGTCTCAGCTGATCCAGCAAAAATTGAAGCTGTTGCCACATGGCCAATGCCTACTAACCTGAAGACCCTGAGGTCATTCTTAGGATTTTGTGGGTACTACCGAAGGTTTATCCAGAATTATTCCTCCATAGTTCGCCCATTGACTGACCTAACTAAAGGATATAGACCCACGCAGCGTGGGAGAAAGCCCAAAAAAGGAGAAGCTAAAGTTTATTTGGATGAGCGGGAGCCATTCCGAGAAAGGTGGGATCAATCATGCACTGATGCATTTGAGAAAGTGAAACACTGTCTTACCAATGCCCCGGTCCTGGCTTTTGCTGACCCCAACAAAGCTTACATCATGCATGTGGACGCCAGTTTGAATGGACTAGGCGCTGTCCTTTATCAGGAGTATCCAGAGGGACTGCGACCAGTGGCATTTGCCAGCCGCAAACTAAGCTCTTCAGAAAGGAATTATGCCATTCATCAGTTGGAGTTTCTGTCTCTTAAGTGGGCGGTTGTGGAGAAATTCCATGATTATCTCTATGGAGCACGTTTCACTGTACGAACGGACAACAATCCCCTAACTTATGTCCTCACCTCAGCAAAGCTTAATGCTACTGGGCATCGTTGGCTGTCGGACTTATCAGCCTACGATTTTGACATAATCTACAGACCGGGGAAGAACAACATTGATGCAGACTTATTGTCACGGATGGAACCTGGAGAGAGAGAGCCTGAGTGGCAAAGTATATCACAAGCGGGAGTAAAGTCAATATGTCAGAGAGTTGGCACCAATGGTTCTTCTGCAGATTCTGCTAATTATGCAGAACAGCTTGGAGTTTCTCCTGAGTGTATCCCTGATGTATATGCTTATCCTACACGTTTGCAGCTCAACTCACTGGAACAAATGTCAAGACAAGAGCTAATTAGAGCTCAAAGTGAAGACTCTCTCATAGGACCAACCATCCAAGCACTGAGTAATGGAAAATGGCCTGATGACATCAAAGCTAATTCAGAGATGATGGCTATGAAGAGAGAGATGGGAAAGTTAAACATGAAAAATGGACTGTTACATCGCGTGAGTAAACATCTGTCATCAGGAGAAACTCACCAACTAGTCCTGCCTGCTAAGTTCCGAGCAACTGTGCTGAAATCTCTTCACGATGATTTAGGTCATCTAGGAGTTGAGAGAACTACTGATAATCTCCGAAGTAGATTTTTCTGGCCTAAAATGTCCACTGATGTTGAGCAGTACATTAAAAACTGCGGAGAGTGTGTTTTGAGGAAAACTCCATGTTCAAAAGTAGCACCCTTAAACCAGATAGTTAGTACTGGACCATTGGATCTGGTTTGTATCGATTTCCTTTCCATGGAGCCAGATTCGAAAGGAATCAGCAATGTGTTAGTTGTCACAGACCATTTCACCAGATATGCTCAAGCTTTTCCTGCTAAAAATCAAAAGGCTCTCACAGTTGCTAAGATTTTAGTGGAGAAGTATTTTGTGCATTATGGACTTCCAACACGTATTCACTCCGATCAAGGGAGAGACTTTGAGTCTCGACTCATAAAGGAACTGTTGACACTGTTAGGCATTAAAAAATCTCGGACAACCCCGTATCACCCACAAGGTGATCCACAGCCAGAGAGATTTAATAGGACTTTGCTATCCATGCTTGGAACATTGAATCAAGAAAAGAAAAGACAATGGAGCCAGCATGTTGTTCACTTAGTGCATGCTTATAATAGCACCAAATGTGACGCAACTGGATTTTCTCCATATTTTCTAATGTTCGGGCGAGAAGCAAAACTCCCAGTGGATGTGTGTTTTGGGACACCTTTGGATGAAGATGGGAACCATCAGCATTCCTCTTATGTTGCAAAGTTAAAAGATAACCTGCAAAGGGCTTATGAGATGGCGACTGAAGCAGCCAACAAACTACATCTGCGTAACAAAAAAGCATATGACCGGAGACTTGGGTTTCATCATATGGAACCTGGTGACAAAGTTTTGATGAAAAATCTTGGATTAAAAGGGAAACATAAGCTTGAGAACCGCTGGTGTGATATTCCCTATGTTGTTATGGAGAAGATGCCAAATCTGCCTGTGTATAAAGTGAAGCCATTAAATGGAAAAGGGAAGTTCAAAACTTTACACAGAGACAACCTCTTGCCCATAGGAGACTATGTGCGTATGCCAGTAGTGGATAATCTTCCAGATATGCACCCAAGGTTACCAAGAAGGGCACAAAGAGAAACTATGTCTAAGAGACGCAACAATGATCATTCAATACAAGTTTCACATGAGGAGTCAACTGAATCATCTGACTTTGAGTGGGAGTTACCACACCGACCATACCGAACTTATCTGGAGGGGATACTCCAAAAACACAACAATAGACGTGAACCAAAAGGGCCTAAGGTTCATTTTGGAAGAGACGAGGAACCCTCAAGATGACAGGCCATGTCCAAGTAGTTCTAACGGCAGAATGAGTCATGCACATTCAAGACCAAAACGTACCATTAAACCAGTAGTGAGACTTACTTATGATGAACCTGGCAAAGCTAGTGATCAACCCCTCACTATTGTTCATAGGGGTGTCGTCATAAAAATACAGAGCTAAAATGTAGACTAAAACCACCCTTCCCATTGTTGAGTAATGCAGGTGTTCATAAAGTCTGTTGAGGACACCAGATGTTTAGAGGGGGGAGGGTGTAACCCAGTCTAAATTAAAGGTATTTTGTTTTGAGTTAAGTTCATGGAAGGTATAATAATTTAGAATGTATTAAACATGTTTGCTTAAATATGTTAAAATTGTTATAAATAAGTGTTAACAAAAAGCTGTACTTACAGGTACTTGAAGTAATATGGTTAAGTTAAAAGAATTTGGAAAAATGTAGTTAAAACTGTTTTATAGAAAAGTAATCTTCAACATATTTTATTTTGAAGGGCTCATGTTTGAAAGAGGAAGTTGTGTAGAGCAAAGCAACTTTGCTCGTCCGTGATTGGCTGAGGATTAGGAAGGGATAGGAAAGTAGGGGGAGACACAGAAAAACGAGAGAGAGAGAGAAAAAAAATGGAAAGAAAAAGATGAACCGCGCTGAAAAAATGTGGCGGACTTATTAATGAACGAGTGTCTTGCAGATATTTAGACTTTCAACTCGACAGTCTTTTAATAGATATCGACACTACACTTTTGTTGCAGCTACTGTGATAATTTCTGACCGAAATTCACTGTACAGTAGGTGAAAAGTCATATGTAATGCTCGCTAACGCATTAGCATTCATTAGCACAGTGAATGGACTTGAATACTGTGAGCTAACTCGGCTAACAGAAGACTCAACTAATGTTGCCGTCGTGGGAACGTTCAAGAGTTAAGTCTAGTGCAGAGAGATGAGCTTACGCTGAAAGTTTCTGTGACTGTGCTGGAGGACTGTGTCTGTGTTGGACTTTCCTGCTGTTCCTGAATTCTGTGGACCGAGGGACTGGGGAAGGAGCGGAAGACATCTTGCCGACTGGGACCAAGGACAGGTTAAATTCTAAGAAGGTTCAAGATTTTCCTTGGAGTAAGGTATCGCAAGTCCACGCTTCATCACATCAGGCCTGCAACGGGGTTTTGTTTGGGACTATATTTTAGTTAATTATTGCCGGCATAGGTGGACATTGAAGCATAGGCCCACATTTATTAATATAGGGTTTGTGAAACTAAAGACTGAAATATTTGCATTTTGTGAATTATTATTGTTTAATATATGTTCAAGAGTTCAAATCTCATAAAGGTGTGTGTGTTTGATTTTTTTTATGATAGTATGTGAAGTTTATTATTCTTAATCAGCGCTACATGATTGGGTGAGAAGAATAGAAAAGTACTGGAGTATTGTTACTGTAAGGTGAGTGAAACTCAACATAGGTTTTAAACACGAGAGTGTATTAAGTTATTATTCATAAGTTACTGGGTTTAACGAACTCAGGGGCCCGTACCTACTTTAGAGCGGTATAACTGGGCTACATACAGGAACGAGACACAGCTGGGATCAATCAACGGGGAGGACAGGACAGAGACTCACAGGGAAACAGGACTAAACACAGAAAATCTCAAAATAAACTATACTGAACAACACAGATCATAACAGTTTTTCACGTCCTTGCAAGGATCTCTCAGGGATCTCTCAGGGTGTTCTGTGGTTTTCAAAACAAAAGAGTTACCAGTTCTTGTCAGTCCAGAAGCTGCTTGACAGGTTTACAGATTAAACATAATAGACACGTGACTTCTGCTTGCTGCTGGCGCTGAGGCTTTTTCTTTCAGAGTTTGCTTTTCAAACTATAAACGTGAAAACCAAGGGAGGAAAACCGTATAAACAACTGAAACCATATATTTACATACACTGTGTGAGATTTTGTTTCTAATTCTCTGATATTAACTAATTTATTTGCATTCTAAAGTTTTCATGTGTAATATTTACTTTTTTCCAGAATTGTCTTTTTTCTGGGTGTCTATGGCAATCCTTGAGCTAAATGCAATATTTTTTTAATATCTTTTTTTTTCTACTCTTAGATGATTTTTTTTTAAATCCATCATGACGCTGAGTTGCAAGTGATACTCATCAACCTTTCAAACATTTACACATGGATTCCTGTTACCCAGTCACACCTCCAGAGGAAAGGTTTAACCCCAGACAGATGTCTGAGACGATAAAAGGAAGATTTTATCATCCCATTAACTTGGCTGTCAAAACTAAGGATCATCGGTTTTTACCTATGGGCTGATGACACACGACATTAAATGAGCAATCAACTTGTAATCCTTCAACCATTTTGCAATTAATTTTTGGATTCAATCAAGGATATTATTTAAAATGTAATTTTTTTTCTAAAGTTTCAACATGCTGGTCAATGTCTCTTGAGAAGCTGCTTCAGTATTTCAACACGTTGTTCTTTTGTCATGATTTCATGTGTTTTGTGACGCGCTTCATTCACTCCTACAACAAAACGCAACATGATGCTGCCACATGATACTTCATAGATGAGAAGATGTTTTCCCTACTTTTCTCTACAAATATAACAGTGGCCATCGCGGCCAAACACTTATTAAACACAGAACTAAACACAGGACTAAACACAGATCACAAAACAAAACAAAAAACCAGTTCCTTGCCAACCTTAATTTGGATTTTATGTTGCTTTTTAATTACTGGCTTCCTCTTCTCTGAGTGGCCTCTCAGCCCAGGTAGAGAACTCGTCTCAATGTGGATAACATTCTTTTTTTTTCCAGCTCAGCCTTCATCTTTTTATTTAGTTTTTAGGGTTGATTTTACACGCAATCACGTGAAAACGCTCTTAAAAAGTGGGATGAAGTTAGATATCTTCGCCACTAGATAGAGCTCTCTGGCTTAATCTGACTTTCTTCCTGAGTTTAGCTTTTGTTACGGACCACCTGCCACTTTTGATCTGCATGTTTGGAACCAGCTCGAATCAGTGGGTTGATACCGAACCACCGTCAAAGCAGCATTGAAACCTGTCACCTCTAGGGGGACTGATGCGTCCAACAACAACAACAACAACAACAACAAAAAAAGCAGTAGCCTACGAGTACATATGTTCCTGCTTTTGCTACCTCATTAGGACTTTGTTTTGGTGTATAATTTCTGACCTTGTCGACATTATTAGTCCTTCACTGGACAGGTTCCGGCGGTTCGGGTTGGAGCGGATATATGCGCTGACATGAGGGGTAGGGACCGTGTTCGGTTTAATTATACGTACGCTTAAAAGTTTTAGTTTGGGCTGAATGAATGGGAGTTAATGCAATGTCCAAATAAGGATAGCAGGTTATATGTGTGTATTTGCGCGTGTGTGCGTGTGTGTGTGAGAGAGAGGGACAGAGAGAAACGGAGGAAGAGAGAGAGAGAGAGAGAGAAAGAAGGAGAGAGAGAGCAATAGAGAGAGAGAGAGACGTCCGGATTGTAATGCTGAGCTCTCACTGGGAAGAGCGAAGACTGTCCCACTAATTTCCCTCCTGCTTCCCAGAGCCCTCTCCATTCGGACGGATCCGCATCTGAAGCGCGTCGCGCCGGCTGAAGCGGAGCTCCACTGCGGCGTTGGAGTTTCTGGTATATCGGATATATTCTGACATACATGGATATCCCGACGGTGAGTAGCCGACGGCGCTTCTCTTCGGTCATTTCTTCCGTGCATTGTAAATCTGTCAGAGCTGAAATGCAGTCAGATGATACAGCAGTCGGGGGAAAAATGCCAACAGCTGAACTGTACTACAGGCTTTTGGTGTTATAATGGTCTCGGTGGCGTTTACCAGCCAGGACTGTTTTGCAGGAATAAACACAACAATGCTGCTCAGCATACCTCCAAAAAAAAAAAAAAAAAAAAAAAAGGGACACGGCCATTCGTTTACTTTTCCCAGTCTTCGCCGGATTTGTAACAAACGCGTTGCTGGACAGCTTTAGATCTGACATTATTCTTGTCCAGCGATGTTTGGAGTCAAAACATAATGAGGGAGAGGCCCGTGGACTCAATTCTGAGCAACCCGGACTCGATTATCAGCATGTAGTGACTGTTTATCTGCGCACACTGGCAGTGCTGATGGATCCACTTGCAGAATCTTTTTACTTTTGATTCAGTTCTCCTCAGTTTGTTCTGCGGTCAGTGCGCTCCGGGCTCACTTCAGCCCATCAGGTCCAACTCTACGTCCACGTGAACTGTGGCAAAGAGAATACATGAGAACACACAGAGCCATCGACTTTCCCCTGTAGGCTTCTTGGTGCGTCCTGTTATGTAATGCGCCCCGGTTCGGCCGGCTGCCCGCAGCCAGACCGACAGGGCCTACACGTGTTATTGCCAAACATGTTTTCTAACATCAGGCTCAGCAGTGATGGCAGCAGGACTAATGGGCCGTGTCAAAAGCTTAAAAAAAAAGGGGGAGAAAGCTATAATAGCACCCCTTTAAGTTCTTTCAAGAATGCCTGCATGGAAATTGCAATCCTAATTTGTAATGCATGCATGCAGGACAGCTGACTCCAATCGGCCCATGTGATGCAGATTCAGCTCATGATATATAGCAGATGTCTGTATGCAGACTACAGAATGTTTTCCCACACGAATCAGAGGACAGTCTCAATTAAAAACAGCAACAACAACAACAACAAAAACAACAACAAGTAAATACCAAAATGATGTCCATGTAGTCTAAGAACAGACTAATGTTGAAGTGGTATATGCGTGGGCAACCTGGAATTCAGTGACACTATTGTCCTATATAACAGGGAGTGGAGTTGATTTGGGTGATATGGCTCACTGCCCAGGGTGACATTTTGTCAAAGGGCTGTGCAACACTAAAAAGATTTAAAAAATGAAAAAAAAAAAAAAGTTATGGCAGTGAACATGTGGCACTGCGTACATGCTCAGTATGAGGGATTTCTGCAAAGTTAATGACTCAGTGCAATAAACTGTATACTGTTGCCACATGGTTCATTAAGAGGAGGAGTTGCTGTTAAGTCGGTGACTCAATGCAATCATTTAAGTTTCCTGTAGAAAGAGAACTTTGGACCACTTGGTGGTCAATTAACTGGCGTATTTATAACTACGATTGAAACTGGGTATATATTGATCTATTTGTCTTATAAAGTGCCTCGAGCTGACATTTGTTTAGAATCTCGCAGTATAAATAAACTAAGTTCAATAAAAATAATCCATTGAAGGTGGGCGCTCCCCTGTGTTATTACAATGTAAGCACTTTAGGAAGATAAGGCCATATATAACTGGAGGTAAATAAAAGAAAATCCTGAAGGGATAATACATTAACTTTTTTAATTTGTTTGAAAAAACCCCCCAACATTTTCCACTGAACAACCCATACCACTGTAAATGACCAATGCTCTAAGGCACAGCGCACAGAAAACCTATTAAAACATGTTTTATTCAGAAGCATTGACAATTATGATGAAACCAGCCACAGCTAGAGTTCAGTAATCAGTCTTTATTGGTGCACTTTAGCACAACACATCTAATGAGTGTTGAATGTGAGAAATAATGGACATCAATAGTCAAGATTCACCAGGTCATTCCAGTTCAGACAGATTTTTGCTGTTTCTGTGTTGTTTTAAAGTAATGAGATGAAAGGGGGCTATAAATCAATCTGTATGCCTTTGACCTGCAGATCCTCTTTTCACACATGACGTAAGATGGACTCACCAAGTAAGAATAGCAGCAGGATAATGTGAAAGTGAGTTTGATTTTAGAAACTTATGTTCTATATATATTTATATATGGACAGACCACGATAAAGTGCACTGAGAAAAAAAAGATTGATGCTCTTCATCCTAGTGTGGCTTCTTGTCTAACAGTGACACTTAAGAAATACATGCTAGACGTCCTACTGCACAGAGGTGCTTCACCTTTCAAAATGAGAGATGCTTGACCCATTTCATCCATACCTCATTTTGTTCCTCAAGGCCAGCTTGATTTTAAAAGCTTGCATGTGTGCAGGACGAAGCAGGCTTGAGTTGAGTTTTATGAAAGGCCAGAGGCAGCTTAGGGGCCCCCCACAGCTTTATGAAGGAGCTGCTATGTGAAAGAGGCTATAGATTCCTATTCAATACTAAATTAAAGTGCTATTTCAATAAAAATAATCTGGATTACTTTTCACTATCTCCATGTAAAATAAGAGTGGTCAAACCAGAACCAGATATTTATGCACTGAACAGTGATTCTTTTCACGTACTTTGAGATTTAATAAACCCTAGAACTATTAGTGAAAGAAAAAGAAAAGGTCATTCCCTTTTTCTGTGTTTGCATCGTGGGGATGGGTTGCAGAATGACCCTCATGAGCACAAGTAGCTCATTGAACACAAAGAGCTTTTTTTGTGTGTAACATCTCCTACAGATATGAATTTAAATGAGAAAAGCTATGGATTTTCAACATATTTAATTACATATGTTATATTTTACTACAAGCGGTAGCTAGCTATTCCAAAAGCGAATTGTAGCTTTCACAGCTTATTTCCATCTTACTCTAGAACAGTTTTACATCTAATAAGATGTTTATGATGCTTTCTCCTCGTGAGAAAAAGGCAGTGTTAGTTATTGCTTGCTTGTGTGAAGCACCGCTCTCCCCAAATCCCACACTAATGTTGACGAATGTACTTTCCCATCACTCATATGTATTTCAAAGTCAGAATTTGAACCAGCTGTGCATTTTATGCAACTCAGTTGTTTTCCTGTTGTGGTTGAGTAACTCATATTCAAGACTGGTGGAGATTATGCATCTCTTTAAGTGCCTTTTATTTGTGCTCTTCTCATCAATAGTGTCAGCTTATGGAACATAGATTTGCTTACTAGGTTTAGAGGTTTGCAATGTCCTTGACACATGCTGCTGTAGTTAGCAGTTAAAGGTAAAAGGAAGGGGAGGAATGGGACAATTTAATCTGCATTGAAGAGTTCTTGATCTTTGATGATGTCCAGTCAATGGGTCTTTGTTGTCAAATGAAGCACACCCATCCTTGGCCACAGACGTTAGGGTAGAGTGCAGTGATAAAGTGAAAGCAGAATGCAGTCTGTCTTTGTGATCCAAAAGCCCCCAGTGGCAAGTCCAGAAAAACAATAATCCCTGTAAAAGAATTGTTAAAATAGTTCTGTGTTCTGCTTTGTGGTTTGATGGAAAATTGCAGTGATGGGCAACACAAGGACATTTTGCTGTCAACAACAATACTTTTTTGTGCTAACAGAACAGCAACATATTTTGTCTGCCTGTTACAAGCAGCTAATGTGAAAAACATTAAAAAGCCTGATGACTATTGGCTCATCGACTCTCGAGTCAGAGTGACCTAAAGATGCGCACATAGACACACAAACTTACCAATCACTATGACAAACTTCTTGCTTGTACCAACATGTATTCAGGATAATTGTGTCTTTAGAAATGCCCTAATTTCCCTTGGTAAATATTCAGTAAGGTGTGAAATATTCCTCAGAGATGTTGGTCCATACTGACATGATTGTATTATGTAATTGCTTCAAATCCATCATATGAATCTCTTTGCAACTCATACCAAAAGTGTCCTATTGTACATCACGAGACTGCTGATGTTATTGAAGTACAGTGAACTTATTGTCATGTTTGAGAAACCAATCTGAGAGGTTAGACATGGCGCATTATCCTACAAGAAGAAACCGTCAGAAGACGGGTACACTGTGATCATCAGGGGACGGACATGGTCAGCAACAAAACTCAGGTCGGCTGGACCGTTTATGAAATGTCCAATAAGAGGCCCAAAGTCTTCCAAGAAAATATCCACAATGAATCTACCACTACCACTTTGAATTGTTGAAAAAAGTCAAATGGTTACACCATCGGAAAATTGCAGCTGAAATCAAGACTCACGCGGTTTATCCCAACTCCTATTTAATGCTCATCGACATAAAATGTTCTTTGCATGTGTGTTTTCTTTCCTTTTAGGTAATAAAAAAAAGTGTGAGAAGTTGAATCTGAAGGGAAATAAAAAAGAGAGCGACTTCAACTCACCCAAACCTCTGATGCCTCTGGCGACTCTGAGCTCATGTTGTGTCCTTGCTGGGATAAACAAGTGGCCTGGCCAAAGAGCACAGTGCTTCTACACACATTAAAGCCCACACAGGTGAGAGGTTCCTCAATTTTATACAGCTTAAATATTCTCCAGGAGCTACTGTGGCTCAGTTGGTAGAGTAGTCTGTATGCAAGCGAGATTGTGGATCGATCCCGTCTTCCTTGTCCAACGTGTTGATGTGCCCCTTGGCAAGACCCACAGAGCTGTATCAATGTATGAATGTTGATATGTTTCCTGGAGTGACTGGGGGAATGTGACTCTAATGTAAAGCTCTCTGAGTGGTCAGTATGGCTAGAAAAGCACTTTGCAAATTCAGTTAATTTACCTGGTTGTCTCTTGGTTTTTGGCAGGATGTCGTGGGCCAGAAGCCTCTTCGTAGGTAGAGAGGATGACCAAAAGACGGCATGGGGAGAGCGCAATGGCAAGAAGAGGAAGGACAGCTCGTCACTATGCAACCCCCGATACATGAGCTGCCTGAGGGACTCAGAGGACTCAGAAGTCCCTAATGTTTCCCCCCAGTATTACCACTGTGAAGCAGGTGCAAGTGGGGGCAACTTTGGCTTGCGGTGTGGCTGGCAGGAGGACCACTATGGGAAAAGGGTGGTTGGTGTAGGAAATCCCTGTGTGGAGGATGGTGAGCGGAAAGAAAAACCAGAAGAGGAAGCAGGGGAATTAGCAGGGAGAAGGTGTAAGAAGATGACTGCTGCAGACTGCTGGAGATGGCTTATGTGGGTTTTTCAATCCAAAAAATTTCAGTCTGCCAAGCTGGAACGCCTGTACCAGCGCTATTTCTTCAGACTCAACCAGAGCTCCCTCACTATGCTAATGGGGATGCTGGTGGTCGTGTGCGGAGTCATGATTGCCTTCCACTGTGTCCACGCTGAACTTAATGTGGCCTACATCGTAGTGCTGTCAGTGGCCACGACTCTCTTTCTGGCCTTGATGGTCGTGTGCAACCGCAACGGCTTCCATCAAGACTACATGTGGATTGTGAGCTACCTGGTGATCGGGGTCCTGATAGTCCTGCAGGTTTCTGGGGTGTTGAC
Organism: Poecilia reticulata; assembly: GCF_904066995.2. Taxonomy (NCBI): domain Eukaryota; kingdom Metazoa; phylum Chordata; class Actinopteri; order Cyprinodontiformes; family Poeciliidae; genus Poecilia; species Poecilia reticulata. The sequence continues at coordinate 15,972,920 of NC_088836.1, forward strand.
GGTGTCCCCCCGCAGTGCCTCAGAGGGGATTTGGTGGACGGTCTTCTTCGTCTATATTATCTACACTCTGTTGCCTGTCAGAATGAGAGCTGCTGTACTTAGTGGGACTGTGCTGTCCACCGTTCATGTTCTCATCGCCTGGCACGTCAACCACCAGGACAAGTTCATTCTCAAACAGGTAAGCGAGAGCAGATCTGTGATAGTTTTATAGCATATAAAGTATGAATTATAAATTATATTTTTCATATTATGACAAAAAAACAAAACAAGATTTGTGTCACTTTTTTGTGTCACATTCTCTAATGTAACAGGACAAGAGTATACGTTTCATATTTAAACCACAGATAAACTGCTTTGAGAAATTATAATGCCCACACCCCACCACCTCAATGAGTTCTTGTTTTATTTCATTGTATTTTATTTATTTTAATGTTTGATTCATATTTAAACCTTCTTAGGATTAGATTAATTAACGCTTCATCTGCCGCCCTCAAAATACTTACATGTAAACTTGGAAGAGCTTTACATTACATGTGAGATTTCCGAAGGCCTGCCAGGATTTCCAAAATCAACATATCACAATATAGCTAAAATTGAGCTCTCCAATAGTATAAACCAGAGCATTTCGCTGTATTATGTTTAGCAATCAAGCATAAAATCGCTCGATTTCTCAGTACGTCTCTTAGCCACTGACTGTGTTGCATGATGTGACTAAATAATACCACAGCACAGAAAAACCACATTGTTTAGTGACATTTGTACTTTTGATGTGGTATGAGATCCTTATGGCCTTACAACAACAATAAAAAAGAAATCTTATTTCAAATGGCATTCCTTGTGTGATGGTAAATTTGTAAGAGGCGAAAAGGAAAACATTCCCAACATGCTTGTCACCATATAGTTGAATACAATGTTGTCACTGTGGTGAGCAGTAGAAATGGCCCACTTTCTTGCCTCGACACAAAAGGACAAACACTGTACTGACTCCTCAACCACTTTTCCGTGTCAAAGGTGCCGTACTAAAAGTAGAAAGTTCTCTAGATCTCCTCAGCTTTTCAAATTAGGTTTTTAATGAGCCCGTGTTTTGTGCTGTTGGGCAGCTACAAGCAGCTCTTTGGGATTTGTGGAAGGTCATCTGGGTTGAATGAGCCCGTTTAACTGCATTGTCAAGGAATATCATGATAATGTAGCATGGTGCCATTCAGCCCGAATTCCCCTAAAACAAGGAGTCTATTGTAGTTAAATGAAATAGGGTGGGGTGGGATGCTGGGATTGTGCAATTCATTTTATGGAAAACAGGATCATTACTTCTTCACTTTGGAGCCAGTTTGTAATCGCTTCATCTGGAAGCTCACTGGAAACATTTCTTGCACATTTTATATTTGTTTTTGTGTCTTTAGTCCTTTTGCTCCTATTTAATCTTTTCATAAAGTAGACGTTTGCCGTTGTAAAGTTGTTTTTGGTTTTAAAAGCTCATATTATCTCCACAGGCGTTTGGCTAACAATCACTATTCTCACCCGTTTGTTCAAAATACCTTTCCCGGATTAGCCACCATGCCATAAGCACAAAATGCACGAGTTTGGTCCATTTAATATCCCAGAATATTGATCTGTCATATTTCAGTTGTACATTTATTCCACTATTATTAAAATCATCTTGGAGTTTGAGACAGCATGTTTTTATGTAATATCACTTTTTAAAGCGTCAAGCGCCAACTTGGTTAGATTGTTTATACACAGGTCAGAATCCTTTTTAAGGATATTAATAAGACAACTACTTACTAACTGGGAAACAAATTCAGTTTATTAGTCATATCCTATGTATTTTTCTTGCCACTTTGTAGGCTGCTATAATTGATACCAAAGTTCACTTCATGTGTTAGCATGAAATGGAAAATTTCTTCAGCTTCAGGTGATATAAACACATGTTGGAGAGTTGTAGGAGTTAGAGAAACATTTTTTGCATAGGAAAAATTAATCTCAAGCAAAAATCAGCTGCAAGATTTCTAAATTGAGAAGTTGTATTCATTTTTTTAATTTGTTTTAGTTGTTTTGGTCATTAAGCAATCAGAGGAAAAAAGAGACAGTCTGAAAAAAGTTAATATTGACATAACTCCAAAGGTCATCTGCGTTTGTGTGCTTCTGCCATAGTCTGAATAGGATGATGGGTGGCTCAACGGTTTGATGCCGATGTCTACTTTGGCCCTGGCTGGCTGCACAGATCTGCTGTTGATAGACTGTTTGAGATCTGGACTTTCACCACACAACGTTTCATGTTGTTTGAACAATCAGTGAGAGGACGAGGGTCTCTTAACAGTCAGACTGAATTTTGTACAATGTTTTTATGGCTTACACCAAAACACTGTTGTTTTCCATTGTGCTGTTGCAAGAAGTTAAATGGTGGTGCCTCAATAACAATTTGCCGTCTGCCAGTTTGAAGAGTCATTTTGTGGCAATCTTAAGAGCAATTACCTTATTTTCCGGCCTATAGAGCGCACCTCACTATAAGTCGCACCTACAAATTTTTTGAAAAACAAAAAAAAACAAAACTGGAAATGTACATATAAAAGCCGCACCAGGTTATAAGCTGCTGGTATCCCCGCCGCTCTCGGTTTTCCACCTCTTGTACTGCCAGATCGATAGCCTTCAACTTAAAATGAGTGTGGAGAAACTCAAGAGTTTCTCCGTCGTACCTGCTGCTAGCATGTGTTTGTTCTAAATGAAAATTAGCACTTTCTTCTTCTATTTCCAATTCTGACTTCCAATGATTCACTTCCTGCTTCACTCTGGTGGCTGAAGAAAAATCCACAGAAAAGCCACACCGGGCTACGAGCCGCATGGTTTAAAGCGTGGGAAAAAAACTAGCGTCTTATAGTCCGAAAAATATGGTACTACTTTTACTTTAGTACTTCAAATCTAACAGCAACAGTCTCACGTTACGTTCCCCAAATCATAGAGCCTGAAGAGAATTTTACTATACAAAATAAATGATTTATCTCAGTATTCCTGAAAACAGATGCTCCAATGCCACTATGTGAATTTTATTTTGTAAGTGGTGCTGGAAAACACAAGTTAAAACAAAATAATTTAACCTACTTGGAAAAATTAAAGAACTGATTCAGGAATTTAGTTTATGGATTTGGAGGAAAATATTGGCTGTCGGCGCAGCTCTTTATTTTAGCATGATAGGTGATGCTAAAATAAACAGACAGCAAGAAGGGACAGTGAAGCTACCACAAGTGGAGCAGTGGATCCTGTTTGTTAGAAGATGGACCAGATAGTAATGTTTTGTTTTGTTTTCCATCCATGTGCATCATCAATACAATTGAGACACATCTAACTGAACAGGAACACACTAAACCTAAGGACTGGGACAGGTGGGAATATGGAAATTGCATTATTTTTGAGGTGGAGCTCCATTAAAAATTTAAAGGCAGAAATATCTTACCTGTGGTAGATAACTGTTGTATTAGTCCAAAGGTCCAAAAGGCTAAAGCTAATGCAAGAAAGCTACCAAAACAAAGCAGACTTTTGCTGTTTCAAAACAATCTTTACCTTAAAACATGTCATGGAGGTTTATGTGATCCTTATTATGGACCTTTAAACTATTATCATGTTTGCACTAGATGGGTATTTGCAAAGAAGTTGTTGAGTATTTACAGAGGAAATAAGAGGTGGAAACTCATGAGGCATTTATGCAGCACCAAGCATGAAAAACATTTCAATCCTGAATAACTAGCATATGGAAAATTAAGGCAGTCTAAAACTTAGTAAAAGTTCAACTAAACTGCCATAACATTTTACCGTTTTACATTTACGTCAGACACTTTAAATATTCTTTTCCAAGTGTGTGGCACACAGAACTGGAAAGATTTTGAACGCAACTAACCTTCCAGTGCAAAACAGCGAAAGGTTAAATCACGTTCACATAAACATCTGCGACGTGTTTTAGACTGGAGCTGTTTAAGTTAGCTGCAGCCTTTGCGTCAAGCTATTCTGGACTGGATCATTTAAACAAAATGAAGGCTCATTGACAGGCGGTAGCAGTAGCAGAAAGTCCACATCATGAAACAAAAAAGCAGGTACTTGAGCAACAAGAAGACAAAGACAGAGCACTGGCAGAAAATAATGACAAAGCACCTTCAAGAACAAAGGAAGCTGTGGAGTAATTTTAATGAAAAGGCAGATGGTGCCAACCAGGTAACCCAGTCCAGGTGACAAACAAGTCTGAGTTTTTACCTAATAGCTGAAAGACGCTTCAAAGAAAATAAGAACAACCAAACCAGTTTCCCATAAAAGGGGGTCTTTGTGTTGCTCTTCTTCTGGTTCGTCGTCCCTCATGAGCCGGCCTGTTCTCCCGTTTGTCGTTTTCCTGCAGAGATATTCATACAGGATCAGATCAGTGGAGATGAGAAACGGTCGACGCAGAGAACAAAAGAAGTCTTTGTGAGGGACCTCCACCATGGAGAAGGGGAGGTGGTTGTTGGGGACGGGGATTGTGGGCTTCGACGGTGGTGACAAGTGGAAAACCATTGATGTCGATCGTGAATAAAATGAACGGCTGACTCACCCTCCTGTCAAAGACCCACCAGTCTCTTCTCTCTCCTTCTCTGAGTCATATTTCCATTTTCACAAAACCCCTCTCACATGGAGTGGCCTTTTTCTTTCACAACAGGGAGAGATTGAGCTCGTGCTACTCGTGGGGATTGCTTCCATTGATCCCGGCTTTTCAGCGCTCTGCACCGCTCCGCTTTCCTCCGCTCTGTAGGGTCTCTTCAGATAACTGCGCAGAGATGAATGTGGAGCAGCTCTCAGGAACAGGGATGCAACGCTGCTGCCGTTCACTAAAAGTTACTCCAGAACCCTACAGGGGAACGCTTTAATCGCTCTTAATAGAGTCGTCACCTGTAATGATGTAAGAGGAGAAATCTGCCAGGTTCTGCGAGGCTTCCTCTCGGAAAACAGCTGTGTCGGTTTTAGCATTATTCATTTGCACAACACATCCGGAAAAATTATATAAATGACACGATTACTTTTCCAACACATTAAGTTGGATCCATCTATCGTTGATTGAGCATTGATGGATGGAGCTTGTTCCATGCCTGCAGATTGTGCAGACCCACCTCCAGATGTTTATTCATGGAGATTGCTTTGGTCACAGCTCTAAAGGCTTCACGGCTTCATGTTTCCACCACTCCCTTGTCTGTGTTTTCTGTTTCCAGCTTGTAAATTTAAAGAAGGTGTTGGCTCTTACTTTAACATTCTCTATAGTTTCTGAGTCAGACAAACAACAAGAGTTAGGAATGCCTCCCTTCAAGTCTCTAGTTGTTTCAGACAGTTGGCTTTAAATGATTAAGATTATTCATGCGCGTCCTGGGAGAAAGAATCAGCTCACATCATAATAAAACTTGTTTATTTATGTGCATTTCTTTTTCGTTTTTGCTCTACCTCTTGAAACCTTAATTGTTTCTATTCCCTTGATAATATTTCTTGCAAACTTGAGTGTGAGCTGAGTGAAAACTGAACAACATTTTTGGAAAGTTTGCATGGAATTTTTACTGCTTAAATCCCTTCAGAGTTGTAGGGCACTGAAGTTTTCAGTGCCCTACAACTTCTCTACATTTTTGTCGAATTACAACCACCGACTTATTTTATTTAAGGCGGGATAATTCAGAGGTGAAAATAACATAATCCATAGCTCCAAAACTGTTTCTAACTAAAGTTTGTAAAGTGTGACACTTACAATTCAGTCCCCGTCAACAAATATAGGAATGCAAAATTTTACAGTTTGCAAGAAATATTATCAAGGCATAATATTTCTGCCTTTTACAATTTTACATCAGAAAATTTAATCGGCCAAATTTTCCGATGCAATTGCAGTTGCAAAGGCTTTTAAAGTACATTTTGACCAGCATTGTAGATCTAGAGACTAAACGTTTTGTTAATCTTTTATTACAAACCAGATCAAACTCTGTCAGATTTTAGGTAAAGCATCTGTAAATGGCTATTTTCAAGTGTCACCAAAGATGTTTGGTTAGATTCGGGTCTGGCCTTTCTTTAATGATTAGAACTCATGCGAGGAGATGAACGTGGCTCGCTGTAGTCCTGACCTTTTGTCCCCAACTTTTAGTGTCTGTTGAATGATTAGAATGATTAGATTAGAATAGGCACTTGGAGTATGACACTGTGGAAAGATCATAGTGATGATTAACCTAACTACACAGAGGTTAAGATTTAACCTTCTCTATACTGTTACTCCAATTCTGTCCGGATATCTCCACACTCTCTATGCTAATGAATTGATGCACAGTTAGCAGGTGGGGGAAGAATATTTCTGCCTTGATGCCTAAAATGTTCTGACCAGCAATACAGAACATTTTTTAACTGAGCTTCAATCTATAAACTCTCTGCTGCAAATCTGGAAACCACTAGAGCGCAAATAATGACCAACAATAAATAATGAACAACAACATTAGCGTGCTGTTACATTCAGAATAACCAAAATTTCAATTTACAGTAGCTTTTTTTTTTTGTAGTCCAGCCAGATAGGATGCAATCATACAGAAAAAAATAACCTTTTTATACATAAATGCCGAAACCTTTCAACCATAAGAAGTGACCAAATTCCTTTTATTATTTAGCAAATTTTTCCTAATTATTTTTTCTAATTAACACATTTTTCAATTGTAACTTTATTCCAGTCATCCTAAGTAGGATTAAAGCTTGTGCTGAGCTCAGACCCTGTTATAAACCATCAGATTGAGGTCTTTGCGTTTGGATGTTTGTTTTTATTGAATACGTTTTTAAAGTGACTTTCACTTGCCTCGGCATAATGCTCAGACTTCTTATCTGACTTGTAATAATTTATAAATAGTAGACATTCATATATTTACAAGAAAGGTAAGTTGTTTATGATTGGTAGGATAAATTTAGATATTCAAATACTAAATAAGAGAAGCCTTTGACAGAGCCTGATCTGAAGGCTTTTGTTTTGATCCAGCCTTAGAGGAGAAACCTGTCCTTTTGGCACCTTGTTATGGGCTCAACGGAAATGTGTCTTAATGGAAACATACAGATTCTTCAGCTTAACACCGCTAAGAAATATACCAATCCATGAAATATCATGAGCATTACTCAGTCCTACATTATTCGTTTAGTTCAGAAGACAACGGCTGAGCAGATGCTTAAGTTACCGAACCTTGTGGGCAGTGATTTATGGGGTGTGGAGGTTTGAAGCATGTGTAAAACTCACGGGTTTCTGGTAGAAAATGACCTCTGCTCTCTGACTGCAACCTGAAACTGCTGATCGCCTCAGTACAGTTGATGCTCATGATCTGGGTTTTTGTTGTTTTTAAAATGTCTGTTTGCCTTCTTGGCTGGAACATTTTAGAGGTAGAGGCTTTGAAAATAATTACTCAGAGACCAAAATTGAAAAAAAAAAAAAAAAGTTCTTTTCATATTGAAGTCGCTTTTCTGTAGAGGGAATGCTAATAAACATGTGTACCGAATTGGCCTTTTCATTTCATGACACATTTAAAGATACAACTCAGAAATTGCACTTGTAAATGATCATTTTTTTCAGGTCATTTGAACTGTAAATAAAAACAATAAAAAAGAAAGTGTAATGCAGAAATATGGACGAGCGACCTGCAGTTTCTCTGCAGTGTTTATTTTTCTGCCTCTTCTTTTCCTCTTGTCGATCCTCCTCAGATTCTTGTTGGGGTTTCGGTCATGTCAGGGTGTTGGTGGTTGTGGTGCTGTGGTCGTTAAAGCGCCGTTTGGCATCGTGGGTAGGTGCCAGTTCCTGTTGGAAAATGACATCAGCACATCCATAAAGCTTGTCTAAAGAGTGAAGCATGAAGTTCTCTAAAATGTCAGTAGTGATCACGGCCTGTATTAATTTTTATTTCTTCCATCTGTCACAAACATCTCCAGTGGAGCGATTACTGTCAGAGTTTAGCTCTCATGTTCCTGCAACTGCAGCTGTTGAGTTTTCTCGGTTGAGTTTTCTTCTGTTTCATAAAACTCACTGACCCTGTAGCTTACGCTAAGCATTGAGTTATTTGATTTTTTTTTTTTTTTTTTGAGAAGACATCAGTGTTTCTGACCGGATTATTCTGTTTGTGTGGAGGGGAGAGCAGAGCCCTGCCTAGCCAGGTAACAGCGGATAAGGGAGACGTAGCGGCTAAAACACCAAAGGAAGTATATATCCTTCCCTTCTCGCTGATGACGGCTGATTCTGTGAAATTCCGCATTTTCTTGTGGATTCCATTTTGTTTATTAAATTCCGTGATTCTGTCCGCATTTTGCACGTAGCAGAAATTATAGTGCCCTATAATTATAACAGTGTGATGATAAAAACAGTAAAAACAGAGAAAATCTGTGAAATGGCAAATCATTTTTGCTAGTATGGTACCTACAAAAAAAATAAAAATTGTACAAAGAGAAAGTTATGGAGGTCGGTGTGGTTCATGTGACTGAAATGGTGAGAATGTTTCCCACAATTCTTTCGGTCCAAACAACTCTGTGGCTCAAACAATAAACCTCCCCAACCTCAGGGTGGAGACTCTTTCATTGCTGCATTACAACTACAAACAGAGAGACCAACACGGATAATTTCCGTTGCTGCTAGTGGGAAAAATTAGGATTACCATTAAGCCGTACATTTCTTTTAAATCCAAAGGGAAATCGCAACCCTGCTTATAATCAAGGACCAGGAAGTGCCGGCTTCTAATAACAGTTTATTGTTTACCAGTAATTTGACTCTACAAAAGCAAATACAAGGATCAAGGCTGAACTGCCACAATAATCAGCAATATACAGTAAAAATCCTTATGCCGTTAAATCGTGGCATGCACGATTATGGATAATTCGTCTCTTGCTGAGTGCACTGTCCGTTCCAGTTATGGTGGCAGGAAGCTGAATGCCTCCTTTGTCAAAGGTCATCATCACAGTAGCCGACTGTCTTTTGTTATTCCCACTACCCCAGCTGTAATTACACACGGGAAACACTGACACCATATGACAGACTGGCATGAGAGCGTGCTTTCTGAGGCGAGGCCTCGGCAGCACGTTCACTAGCTGTGCACAAATAGACACCCGACCTCCTCCCCCTGATATGTACACACGTCTGGCCAGCTCCTGTTTTTTATTGTCAGGGATATCATTGTCCCTGTTAAACCTGATGTCTCCTCAGCAGCTACCTGTAAAACAGGAAGAAAAAAAAAACATCTTTATGGTGGCTTTGTCCAGTTTGTGTAGATTTCTCCCTCAGACTCACAGTAGTGTTTTTTAATGAATGATCTTTAGCACAAGGCCTTGGTCCCATGATTTTATTTTCACACAGTCAAAGTAAATCCAGAGGAAGTTGGAATTTATAATCTCCCCCGCCCCCTAAAATGTGAAAAGCTGATTAGGTGGATTGTTTAGTGTAACAATTATAGATCCCAAAAATGTCTCTCCTTTCACTGCGATTGCAATATCCCACTCTGTTTTCTTACCGTTCGGTCCGTGTGAACCGCATTTCCAGCGGCATTTGTTTGGGAACACCACGGCACAGCAGAGTGCAAAGCGGGGAGAGCAGAACATCATAAATCAAAGGTCATATACATGCAATTCAGCTCATGCTTTGCTCTTTCAAGCATGGGTTGAAACTCTACACTTGGGCTCATATTCTCATGAAACACCGGCTTTATAAACATGTCACATGACTCCCTTCCACTGTGGTCCTGAATTTTTGCTAAAAGCCGGATGTGTCACATTCATGAATTCAGTATCAGCCCATCCTTGACTAAGCAGCTTGTGGACTGAAAATATTTTTTTTCCTGCTGTTTAAACTATAACCTGTTTTCCCTGTATTGATCTGTGTACTTTGTAGTAAAAGCCAATATCATGCACAGTTCAGGAGACTGAACTGCGAACGTTTTGCTATTGCTGTGAACACAGTCACAATGAACCTAATTTACTTTTATTTGACCACTACAAATGAAGGTAATGCAGATTAAAGCAACTTTTTTGGTCATCACCCCCCCCACCCACACACACACACGCACACGCACACACACACACACACACACGTAACTTGAGAGACAACCCATTCCAAATCAAGATTTGATGGCCTACAAACATCGGTTTTCGAGTCTGGACATGGATTCAATTGGATTAAAGTCTGAACTTTGACTGAGGCATTCTAAACACATGTTTTGAATAAACCCAGAATATTCAACTCCAGCAACGTTTCCAACACGTGTGAAGAGTTGCATTTAAAAGCTGACTGTGAGTCTTGGGAACTGGAGTTTCAGACATTTGATCAAACTGTCGCTGTGAAAGCCTCAAATCTTTCACAGCATCCCAAATGTTTTTTTCTCACTCAGCTCTGCATGCTTCTGTCTACACTGCTGAAACAAAAGGTATCTTCCCAACATGATGCTGCCACTACCGTGCTTCAGCGTCATGTTGTGGTCATTGTGTAACCTCTGAAGGCAATTCAGAATCAAACTTGGACTTCATTTAGAGGAATCAAAGCAAAGTTTTACAAATAAAATTGAAACAATTTACTTTCCATTTCACTCTTATGCACCATTTGTCCAAGATGCAAAATTCAAATGAAAAAGATTAAAATTTAATGTGTAACCTGAGAAAAGGTTAAAAACTTTCAAGTTTTGTTGCTTCTGCAGGTCACTTTGCTTTCCAGTTTTAGGGCAATCTCTAAATATTCATGCTAAGTTGGTCTGTCTTCATTTGCATAGGTGGCCTCGTGTTGTGCTTAAAAGGAGATCTTATAGCAGCCAATTTTTGAATTCCTGGATGTTTAGCTCAGACTCAAAACAGTTTGCTGATTTGGACTCTGTTAAGGTCTGGACCCCTTAACAGAGTCCAAATCAGCAAAAGGCTTACAGCGACTGATCGCCTGGCGTTCCTCTAGCCGTCGTGTTGTAGGTAAAGCTGTGCCTACGAGGGCGTCAGCGGACAGGAAGTGGAGGGTTGGTGAAAACACAGCTGGGAGGGGGTGTCACGTCCAGCTCTGCCCTCTGCCTGCCCACCCTCCCCTCCTGTCCGTCCAGACAAACAATGAGGGAGCAGGAGCCCCGTGAAGCCAGGACGTTATGACACACAGCGAGCGCTGTGCTCTGAATCTGCTTCGTCTAATGAGTGATAATTGGAAAAGGAAAAGAAGAAGGCATTTCTTCTGTTCTTCTTGGACAGGGGTCAGCAGCCTATACAGCCTACAGTTTTTTGCTTTTCTTTCTACTAAGTAAATTTGTTTAAAGCTAGTCACATTACTCTTGTGTGACATTGATGGCTTAATTTCAGTGTTTAGGTTTAGAACAAAGAAAAATAAGAAACCGGGAAGAAATGTTGCATGAAAACAGATCTATGAGTAAACATGACTGGTTAATATGTAGTTTTTCTTTTTGCCTTTTATAAGTAATAGTAGTTTGACCAGCTTATTGGCTAAGCAATTCATTTGGCTGCACATATTTTGTCATTTGCCAACTGCAGTTTTAAAACACTGTTACCTTACTAGGACTGAGTTTGGTTTCCCATACTGAAATATATCCAAACAGCCAAATGTGTCTTTTTTCTGAGAGAGGGAACAGGATAATAGCCTTCTTTCTGTCAGCTGGAAGACATTTCACTGTAACAGGTGCAGGTAAGGGCTGCGTTACCCTACACTCCATACAGCTGGGGGAAACTCCAGTCACTGGTATCTCATTAAAAGCACATCAAACCACAGGATGGAAATATTTCTTGCTGAAACTGTAATTTATTTAAAACCTTTAAAACCACAAACTGGTTCAAAAAACTAAAATTAAAAGCATTTCTTGGGAACAGCTGTTATTTAGCATTTCCCTTTGAATACTGAGACAAAGGTAGCAAGAAGTCAAGAAAACCACAGAGGGCTTTTTTTAGTTTATGTGTTTGGTTTATTCAATAATATCGGTTCACTGTAAGCATGTAAAGCTGTAGTCAAATTGCTTGTTTGTGAACACAAGTTTGGTCGTCGAAGCTGATTCTCATTATTTTAAGCTGTAAATTTAAAACAGAACGGATGTTGCTGAAAGCAGAAACAAAGTATCAAACCTTAAATTTCCTTCAGGTTCCACATGTTGTTCAGATAAAAAATAAAAAATAAAAAAAATAACGGGAAACAAAAAGACTGCAAAATGATTAATGTCCCTGCAGCTAGGCCTTGAGCTCAGAACCTGTTGGTTAGTTTTCTGCAGTGAGAAGCCAGAGACTAACAAAATTCACGAGACAAAGTAATGCAATCTTCCTGCTTCACTTTTTAGGGAAACAGCCTTGCTCCAGGTTTCAAATAACAATACAACAACAAAAACACAGTTGTTTTTGTGTTACATTTGTTTGTTAAGTTGTCTGTTAGTAGCCAAGGAACCCTCTGTGGCTTTGTGGACTCTTGATTACCTGTTTCTCAGCATTCAGAGGGTAAATACAGATAAAATTCCCAGAAGAAGCTGTAAAATCAGAACCGCCCAAATGCATTCTGTCTGAAAAAGGAAGAAGGTAGAAGGAGAAAAGCAGAGTAGAGTGGGATATTATGATTTTTATTTAAAGAAAACACTACAGAGTAAATAAAACTTTATTGGACTATTTGAGCTTTATCTAAGATTCTGCCCTTAACTCTTCCATCTTAATGTGCTGCGGTCAAATGTTTGTAGGAGAAAGCTATAAAACCGGGACCCGTTCAATCCACAAGAAGGAACAGGCAGAAATAAGTGAGACAAAAATTATATTGTATTTGTAAAATTGACTTTTTTGAGCATTGTGTCATTTGATTATGTTATTCCCTCATCAAAAACATTCCTATAAGTGTTGCTATGGTCCTTCTGCATGTTTGAGCAATCCTTGAATCTCCCCTGGTAGCCATTCTGGGTGTAGAAATGTTTGCTGTCATCTTATCCACGAAGCTCCTCCCTGCAGCTGCAGTCTCCAGCTGAGCTTCCACCTAACAGAACCCTCCTCCCCCGCCACTCAGCTCCTACCGACTAGCGGCAGCAGCAATTAGCAATCCCCTGGTGGAACTGCTCATCTGCTTAGCTTATCTTACAACTTACTACTACTACTTCTCAGTCCAACGGTCCCAAGAAACAGCATAGTAGAAAAGCATTGTTGTGATGACATGCTGTGTTGGAAAGAGCAGGAGCTTCTTAAAGAGACGGAGGCCAATTTCAAGGCAGATTTTTTTTAAGGTGTGTTTGATATAAGCAGCATTTTTATGACAACTGAAGGCAACATAGATACTTGATTGTGCAATAAAGTGGAGCTGTTCCTAGAAAATACATAATACTGCTACTTTCTTCTGTTTGGTTGCTTTTGCCAGACAACCTGAGGTATCGCTGACATTTTGCTTTCACCAGTCGCCATTTATCATCCCAGTATTATTTTGGGGTTTATTTTTGAGACAGATGTTCAGCCTGTCTCCAGCCCAGATTAGCTTCATGGAATTTGCCTCAGCTTTTTGCAGAGATCACTTTGACGTCTCACAGGTCGCCTGAGACTAATTTTGGTTTGGCCCGAGTCCCGACGAAAACAAAACTCCGATTCCAGTCGGCAGGGACCCAAGATGGCAAAGACAACCACCCACACCCCAGTGCGACATTCGTCTTTATAAGGAAAAAAAAAAATTCTCTGTCACTAATTATATATCATTGTAAGCCGCAGAGTGATAGCAGCCAGTGCCACAAAGTCTCTCACCATTGCCTATTTTTACCATGCTATCTTTTTAGGCATTCATCCACACTGTGTGACTCTCATATGTTACAAATTCAGAAAAGTTGCAGATGCCTATCAAAGGTCATTTGCTGGAGAGCTGCCTTCATGTCAGCAGCAGTCAGTGTCCCCAGAGTCCATGTGTTGACTTGTGGGACGTAGCACTCTGGCCTTTCAGAGTTTAAACTCCAGCTCAGTGTGGAGCTCAGAGTACAGAGAATATATCGACTTTTTTAAAGCTTAGGAAGACTCCTGCATTGCTTGCGGGGATGACACATTTTAGAAAATATATTACACTTTTACGCAAAAGTATTCGTACCCTGCAAACCTTTCCACGTTTCACCAAGCTATCTCAAGAAGTTTTGGGGGAGATTTTATGTGACTAGATCGAAACGAAGCAGTTGGGAATTGCAACTTTATGGTCTAGATCAAAATATTTGCATGTTTGATTTGGCCTAGTTAAAAGTCCAGATCAAAAACCAAATTGTAAGGCCAGAACATTTATATTTGCTGATGCTCAGCGACTGTGCTTCAGCTATTTTGAAAAGAAGGATGGTTTAAAAAAAACAAAGCAATTTCCTCTATTTGTGCATAGCGTGAAGAAACAAAGGATATGCCAGAGAGTTGCCGATGTAATTGCAGCAAAAGGTGAATTTACAGAGGGCTGTGGCTGAATACAAATGTATGCCACACTTTTCAGATTTGTAGACTTCTAAAAAATATATATTTATTCCTGTCTTTCCACCTAACAATCTTGCTCTACATTGTAAAGTGCATCACATAAAATCTCAAATAAACATCTTGGAGTTTGTTGATGCTGTGTGATGCTTCCCAAGCACCGCGTGACATCAGTCCTTAGTTTTCATTTCCACTTATTATTTTGCGGAACTCAGTTCTGAAGTGGAAATGAGTTGCTGAGATGCCACAGTCACCTTCACTCAACCTGCATGAGAACACACCAACACAAAGGCCTCTCATGAAATGTAATATAGATCAGCGCATCAGCTTTGGCATTTCGTTTTGTCCCTGAATGAATGAGTAGCTCTCAGTGTGCACACATGTACGTTCCAGCTTCACTTCTGCTCGAGGGTTTTGTCCAGTGGGATGTTAATAAAGACAGAGTGGATTTTCTGTCTGTTTGCCAAGGTGAGATCTTTTCCATCCCCTTCCTCCGTTTGTTCTTTAACATTCTATCCTTTCTGCAAGACTGAGTAAAGACCTTACCGTGAGCCGCACCTTATAAGCCAATGTTTGGATTCCCTTCAGCACCACCGCCGAGAGATCTCTGCACATGTAAATGCTGAGCAAGGGGTAACCTTCAGAGAGCCAAAAATCTACACAATATATGCTCTGGAATCATCAACTATGAGGTGCTACTTTATTCAGATTGAGAGAGCTGGATCACTGTGAGAGAGAAAAGCAGCTTCTGCTTCTTCTGCACCACATCTCCGTTGAGGAAGTGGAGTGTCAGCTACGTGTCTGGGGTGGATTTGCGAGGCCGGATGCTTGAACAGACAAAACAAGCTTCAGAATCAAAGAGCTGCCAGTCCTGAAGAGCTTTCGCGCACTTCGTGCTTAGCTCCAGATTTATTTTATATCCCCTATAAATGCTTTTGGTTCTGCGTGAAACTTGACTTTAACAGAAGCAATGCTCATTGCTTTTTCCTCAAAGCTTTACTTTCCTCGAAATAATAACATGCAGGCTACAGACAGGCGAAAAGTCGAATGTGCCCCAGTCAGGAGAAAATGGTTCTGTGGCGACTTCAGTGCCTCGTGTTAGGACGGTGTTAGCTGATTTCAACATGGACAGTAGAAAATCTATCCAAAATTTCCCACAAATGGTTCGGTTTCCTTTCGATGACTCCTCATGCTGACCAGTGGACGGATGTGAACTAAAGTGACTGTTGGGTTTTCAGCTACCGCTATCGTTTTGAAAAATCATTGTTGTGAACATACGTACTTACACACAGCTTCCTCCATATTTATTGGTAAAAAACCTTAAAACACCTTATTGAGTGAGATTGTGATGCCAAGCAATCATGTGACAATTTGGGGTTTTTTTTTTTTACGTTTTTTTTTCTTAAAGGAAGAAGAACTTCTAATTTTTCAAAACGGCAACCAAAATCAATCAATAAATCAATTAGCTTGAAATCCCCGTAGGCGTTTTTGACATTTTACTTACTAGTCTTATTGCAAAAGGAGTGTATTAGCGGTAAGTGTGTTGGTGGGAGCTGCAGGTGTCGCTGATTCTCAGACGGGCCGCTTAACCGAGTTATCTTGCTGGGTATTTTTCCAAGCCATCTGTTTGGTATTAACGTGAAAGTAGATGTTAGAAACCGGAGTATCAGGTCGCCTTTGACTGCACAGAACATCTCGACATAGCGCTAATCGGCAGGCTTGAGCTTCTGACTGAGTCAAAAAAAAACAATCGGTTAGCAGTAAAAGCGTGTGACGATGTGGAACAAATTCAATCTTAACGTGCAAGGGAACAACCACAAAGCTTGTTGTGGAAAAAAAACACGAGTGGATGTTCGGCTCACACACCTGGGCCCTAAAAGCCAGCTCATCTCACCTTTAAATAGCTCTCAAGTGAGCTTCCTTTTTATAGATAGAATGAATTAGTGCCTTTATGTTTTTTTTCTTACTTCAAAAGTCTGAAATTTGAGTCTGTCTTATCTGAGGATGAAGTCTTTACGGATGTCTCTCTAATCTGGACCAGTCGTTTGCTTTCAGGCTGGAAAGTCGGCCAGAATTGATCGTCCTTTCTAACGCTCCCAGTGGAATTTGCCTCCCTCTGTGCTGCGGTCACCATGTCCTGTTTCAAGCATAGGTTGTTGGATTATCTCTGACTTGTTGTGACAACAAATGGTCAGCTCTGGTGTATACAGTGTAAACTCGTCTCAGGACAGCATGAGGGAAAAAAAAAAAAAACAGTCATTGCTTTTTTTTTTACAGAGGGTCTGCTTTCATCTGCCGATTTCAGCAGCGTGGGGATGATAAACACAGCAGCTTAACCCCTTATGATTCAGTTATCATTCAGATTTTGAAAGGGCGCTGACACATCCAGGAAAATATGCCGCGTATGTGTGCGAACAGATAACCCACCTCTATCTTTTGCTCCGCATCTCTTTGCCGCCATCCTTTTTGATGAACACAAATTACAAGTATGCACACAAACAGGCACTGGTTTTGGCCACATACCAGCACCCTGCAGACATACTGGTACCAAAGGAGAGATTTTTCAGCTTCTTGCCTTCATATTAAAGCCTGTTATGAATACAGATTCAGTATCAGCCTTTGCATGGGCGAAGAGCCTGCACATTTCTTTTTTTTCCCCCTATTATTGATGATATCATCTGTGGAGGAAACACTCAGGCGCTCTGGTCAGAGGTCAAATGACTTTCCCAGGCCAGAGTGTGTCTCTGAACATGAAGGGGACATGTGTCTGCGCATGCTCCAACATTTTCTTAAAGATGGGAAGTCCGGACACTCGGGACTCAGTTCGTGATGTTCGGTCTTAGCTGAGGCTATCGTACAAAAGAAAAAAAAAAGACTTGCAGGCTCGGCTTACCACAAGGGGGGGGGTCCGAAAAACGAACAGACAGTGGTTGCAGCAGCAGAGAGGAATGCCTTGAAGGTCAATGACCCCACAAATGTAACTATACTATACTGCTCAGCTTAATCTGCTCCAGTCACAGATAATTGCTTACAGACTGTGGATTCTCAAACCTCACAGCACATAAGTGGCAGCTGCATTAGCCTCTACCTAAAGCACCGCATTAGTAGACATACATGAATGTTTTTTTATTCAGCCCCTCTACATCATTGCTTGCTGGATCAAATCAATTTTGTTGCCAAAATATTCTACGCTGGGCAGAAATCAATCATTCTTCAGTTGTTTTATATTTCACCTCCAAGCATTCAGAATATATTATGACATTTTTAAGGTTTTCCTAAAATACTTGAATGTTTTGAGATGTCATAGTACCATTTTTTTTTAGGATTGTGCCTCCTGATCTCAGAGGACGAGCCGCTGTTGTTTTGACAGATAGAAGAGAACTTAATGGTGACCCAAAGCTCAATTGGATTAAAACCCTGGCATAAAGACATAATTTATTTTCATTTCTTCAGTTGTAGTTTAACAGTTAGCAATTAGCTTGAGAGAGACAAACTGGTATTTTGGCATCAATGAGGTGAAAACCAAAGTGCTTTTACCTGTATACTTTAAATGAAAAATGATTCATCTCTTTGGTCCTGTTTCAGACCGAAACTTTATGTGGAGGTAACATTTAATAAACTCATACTGTTGTGGTACAAACGCAACAATTTAAAAGAAGAAGAAGAATGTGTAGTATGAGTTCATTGCCTTTCAGAAAATTACAATAAATTCTTCTGCAACTAACTTAAAACCGTGATTACAAAAGCTATGACAAAGTTATGCATTTGGATTTAAATAGACTTAATAAAATATTAAACACCTGCTAAATATCAGAGTAGCTAATAGCATGGATTATTATGAATTTTTTCCATTCTGCTTTCCGTAGAGTATCACAAGCTGATTATGATAGTAAGAAACTAGAAAAGTGCAACGACATCAAAACATCAAAATAACACAAAAAAGACATTGAAACGTGAAATAAATCAAAAGAATAAAAATGTAAGCATCACTGGAAACAAAAGAAAGATGCAAATTAAAACAATGAAAAAAAATGTGCAGACATGACCTGATTAATTAACCTTTGAACTTTATTGGAAAGCGGAAGAAAACAATAATATTCTCAGCCCTAATTTTGTCTCTCCGTTTCCTTTTCTACACCTTGATTCTTCAACCAATCACTCCACAATATGCAAGGGTTGCTATCAGAAACATTGCACAGACAAAATCCAAAGAAGAAAAATGTAGGAAGACCTACAGAAACCCTGAGTAATATTTCTAAAGATAGTTTTGAAAAGTGGCAAAAAAAAACATCTGACCCAATTATGACTAAAAACTTGAACCGTTTGCAGAGAAAAGAAACAGTCAACATAGTTAACTATCAAGCTTAATTAGAGATTAAAGTTCATTCTCAAATACAGTTTTAAGTCATTAAGTGATTCAGAACACAAAGTGAGATGACGTCCTCCTACATTTATGAGGATTTGCCCATCCTTTACAACCAGATCACATCTAGTGGCTCCTCACCTTCTGGTCCCTCCTGTGACACAGAATGTTATCAGTTTCCCCCTGCGACCTCACCCACGTCAGATTCAGTTTACTGCTCCACTAAAACCGACGTGTTCCTGACTTTCTGTCTCCCTTTCACCTTCCCCGTCTGGTTCTGTTTTTAGATATGTGCCAATGTGCTGATCTTCCTGTGCGCTAACATCATCGGGATCTGTACCCACTATCCCGCTGAGGTCTCCCAGAGACAGACCTTCCAGGAGACAAGAGGATACATTCAGGCCAGGCAGCACCTGCAGAGGGAGAACCATCAGCAGGTATTCACACACCTGCATTTCCTGCCAGAGTCAGACAGGGAGTAGCAGTGCCGACGTCCTCCAGGAAAACCCGTCACACACATGCAAATAAGTAACAAATGGCAGTCTCCATGTCACAGACTGATTTGTTTGTCTCTTTTTTTTTTAGTTGTTGTTGTGAGGTCAGAAGCACAAATCTCCACAACTTTCTAGCCGACTAACACTTTCCCACACATATGCCAGTAAAACACAGTGACTCATTCAGTATTTTTAGTGGAAAGTAATCTTTAAAAAGTCCTCTGTACATCTCTCTGTGTGTGTGTGTTTCTCTCTCTCTTTCTTTCTGTCTTTTCTTTTTAAATTCCTCTCTCTCTCCCTTGTTTAGGAACGGTTGCTGCTATCTGTTTTGCCGAGGCATGTTGCAATGGAGATGAAGGCTGATATCATCGCCAAGAAGGAAGACATGATGTTTCACAAGATCTACATCCAGAAACACGATAATGTGAGGTAAGCCCAGTAATGGACACAACCAACCTAAGACGACGTTGTCCCTGACTGAGATGTTTTTCCCCTGAGAGTGACTGAGCATATCGTGGTTTGATGGCACAGACATTAATCAGTAGTAAATTATGAGAGGTAGGCCCAACGTTTCCTGTGCCTCTTTCTCATTACCATTTGGTTTTCACATCCTGAAATGGAAGAACTCACTACTAATAGAGGAACAAAAAAAAAAAAGCAGTTTCTGCAGAGATCTTCTGTGGCAGATGACCCAGATAAGGAAGGTTGATTTACGGCGCTTAGTGGCATAATGCTTTGCTTCACTGCTGCCCTACTAAGGCGTGAATGTTCCAGGAACAATCAATTTCCTCAATGTAACCCAGATTAAAACCTTTAGTTTTTGTCGAGTTATTTTCAGGTCTTTTTGTGAAGGATTCGGCACAGAATCACGTAAACAAACAAAAGTTACTCCTGGTCGTTTTGTTAAATTTTTTACTTTTACAGAATTCTCAAATTGAACAAATTCTGAATAAAATAATCAGTTTAATTCAGTTCAGAGTTTATCTTGTTCTTTGTTTTATCCCTGCAGAACCTAAAAATCTAATATCGCCTCTGCAAATACTGAAGAGCCACCAGTGGTTCAGTGAAATAATACCCAGCTTTGACTCACAGGGTTGTTTTCTTAGGTTTTGTTCCCTTTGTAGGTTGGTTCTCTGACTAGTTCCTTGAGTCGTGTCATTTCAGTTACTAAAAAATCCCAAGGCTGAAATTTATCTGCACCAAATTAGGAAAAAAAACCTCTTAAAATGATTTTATTATAATGTGGTTTGGCCTCTGACTGGCCAGTAGTAAATGTGTTTATTGTGTGGGAGTTAGTAAGACTTGTAAAAGTATTAATGGCTCTTGGATTTTATTTATTTTTTGTTCACATTACAACCACAAACCTCAGTATGTTTTACTGTGGTCATATATTGCAGACCAGCAAAAAGTACTAGCACATAATTTTAAAATGGAAGAAGGACACCTGTTTTTTCTGTTTTAATTTAGCAAATAAAAAAACAAACATATATGTATCACAGTATAAATTTAGCAATGTGGAAGCCTTAGTTATTTGTTTGGAAAACATTGGTGAACAAGCAGCTGCATAAAGACAGAGGAACACAGCACACAGGTCAGGGAGGAAGTTGTCCTCATGTTACATCACCCTGAATACTCGACACCGTCCTGAAACAGAGTGCTGGCTGCAGCGTCATTCTTTGGGAAAGTGCGTTTTGAGACGAGACAGTGAAAGTGATGCTCAGAGTAAAAGATAAAAGAGCCTACATACAAGGTAAAGCATGATATGTTAGAATGACCCTAAATCTTTGGCAATAGTTGAAGATTACTGTTTTCAAACTCACTCCACTGTGAGTACAAGGGATTTCTGTAGACAAGAAAATGACAAAATTTCCAAAATGTCTCTAGATGTGTAAAGCTGGTAAAGACGCGCCCCAAAAACAATAAAATCTGGTTCTCCTTAATGTTGACTTACAGTGGGCTAAGTAAAAAATCTTCATAATTAACATGGACATAAGTAATCAGAATAAATGGCCAGTAAGAATAAAAATGCATAATGTAATTCCTATTCTGATCAGACTCAGCTTGATTGGACTGAATTTGCAATCTGAATGAGAGAAGTGGTACAATATAGCGAGGGATAATCCAAATGTCGTGCATGTAAACACTTGTTCTGAATGTGGCAGACTGACCTGACTGTGCATGTGTGCGATAAGTCAGAAAAGAAAGAGTGGTTTGTTGATCTCTGGTCGTCTAATGCAGGAAAGCCAACAGCATGTGTTGCTTATAGCCTGCAGCTTAAATAGAGAGTTGAGTAACAGAACCTGGTGTAGATCAGTTCTGGTCCCTTAGAAGACACAAAACAAAGACACAACTCTTGTTTTTTTATGTGCAGTACAGACAGAAGTACCGCTTCTTCTTCTTCTGTCTGTTTAGGGAAATGTTACACCTCTGCGCATACCACTCCATATAAACCATGCATTCCGATTATTTAGCCCGAATACATTTCCATCTGATCAAGGAATTTCGCACATGTAAACATAACCTCAGTCTTTAAATTTGTATTGGTAAAATAAATCCGTAAACCTGTTGTCCTTCCTACATACAGTTGTGCACCATTGTTTGCTGTTCTTTCACATAAAATTCACATACAACCACAACAGAGCATTCTGAGAGATATTCTGAGTTTAAAAGTTTAAAACTTCATATATCAAAATATTACAGTTTAGATTAATCTGTTACATGGAGGAAAGACGTTACTGCCCACATGAAGCTGTGCAGAAAATGAAACACCCGTTCCCTCGTGGGACAGGCAGCATCATCTGTCACCTTGAACAGCGTCTTTGGTCTTCCTGTTGTTTATCCTTGTGCTTCGGTTCTTTTAAAAGTTAGACCAGCAAAGTCAAGCAGACCTGGCGACGGGGAGGCGTCGGGGGCGGAGGTGTTCTCAGAGGGAAGGGATGGATGTTGTGACCTAAATCTGACTAAGTGACCAGAACCGTGGCTGAATAAGTGTCTGCAACTCTTTTTGTCTCTTCTCTGCTCCAGTGGAGCAGTTTACTCCTTCCTCCTGTATTTGATTAATATAATTCTCTTCTCTTTTGTATTTTTCTTTCTCCCTTCGTCCCTCTCACCTCTCCCACCCCAACATCTCATGATCTGCAGCATACTGTTTGCCGACATCGAGGGCTTCACCAGCCTGGCGTCTCAGTGCACAGCCCAGGAACTGGTCATGACGCTGAACGAGCTGTTCGCCCGTTTCGACAAGCTGGCCTCGGTGAGACACCTGCTGCTGCGGCTTTCGCTGCACAACTCTGAACCACCGACTCCAGTGCAACTGCGCAATCTGCAGTCTTAGCCGTATCACGGATGAAAAATGCCGTTATGGACTTTGATGAATTGCAAACGCCACTATTTAGATTACGCGGAGACTTATCTACAGTTATGTGAGAAAACTATTTGTCTCCTTAAAGATTTAATCTAATTTGTTTTGTGTAACACCCTAATGTTACACAAAACAGAAAACTTCAATATCCGATAAAAACTATATAAAAACTACTAAATACAAGAAGTAGTTTTTATATAGTTACAAATTATATGTGATGTAAAAACCAGCATTCATCAAAAACACTTGTTGTTGTTACTGCAAAGAGCGGCACAACCTGAGTTGAGACACCTGCTTTTTCTTGTAGGGCCATGTTGGGTTGGATAGCATTTTATCTTAACAAACATGTTGGGGGTTTTTTCCAGATTATCTTTGAAATTAAAATTTGTGTGACGATCCGAGACATTCAAGTGTAACACAAAGGAAAAGGCTGAACAAATCCAAAATGCTTTTAATCACAGAACTGCTGGCTGAACGTTAGGTCTCATGAAAAACTTAACATTTTAGGTGAAACCTGTATTTTGCTCCTTTGCTGAACAGGAGAACCACTGCCTGCGCATCAAAATCCTCGGAGACTGTTACTACTGCGTATCAGGTCTGCCGGAGCCCCGGGCTGACCACGCCCACTGCTGTGTGGAGATGGGAGTGGACATGATTGAAGCCATCTCGTGAGTGAACACTGGACACTAAAGCACTGAAACACATGACATGTCAGTCAAGGTCTTTTTTTTTTAACAGCAGTGTGTGTATTTTCATCTGCAGGCTGGTAAGAGAAGTGACAGGTGTTAATGTGAACATGCGGGTGGGCATTCACAGCGGGCGCGTTCACTGCGGAGTGCTGGGCCTGCGCAAGTGGCAGTTTGACGTCTGGTCCAACGACGTGACGCTCGCCAACCAAATGGAGGCCGGGGGGAAGGCAGGGTGAGAACCTCCGGCTCCACCTGCTGCTTGACGTGACGGACGACCGCGTTCTCCGTGCACCTTCTGATTTCTGAATTGCTCGTGTTCTCAGACGTATCCACATTACCAAAGCCACCTTGCAGTACCTGAACGGGGATTATGAGGTGGAGCCGGGATACGGAGGGGAGAGGAACGCCTACCTGAAGGAAAACAACATCGAAACCTTTTTGGTGCTTGGCTGCAGCCAGAAAAGAGTAAGAGCTCCTATCTGCGTGGCTCCTCTTAAAATACCATGCCGCTGCCACATATTTCACACAAACAGCCGAATGCTTTTGGTCACATGACTTTAAGGGCATTTATTTATTTTTCCTTTCAGAAAGAGGAGAAAGCCATGATGGCCAAACTTCACCGAAAGCGTGCAAATTCTGCAGAGGGCCTGATGTCCCATTGGGTGTCAGATAGAGCTTTCTCCAGAAGTAAGGAGTCTAAAGTCTACAAGAAGATGGTGAGATTCCCTCTTAAACGTTGCTAGATCTTTTTTTTTTTTACAGATAGATTAGCAAGCAAAACCTCACACTTGCTGTGGGCCGGTTTGGAGCTGTGTTTGAGTTGTATTGCTTATGTTATTAGAAGATTAATGCAGTGATGGCATCTACCAAAGAAGACAGATTATAGAGCTGAGCCTGTTGTTTATTAGGAACAGTGTCAGCCCACCCTGCAAGTTGACAGAGGCGGTGAATGTTGCTCCGAGGTAGAAACACTGTTGATAGAAAGAAACAAGCAAGTTTGATGTTTGTTATTTTACTGCAAACTGTTTTGCAAAATGCTATGTTGGTTAAATTTCTGACTAGCCTCATGTTGAACGCCATAAGCGCTAAGCAGTGACTTGATTCAGCCACGCTGAAGTAAAGAAGTTCTGCCTCACCTGGAATCACCATATTTGGGCAAAAAATGTCCTTTTCTATGGGAGTCAAAAAGTGCCAATCCCTTAAATAACAACAAATCACTAAATTATTACTTGAAAGTGTTCTTTTATAATTGAAAATATATTTATTTTATTTCATAAAGATGCGGTGTAATAATCAAATATTGGGGGGGGGGAAGATTCCACATTTCAGGAGCATTAAGTGTTTTCTTTATGTGTTTTTTATTATTATTTAAGTTGATGGAACAAGTTACAATCACTAACAACATGTTCCTCTAATGTTCACTGATCATTTTAACGTGGTCAAAGCTAATATCTTCACACTCCTACTAGTTTTAAACTCATGTTCATTAAAACCATAATATTTGGACAAGGCTCTGTAAATATTATTTTTTAAAAAGTGAGACAAATTTGGAGGCTTTCTGTGTCGACATAAAAGAGCCACTGCAAATTTGAGAAAAGAAAACAGAAATCACAATAGATCTCCAGGGGAGCTTCCTGGTTCTTCACCACTTCTCCCTCACCCTCTCCTTAATCTTGAAGTCTCATTTCCTTTTTATTCCTGCATTCTTTCCCTGTCCTCCTCCTCCTCTGTCCTTTCTATCTCAGAGGGTTTGAGCCCTTGGGGCAAAGAGGGTGTAATTTGAAGCCTCTGAGCATTAATTAAAACATCAAACTCGCTCACAGGGATTAACTGTGCAGAGTATCTGAGACTGTTTTTCACTTTTACTGTTGCTCCTTCTCTATTTTGGGACTTTTTCTGCCTTTCTTCCTTATTTATGCTCTGTATTTTTATTTTTCTCAGGGCATTGATGCAGCGTCCAGCAAAGAAAAGTGAGTATTTTATTCCCGGTTTTTGTTGCTGGGGCAGCTTTTATTATAAGAGGTTTTCTGGCAGACTGTCAGTGTAGATCTTTCACTCTGGTGGCTACTGTTAGTTTTATTTAGTCAGATCCAGCGCAGCACTAATACCGTACTGGATCTGGTTCTTCCTGCCTGTCATAACACAGGTCGATCCTCTCACAAACACATTTTCTCAGATGCAAACACAGACTAAACTCTGAACTACTGATGCATTTGTTGCGACTAACAGCCCCTCCAAAGGACTTTATTGTGCATAAGCCGACAGTTTCACTGGTTATTTAAATCAAATCAGCCTCATATGGCAACTGGAAGAGCTGATTTCTTACATTTCTTCGAGATTTTGAAGAAGCATTAAGAATGTAAAGTTATAAAAACAAAGAGATAAATTGCCACGTACAATAAAATAGCCAGAATTTTTTTTTATAACAATTAAACTGATCAGAAACCTAAAAAATATTCAAATAACTTTCAGAAGGTCAAGAACAAATATACTCCACATCATTTCTTGTGAAGCATTAAAACTTTAGGTGTCTGTAGTTTCTTCATTTCCGTTTCGACCTGGGCACCTAATGTAAAGAATGAATCCCCTAAAACAGTTAACGAAGCTTTAAACACACAACTGAGAGGATAAAGTCCAGAACGTGAACACTTCACTCAAATTAGACAAATTACCTTAGCATGTAAACATTTATCACAACCTCAACTCGGCCCCTTTGTTGGACAGAGGCTGTTTGAGGATAACGTTCTGAAGATCGAGCGCCACCAGGACTTAAACTTCCTCTCACACCAAACCAGACAGAAATGTAGCCAATCTTAAGGTTTCTTTCTGCAAGTACAGTAATAATAACTTTTCATGATGATATGTTGTTTTTATCAGGCAAAAGAGTTCAAAGCAGCTCAGGCCAGGACACGTAAAAAGAAAGATTCAATCATGGCTTGGAATGTCAGGATAAGAAACACTGAGAAAACTGTCAGTTGGCTTAAATAGTTGTTAATGTTTCCTAAATATTAACGTTTAGTTGATTAGCCGCAGCGAGCTGAAAGGTAAACCGTGCAGATAAGCTAATAGATTTTTTCATGCCACGATATTTGTCTTATAGCCGCTGCAGTCAGGAAAACCAGAACTCTGAGGACGAGGTGGATGATTTTCTTGCACGAGCCATCGACGCACGCAGCATCGACCAGCTGAGGAAAGATCACGTCAAGAAGTTTCTGCTCACATTTCAGGCACCCGACCTGGAGAAAAAGGTTGTCAGTTTTCTGCTATAAAACATTTTTGTCATTTCTAAAAGAATTGGGTTGGAAAGTAGCTAAGCTTCTATCTGTTTCTTTCTGTGTGTTTATTTTTCCACAGTACTCCAAAAAGGTGGACGATCGTCTGGGCGGTTACGTGGGCTGCACTCTGCTTGTCTTCTTCTGCATCTGTTTTATTCAGATGATAATTTTCCCAAAGTAAGTCCTCTCTCTGACAAACTGCATTTCCAAGTTATACCAAATTATGGCCAGGAAATGTGCTCTTGATTAGCTTGCGAGGGGTTAATGAGAGCTGTACGTCCTAATGAGCTTGCTTTTTTATCTTCCACAGAACAACACTTATGCTCGGTCTTTACATTAGCATCTTCATCATCCTCGCCAACATCCTTTTCATCTGTGCCATCTATTCCTGCCTCAAAGTAGGAAACAAAGCCCTTCACCACTTCTTCTGCCAGATAGCTCCAGATATGAGTGCTTATTACATGTCTTCAGC
Source organism: Poecilia reticulata (assembly GCF_904066995.2). NCBI lineage: Eukaryota > Metazoa > Chordata > Actinopteri > Cyprinodontiformes > Poeciliidae > Poecilia > Poecilia reticulata. The sequence goes on from NC_088836.1 coordinate 15,999,983, forward strand.
TGGCATCACTCATAATATTAACTTTCGCTTATCTGATCTTCCCCTCGCTTTATGTCAAAGCGCTTCCCAGCTGCCTTCCAGACACTCACCAAGAAAATAATCCAGTCTCGGGCAAACAGTACGCTGGTGGGCGTCTTCACCATCCTTCTTCTCTTCATCTCTTCTTTCGCTAATATGGTAGGCATCGGGGACGGTTGTCAAGTTGCTCTTGAGTAATGAAACTGTTGTTTCGCATAAACATGTTATTTCAACATAGCCCACATTGTAAACAAGGGGCTTTGTGGCTTTTACATTTGTCTGATCTTCCTTTAAACCGTCAGACATTTCCTTACATATGTTTCTAATCCGATTTCCGAGAGAGTAGAAGAAATTCAGAACTATCCAGACGACAAACTAGATCAATTTGCCTAAGGGGGCCTGTAATTACAAGCATCTGTTTCTAATTATAATATGCCACTGTAACCAGGATCTTTAAATTGGGCCGGGGTTTTTCAGGGACTTTCTCTGGCAAATATTTCTTGTCATTATGGTTCTTTAAACTTGCAGCACTCCTCAAACTAAGATTAGAAACAATGTTCAGCCCCCCCAAAATAATTTTTTATTTTGTGACACCATCATTCTCTAAACCTATTAAATTACAGCTTTAATATTCACTGATGAGAATAAATGAGTTGAGGTCATTGTTGCTTTGCCTCTCACTGGGATGTAATTTCATAATCATCATCTGTAATTCCTAGCAGACAGAAGCTTGCAGGTAGATGGGTGAAAATGTAGAGCGTAAACTGAGCACAGTGAGTGCTGATTTCCATCTTAACTGAATCTAAATAAAATTATTTTGAGACCTAAATGAAGAACTGAAGGAAGAGATTCTCCAGTAGTGTTGAAATTGGAGTTCAAAATGACCACAAAAGGAAATAAGCTGTATTTCTGTTAGTCCTGTAGCAGTACTATGCTAGTACCTTAACACGTCGATAGTAATGTATCAGCCTGTTATTTTGTAAATGACCAGATTAGCGCACAGATAAAACATGACAAAACTGACGCGTGCTTAAAATAGTTATGCAAGCATTTTTGTAACATGCAGATATTTTGTGTAGAAAATTCCTGAAGATCTCCCAAATATTGTTATGGCAGAGCCTATTGAATATATTTTCATTTGCAGCAGGTACGCTATCATTAGTTCATTTTCCACCCTCAAAGTTTACCTAAATTGTCAACTAGTAAAAATAAAATAGCCTCCAGTCATTTTTACATTGCCTCTCATTAGAGTACGATTAGATTTTTGTTGATCAAGTTCACTTTGTTCTAAAATGTAACCGAAAGCTTACATTTTCTGACATCTCTGATGCCATTGTAGTGCCAGTTTCAGAGGATTTTGAAAAGTGCATCTGGTGACGTCAAAATCGGTTATTGTGAATGACCAAAATGCAGGCAGTGAGGTAGAAGAAACAAAATGTTGGAGATGCTCAAAGGTCCAAAATTTTTAAAAAAAGGGAACAAAAGAACTAAAACTCTCAAAAATAAATGTGGCAGGAGTGGAAGTGGTACAGAGCAGATTGATGACAGAGGAGAGCAGAATTAAAATATTTGCTGTATGGTGGTAACATGATAAGTGAACCTGGAGCAGGCTGGTGGTTGTTAATTGGCTGCAAGAATCCTACATGAGAATGACTCGAAATATCAAACCAAAAGAAGACAAACAGTCAGAAACAGGAGTAAGAAGGAATGAAGAAGTAAACAGAACACATAAAGAAAGACAGATCTTAAAATAAAACAGAAACTGGGGGAAAAAATTACAGAAAACAGCAACATCTACAGGAATCAGAATCTTCAATACATGAGATACCAACAGAACAGAACTGAAGAAGCACTAGCACTGTTTTATAGTTTCAGAGATAAATCAGTTACAGATTATTGTCAATAATAAAGCTTCCCTAAACTATTCTTACTCTTACATTTATTATCTATGACATTTATTATAGTTTACAGACACATAAGAGGGTGAGCTTAGATAAAGATTCTCTTATCAACTTTATACTCTGCCAGGTGTATTTAGGACGGTTCTGACTGGCGTCCAGACCAGACAGACCTATCACTCTGTTTTATTTCCAGCTTGTTAGATCACGTCTGTTGTCTTTTCATGCTCACAAAGGAGGCGCTCCTATTGTCATCCCCGAAACCACAAAGCCCTTCCACATTTAACACAGATCGCCTTTTAACCCCCATCTGCAACACAAGGGATAATTGAGACTTTTCTCATTTTAATCTAATATTTCTATTCCACATTTATCATCACTATTTTTTTCTCTGTTTGTAAAATCAGATCTCTCTTTAGTGGGTTTACTTTTTATACTCATGTAAATGATTTGTAATAAAATTGTCATATTTCTCAAACAGAATTGGAATAATGAGCCGTATTGAATCTTTAAATGAGTCTGGCCTTTTCTTTTGTTATTAAAGATTAGGAAAATAAGATAAAAAAAGTGGTTCAACCAACTTCACTAAATAACTAAAAGAAGAGCAAATCATCTGTAGTCTTACAACTGTAAGATTGTTTTCATTATGAACAAAATATTGCAATCAAGGGAAACTACATTTATCTAGATTAATATAAAGAAATAAAACATCCACTTAACAATCACTTCAGCATTAACATGAAACATAAGACTGATTTTTTATTATTATTAAGAAAAATAAATAAAATAAAAATCTAATTTATTAATCAACAAACATTTACTCTCTGTGAGGGTAGCGAAATAAAGTTTCAGTTTTCATCGCAAGGTTGTTTGGCAGCAACCTTATTGCCACGTTGCCATAGAGATGTTATATAAAATGAAAAATGCTGAGAAACGGCTTTAGCTCTGCTTCCGTTCGATGAGTTTGGGCCTACACAGATATAACTTCAATGCAATGTTGTAGTTACTTCAATACATTTGTATTACATGTTGAGGGTGGATCGTTTGTTTGTTTTACTGACTTGTCTGCCAAAAGGTGGCACATCCGGTTGTCCATCCTGCTCCATTTGAGATCAGATTTCATCTTTCCTTCCCCAGTTTACCTGCAGCAGAGAGAAACTGCAGGACTGTGTAGGACGGGAACTGAACACAACAGTGACTCTGTGCCTGCTGCAGAACCTCACCAGGACAGCAGAGGACGGCCTGACTCTGTGCTCCAGTCAGGTGATGCCCTGCCATTTACCTGAGGTTGGTTCTCTTTCTATTTCATTCTCGGGGTGAATGTTTATAAAAACTGTCCAAATATCCAGCTTAAATCCTTCTCCTGTTCCTGTTTTTTTTTTTTTCTTCCCTTGCTGTCTTGTGTGCTGCAGTATTTCAGCTACAGCGTACTGCTGACCCTGCTGGCCTGCTCCGTGTTCCTGCACATCAGCAGCATCGGGAAGCTGGCTCTGATGCTGCTCATCTATCTCGTTTTCCTCCTGCTGGTGGAGTGGCCTCAGGTGACCCTGTTTGACAACGCCGACCTGCTGGTCTTTGCCAACGCTCTGTAAGTCTGCTGCCAGGCTCCTGAGCTGGCTACAAACTAACTTCCAACTTGACCGGTTAAACGTACGTCTCGCCGGGTCGCAGTTTAGCTTGGATTCAACCTACTTCCTTTTTTTTTTCTTTTCTTTTTTTTTTTTTTAAGGTTTAAAACCTAGTAGTCCTATTTTTGAATGTTATGTCCTATTTCTGAACATGTTCTCATTTTTACCACAGGCAATTACCACCTGTTAATGATTCCCTGCAACAGTAAGATGGTTTTTATGTTTGCTCCATTTTATTTAAGTGGGTTCATGTGTTTGCAGGGCTGACCCTCTCTCTCTTTTTCCTAGATCTGCTTTCAATGAAACCGCAGAGCAGTGGTAAGAAGCTTTATTCATAATATATCCACAGTGTAAATCAGAAGTTTACATAAGTCCCTACTTTCCTTCTGAAAACATGGAGATCTTGCTGTGTTTACATATACTCACTAAATGCATGACTGCCATTTTTGGAGGGAATTGTTACACAAATATTGCATCAGAATATTAGTAGGACATTCATGCACATGATGGGTGTATGCAAAGTTCTGATTGGCATTGTAGACATCTGCTTTTATTCAAAGGTATTAAAATCATTGGAAATTGTATTTTTTCTTTTCAGCCCGGGGGCTGTGACCAAGGTGCCCCTCAGGGTCATGACCCCCATAATCCTGCTGGTTTTCGTTCTGGCTCTCTATTTGCACGGCCAGCAGGTGGAGTCCACCGCACGTCTCGACTTCCTCTGGAAGTTGCAGGTGAATAAGTTTCACTTTTGCACTGAAAGCAGAAGTGCTTAAAGTTTGCAAAAGTTGATTTTCACCACGTATGTTTTGCCGGCACTCAGTACAAAGAGCATCGTGTGTTTGTGTGTCGGAAGGCTAATATTCACGAGAACTGAAACTAGAGAAACCAGGACAAATGTCAGTTCATCGCAAATTTCCACCTGACCTGCTGTAGTATGCTGAAATGTGGTGAACAATCAAAGCAAAACAACAAACAGTCTCCTGTTAGTGTAACTCCCTCCGCGTGTCTCCTCAGGCCACGGAGGAGAAGGAGGACATGGAGGAATTACAGGCCTACAACCGACGCCTGCTGCACAACATCCTGCCCAAAGATGTGGCCGGCCACTTCCTCGCGATGGAGCGGCGAAATGACGAGCTGTACTACCAGTCGTGTGAGTGCGTCGCTGTCATGTTCGCCTCCATCAGCAACTTCTCCGAGTTTTACGTGGAGCTGGAGGCAAACAACGAGGGGGTCGAGTGCCTCAGACTGCTTAACGAAATCATCGCCGACTTTGACGAGGTAAAATATGGACCGCCAAGCCGTGCAAATAAAAATAATGCTGGAAAAGCAACAGTTACATCCTGTTAAGAGGTGAACACTTTGGGGGTTTTTTAACCAACAGCTCCCATTCCCTCTCCTAATTTGTGCTTTACCGCTCATCTCCAGATAATCAGCGAGGAGCGGTTCCGTCAGCTGGAGAAGATCAAAACAATCGGCTCCACCTACATGGTGGCCTCGGGCCTCAACGACACCACCTATGACAGAGAGGGCCGCTCGCACATCCTGGCTCTGGCTGATTACGCCATGAGGCTTCGAGAGCAGATGAAGTACATCAATGAGCATTCCTTCAACAACTTCCAGATGAAGATCGGTACGCTTGGAAGCTAGAAGAAATTGCTCCTGAAACATTACCTCATAAAACCTCTTTATGTTTAATCAGACACAGAAGACTTAAAATAAGTTAATCAGGAACTGTTTTTTTTTTTTTTTTTTTAAATAGTGTAACTTACTTGCAGCATGATTTGTTCTCAGGGTTGAACATGGGGCCTGTTGTGGCAGGGGTGATTGGCGCCAGGAAACCCCAGTATGACATCTGGGGAAACACAGTCAATGTGGCCAGCCGAATGGACAGCACTGGAGTACCAGACTACATCCAGGTATGGCGTTTGCTTTAGACCGTGTTCACAAACTGCTCCAAAGTTTTTACTTGTACGTCACATTTTTATCACTTTAGTTGAGATTTTTTTTTTTATTTGTAAAAAACAGCAAAGAATCAAAACAAATAATTTAAAAAGTGTTGGTGAGATAAGAAAGGAAAAAAAACTAGTAAAAGTTTCAGAGTGAAGTTAAAAAAGACAATGCTACATTGTGTCAGTATTGGATTCAGGACCATGGAGTTTCTTCTTTCTTGGCAATGTTTGCTATTTTGTACCCACTGACATTTCTTTAGGATGGCGTCAGCATGCCGCTCCAACACAGGATAACTCAGTAAAAAGGTTGCCAAAGTCGTTGTTGCTGTTGAAAAGTCGTGGATCCTATTCCAGCTTCCTACTCTGCCACATCATTATGAACCATTAGGAAAGACTCTTATACCCAAATTGTCTACTGATCTCTGTACCTGTATGAATTGGTGCAGAGTTATACACATAAACTAAAAAGTACAAAATGGATAATTTCTTGAGGTTACATTCTGTGTGAATTGGTCCAACAACCACATCAACAACAACAAGGAAAAAAAAATATATTCTTTGCGTCTTGTTCCTGCTGAGCAGTTTCCCGCAGTACTGTGCTAATCTTAGCACGTTTATTCTCTGTTTTGATATGGCTCATTGATAGTTCTATTTCATTGTGGGTGTACAAAACTTGAAACGTTAAAAGTAGTTATTCTGGTTCAAGAGCTGAGCTGTGTTTCAGTGCCCTGCACTGAAAGCTGGGTGTGAGCACAGCTGATGCAGCAGGGATAAAAAAAAAAAAAAAAAACAGAGGCCGGAAGCAGAAAGGATGTTAAATGACTTCAATGAAAATGTGTGAATGTTTTTCAAAGATTTCCCTTGCAAATGTGGCTGTCACATTGGACGTCATCATCATGCAGTTTTTGGGAGTGGAGTTTAGTCAGGAAGTTCAAAACAACAATCATTCAAAAATGTCTTGAATGGACTGTGAATGAGTTGTGGACAAATTAGCAAACTTATAATCCAGTGGTGGAGCTGAACCCTGTTTCCTAGGAAGGTGAGAAAAAGGATTCAGCTTAAATCAAAAAGTCCTAAACCTTAAATCTTAAAACTATGTCACCAAACCTAACTTAGAGTAACAATAAACGCTTTCCCAAGAGGTTTCTTAAAGAGTGTATTTCCCTGAAAAGCAACAAAGTCGATGAAAAAGATCTAAAAAAAAATCACACAGTAAATATTAATAAGCTTAAGTGAAGTCAGAAGCAATTTGTTTAAAGTTGAAATGTAATTTATTTGGGAGCGATGATGCACTTTAATTAACATTTCTGTTAGAATTAGCCAAAATATTATTTTTCATCTGTTGTCCCTGTTGTTTCAGAACCAGATGTAAGTTTCAAGTATTTTCCTGACTTCATAAAGCTGTGTCTAAAGTCATTAAATTCGTATTATGCGATTCAGGTCCACACCTCTGGCAGATTCTTCAAAAATTAGTCATGAATGCCCTGCTCAGTGTTTGCTCCTACAGAAATGTGGGTCACTCGTGTCTATTCATATGTAAATCATTACAAAAATGACATCTAACTCATTTTGTTGTTTTTTTTTCTTCCACAAACTCAGACTTGCACATAGAGTTAATAGAGTTTATGCTCAGTGTAAACAACTCGAAGCAGATCACAATAATCACTAAAAAATGTTATGCATTTTGCAGAGGTGTCATCTCGCAAGAATCTCAGTTACTGCCAGACATGTTGTGTTCCAGCAGATATGCTCCTCGTTGAATGTCCCTTTGGGATCAGGCAGAAAGCTAAATTTAAATTTCCCCTGGAGACAAAGCTGCTGCCATGGGTCAACGTCATAATCATAAACATTTAGCAGATGTTAAAGCATGTCTTCAAATGTTTTATGCACATGCAAAGCTAAAGGCTTCGGGGACAGGGATGACGAGATAGAGCACTGCTGCGCCCTGTAGGACAGTTTGTGTTACTGCAGCTCCAAATGTTTAACTGTTTTAAATTTCACTGCCGAATGAGCAAAGGGCATCTAAAAAAAACCCCAAAATGAACATTTTCAGTTTGTAAGTGAAAGTGTTCATTTTGGTGTCACTGTAATTGTAATTACAGCATAATGATTCATAATTGAACAAACATTTTGAAATACCGGTGCATAATATTATTTACGGTGCAGTAAAAGGTAAGTACTTTCCACATTGTGTAGCGTTTCCACCACAAACTTCAGGTGCTTTTATGCGAAAGGCCTACACAAAGCGATGTGAAAGGAAAGAGAAATGACTTTCAAAATGTTTTCAAATTAAAAATCTGAAAAGGGTTACTGTGCATAAAATCGATTTCAACTAACTGCCTTCAAAGGTTACCTAATTAGTAAATTGAGACCATCTGCAGGCGATTTAATCTCAGCTGTTCTGTGAAGGCCTCAGAGATTTTGAGGACACGAAAGAAGAAAGAGCCACATGGAAACCAAGGACCACAGTAGGTCAGAGATAAAGTTGTGGAGATGCTTAAAGCAGAGTTAGGTTATGAAACAATACCCAAAAGTTTTAAAATCTAACATGGAGCTTTTCAATACTCCATTCGAGCATGGACTAATTACAAGCTTATCCCTTCTCCAACACACCTCAATCAAAAGTTGAATTTCCTCATCAGAACCGTATTCATTCAGGGTTTATAGTGGTAACCTGACAAAATATGAAATGTTCAAGTGGTCGATACTTCTGTGAAAATACACTGAATGTTTTTTTTTTCCTGCCAGACTGACTAAACATCTCACATATTTCCTTCTCCAAGGTGACCACCGACTTGTACCATGTGCTGGCCAACAACGGATACCAGCTGGACTGCCGAGGTCTCGTCAAGGTGAAAGGGAAGGGGGAGATGACCACCTACTTCCTCACCCGTGGCCCGCCGGGTAGTTAACAACGGAGGCAGCCTGACCGCACGGTGACTCCCACTGCGCTGAAACGGCAGGGACTGCAGAGAGACTGAGCGTCCGGCTCGGCGACGGGCGCAGGGGACAAGATGCGGCCGTCGTAGAGACGAGTCCGTTTCTTGTCACATTCTCAGACTGAAGGCTTGTCGCAAGCCGCTCGATTAAATAATGAATCCCAGTGGCCTTAGGAAGGAAGCAGCGGCACTTGTGTTTTTGAGCAATAGTACAAGTATACCATCTGGAGTCATTATTTATTTTTGTGAGAAACTAAGCAATCTTTCTTAGAAGAAAATTATGCAAGGACAACATGAAGGAGAAGAATAACCAAAGAACAAATAAATGTCTGATGATTCCGTTCAACACTATAATAAACTTTATAAGCTATATTATTCCTCTTTTTCAAAGAGCGAAGGCCACGGTAACTTCTCTGAACTGTTTTTAACAAAGGAGAGCGCACACGCACAGATAATGCAGAAGGAAAACGGCAACGACAGCAACCTTGGCTCTGACCTTTCTGTTTCTAATCAGGGCTTTCTTTGTTCCCTCCAGCCTGCAATTAGTTTATGGTCCACTCAAACACACGGCTGAGCGCCGGGCCCCTGTGGGCCCGGAAGAAGACGTGGGAAACGGAAGAAGAACGGTTTGACCTGAAGAACGATTGTATTCCAACTATAAACCATTTTTCTACGGCTGCGTGTGTGTGTGTGTGCGTGTGTGTACGTGTGTACGGGTGTGAGCTCTGTAGCTCGATCTGATGAGGGGCAGACAGAAAACTTTTCACTGTGAGATTTCTAAGATACTGTACGACAACGCTTTCTTGCCAAACTTTTTGCTGCAAATCATGTTTTGTGTTGTTCACTACAGTTGAGTGTCCATTCCTGATTGTTTGTGTCAAGATTGATCTTTTGAAGACGATCGTGTCCCACTGCGCCTTTACTGGACTGTGATTTACTAACTGATTTCATTCCAAATGAAATAAGCGTGGTTTAGTTGGAACTGTGTTAAAGGTAAGCTGACTTCCTGACAGCTGCGGGATTATTTTTTATGCAGAAATTCTCCTTCTGCTCTGTATTGCCTTGATATTATTCAGCACTAATGTTTGCATTCTTCATGGCCCGATATTCACAACCTTACACAGCAGTATTTGACGCTAATTTCTAGTATAAGCACCCGTGAAAGAACTGTTGTTTGAAACAATAATCAAATGAATGTATGCAAAAATGATGATTTTTATCCACAATGAGGTGATTTAAAGAAAATCATTCTGGTTCTTAAAATCCTCGTATTAGAAGCCCAACAGTTGAGATGGAATATTTTCTATTTAAAAAAAAAAAAAAAAAAAGCTTTATACTCTGTTGATGTGCTTCTGTTTCTGTCTTGGCGCCAAAACGCCGCAAAACAGTCACTTGTTGCTCTCTGTCGTTATGAAAACCCAAGTAAACACTGTCTCACCTTCAACTAGTGCAACTACAGATAGAGTTGAATTTTACTAGAATAAGAAATCAATAAATGGCTTTTTTCCATTGCCGTGCCTCACATGGTTTTGTTGTTGCGCAGACGAAGAACAACAAGAGCAAACGTTTTACATAATGCAGCTTCTTAAGTAACAATAAGCACTATTGGTAAAGATGTGTGTGATTCCTTAAAATAAATTCAAGTTGGAAAAATGAGACTTTAGCTAACTATTTGGTTAATAACTATTTCTGTAACTGTGAAATAAAGGTAACATTATTTTAAACTTAATCAAAGTGTTGATGGTCTTTTAATTACGACTCAATATGCATGTAACAATATTAAAAGTTAGTATCCCGATTATTGGGGGCAAATTAATCAATTTTATCGATATCCTTTGTTCAAATTGTGTTAAAAGTTTATTTTAATCATTTCAGTCTGAATGATTGAAATGATTACTACTACCAGTAGTGGTAGTAGTAGCAGAAGCACTATTACATAATAAATTGGACAAGTGCCCCTTATTAAATGATGCCTGTGTGCATACTGCTGTGCTTTTTAAAGTTGCTGTAGGTTGTTTTAATTGGCTTAAGATATGCCTTTTTCTCAGTTCATCGGCTGTTCTGACCCTTTTAACAAACTAAACTTTGCTTCAGGCCAAAACTTTCTGATTACTTTGGCAGCCTTGCCAAATATTAGCAGACCGTTGGCTGCAATGCCAGCAGTCCATCAAATATGAAAGTTGGAAACAAGTTAAACAGGAAAAGCAAGACCATTCTGAATACATGCAAACATCCAGCTGAACGTTATCCGTTGGTCGCTAAGCAACTGGCTAGCAACTGAGAGCACTAGAGCTGTCTGCTTCTGCATGCGCTGAAGACAAAAATATCTTTAAAAACGATTCCTTGCACAGTCCAAAAGTCCAAATTATAGCTGGGTAAGAGCCCAGCTTCTTTTCATCAGTGAGGAAGATTATAAGAACATTAAAAATCCCTGAACTGAACCAAACAAGGAGATCTTAGGTTCACCAAGTCTAGAACCAGCTTTGAAGCTGTCTACATTCCCAACCAGGCTATTCTGAGAAATGCCAGGAAAAAATCATTTTCCATCCCACCGTCACACATGTAAACATGTGAAGTTTGCAAAAGGCAGCTTGGAGTTTGACTCGACATTGTGTTTGGGCAAAAACTGACAAAAATTGGAACAAACTGGTGAGGTGAATATATGGAAAAGCACATCATGCACACTGTTAAGCGTAGTGGAGGAACCGTGATTTCCTGTGTGGCTTTTCTAAAACCACACAGGAAATTGCGAGACATTTCAAATGCAAAATCTACAAGAAACAGAAAATTGTTTGACACTGGTTCCTTAACAGGACAGTTAAACAAAATGTGTGGCTAAATCAACCTAAAAAATAGTTCAAAAGACACAAAAGTGATCATCTCATCTCAGTGTCCAGACCCAGAATACATGTGGTGAAGAGGAGACAACCCAGGACTCTGAATGATCCAGACAAATATTATAAACGAGAAAAGATCCTTTTAACAGTTTTAACCGCACTGAATACATTTGTTTTATCCATCATTCTTTGAGCGAGTTTCTCCAACCGCAACAGAAGATTAATTTATTCTGAGGCTTAATATTATCACCAAGGCTGCCAATAAATGTGGACGGCGCTGTAACTCAGTTCTGCTCCGTGGCGTTCTCTCTGCTATCTCTCATCTCAATCAGCAACCTGCAATCAAGACCGCACCGAGTGACAGTAACCCGAGAGAAACATCCATCTCCTCTCCTGAATAAGACGGTCTACAGTTTCAAGAGGGTGATACAGGAGAGAGTATTTAATTGCTTGAGCATGAATAATGTATTTACTTTGAACTTATTGCAGTGTTAACTTACAACACTCTATGGTGAACATTAATTAAGTGACATAAATTCCTCCTAATCCCTGATGAAAAAAAAACACTAATGTCACTCTGGTAGATACACAACGCAGGAACATGAGTTGTATTGTGATATATTTACCGCTGGTTTAATATATTCTGACGCACTGATGTGGGTGGGTTGAATTTTAAAACTTCAAACAAGTTTTAAAGGGGGAGTGTCGTGTAAAACTGACTTTTTGAGCTTTACACCATGTAATATTGTTATTCTCTGTTCAGAAATATACTTGGAGTGTTGCTTTGATTCTTTCATGCATGTTTAAGAAATCCTTGAATCGCCTTACAATTTGAAAATTGAATTGCAAGACGACAGCCGAGGTTGCTCTCACAAATTCCTCCATTAAAAACTTTGGTGTTTTTTAAGTGGCTGCTGAAAGGGTTCATTATGTAGAAAAGTGAATATATATATTTTTTAAATGACTATTATATAAAGTTTCACAGCTAAACATAGTGTTTGAGACTTCTTCTTTATTCCTCCAGGTTCCTCAAAGTTTAAACATGCACAGCTTGTCAAAAATGTCAGCTACAAGAACTGGATGGAAAATCACTGAAAAGCCACCAAAACCCAAAGAAACACCCTGGAAGATCTGTAGAAAGCCTCCAGACTGTTGATACAGTTCAACTGATTTCTAAATGTTTGGTCATGTTGATTTTAGCAGTCCACTAAAATGGAAAAGAAATCTGCATCCTTGACTCCTACTATGAGGGCACTGACCACTTTGTCACACTGTGGGAAATATTTCACTTCCTTTGTTTAGATTCACATGTCTCTTTGGTGATAAGGGTCTCTGCAATCTGAAATATCTGAGTCCCCTGTTGCTTAAAATAGACAAAAACTAAGTCCATAACTATGTCGTGTAACTTTTGATCTCCTGGAGAGACAACGCTCTAGACAGACTAGGGCCGCCTCTGCCAGATTGCTTGTGGACCTTTCCGCCCTTACACTTCTTCCTTACACTCAACTTTACCCAAATGGACTTTAATGCACAATCTGTAATATCTCTGTAATGAGAAGTGTCCATTTATAATCATTTTTATTTATTTATTTGAGTCTTGGTTTATTTGGTTTTATGTCAAACTCAAATTAACCGAGAGACTTAGCTTCATTAATCTAAAGAATCATTTCAAATTAACAGGAATAAATTCTTGGCAATTATCAGTCTGGATTTACTATCGTCTATGAGTTTCAAATTAAGAAACCTAATACTTACTCTTATTATGATTCACTAACTATGTGACCTCTCTGCCATGTGATGCTCTGCGGTTCTGGACGCAATCCACCAGCAGGGGACTCACTTCAACTAATTATTATCTTGTAAATATGGCACCTGTTCATGAGCTGAAAACAACAGACAGTACACCGGTCGGCTGTCATCTACAAAGTCGGTGAGAAGAATCGTGGCTGCTAATCTGGCAGCCTAACGCACAAACCGAGGAGGAGCACCTCGTCAAGCAGAGAGCAGGTGTGGACAGCTTGCTCTTTTCATTAAAGTAAGTGGCGACATTTTTTTTTTTTTTTTTAAACTTCATAGGTGTAATGGTCCCCGATTGGTATCGATAAAAAAAAAACCCGGTTCTCTGTCTGACGCTTTATATGTCAAATGTGACGCTTTACTGTCACATTTGACAGTAAAGCGCGGTAAATAGAAGCTGCTCTGTGATCTTTCACCGCTCAGTCACTGAAAGCAGGACTTTTGCCACCAACTCTTCCTCTTTCATTTTAGATGTGAAACGTTAAGAGCTGAATAGTCTGTCGTTTTTTTTTTTGTTTTTTAAAAAAATATCTTATAGACCACACTGTGCTGAATCTGTAGAATATCTTTCAGTTCCTGGGGGAAAAGAAACAGATTAAATTGTTGCCACATACAGTAAAGTCAGATATATGTCAACTCATAGAAGTAGTTTAATTTTGTCATCGAAGTGCACAAGGGGCGCCTTTGCGCCTTAGACGGCTGAGACCAGACTTTTCTTGAACACTGAAGTGTCCCGCCTGAATCAATTACGAAGCCCAGCTGACCTCAGAATATATTAAATTAATTATGACCAAGTAAGAGTGAGTCTTCTCTTGGACAGTGATCACCAGAGGACATCCAGATGTCCTACTTCGCAGTGATATATCCTGTTTCACTCAGCAGGAAACAGGCTGCTATTGTACTAAAAGCTGGTTGAAGTTATGTCACGCTCCACGTAGCAGATCTTAGTTCCTGTTGCAAATGACAGCTAGTCATTAAGCAACGAGGTGGATTGGCCTGGTGAGATTAAAAACAAAGTGCGTGTCACTTATTAACTGGTGTGAGAGCCTTCGGGTGAGTCTCACCTGCTGCCACGTGGGTCCTGGCAGGCTGTGGCCACAGAGAAGGTGAGTTCAGGTGTTTGCTGAGAGGTGTGGTGTGTTTGTTCACTCTCACCACCTCCCTGCTCTCCGTGCTCGCCCTGTGGGACTGTTTCCTGAAGAGACCTGGAGGGGGGAGGAGGAGGAAGGAGGAGGATCAAGGTTGACTGGATCACCAGCTGCTATGACACTTGCTGAGACGCACAAACCGGTTTGAAGGTTTTTTTGTTCCCCCCCTCCCCCGCCCTCTCCTGCTTTGACATCTTTGGTTTCATTAAGAAAAAGGTTAGTGAATGTATACCAGGTAAAAGGCGGGTAATGGTAACAGGAGAGCGTGTTGTTGAAAGGCCTTGATGTAAGTGGTGGCCTTTAGCAGTTGCCAAGGAGGCCAACTCAAGAGAATTTCTGTGCTTTCCTGTTTCACAGCCTCCAAAGGGACCGGCCCATCTGAAACATGCGTCTGATACGCCGGCGTCTGTCTCCCCTGAAGCTGGTCCTCCTCGGGGGAACTCTTTTCATGGTGATCCTGGTGGTTCTCCAGAGGGACGTCGGCTCCTCCAACTCCGGAGACCCCTGGCTACAGGACCTGGCCCACAAACGGGACGAGGTTATGGTCATGGTGCGGAATGCTGTGAACAACATGGGCTTCCAGATCGGAGCTCCGCAGCCCCCGCCGGTGCAGGCGCGGCCCACGGAGGACGTTAAATGCCCCTCCGGATTTTACTCTCAGGCTGAGCTCAAACCTCACCTGGAGAGACCGCCACAGGACCCTCAAAGCCCCGGGGCCGACGGGAGAGCGTTTGTGAAGGACAACATGACGCCGGAGGAGGAGAAGGAGAAGGAGGAGGGCATGACACGGCATTGCTTCAACCAGTTTGCCAGCGACCGGATCTCGCTCAGCCGCAATCTCGGGGACGACACAAGACCGCCGGAGTAAGCCGAAGTCTTTAAGTTAATCTTTTATTGGCTGTGCTAATTGCTGTTGTGCCAACGACGGTGTTGACATGCAGACATGAGAGGATACAGCTGTCTCAATCTCAGAGAGAGCCGTGCTCACACAGGTCAATGATTTACAGACGTTTTCACAATTTTTCTTAATAACCTCCAGGGCTTAGTAAGCTTGCGTTGCTAAACGTCTCAGTGTGCAATAACAGAGATCGACACGTCAGAGTAAATACTCCCAGGCTCACACCTATACACCCAGACTGTAAACCTTTGCATTTCCTTTTTGCAGGATGCCAAAACTACTTCTCACGATGTGCTTCGCTAATACATTTCAAACTACCATCATAAAAACACGGAATATCCAAAAACACTCGTCTCCTATGTGTTGACATGGGAGACCTTGTGTGACTTTCATTTCATCAGATATGCCTCCTTCTCTTTCTCCAGGTGTGTGGACAGGAAGTTTCCTCACTGCCCTCCTCTGCCCACCACCAGCGTCATCATTGTCTTCCACAACGAGGCCTGGTCCACACTCCTCAGGACGGTCTACAGCGTCCTGCACACATCTCCCGCCATCTTGCTGAAGGAGATCATCTTGGTTGACGACGCCAGCGTTGCAGGTAACAGTGAGACACGTGGAAGATGAGCAAATGGGAGCGGAGTGGAAAGTAAATGTCAGCCTGAGGGGTACTACAGCAAACCCGCAGTGCAAATTCACATTTTTACACAGGACATAATCCAGAGCTGCACCTCAGTCAATGATTCGTTCTCCTCTTCAGATTTTATTAGTTATTACTGAGCAGAAGTGGTTCAGAAAAAGCAGGAACAAAAACCGTCAATCAGAAGAGCCAGAAGACAGTGTGGTTAACTAAATGTAGCCTCTGTGCTGCCATTTTTAGAAAGCATATAAAGTTATTACACCTACTTAATTTAGAACATCAAGCTTAAACTTACTATTTGTAGGCTATTGTTTTGGAGCATGGCTATGTTTTTTCTTTGCAGCCTTTTTGTCAAAGTTTTTTTTTTATCTTGTTTTATTTCTTTATTTTACTTTTACAATAGTATTTAGCTAAAGAGAGACTGTGTTGAGTGCTGCACCTTCCTTTCACTGTTCTCAAATAGTTTACATCTTGACTGATAGAAATTATAACAAGGATTAAGCATGCTAACTGCAGCTGCTTGAACATGTCAAGCATATAATAAACTACTGAAGACTGCATTTGCATGTGCAAAGACATTTATTTTAAAACCTCTTTACTGGGATAAATATCTGTCGCCGATGAGGTAAAACTTAGACTACAGGCACTAGAACATGATTACTGAGTAAACTAAATGGCCCAATCGCGTCATGTGATGATGTGTGCTGATTTGAATGAAATTTTACTGTGTGATTTTAGTATCGGTGTTCCTTCAGCACTTAGGTTGACATCAGGGTCAGCATATATTCCAATTAGGAATATACAGTATGCTGACCAGATTTTATTATTAAAATCTAGTCGACATATATTCCTGATTAGATTTTATTATTATTATTATTCGTTCACATTGTCTGGGGTTCGTCATCCTTTACCATGGAGACATTAGGTTCCTTTAAAGTTTTCTTTAAAGGTAAATGATTTCTCATAATATTGACCATTACCCTGTTTCTGCCACAAAGGTCTGTTGTCTTTTTCAGACATGGTCTTATCCTGAACACATCTTCTGCTAAAGCTGCAGATGTTTTGAGAACTCTAACATCTGCATCTTCAACTATACTCGCAGAACAGTAGAATAACTCATAAGCATAACAGCATGACCTTGTTCTGGTTAATGCAGTCACAAAACGTCTTTTCAGTTCCACTGTCCTATTTAGTGTAATCAGCTCCAAATTGTGAATCTTTGTGAAAACAGACTGCGAAATAACATTTTCTTTAAAATATCTGCAACTAAGCATAAAATAATCAGTAGGCATATATTATTATGTTTACTGAAACATGCTGCATTTTCCCATTTATTCCCGTCTACTTCCAATAAAAATGGGACTCAGATTGTCAACATAAACACACCAGCCCGCTTCAAATGTGATGCCAATGCACAGATAAGGTAAACAGAGTGTTGCATTTACTGTGAAAGTGCAGCTAATATCAGTGTCGCATGCTTTATCATCTTTGGGTATCCTGCTCTGCTTTCCTTTGTCTTTGGACGATAACGACGTTGATTTTTTTGGTGTTGCAGTTGAACGCAAGCCAAGCATACTGGTTTGTTTTCATCCTGCATTAACGGTCCACACGATAGGCGTCAACCGTCCAACAAACAAAACGCTGGAGGAGGGAAACGAAATACTCCCAGGATCCGGTTATGTGCGGCTATTTAAACAGTATCATTCATTGTCTGAGATCCTATAAAGTCAACTGCCTTCTTGCGCTGTGAAAGGTGACCCAGAATCATGTTTACTTAGGATTTCAGCAGCTGACTCACTCTGTAGCAAGCAGGTTGTACAAATAACTGGGACTCGAAGTGAGAGTGATTTGGAAGAAGGCGACTGCGTCTACCGCAGCGCCACAAGAATTTGTTTTAGTGGAGATAGGTGCTGCAAATTAAAATTCGAGAGCCAGGGCACCTTGCAGGAACATGTTGACCTTTTTAGATGCAAGTGACATATTTCCTTTGTTAAAGTAAATATTCTCGTTTAACTTAAATGGACAGAAACATGCTGCTGATGATCATATGAAATGCATATTGCTATGAAAATAATTCAGTCTAAATAATGCAAACCTAGAGATGGAGGAAAGAATCAGGGTGTTCCTTTCTGTTTCTTTGGGGTTTTTTTATTTTCTGTCCTGTCTTTCTGTTTCTATGCATTTCTTTCTGTATCGACATCAGCATGTCTTTGTTTTTAATAATTTGTTCATTCAACTCCCGAATCTCCTTTACAAGTAACTACCATTTTAAACAAATCCACATTCGACTGGGATGTTAAAACAGTGGCTATATTTACAGTACAATTCCTTTGGAAAAGCCTGCAGTTTTCAGAGAATAATAATAATAAAATAAAATAAACTGTGTGCCACTACTAAGTTAATGTTCTGCTGCATTTGTTCAGATAGAGCCAGGTTAAAGTGGAGTCTGTAAGAAACGGGACAACTTACATATCAAAGAAATGTAAAAAAAAAACTTTAAAAAACTGGAAAATCTCGTGGGGATGTGTAACATTATACAGTATTTGACAGTAGATGATTATTAGCTGACATTGTTAAGTGATCTGTAATACTCCATGTGAGAACTGTCTTACATGGAGTAAGAAAGTTCTAAATACATGAGAGGTATTGAGAATTTTATGACACTGTGAATGTAAAACATGAGACGAGGTGGGATGTTATTTCTGATTTGAGTTGGACGTGTGACTTTCCTGAAAACTTGAACTTTAAGCCTCTATGTGTGACTATTTTAACGATCAGCTTTGTCTTTTCTTGTAACTGATACAAAGTGCTAAAACAAAGAAATTTGAAAGAAACAGAAAATCACTGTCTTATTATTATTTTTATATTTGTCATGTTAATTTTATTACCTTCAGGATTCGTATGATTGCACCAAAAACTAAAAATTATGCCTTTTCTATCGTTCTGCACACATAATTCTTTGCAAAATTATTCACCTATTCATAAGGTTTAGGGTTTAATACATTATAAAAGAGGGAGGGAATATTCTTCCCACAGTATGTCGTGGCTTAGCTCAAATATTTATTCTTGAGAATGTCCCAGTCAAATCCTAGATCTAATTCGATATGGAGAATCTGTGCCGAATTTCAGGATGCCAGATGCTCTCCAACCACTCCGACTAAGCTGAAGCTGTTTTGCAGAGAGGAAGTTCAGGGTGCAGAGATGTAAATCAAATATTTTCAGTCATAATCGCAGCGATAGATGTTTCCACAATATTCTGAGAAGCTTTCTTGTAACTGAAATGTTTTAATTTTTTTTTATTAAACAATTTTAAACTCATGCATAATTTTCCTCCCACTTTACAATTATGTACTACTTTATTTTTGATTTATCACATAAAAGCGGATCATTTAAACTGACATGAATACTTTTTCAAAGCACCTATAAAAACAAGTCATTCATGCTGCAACCTGATGATCTTTTATTTATCTTTTATAATGTTGTCTTATTTATTGAGCCATGAAACAATCTATCACTGTTTTCCTCCCAGCTGCACGCAGACGTTTCCTCCTTTACTCTGACTTCTCTTTTTAGCTGCTAGAGCTCCAGCTCTCTGCTGCAGAACTTCGTTGCTTGTGGCTGCAGAGTTTGCTCTGCTGAGAAATATGTGCCGCTTCTTGTGGCCACAAAAGCTTTCAGGGGGGAAGTATTCCACTTCGCTGCTTGTGTCGGTCTAAGCCTGACGACTGTTTGACTTTTACGTCTTCTCGTCAGCGAGGTGTTCAATCGTACAGACCGAAGGCTTGTCGCTCATGTGCCACAACTGATGATGTGCATCGTAACTTCCCTTAAAGAGCTGTTCTAACACACGTTTTGTATCTTACAGACCACCTGAAGGAGAAGCTGGAGTTGTTTGTGGAACAGTTTAAGATCGTCCGTGTTGTCAGGCAGCCAGAGAGGAAAGGCCTCATCACTGCCAGGCTGCTGGGAGCCAGCATTGCTACGGCTGAAGTGCTCACCTTCCTTGATGCGCACTGTAAGGAAACCTCCACACACAATGCGGTCGGCTGCGATGCACGAGTCACTGGCAGTGTGTTGGGTTGCATACAGTCGCCTGAAATGACAGTAGCGGATACCGTGAAACAAAGTGGTTGAGCTTTAAATATCTGGCATAAACTTGAACCCTAAATCGACATCGTTGACAGTAGAGTTGTGCTAACATATTGCTAATATGTAGCAGGATTTCAAATATACTGCTCAAAAAAATAAAGGGAACACTTCAGTGTTCACTTAAATGTTAAAGTGTTCCCTTTATTTTTTTGAGCAGTGTATATGAAAATGTAACTACAATACCATCTAATGTTTGGATCAATGTCTGTAACAAAAATACCGATGCACGCTTGTTTCAACCAAGTTCTCTTTGTCAAATACTGAGAGTTTATTTAAATTCAGAGCATTTAAACACAAGTTTACAACCATCTGAGGCAACGTTACAGAATGCTTTCCATTATCCTGTCCACTTTGTGCAATACTACAGCACCAATGGCAGAAAAAAAGAACTTTAGCATGTTGCTGTCACCATCATGCTTCTCAGTTAGGACTGACTCCTACAAATGTTGTTATTTGTCAGTCTTTGTGTTGTTGGACGACCAAACGTTTACCAAGAACTTCAGCTTCTCCATGTGGGCAGCTACAAATTTCTGCAAGAGACTGAAACATAAAAGTTTTTATCAATCAATCAATCAAATTTTATTTGTATAGCACATTTCAGCAGCAAGGCATTTCAAGGTGCTTTACATAATTAAAGAAAAAATAAAAACAGCATGTGACATTGAATAAACAGTAAGAAAGAGAAAGACTTTTGAAAAAAAAAAGATTCAAATTATTATTATTTTTTTTAATTAGTCCCATAAATTGAAGCCTTGGTAGTTCCTGAACATCTTAACCAATTTCTTTTTATCTAAACTTGAAAGTCTTGGTCATATGGTTGAAACCATTGTCTCCATCCTTCCACACACACAAATCAAAGCTGGTTTTGATTGGATGAATTCAGGAGGCTAACATTAAGCCTCTGCAGTTGCACCTACCTGAACACTTTTGGAAATAAATAAATTATGTTGAAGTGAGGGCCTCACAGGAAATCAACCAGTTTAAATAAAATGTTCTTATTTTGAAAGGCTAAAGGAGCCTCATTGATGGCTACAACAAGTCTTTGGTTTCTCTGAAACACACCAAGAAGTGCGTTAGAGTTTGTATGCATCACTTTGACCCTTTTGTGAGTTTAAGAAAATAACCATAAATTCGAACCCAATTCTTGTTTTGGAAAATTCATAAAAGTTAATAATTGTTACTATGATATATTCTAAAAATACATTGTAGTAAATTCATGGGTGTAATGAGAGAACGTAAACTTGCCACCAGAAAAGTACGCTAGTTTGTGCAAAAGGGCATTTGTAGAAAACTAAGTCTTTTCTTTCCCTTCTATTCATGGTCAGGTGAGTGTTTTCATGGCTGGTTGGAGCCTCTCCTGGCCCGGATAGTTGAGGAACCCACCGCTGTGGTCAGCCCAGAGATCACCACCATCGACCTGAACTCCTTTCAGTTCAACAAACCCGTGGCCACCAACCGCGCCTACAACCGGGGGAACTTCGACTGGAGCCTGACGTTCGGCTGGGAGGCGATACCCGAGGAGGCAAAGAGGCTGCGCAAGGACGAAACCTACCCTGTAAAGTAAGATGGATCATGTTGTTTTCGCTCTTTAAAGGTCTGAATCATTTAAACACCTAAAGCCTTTGGATCTGCTCATGAAAATTTCAGAACACCTACTTTTGCCGGAGGCCTTTTCTCAATCTCAAAGAAGTACTTTGAGCACATCGGAACGTATGATGACAAGATGGAGATCTGGGGCGGAGAAAATGTGGAAATGTCCTTCAGGGTCAGTCTCTCTTATCTGTCTCCCCCCTCCTCCTTCCTCTCCCACATTAATCATTAAGTTACCTTGACATTTTCTGCAAACATTTCTGCGTGAAGGTGTGGCAGTGCGGGGGTCAGCTGGAGATCATCCCCTGCTCGGTGGTGGGCCACGTTTTCCGCACCAAAAGTCCGCACACCTTCCCCAAGGGCACCGAGGTCATCACACGCAACCAGGTGCGCCTGGCTGAAGTCTGGATGGATGATTTCAAGAAGATCTTCTATCGACGCAACAATAACGCTGCAGTGATGGCCAGGGAGGTCTGTCTTCTAATTCTACTGCACCATCTTGCTCCAAAACGACTCGTCATGTTTTGGTCACTAATCTATTTTTTGTTGTTGTTTTACAATAG
The DNA here is from genome assembly GCF_904066995.2 of Poecilia reticulata. Taxonomy (NCBI): domain Eukaryota; kingdom Metazoa; phylum Chordata; class Actinopteri; order Cyprinodontiformes; family Poeciliidae; genus Poecilia; species Poecilia reticulata. The sequence continues at coordinate 16,022,034 of NC_088836.1, forward strand.
AATAAATATGGAGACATCTCTGATCGCCTCAACCTGAGGAACAGGCTTCACTGCAAGAACTTCACCTGGTACCTGAACACCATCTACCCAGAGATCTTCATTCCTGACCTAACGCCAGAAAAATTCGGATCAGTGAGTCGATTTTTCTGAACACAAACAATCTGATAAACTATTTTGGACGCACTGCTCAGTTTGCGTTCTCCTCGATTCGTGTCCATGTTTGTCATAGATCAGAAACTCTGGATCCAGAACCTGCCTGGATGTTGGCGAGAACAACCAGGGGGGTAAAGCTGTGATCATGTACCAGTGTCACAACATGGGAGGAAACCAGGTACAGGATCTCTCATTTACTAGCAGGAAATGGGGGAAAAAAAGAAAAAAAAAAGATTTGAAGATGATCGGATGTTATCTATTTTTGTTGGTTCTAACTAGATGATTGTATTTGTAGTACTTTGAGTATTCGTCCCACAAAGAGCTGCGTCACAACATCGGGAAACAGCTGTGTCTCCATGCCAACGATCAGTCAGAACCAGTGAAGATAGAGCTGTGCCAGCTGAAGGGGAGGGGGACCAGTTTGTCACCTCAGCAGGAATGGGTCTTTACAGAGGTGAGCGACGCTTCACATCCTTACTTCAGTTCAACACAGCTACCGTTATGAGCAGCAACAAACATTTACATCTATATGTTTTGTAAAATAAGGTTCGTTCAAATGGAGCTTTAACTTTTATAAGGTCTCTTTTTACCTAATTTCTTTGAAATTATTTAAAATGATGCTCTGACAAAATGTGAAATGGGGAAACGTCCACAGCATTCAGACGTTTAATGAACTCTTACATTTACTATAATATTTTATGTTGCAATTTTTAAAACGTATTTAGGAAGCATTTAAGGAAAAATTAGAAACATTTACAGCTCAGTTTACCCATGATTTGCAGAATGTCCCGGCACTGATGTCTTTTATTTTTGGTTTTCCTAGACAGTAAGCAGAATAAGTAGCATCCGTCGCTTACATCTGCAAAGCCCTCATCTATCCACTGCAATCCTAGATGCACGTTACACTTTAAATGTTATCAAAGATCAGTAAAACTATCTGCAGAAACCAACATTTTTTATTGTGCAATGCTGTAAAGATTTTCTCTTTTTCTGCATTAGAAAATCAGTCTACGTGACTTTCCTCTAGACGTTGGCTGTAAGCAGCCTTCAAAGGTTTGCAGTCTTGGGCTCATCCAGATGGACTCCATTCCTCTGCTGGGACAGCCCAGACAGCTGCTGTCTAGCAACGTCGCTCAGAAAAACATGGCGCAACAATTTCAACTAGAAAAGCTTTAGGTCTTAACTTTCGTACCCTTTAAGAACAATGGCGAGATAATTAGTTGTCTACCTAACCCCAGAAGTGTGTGCATGCTAAGCTAGCCTCACTAGCTGCTGCATAAGGTGCCAGGGGTTTCTAATGAAAAGGAGAACAGAATGTCAAATCTGTTTTTGCATATTGAATACATACAATTGTTAAGTGCCTTAATTCCACTAAGCTGAGCTTTCATGTGGCTTTTTTTCTTATTGTTTTGTTTCAGGAAAGTCTTCTGAAGAATCCCAGCAGTGGGAGGTGCTTACAGCTGAGAGGGGGTCAGGTTCAGATGGACCACTGTAATGCTGCAGATCCCTTCCAGCAATGGAGTTTCTCTTGACCCCCCCAGTCTGCCCATTAGGTGACCTCTGGTCCCCTCCCTGTTATCAGACTCAGCAGCTCAGAGCTGAAGCATGACAGATCCAAACGGACATGCTGAAAAGCTTTGGGCAAGTGGCCATACTGGTGACCAGGAAAAGATGGAGGACAATACAGAGATGATGCCTGGCTTAAGAAAAAAAAGGAAACCCTCATTTGGGTATAACTATTTTTGTTTTATTTATGGATGACACTCAGGAAACTCTTCTTACTGTGGTTTGGGGATCTTTGGACATGTGTGAACTTTGCATTTAGCAGTGGCAGCTTTAAAAAGGCTCTGAACTGCAATGACTTTAATTCACTTGTTTTACACTCTAATATGAAAAAAAAGGGAGAGAGAGAGAATCGTTATGCGATTGTGATTTTTGTTGTGTCCGGTGATGAATGTGGAAATATTTTCTCTCAAGAGGATGAAATGTTAGTTTTTTAAAAATATTTTTTTATGATTTTTTCTAAATAACTTTTTATTATAAATAAGTTATTTTCTGTTAACGATCTAGGAAACAATTTCCAAAGGCACATTTTTGAATATATGTCTTTCTAGTGAAATTGGTCTGTTGACTGTTTATCATACTTGCATAAAATCTGGGAAAATTGTCTGATATTTTGTATACTGAAGGATAAACTACATTTATATGATTGATACAGATATTAAACCAAAACCTAAAGATTTTGTGTTAAGAATGTCTTTTCATGCTGACAAGAAGTCTTCCATCTATGTAGCACTTATAGCTTCTCAGAAGCGCCGATTTATGTTTACTCAATGTTTATTTAGGGAGTGGCTCTGGAGATACACATTCCAGAAAACTGCTTTTGTCTTGTCCTACAAAACCTGCAGTGTGAGTTTAGCAGAATGCACAAGATCACCAAACCGGATGTGAAGTAGCGTAAAGATTCCCTCAAACAAAAGGAAGCGGAGAACATGTTTCCTAAAAATTCATGCCATAAGAAATGACACACATTTCTGCAGGTATACATTTCCTTCTGCAGCAATAGGTGGCAGCACAGAGTTGCAAAGATTGTCAAGGCCACAGTGAAAATGTAAAACTCAGCAGGTCGGTCTGGGATTTACTTGGAGGGTCACCGCAGGCTGCTCAGGAGAGGACTATGGAGCCCTTAACTCGGTCGGAGGTGTTCGGAGAGCTCAGGAAGGAGCTTTATGGAGACAAACAGTCGAGTCATTCCAGCACACACGTATTTATCATCCTGGGGGCGTCTGTGAGTAAAACCTGACAATAATTTGACTGTCCTTGGCCAGGTCTATTGAGGATTTGAACAAATTGTAACCGTTTCAAGTGTTGGAAGACAAAGTTGTGCTAATGAGAGAATGAGCAGATGAAAAAATATAAACTTTGACATTTTACTATCTTCAATTTCCTGACAATTTTTAGTCTCTTTTTGTATTCATTCATGTTGTACGTAACCGCTTGCAAAGACATTTTTTCTTTTTTTTCTCTCATCAAAACACATTTTTCGTTCTCTCTCCTAGACTTTGACTGTTTTTTTTTTAGCTCTTATCTCTACTTTGGACTCATGATTGATTGCTTTGTGGCCGACTGTAAAAGCTGCTCAGACTTTTGACTAAAGCTACTATATGTACTTTTTGCATAGGGAGATCTTGCTAAGAAGAAAATCTACCCGACTTTGTGGTGAGTGAAAACCTGCAGCTCAAATCCTTCCTGCCTTGCAGAGCTGCTTGAAAGTTGTTTACCTCACAGTTTGACCCTTGGACAAAGCGTTCCACACGGCTGCTTTGGATTGACTCTGCCTGTTGTTCAGGTGGTTATTCAAAGACGACCTGCTCCCAGAGGACATCTACATTGTGGGATTTGCCCGCTCTGACCTGACTGTAGAGAAAATTAAAGCGGCATGTCTTCCTCATATGAAGGTATTTATTCATCTTTGTTGAGATACTCTTACAGGTAACGGTGCCTTGTAAAAGTATTCACACCCCTAGAGCTTTTTTTTTTTTTTTTACAATCCAACAAACTTGGACCAGCACAAAGTAGTACTATGCTGTAATATCTAAAGATTTTTCTAATGAAAATCTGAAAAGTGTGGCAAACATGGAGGAAAGTGCTGCTGTCGGAAGATGCCAAAAATTCTCAATATTGGTCAGAAATGAATTAAGCCAAATAATCCGATAGGAAAACCTGTTAGAGGTGGAAAAAATATTTGAGACTGGAGCATGCATTCACCTTCCAGCAGTCAATCAACACTAAATATTAACACACAGGTACAATGAAAAGGTTTATGTCAAAGCATATCCATATGTTCAAATGGATCAGTCAAAGTACAGACCAAAATCTAATTAAGATTTAACATTCCTGTTAATAGATGCTTTCCACCAATGTCCAGTGCTGGCAGAGACATAGCCTATGTTTTCCCAATTTTTAGGTTTGATGTTTCTAAAAGCATCAAACACTTTTTTATTTGTAAGACAAAAATAAATAAAAACAGCATATTATTATTATTAGGATGTAAGATTGTTTGTATCACTGCTGAACTAACACTGTGTGTAAGAGGGACCCAGGTTCTGGCCTGGACCTTTTTGCATGCAGCTTGTTCTCCCTTGCACGTGTGTTTTCTCCTGCTTTCATCTCCCACAGTCAAAAACATGCATGTTTGCTCATCTGGCCATTTTAAATTAGGCTTAAGTCTGAGCCTGTGTGTGTCTCCGCTTCACTCCGTGATGGACTAGTCACAGTCCAGGGTGTACCAAAGTTCTCGCCCAATGGCTGATGAAGACAGACACCAGTCGAACTGTGACCCCTCATGGACAAAGTGATAATCAAAAATGGATAGATAACAATTTAGTCTTTACATGTCACATAAACTCTCCATAAAACGCACTGACGTTTGTGGTTGCAGAGAGACAAAACGTGAAGATCGAGGGGTGGGAATACTTTGGTAGGCCTATTCAGTGTTTTCAGGGATAACTTTTAGGTTTCTTCGGAAGGTCACTGACGAGGAGCTGGACAGTCTATCAGCCTTCTTTAAGAAGAACTCCTACCTGAGAGGTTGCTATGATGTCAGCAGCTCCTTTGAACGACTCAACAGTCATCTGTCATCTCTGCCCGGAGGGGAAACCGCCAACCGGCTCTTCTACCTGGCGCTGCCCCCTACTGTCTACCACGAAGTCAGCACAAACATCAGAAACCACTGCATGAGCTGCAAGTCAGTACATTTCCAGTCCTGAAAAACAGCGCTGCACGTTCTCTTTCTTTCTTTTTTTTTCTTTTTCTAATCTGGTTTGTTCACAGCAGAGGCTGGAACAGGGTAATCTTTGAGAAGCCATTTGGTCATGACCTCCAGAGCTCCCAGGAGCTTTCAGCCCACCTCTCCAACCTGTTCAAAGAAGACCAGATCTACCGCATAGATCACTACCTGGGAAAAGAGATGGTTCAGAACCTCATGGTCCTCAGGTAACTTTTTCAATTTGTTTGACTAATTTATGGTGAAAATTTTATTCAGCTGAGAGGAAATCTATCCTCCCAAAAACAAGTTTTCACATGGAAGCATAAGGCAGCAGATCACAATATTTTCTGCTTCATCAGGCTAAAAATGATTTGCTTATATATGTAATATATTTACTGCTCAAAAAAATAAAGGGAACACTTAAACAACACAATATAACTCCAAGTAAATCAAACTTCTGTGAAATCAAACTGTCCACTTAGGAAGCAACACTGATTGACAATCAATTTCCCCTGCTGTTGTGCAAATGGAATAGACAACAGATGGAAATTATTGGCAATTAGCAAGACACACTCAATAAAGGAGTGATTCTGCAGGTGGAGACCACAGACCACTTCTCAGTACCTATGCTGTCTGGCTGATGTTTTGGTCAGTTTTGAATGTTGGTGGTGCTTTCACACTCGTGGCAGCATGAGACGGACTCTACAACCCACACAAGTGGCTCAGGTAGTGCAGCTCATCCAGGATGGCACATCAATGTGAGCTGTGGCAAGAAGGTTTGCTGTGTCTGTCAGCGTAGTGTCCAGAGGCTGGAGGCGCTACCAGGAGACAGGCCAGTACACCAGGAGACGTGGAGGAGGCCATAGGAGGGCAACAACCCAGCAGCAGTACCGCTACCTCCGCCTTTGTACAAGAAGGAACAAGAGGAGCACTGCCAGAGCCCTGCAAATGACCTCCAGCAGGCCACAAATGTGCATGTGTCTGCACAAACGGTTAGAAACCGACTCCATGAGGATCGTATGAAGGCCCGACGTCCACAGATGGGGGTTGTGCTCACAGCCCAAGACCATGCAGGACGTTTGGCATTTGCCAGAGAACACCAGGATTGGCAAATTCGCCACTGGCGCCTTGTGCTCTTCACAGATGAAAGCAGGTTCACACTGAGCACATGTGACAGATGTGACAGAGTCTGGAGACGCCGTGGAAAGCGGTCTGCTGCCTGCAACATCCTTCAGCATGACCAGTTTGGCAGTGGGTCAGTAATGGTGTGGGGTGGCATTTCTTTGGAGGGCCGCACAGCCCTCCATGTGCTCACCAGAGGTAGCCTGACTGCCATTAGGTACCGAGATGAGATCCTCAGACCCCTTGTGAGACCATATGCTGGTGCGGTTGGCCCTGGGTTCCTCCTAATGCAGGACAATGCTAGACCTCATGTGGCTGGAGTGTGTCAGCAGTTCTTGCAAGATGAAGGCATTGAAGCTATGGACTGGCCGCCCGTTCCCCAGACCTGAATCCGATTGAGCACATCTGGGACATCATGTCTCGCTCCATCCACCAACGTCATGTTGTACCACAGACTGTCCAGGAGTTGGCGGATGCTTTAGTCCAGGTCTGGGAGGAGATCCCTCAGGAGACCATCCGCCACCTCATCAGGAGCATGCCCAGGCGTTGTAGGGAGATCATACAGGCACGTGGAGGCCACACACAATACTGAGCCTCATTTTGACTTGTTTTAAGGACATTACATTAAAGTTGGATCAGCCTGTAGTGTGTTTTTTCACTTTAATTTTGTGTGTGGCTCCAAATCCAGGCCTCCATTGGATAATAAATTTGATTTCCATTGATGGTTTTGTTGTCAGCACATTCAACTTTGTACAGAACAAAGTATTCAATGAGAATATTTCATTCATTCAGATCCAAGATGTATTATTTGAGTGTTCCCTTTATTTTTTTGAGCAGTGTATATATAGTACCTGGTTCCACTCAGAAAATATTTTTTCTCTTATTTTAAAATTTCTAAAACCTTGCAGCACTAATTAGTCTTTCTTTAATTACGCCATAAAACATGAAAGTAGTTATAAAAATGGCCTTATCTTTTTTTTTTCCCCAGAGATACTGTATGATTACATATATGATTAAAATTGTAATTTTGTAAAAATAAAAAGCAGTCAGACAGAGTGAAGTTTCTTGAATTAGCTGAAATAACTTCATTGCTTTCTACCATCCAGGCTTGTTGCGCATCTGTTTTTGGCTCAGACATAAATTCACATGCAAGTGTACACACATTTTTTTTCCCCCACTTCTTATGATTTTTAAATAACTTTTTATTTTGTGGAATCCATTGTCAGAAATCCAGCCCTTCATTATCCAGCTGTGTTTTCTAACCTGAAAGCCAGCTGCTTGTAAAAGTGAAAACCCTCCATCTTGTGGTCTGTTTCAGAATTATTTTTTATTTATGTATTTATTTTTTATGTTTACTTTCTTGTAGGTTTGGAAATCGCCTTTTTGGACCCATATGGAACAGGAACAGTGTGGCCTCTGTGGTGCTCACCTTCAAAGAGCCGTTTGGCACTCAGGGCCGTGGAGGATACTTTGATGGTTTTGGGATAATTAGGTGAAGTAAGCATTATGAATTAGATTTTAGTTTTCACAGGAACTCTGCTCTGATTGCAGGGTTTATTTTGTATGTGTGTGTGTGTGTGTGTGTGTAGAGATGTCATGCAGAACCACCTGCTTCAGATGCTTTGTTTGATTGCAATGGAGAAACCTGCATCCACGAGCCCCGACGACGTGAGGAACGAGAAGGTAGGCGAGTCGTCGTGAGTGACGAGATTATGGAGTCATCGCAAAGCTGATGTCGGTTATTGTATTTGGTGTTCTGCAGGTGAAGGTGCTGAAGTGCATAGCTCCTCCTAACATGGCAGATGTGGTGCTGGGTCAGTACGCGGGAGATCCGGGCGGGGAGGGCGATGCCAAGCTGGGCTACCTCGATGATCCCACAGTACCAAAAGGCTCCTGCACACCAACGTTTGCAACTGCAGTGCTCTACGTCCAGAATGAAAGATGGGATGGTGAGGCTCCAATCCAGACTTCTTTCCTCAGTATTCCTTCTCTTTCTCTGTTTAAATTTTCCCTGGAGTTGCCGTGTTTTGATCCGCAACTGGGTCGTCCATCAGGGGTTCCTTTCATTCTGCGCTGTGGTAAAGCCCTGAACGAGCGGAAAGCCGAGGTGCGTCTGCAGTTCACGGACGTACCCGGAGACATCTTTGCTGACCGCTGTCAGAGAAACGAGTTGGTGGTCCGGGTGCAGCCAGACGAGGCTATTTACCTGAAGATGATGACCAAGAGGCCTGGAGTTTTCTTCAGCCCAGAGGAGACCGAGCTGGACCTCACCTACAAGAGCAGATACAAGGTGCTGAGCACATTCGTTTCAATCTATAATTCTGCTCCAATTATTGGTTCTAAGATGTAGTTTTAACTTGGTGTAAGCACAGAGGAAAATGCCCAAAAATTGACATAGAATTATTTTTTAAAAGAAATAAACTGAAAAAAAAAAACTTTACTGGAATAAAGTAGCTGCAAGTAGGCAATACATCACAAAGGATACAAATCAACTTCAAAACCAAAATGTTTGGAAATATAATATTTCAGAAAGTATTGTGTTGAAATGTAATTAATAGCATCTCCTCATAGATCACTAAAATGAAAGAAAAATTAAGCTTTTTTTAAAATTTGCCTGAGATAACTTTTATAGAAGATGCTGATGAACACTACATAACATTTTTAATACTAAAAAAAAACATGAGAATTGAAAAAAATCTGTCAACAAATAAGCCACTGCAGAATCCTAGGATGCAACCTATTTATTTTTATTTTAATGTATGATTGTTTTTGTTCTTTTTGCTGTGACATTTCTTCTTTGCTTGGATTTTCTTTCATTTTCCTGTGTTAGGTTTTTTTGTAACGTTGCACTGACATGTATTTGCAGAACGTGAAGCTTCCTGATGCGTATGAGAGACTGATTCTGGACGTCCTCTGTGGAAATCAGATGCACTTTGTCCGCAGGTCTGCAGCAACGTTTACTGTAATTGAGAAAGAAAACCTGCACCTTTATCCTAAATATAAAACAATAAAAAATACATCAGATTTTGGAAGACTCGTTCATTTATCAGCATAGTGGACATTTTTCAAACGGCTTTTCATCTACCAACCATCCTCTCTTTTTCTTTCAGCGATGAGTTGCGAGAAGCCTGGAGGATCTTCACCCCCCTGCTCCACCAAATAGAAGCTGCAAAGACACAACCTATTCCTTACACATATGGAAGGTAAACTCTGGTTAAAAACAGATCAAACAAACAGAAGTTAATTTAAAAGACATGATTATTTCTGAACGTCTTCTTTCTTCCTCCTCTCTCTTCGCCTTTTTGCCCGTAGTCGTGGTCCAAGTGATTCAGACGATCTTATTCAGAGGGTGGGCTTCCGCTACGAGGGAACATACAAGTGGGTGCAGCCCCACACAAGCTGATTCTCTAAGTTGTATGACGTGCATGCACAGATTCACTAAAAGCCTTTGTATGTTTACAAATAAAATTTACAGCAGCCACTTCTGTGCCAGTTTGATTTTGTCTGCATGCGTATTAAAAAAGCACTGCGTTTTTCTCCCTAATCACGCACAAGTTAATGTAGAAATAAGCAAGTGTTCGTGTGATTCCACATGTATGTGTGTACGAGTTTTCTAAATAAATCACATTTCACCCTTTTGCCCAAAAACTGTTTAAAATTACAATGATGTTTTACTCCAAATTCAAAGCCAACAAAACCAGAAAGGACAAAATGGCTTGGTGCTGAATTATGTGCAGCAGATACAGTCATATGAAAAAGTTTGGGCACCCCTATTAATCTTAATCATTTTTATTTCTAAATATTTGGATGTTTGCAACAACTATTTCAGTTTGATACAACCAATAACTTATGGACACAGTAATATTCAGTACTGAAATTAGGTTTATTTGACTAAAATAAAATGTGCAGTACGCATTAACACAAAATTTGACAGGTGCAAAAGTATGGGCACCTCAACAGAACAATGACATTAATATTTAGTAGATCCTCCTTTTGCAGAAATAACAGCCTCTAGTCGCTTTTAATGAGTTCCTGGATCCTGGATGAAGGTATTTTTGACCATTCCTCTTTAAAAACAATTCCAGTTCAGTTAAGTTTGATGGTCGCCGAGCATGGACAGCCCGCTTCAAATTATCCCAGATGTTGAATGATATTCAAGTCTGGGGACTGGGATGGCCATTCCAAAACATTATAATTGCTCCTCTGCATGAATGCCTGAGTAGATTTGGAGCTGTGTTTTGGATCGTTGTCTTGCTGAAATATCCATCCCCGGCGTAACGTCAACTTCGTAACTGATTCTGGAACATTATTCTCAAGAATCTGTTGATATTGAGTGGAATCCATGCGACCTTCAACTTTAACAAGACTCCCAGTGCCGGCACTGGCCACACAGCCCCAAAGCATGATGGAACCTCCACCAAATTTTACAGTGGGTAGCAAGTGTTTTTTTTTTGGAAAGCTGTTTTTTTTTGCCGCCATGCATAACGTTTTTTTTTTATGACCAAACAACTCAATCTTTGTTTCATCAGTCCATAGGACCTTATTCCAAAATGAAGCTGGCTTGTCCAAATGTGCACGCCACAAACGGCTCTGTTTGTGGCGTGCTTGCAGAAACGGCTTCTTTCGCATCACTCTCCCATACAGCTTCTCCTTGTGAAAAGTGCGCTGAATTGTTGAACGATGCATAGTGACACCATCTGCAGCAAGATGATGCTGCAGGTCTTTGGAGGTGGTCTGTGGGTTGTCCTTGACTGTTCTCACCATTCTTCTTCTCTGCCTCTCTGATATTTTTTTTGGCCTGCCACTTCTGGGCTTAACAAGAACTGTCCCAGTGGTCTTCCATTTCCTTACTATGTTCCTCACAGTGGAAACTGACAGGTTAAATCTCTGAGATAACTTTTTGTATCCTTCCCCTAAACAACTATTTTGAACAATCTTTGTTTTCAGATCATTTGAGAGCTGTTTTGAGGTGCCCATGACGCCACTCTTCAGAGGAGATTTAAACAGGAGAACAACTTGCATTTGGCCACATTAAATACCTTTTCTCATGATTGGCTACACCTGGCTACGAAGTTCAAAGCTTAATGAAGTTACCAAACCAATTTTGTGCTTCAGTAAGTCAGTGAAAAGTAGTTAGGAGTATTCAAATCAATAAAATGATAAGGGCACCCAAATTTTTGCACCTGTCAAACTTTGTTTTGATGCATATTGCATATTTTCTGTTGGTACAATAAACCTCATTTCAATACTTAAATATTACTGTGTCCAACAATTATTAGATTGTTGGACACTGAAATAGCTGTTGCAAACACCCAAATATTTAGAAATAAAAATGATTAAGATTAATAGGGGTGCCCAAACTTTTTCATATGACTGTATTCACTGTGTAGATCACGGTAATGATAAGGGCATTTTCCTGCTGTTGATAGACCAGTATTTACAGTGATCACCAAAATAAAATCATGCAGTGTCATGATTCACATAAAGCCATGGCAACATGTCAACATAAGAGGAAGACTTGTTGGACTGGTTAGTCTGGGAGAGGATGCATCTCCTGAGACAGACATTTGTCAAAGCACAGGTAAGAAAAATGTTCTTTCTAAGCTTAATCAAATGGTAAAAACATGTTAATCTCTAACACTGCATGTCTTCACCCTCTTTGTGCACAAGTGTTGAAACCTTCTGGATTTTTTCCCAGTTTTCTCATTTTGTAACCAGGGACACAATGGCATCTTATGCAACAGACGAACACAAAATAGTGCATTGAAAACTGAGAAGTGTAAAGAAAAATCTCCTGTATTCAGACCCCTGGAGGCAATACATGGAATAATATCTCTCAATAACTGCTTTCTCTTCTGGCTTTGCATTGCAATGCCTATGTTTCTCCACACTTAGCATGACCAGAGCATTTCCTTCCATGTTTACTGTGTCCCGGGCATGACCTGCTGCAAAACTGCAAAGAAAGTATCTTCTTGCTTCCTTTGAAGTTATTCTTTCATAAATCTTTCACACATTTGTTAAGAAAAGTGACTGACCACCGAAACTGTGAGCCTCTCTTCTCTCTTAAATGATCTCCTTTTCCTTTATTTGCTAACAGCAATTTAAAAATGGACTCATTTTTCTCTACTTTACAGCTATAGACATTGGTCACAAATCAAGATAAAAAAGAAATACATTAACGTTCTTGTTTGCAACGTGAAAAATGTGGGAATGTAAAACACGTATTAATACTTTTACACGACGTTTTGATCTACTGCCTGCAAAAATCTGATCTTGTATTTTTTTTCCTTCCTTTCTCTACCAGGTGTGTGACCTAACCCATGTGACATATGTACAGACATCGGAACGTGCAGTGGTCTTTCCCAGGATTCAGAAAGCCCTGGGAAGAACAGTATTAATGAACATGTGTTTAAATATCCGAGTCTCTTGTGCTTGTTTTCCTGTAAGAGTAACGCTGCAGCCCGTTGGTTGGGATGCTGTGAAGAGTCGAACTGATGCAGTTCAAGTCGGACGCAAATTCTTCTTCTTTATCATGGGAAACTGTTGCTGCTTTTATTGACACTAATAAAAAAAAATTTAAATAATGCCTTTTTTAATTTCATATATTTGTAGCTTAAACTCCATCAACATTCGTCTTAATTCTCTGAAACGGACAAAAACGGATCAAAAGCAGAAAACATCGTGTGTACAGTAAGAGGTTAATGTCATTTTCAAAGCAAAAAACTTTTTCCACCATTTGTACATGGAGGGAAGATGACAAATGAACATAAACATACAGAGCTTTAGGAATAAATATTTATCTTCCAAATATTACAGTGACAAAGTATGAATTGAAGTGCCTGAAGCTTAAGAAACTCTTTGGCAATGCAAGTCTGCAGGACTTGCTGCAGTGTTATCAATTTTTAAAACCTTTAAACAACAAACGGATATATATATTTTTTAATTGCTTGTCAGATTTCATCTGGGTGGTATGCATGTTCTGTTGCACTCGTCCCTCTCCTCGGTGCAGTCTTTTAAGAAAGTCCCGTCCTCGATGCCCCTGGCGTACAGACGCACCAACTGGCCATGAATCCTGAGACCGGCGGCAAAACAAAAGGCGAAAGGTAGTTAGTACTTGTAACAAGAAACAGCTTCGCAGGCCTTTTCTTTCTGACGTGTGTTGGAGAGAGCAAACCATAAATCTGACAGGCGGGACAAAAGAACACACCATGATGACTTACTTACCTGCAGCAAATCTCGGGGGAAGGCAGAATTTCTCCATCACAGTTCCAGACTGACACAGCGGGAGCTTTCCTGCAGCAGAGGCCGCACGTGAAGGGGCTCATAGTTTTGTCCTCACATGTCATCGTTTGTCCATTTGCTCCCGCTGCCAGGTGCTGCTGGGATCCAGCTATGCTTCCATTCTCGACATATGCTCCATCTCCTCCATCTCCTCCATCCACCGCACCACGCAGACCTTCACTGTCCTCGGCTTCCTCTCCTCCTCCCGCCAGAGCGAAGCGCACCGCCTTCACACGATGGACCTCCACGAACGGCAGGTCAAACTAGGAGAACAAGTGGAAACAATGGGTTGGCACACTTTTTTAAATGTCTGCCGAAACTCGTTTCCACACATGGAAAACGTGATACCTGGTCCTGGGCGGTTGTGTGCCTGTAGAGGAAAGCAAGGAATCCCAAGGGGTTTGTGTCCCACACCAGGATGAGATCTCCTGTTCCATCAGCCAGGTGGGCAGAGGGAGAGAGACCCAGAGGACTTTTGGCACACGAGCTGGACATGCATGTGAGAGACACAGACTTGAACCTGCCGTCCACACTGACCCACTCATCTAAAGAGAAAAACAAAAAGACAGGATTCTATAGTTTCAAGCGACATCCTACCATGATTAATCTGTACAGCATAAATAACACAAAACAACTTAAAAATACCGATGGACTGTTTCAAAGTGTAGGTGTAGTTATTAAAAACAATATTGTGGGTGGTTCAAGACCTTATAAGAAATTATAATATGCAGCAAAAAACAAAACAGAAAAAAATATTTAGAGGGATTTTATTGGATAATGTCATCCTTTCATGTATTTGAAAAGATAGCAAAAGTATAATAATGCAAAAAGTAAATTTATGTAAAATTACTCATTAGTCAAAAGAGTTTTTTCATGTTCATTTTATTTAATTACATGTTATAACTTAAATGGTCATTCAGTATTTCATTATTACCATAATTTTCATTACACAGTAACACTAGTTTGTAAAAGAGATCCTAACATCTGATTGGTTAACTTGCACAGCAGCTGGACCACAGGCCAATCGCCTTGTCCAAAGCAGAATTAGGTCGTCACTGTGACTCTGATGTGTAAGTCTGACAAATACAACATGATCCGGAGTAAATCCATGACATGCTGCAACATGAGGGTATGAAATAATAAATAAAAAAATATTCTTACTTTGAGAGTGCACACTATAAAGTCAGATTTTTCCAGCTTTTTTCAAAATATTTTTTTAGATATAAATTCCCTTATTTCACTAACTCTGTTCCCTATGTGAACTGCATTGATTGATTACAGACAGATTGTTTGTAATTCTTCATTTCTGTTATCATAATTTTCTGTCCACAGATATTGAAACCACAACTCTTGAGATTAAAATCAAGAAATGTGAGCTTGATGAAAATAGCTGCTTTAGAGGTTGTTTTGAAAAATGAGCCTCACTAAAACACATTTTAATTTGTTAAATATGGCTGTACAAGTAAATATATTTACGCAATATATAAAGATAACTTAAATAATGACAGGGGTCAGTACGTTTTCAGTAAACCTGACTGTCACTACATGGTGTAAAACAATATTGTTGTCTTTTTTTTTTTTTTTACCTTCCGAGTCTTTACTGAACGGACCAGAGTTGGAGCTGTACAGGGAGCCGGAATCGGAGGAGTTTGTGAAAAGTCGCTCGGTGCTTTTGGCGCAAACACCACACCTAGAAAACACATAACCACACTGAGAGTTTTAAAGAGCTCTTAAAGTCTGATGCCTGCTCATAAAAGCCGTCCTAAAAAATTTGCTGGCAGCCAGAGCCCGCTTGCTTAGACAAAGGCTGAAGTGGATACCCCGAGCCCAACACGAGGCCGAGTCTCACATTTCATCTAGATCAAGTTCCTACTGTCATAGTTCCCACCCTCCTTAAGATGCACCCAACACCTGAGTCCCAGGTACAGGTGGTAGCAGTTACAATGTCCCAAGCTGAGACTCTGGGCGATTTATTTATTTATTTATTTTTTCGTCCACAGACCACATGCATGCTTTCTAATCTTCTAATTAAAGGAGTTTAGTGTTACAACAAATCATCACCATCCACATTCTCAGATAACTTAGATTAGGACGCACACAAAGGCAGAAGGGAAGGTACGGCGGTGCTCAAAAGTAAGTACACCCTAGTTCAAAAGCCAGGGTTTTGCAGAGTAAAAAATGTTATCATATTTTCCAAATAGAATGTAGAGTAATCCTTTACAATTTAACTTAAAAACAAACATTTGTTAGAAATAAAAAATAATTTTAAAAAATCATATTAAAAAAAGCTGCAATAACTTGGTAAAATAGGTGACTTCACCTTTAATTTGATTTTTATCTTTTCGCATTCAGTTTTCTTCTTGGGTGTCCTGCTTCCAATACTATATGACTTTCTGTGAGGACAAGTGATGTTCACAGCCTAAAGCAGATATTCTGTTGACTATAGTTCAGGAGGCAGGGTTCCAAATCTTCCATTTTCCTCTCATGCCATCATTATTTTGTCGATTTGCATGCATGCTTCAAAACAAATAAGTAAAATCAGACTTCATCGTGAGTCTAAAGCTCTGGGTCAACACAGACTGTTACTAATAACCACTCATAACTACATCCACCTTCACAAGCACAACCCCAGACAATGATGCTGCCATCACCATGTTTCACTTTGGGTGGGATGTTTGTTTTGTGATGCGTCGTTTATGCTAAGCTTATCTTCTGGCTCAGACGCCTCGGGTTTCACATTCTCCAATAACATTCTGGAAAAATGTAGTCATGTCTGTTTCCTTTGGAAACTACTCAGACCAGACATATGGAAAGTTGTCACATGTACAATAAAACCAAATCTTGTTAATATTTTCTTTAGCTCTTTCAGTGTTGCTTTTGGTGGCCATCTTGACCAGTTTCAGTCTATTCTTTTCATCAGTTTTAGAGAAATGACCACTTTGCTTCCCGCCTTCATCATGCATTTTGCTTCCTTTCCCCGCATAACAAATTCGCAGCCTCTTTGCAAACTGCAGATTAAGCAAAAGGATGCAAATGACCATGACTAAAAGAGAAAGCCAAACTTAGAGTAACTGCAACTTTACTTACAGTTAATAATCCCATTTTCTATAACAGGCGTTACCTCAAAAGGACTGACTACTGAAAGTGAGTCAAAAGGTGCTTAAGCAAATAGCTTCAGGGTGTATGTATACATATGCAATCAGGTTATTGCATCTTTTTCTTAGATTGTTTCCTCTAATAAATGCATTTGTTTCCCACTTGAATTAAAGAGGATGGTTGTCACAGAAGTTTTGAAATGATTGAATAAAATTTCAAACATTTCACATCCAACAGCCTGAAATTTGAACAGCTTTGTGAATGCATCATGATTTCAACAAGGCATCATTATCTCTGCACTTTCAAATGCCTCCTTTTGGATAATTTTCTGATAAAAAAAAAAGGGTATCATAATGTATTTGTGCATAACGATTTGCATGTTTTAACAGTGTTCAGTTGAGAACTTATTTCTTTAAACAACAGAAAGTAACACAACTACTGCTCAATTACTTCAATGTTTTAAAGTGTCAAACCACTGTAACTTTCCGTCTTTATTAAAACGTTGCATGTAATTATTCATATAATTGTCTAACAGAAGTTGGTGTTTTACCCGGACAAACAGCGAGTCTTATCTCTTGGGCTGGACATCAGTGGGTCAGCTGGCAGATACTGCACTGTCCCCCTGTAGCTTCTGTTGCTCAGAAACACCACTGCACCTAAATAAACGAGAAGAATTGCATAGCGCAAGAAAAATATGAAAGCGAGAACATAGCGGATGTATTGCATAAAATGCTCTATAAGGGAAGTAGTGGTCAGGTTGCAGCAATCAGCCTCCATGAGGAGATGAAAAACAGAGCTCTTTTAATTCGGCTATGCAATCTTTTTTTTTTTGTTCTCTTCACTAAGGATCTCTGTTAGACCTGAGTAGTCGTATCTGAAGGGCCCCATCCAGCGGTGTTTTTCGCTCTCGGCTAGCACATCGCCGTAAAATCCGTAGCCCACCAGAGACACGGAGTATCGCACCTGACCGGGACCGTGGTGAACTGAACACACGTCCAGAGGCTGAGAATCTCCTGAAAGATGGCAGAATTATTTAAGCTGGGCTAAAATTTGACAGGACGGGGGGTTTCTTTTAACGCAAACCTTTCCTCACCAATGACGACGTGCAGAGCTGAGGTAACGGGGTCGATCACCCCCACTGTGGCGTAGCACACGCAGTCTGTGGAGCCTATACAGTAAGGCAACCAGGAATGAGCTTTTTGGATTAACATCTGTAACGCACACTGACTTTATGAGCACATTCCAGCAATTACCTGCAGGGATGATCCCAATGTGGAGCGGACAGGGCTGCAGAGTGACCGCAGGATCGTTCTCGCAAAGGCCTGCCTCTTGCTGCGTCCTCCCAATCACACCCTGAAGTACTTCACTGAGCATGCCATCGCCGCCCACACACACCACACTGTCAAAAGCAAACACAAGAGTTTCTGTGAAGCCTTTGTAACGACCTCCCACCACACATCAAAATACTGACGGCATTCACCCGTCAAAGCCCGTCAGGTCTTTCTTAAGGAGGTGATCTCTGGCCTGGTTGGCTCGTTCAGTCACTAAAACGGAAAAAAAAAAAAAAAAAAAGAAAAGAAAAATGCAGCAGTTGAAAACAGGTTTAGGAGTTAAGGTCAGACAGAGGACAGATTAAAAGATACAGATTTTTGTCACGTCAAAGCACAAACTTCTGTGTCTATCAGATAACTTCTTGGGGAAGTTATCTGATAGAAAAACTATCCATCCATCCATCCAGTCTGTTGCATGGCATAGAAAAACTATTTAAATTAAAAAAATTAAGAGAGTGGCAGGGTCAAAGGTTCATAGATTGATATAGTTCAAATAAATCTACTTCTCCTGTCAACAGATTTGAGCTGTTAACCACTCGATTTTATCACACATATAAAGCTTGAGATTGTAAAGTGACAAAATGGGGGAAAAGTTGAAGGGGTATGAACTTTATCAATAACAGTGTTTACCTATTACATGGGAGCTGATGCCAGCCAGCTCAAACACAGGGGCAACCAGTGAGTGGTAGATCTGCCTTCCTTTTTTCTTTCCTCCAAACGGGTTGATGAAAACCAGCAGCCTGTGTGGACGGAGGGGACCTGAAAAACACATTTAGGATGTTACAAGTAGCTACAGGCTTGGGGATTCAGCAACAATTTAAATGGAAAATCTCCCCTCACTGTGTGTTTTTAGGGCTGTCCGTAGGTGTTTCGTCCACTGGTCTCTGAGGACACGGCTGGGACAGGTGAACTGGGTCCGGCCCAGTCTCCACAGCAGCCCAGAGGACGTCCTGCTGTTGCTACGCTTCACGTAGAAAACTGCAGACAGATCAGTAAATAAATGTTTTATCCGCGGCATTATGTAACCGCTACTATGATAACAGGCTAAAACAACAGATCTGATTACAGTATACATGTTATAGTTAAATTGTGGCTGTGTAACGAGTGTTTATACCTGTGAAGTCTCGGTCTGTGTCCTCCACAGACTTGTGAGGCAGGACCTCCACCCGGCCCTCCTCCACTCCAACCACCTCGGCCACAGGAACTGAAACTGTGTGACAGGACGGGTGTGAGGAAAATCCCAAACGGATCTCAAACTCATTGTAATGAGGAGCATTAAATACGGATGTTTTCCATTTAGGTATTTACGTCCTGGATTTTACTACGTTGTTGCAAAATGGATACTGGAAAAACGACAGTGTGATTGTAATGAAAGCCGATTCTGTCAAGCCACTTCATTTTCATAGGAGTTGTGCTGGTCTGAGTGCCTTCCTGGTGTATGCTAGATAAACATGATTAGAATTGAGCCTTTGTTTGTTTAAACAGCATGCAGTGCATGTTGCCTGACCAGCATAAACACAACGGATTAGGTCAGTGTTGTTCACTCTACTTGTTAATAATAATAAGTCAAGAAGCCCATTGATTTTTGACTTGCATGAATTATAATAACTTTGTATTGTGTTAAATAATGTTGATTTTTTTTGTTTTAGGTTAAATCTTCTGCAGACAGAAGTTTATCTTTTCATTTTTCCGTAAAAGCTTATGAAAGAAATTATTTCTCCCTTACAGATTTCTTCTGCTTTTGCCTTTTTGTCCCTTTCAGTTGTTTCAAGCAAATCGCAAAATCACACAAACCTAATTAGATAAAGTACAAAAACTGTTTTCCAATGTTTATTTTATTTTTATTAGGGGGAAAAGCCCCTCAGTCTAACACCTGCTATTGACACTCATTGTTGAAATTATCATTTAAATTGCTGTGAAGGAATTTTACCCCACTCTGCTGTTATTCAGCCACAATACAGGGCTTCATAGTCCTTTTCAGACTAATAGATGATTTTTAGATGGGGGGCATAATGTGTTGCTGTTTATGACCCCTGATGTTGTTATACAGGATCTGTTCAAGTAAATAAGTTTATAGACCAGACAGTAAGAGGGTAATGTTAAGACTAGTGAAACTGAACCAAAAAATTAGATCAATCATGTTTAATTTGTGTTTTAATTAAGGGCTTTTTCACATTTGGACAGGCTGATAGTTCTTCCTAATGTACATTAAATCACCATGGCTTATTTTACTAAAGTGGAAACTGAGCGTCTCTCCATCTCATGAACACTGGGTGAGGGAAGCTCTCTGAAACCTGAAAATGGAAAAACTCAGATTCTTGCCTAAGGGCAATTTATGGAAACTTGGTGAAACTTTCCCATTTTTAGTTGCCACCATTGTTTTGCTCCCTGATACAGATGCAAATTAAATTATTTGTAGGCCCTTTTTATTTCTTTATTTCATTTTTTATTACTTATTTAATTATATATTTCTCTTATATTATTATTGTCATGCTTTTTCTGTTTTGGAATGTGTGTGGATGGGCGGATGCATAAGTTTGTGCAGCATTATAAGGACTGGATTTCTACGAATTTTTTGTCTCTTGCTTTTGACCTGGATTGGGATGTGTTCAGGGAGAAACCACCACACATTTCTCTTTTTTTCCCCTTCTCTGGCTGGAATTAGTTCTTTTTATTATAATAATAATGGGTGATATTCAATAACTGCCGGATATCTTGTTGTATATACAGCCTATATCAACCTAAGGTCATGTAGGTGTGTGTGTGCGTGTGCGTGTGTGCGTGTGTGTGTGTGTGAGTGCGTGTGTGTGTGTGTGTGTGTGCGTGCGTGCGTGCGTGCGCGCGTGTGTGTTTTCCAGCCTGTTTTCAGTAAACTTGTTTTATGACATGTTGGTGCTGCTCAGCTTGTTCTTCACGTTTTTGAAAGGACTTAATGAAAGCACTCCCTGCCTGCACCGTAAAACCTGTTGTCAGTGTAAAACCTTTAAGTGTTTGCAAGACTAATAGTGAAGTATTATAAGTAACAACAATTTTAAATAGGATATAACTGTTTATTCTTGGATTTGATTTGTAAAGGTTGTTAAGGCGACGGTCTCTGTCACCTGGCTCAGAGCAACAGGATCACTCACCTGCTTTCTTATCACGGTTCTTCTTGTCCGCCTCGGTCCATTTGAGATGCCAGCCTGTCAGGACAGCCAGGTATCTCTTATTCCCGACCCACAAACTTGACTCCAGTCTCAGGTCGGTCTCCATCTGGGTTTTCATTCAACCGAAATGTCCACAAGTAACTCTTTGCCGACCGCCGTTTGTATGCATAACTTTCACCCTTTTGAGAAAACAACAACAGGTCGGTGCCAACAATCCGAATTCAGTCGACAATCAGAAAATAGCCCGACTTCTTTTGTCTGGTGTCACAGATGTCACTGAGTCAGAAAGGTTGTCATCTTGATCTGGATAAAATTCACGCTGAAATGTTGTCGCTGCCGCTCGAACATTGCCTCACCGCTCCCTTCCCTCATGGCACCTGCAGCTTTCATTTGCATAAAGCTGCTGATTGGACGGAAGTTTACCTGAGGGACCGTGTCCCTGTAGGTTGAGCGCTTGGAAAATGTTATTTGCTTGTTTATCAGGCCTAAGCATGCTAAGAAAAGTGTAATAACTAATTACATGACAGTAATAACGGAAAGTATGTTGTAAATACGAAATCATTTGAGCCTATACATGATCTCACATCTCATTTCGACAGTCAGCAAACCTTCTTCAAAGTGCTGAGTAAAAATGTTCTCATGATGTGCATCTGATGTCACACACTAGTGCGTAATTTTACCCTTTTAAGGATGACGTAAATATATGTGGGTGTCCTAATTTATTTCTCATCATAAGTGGCAAAATTGTAATATATATAACATTTTAAGTTTTAAAATGTTTTCTTTAACTTTATTGCTATGTTACTTGAATGTTTCAGCTATGTTCAAATTTATTCTTAATATGTTTTCCAATATATATTTAGGGTTGTTTATAACTTATTAGTTAGATTTTTCTCATTTGAAATGCCTGAAGTGGGCTGTGTCTGCTTTCAGCTATTGTATAGAACAGGAGCTCCCAAAGTTAATAGGATCACAAATTGACAGGTTGTTCTCTTGTGCTCCTGTTCAGTTTTAAAAAAATAACAAAACTGATGAGAACAATAACATTCATACCAAAGGTCCTACAAATGATTGAAACAACTATTGAGAATTGATATATGTTGAAAATGTTGAGAACCTTTTGAGTTGACTTATTGCAAATAATAGACAGGGACACAAGTCTTTTCCAATGTTATTTTTAGGGTCAGAAGGTGAAAAGATGGAGTCATCTAAAAGTTTTAAGATCTGACATTTCAAACTGCCGATCCGGGGAACACTATGATGATTCATCTCATGCCATTTTATTTATTCTTATTCTGTTGTCTGCGTTCAGTTAAAACAAAAATATTCGTAGGTAATGTATAATGGGAAAGAAAAGCAATTCTGTAAAGTTAAATAATGTTGTATATTCTCTTATAGACTCTCGTTTTAAATATTTGTAGTTTGTAATATTTTTGATCGTTTTTGTCTTTGTATTTACTTTTAGACACATTAGATAAGGAATCATGGAAATCTACAAAGTTACCTCACCATAAATTGTTGGTATTTGCTACAATAAAATAAAAGTCCATTAAAGGCTTTTATTGTGAAGTCGTGACACATTTTCACCGGAAGTGTTTACGTCTTTCCTCCTTCATTTCATGCTAGCTGTTTGATTCAGTTAGTAAGTGCGCCGGGTCTTTTAAATTCTCTCGTGTAGTTTGTTTTTTAACGGTTATTGGAAACCGTGTAAATTAAAAACTTTTTTTTCGGAAGTTTTATTAAAATTCAAACAACAAAATGAATATACGAAACGCAAGGGTAAGCACACAGAAATCCCATGTCAGCCACGCTGTTTTACTACCTGCTAAAGCTAAGCTAACTGCTGCTCTTGCAAATATCGGTTGTTTTTTCCCCCTTTTGTGATGGACTTTTGCGGTGGTTGTTTTATCTGTTTCAGCCGGAGGACCTTATGAACATGCAGCACTGTAACCTGTTGTGTCTCCCAGAAAACTACCAGATGAAATACTACTTCTATCACGGATTATCCTGGCCTCAGGTGCTCCTTCTGTCTCATTTCGCCTGTGCTACTTTGTCCTAAAAGCCTGACCGTTTGTTTCACTCTCTGTCTTCCTTTCATTCAGCTCTCCTATATAGCTGAGGACGAAAATGGTAAAATTGTTGGATATGTGCTGGCAAAAATGTGAGTATTTGACCACAATTATGGATGCATCTGAGTAAATTAGAATATAAAAATATAAATTTCAGAAAATCCGCTCATAAACTGAAACAGTGATTTCAGGGATTTATTTTTGATATGTGTGACGATAGAGCGAATGCTAAAATTGCAGTGGCAAAGTTGCACATACCTCATCCGGTATGTTAAAAAAAAATTATGCAAATGGTAAATATTGGTGTTGTGCAGATCCTGAATCAAACTGAATTTGGCTGTAAAATTCATTCATCAAAACTGACTTTTCTTTTTTTAGGGAGGAGGACCCTGATGATGTACCTCATGGACATATTACTTCATTGGTGAGTCTGCATAAAGGTTCCTGATTCTATAAATACACTGATAAATCTGTGTGTGACCTGGTTTACGTCTTGCAGGCAGTGAAGCGATCCCACAGACGTCTCGGTCTGGCCCAGAAGCTGATGGACCAGGCGAGCCGGGCCATGATAGAAAACTTCAACGCTAAATATGTCTCACTTCACGTTCGCAAAAGGTGACAGGGTGGCAGTGAAACTCGTTTTCTTATGGTCAGATGTAGATAAGGTTTTTTTTTTCTTCCAGATTGTGAACATTACTGATGGTTTTTTTTTTGTTTGTTTGTTTGTTTTTTCCCCACTGCAGCAACCGAGCAGCTCTACACCTGTACTCCAACACCCTTAAGTTTCAGTAAGTTTGTTTATGTCATGTCAAATATTAAGCCTTAGAAAATAAATTTTTTATGTGATTATTACTAAGCACACATTTTTGTCTTCAAATTTTTTTATTGGGCTAAAACAATTCTATAACTTTAAATGTTTTTGTCAGATGTATACAAAGAAAATCATAACTGTCGGGAAGAAAGGCTTTAAAACATCACAGTGTAATTATTATTTATTTGTTTCACTTGGTGAATTAAGTTACTGCAATAAATAAGTCCTTCAAGAATATAATTTATTGAATTTGACTTTATATAAGGTAAAGTTTTATCTCGTCTCTCTTCAGAATCAGTGAAGTCGAACCAAAATATTACGCAGACGGAGAAGATGCCTACGCCATGAAGAGAGACCTGGCTCACATGGCCGATGAGGTGAATTAGAATCTGTAAATGTCCTCCTTTTTACTTCTTTGACATTCCTTTATTTGCTCTTAATTGAGATACATTTTGTGTGTGTGTGTGTAAATTTAGCTTCTTCTTTTTTTTGTCATTCTCATGCAGCTGAGGAAGCCTGGCGTGCGCGTGTCGAGTCAAGAAGCAACATCTGGTCAGAGCCCATCAGGCTCCGGCGACCAAGAGAGAGAAAGCGAGAGAGACAGTGGAGGAGAGAGCAAAGAGTTGAGTGAAGTCAGCGAGGCAACAGAAAGCACAGACGTTAAAGATTCTTCTTCTGACTCACAATGACGCCGCAGTTCTTGACATTTTTTAAAGCATCCATTTTTATCGCAATTTGCAGCTGTTTCTGACTTTGAAGGCTGGCTATCTGACTATCAAAGCTGCGTCTCTTTTTTTTTTCTCTCCCTCTGCTGTGATGAACAGAGTTGAGTCAATGTGTTATCCAAATTAAACTAAACTTATTGGTCGAAGCATTTTTACTTGATCGATGATTTCTTGAAAGTCCAAAATATCTGTAATTCAAAATGACCGTTGGTCTCTTAATTTGTTGGAGGAAAAAAAACTTAAGTTTTACAGTAATTTTCTTTAATATTTGGCATTTTCCCTATTGTTGTAAGAAGAGAAAGCTTTTTTTTATTCTACAAATACACAGTTTAACACAACAAAAAATGGTCAGCGGGTGCAGTGCTCCTTTTTTAATCAGGTCATCGATCAAAATAAATTTGTGTAAAAGCAGAGCGGTGTCCAGTTGTGATTTCAATGTATAAAACAAGCCATTTCCCACTCCCTTTCTAAGTACCCTATTGCAGAGAGCTCTAATAAATTTGAGCTTTGCAAATGTCTGTGCATGCCATAAACCATTCATGCTTTGCAACTGCAGGTGGTTTTAGTATGAGTTGGAGAACTGCACACTGAAACTAGTTGCCTCCACTGAAAAGGTGTACAGATGCAATATATCAAAGTATGTTTTAAAAGTATTTAATTTTGATACTCAAGAGGTTGTGTTATGCTGTGGATTTGTTTTGCTTATTAAGAGATTGAGCACATCGACAATAAATTTCAAATACAAAGTTGATTTTAGAATATCATATATTTTTATTGCCGGATGTAGGCAATTGAAAACTGATCCTAAGCCGGAGCAAAGGGTCAAACTTGGAGTCCTGGAGAAATAAAAAAAAAAAACAAGACACATGAGCAGTGACTCAGATTGAAGGTTTGACGCATTTAAGACCTGAGGACCAGCGATGGACACTCTTCCATCTTCTTGTCAACTTTTCTGTCCCTTGCCGAGAAGAAGCATCTCCACAGCCTCATACTGTTTGTTGTAAGTCTGTTGGACTAGGCTGGGTCAAAAAGAATATTTTAGCAAGGCATTGCATTATGCATGTTTCTGGAGTGTTAGAAGCTGGAGTACCTTGAGTACACACTGACAGAGGAGCAAGAAGCACATGCAAATTATTCATAAAAAGGTCTGCAGAGCGGTGATTTCACCAGGACACTGTCTTTGAGCGAGGCAACATCTGAGAGCAGGAAAAGCATAGGTTAAGAAAAATATGTGTGAGTGGATTCATTTTGGTGACTCCTAGTGGTAGCATTCTGGAGAGAAAAAAAATCACTGTCGTCTCAACAAATCTCACAAAGATTAATTGGATAGCTGTCAAGTTTGACAATAAAAAAATGTAATCTAAATAGATGCAACACTTCCTAAACACAGGTCTATTAATTCTACAACCAAACTCTGTTTTAGGTCACAGCAGGGCTAAAAACTGCAGCAAAGTGTCTGTTTGGAAGTTAAAAAAGAGACTACTCATTAAATCAAAATAGAGATGAGAACTTAAAAATGTATTTTGTCACACTGACCATAAAGTGTCTGTGCAGGGGAATTTTAATGTGCTTGTGCAACACCATCCAACTGAACGTTTGAGGAAGGAAACGGCCAAAAGAGAGGTACGTGGCAGAGGCATGCAACTCGTGCAGTGACCTTTCACAAAAGTAGCTGTTTTACAGAAATCATAAAATCTTCAGCTTTAAATAAATATATGAAAATTTGAGCAGTCCCTCTCCTAAAAACTGGAAGTGACCCCGAGTTCTATGTATAACTTGTGTTATACAAAGAAACAATTTCTCTAAAGGAATGCATCTGTGCAAGAGAAATGCTATGCTGGCACAGTTAGCTCAAGCTAGTACTAAACAGCCAAAGAGAGCGGTTGCTTTTTTTTTTTTTTGCATGCGAGAAACTTGTTTTCGTTCACACCAGATTTCACTTAAGTGTCCTTTATCAGTACAGACAATCTGCTGTTGTTAACACATCAGTGCTCTAACTTGAGCGTGTGTTGCTTGCAGGATGTCATGACAAAAAAACTGAGAGAACAACCTGACCAGGGATGTGGAAGTCCTGGAAGACAGAACAAAAACACTTCTCAGTCCTTGGAAAAAATATGTGCAGACCTTAACAATGCTGGTCAGAACTGGAGCAGACATTACAAAGTCCATCTGTCTTCTGACAATATTTTAGTGGCTCAAATTACACCTATTTGACTCTGTGGCGAGTTTAATTTAAACTGTTCTGTAAGGTGCTGGTTTGTCTTCAGTCTACTGCACTCGTCTGACTTTCTCTTTACCGGACCAATCATCACTTTATGGGCTCAAACCTCAATGAGAGGTTGCACTCACTGACTGCTAGCTGTTACAGTTTAACACCATCACTCTTGACTTCTGTTTTTTTTTTTCCTCCCTTCATAGCTTTTCTCTATTTCTGTCATGGACATAAATATATCTAACATAATGTACATGTTTGAATGTATTTAAAAGGAGAAGTTGATCTGTGGTTTCTTCATCTGATGCCTTGTGGGGAAAAAAATGACTAAATATTTTAACCCTTGTGCAGAGAACACTCCCTTTTTTCCCTTTGCTCTTTGTCTTTTATTTTCTTATTTATTTATTTTTGATTTGCTTTCCCCCTACCCCCCTCTTACCTGAACCCCAAACCTGACTGCATCCAGTCACTGACACCACACCTCTGAGGAGGGAATTAATCAATGGCAACAGCTGGAGTGTGATTGGAGCCTGAAGCGTTCAAGAAGGCAAAATGAGAAAGAAAGAGAGGAAGGGCTTGGCTCTAAAAGGTTGTCTTTTCTTAGCTTGTCACACTTGCACAATCACACGAGGATGCTTCAGGCTGCATGTGTGAGCGAGATGAAGGCTGCTGGGTGAGAAAGAGAGAGAGAGAGTGCTGCACAACAGCAAGTGTGTGCGTCTGTGAGAAAGGGAGAGAAAGAGTCACAGAGATACAAGTTCTGCTCCACCCACAAGCATCCAAGTCCAAATTGCGGGGGAGGTGAAACAACTGTTCAGAGTTTACTGTGCTGCTAAGTGGCATTATTTAGTCGTTTGAGTAAGGAGAAGGGGCTTGTCAACACATCTATTACAGGTAATGAATCTTGTTTTCTTCCTGGTTGTATTTGACCTTTCATTAATGTTCTTTTGATCAAATTAAAACGGACTACGCTCAACTCTCATGAGAAGTGCATGGCCTATCTATAGTTTTTTATTGGCAGCAAACACAGCCCTCTGGGCTGTTATCGCTTTATAACCCTTTCAGATTTCATGTTGTTACCTGTGAAACTTCAGTGGCAAAATGGGACACACAGCTATTTTAACAAGCTCTAAGCTATGCTTGCTGTAAGATTGAAACTACATTGGTGGTGGTGACAGCACAAAGTTGTGAATCGCACAGCTAAAGAATGAACTTCTAAATGTGGAAAGGGTGACACATGTTGTAAAATAATAAAACGAGGCATTCCTCCTGTGGACGGGGAGCTTGTGGCTGTGATTTTGTCGCCCTGGCAGGTCAGTTGGTAATTGTCGATGGGGGGAAAAATAGAGCCCAGGCTTTAGCTAAAAGAGAGCTGAAGAGCGTTTGATTTTTGAAAAGGGGAAGTTTAATAGTGCAGAGAAATGTGCTGCTGATTGTGTATAAAGTTTTTATGACCCAGCAAGAAAAAACCTCGTTCTTCCTCTTTCTGCTGTGCACTTTGTTACACTAATGAAACAAAGAAAAAGAAAAAATGAAATAAAGTGCTGGTTTGTAGGTTGATGGTGAAATATCACATGCTTAAAGGAATATTATATTTTTATTTATTTGTCACATCCTTATGAAAGCAGGCCAAAAGGTAACGCTTTTGGTCTTTTTAAAAAAAATTATGTACTTTAATGTCCCAGTCCAACATGTCTTGCCAAACCTTGTGACACAAACTCCCTGTGATGATTCAGTTATTCAAGAAAAGAGTCAAACCTTGTGGGATTTGCAGTGACTGAATCAGTAAAGTTTAGCGTCGTTGCTCGACCACCTGTCGTCTTTGAAGCACACATCCCCTTAGAGTTTTCTGCCTCACGGTTCAGACTATTTTTAGGATAAAGCTTAAGATGCTGCCGGAGCTATTTTTTGCACCTTCTGCAAAAGCCCCGCAGTGCAAACGGGTCTGGTGTGTTGCAGGGCAACACTTGTGCCCAACTCCAACTGCTGCTTTTCAGCAGTTTGCCCGCTCAGAAAAGCATGGGCCTCCACTTTGAGGGCGATGTGTTACAGTAAGATGAACAAGTTGTCTTGACTTCTCTTCTCACTTTAAGCGGCAGGAAGAAGCTGGTTTAGGTCGCTGGAAAGACTGGGGGCGTGAAATCTTCTGAAAAAAGAAAAAAAAAAGTGTGATTGGTGCAGCAACGGGGCATAGCTTTTGGCTGCTGCAGTGTGTCCGTCCAGCTAAATGCTAGGAGCAGTTTGTTGTTGCAATTTTGCTGTGAACACAGCTAATGGGTTGATTTTATTAAAATTTTTTTCTTTACTTGACAGAATTCCACCCTGTTGGAGGAGCAATGACTTCTGTAAAGCTTCGAAAGGAGAGGGTGGGAGCGGTGGACTATGACACGCAAATAAA
Source organism: Poecilia reticulata (assembly GCF_904066995.2). Taxonomy (NCBI): domain Eukaryota; kingdom Metazoa; phylum Chordata; class Actinopteri; order Cyprinodontiformes; family Poeciliidae; genus Poecilia; species Poecilia reticulata. The sequence continues at coordinate 16,051,146 of NC_088836.1, forward strand.
AGGTAAAAGTACTCATCTAAGTAATTTTCACACCTATCGCACCTCTTCCTGAATGTGACCAGCATGTCGTGGGGAAACCCTGCTTGCAACACTTTCAGAATGAGTCACTCGTTCTCGCTTTTTGCTTGTGAGCCTTTGCGGTTATTGTGCTCGTCTCTCCTTCCCATGAATATTTCCAGAGATGCGTTGCCAGCTCCTGGACCAGCTGAAGGTGCTGGACGCGCAGCTGGAGCAGAAGACCCAGCAGCTGCAGGACATGGCGGACTACCTGCGGCGACGGGGCGAGATTGAAAACGAATATTCCCGCTCCCTGGAAAAGCTAGCGGAAAGGTTCACCTTGAGGGTAAAAAGGTAACGAGCTAGCAAAAGCAGCGAGCGGTTCATTGGAGAGAGAGAGAGAGAGCGCCACACTGACTCCAACTCGTTTTCCCTCTCAGGAAGGAGCCAAGCTCTCACTCCGTCTCCGTCTCCCAGGTCTGGCTGGCTCTGCTGTCTCAAACCCGCCAGGAAAGTAGGGACCACAGCGGACTGAGTGAAAGTTGCAGCAACTTCCTCATAACGCCAGTCATGCACTGTCTGGATTACACACAGCGTCTGGCTAAGAAGGTACTGTTGGAACAGGCCCATTTAAGAACAGTAGTACTTTTTGTTGTTTGTTTGTTTGCTTGCTGGCTTACAACTAATGAATACCCCCCCCCCCCCAAAAAAAATGTATCGAATGAAAAACCGACTTTACTTTGCGTTTAAGGCCAGTTTGCTGTGCAGTTAAATAAATTGATAGGTATTTGTACTTCTGAAAGTGTGAGCAGGTGTTGATTGCTTCTGGAAAATAAAACCAACATTTCCCAGCAGCTTGTCTGCAGAGAGAAATGTCGTTGCAGTAATGGTTTTGTTTTGCTTGGATGAGAAGACACACCAGATCAACACAAGAAAAGGAACTGTTTACCAAATCATCCAAATCCCCGAAAGTTTAGTAATCTGCAGTTATCCAAGCTGCTTGAACACCTTTTTCTACCACATTTTTTTTTCCTACCGCTCATTTTTCCATTAATATGCTTGGATTCCGCTAGACGGCTTCATTAAACACTGACCTTCTTGTCATTTGTAGAGGGTAGTAATGTCTCTTTGCAGGTTAGCAGACTTTGCCAAAGATTGTGTTCAGAACATTGAAGGATTAAAATATTTTCAGTTTTTTGTTGCATGATATTTAGCTTTTATTTCTGGTAAGTTATAATTATCATAATTAGCAACTTCAAATATATCGGTGTGTCTGAAATGAAATGAGCTGTAACGGTTTCATTTTTAAAATTGATTTACTAAAGTTAACATTTTGGTTATAGTCCAATTCATTGAAATAAACTGTATCTCCTCGTTGTAGTTGTGACAAAATTCACAGATTTTAAGGTTTGCTTTGGTTCGTCTGTTTTGGTGTCAACTGCGATGTTTTGTCTCCACATTATGTTTTCAGAGTAGAGACCTTTGTACTCAGCTGCAAGATGGACTACTCAAGGTTACCACCGAGCTGCAGACAGTAAGAAAGAAACCAACCAACCACTTAAAACAGTTTCTGTTTCCTAAACACGGGAGAGAGAAAAAAACAAAAAGTACTTGTTTGTGCCTCTGTGCAGGCATGGCGGACTTACCACCAGTACCACTCAGAGTTTGTTTGTGCAGAGGGGAAGCTGAGGGAGGCCGAGAAGCAGGAGGAAAAGCAAAAGCAGAGTGCGGCTAAAAAACTGGAGCGGTTGATAGAAAAAGTAAACGAAAATGGTTCCTGTGAATCGCGTGTTCTGTCGATGTGGCTCCTCGTGTTCTTATGTGAAACACATTTTTATGTGTTGCGTAGAGGCAAATTAAAGTCCAGGAGATACAGCTGAAGTGCAGCAAGGCCAGGAACGACTACCTCCTCAACCTGTCCGCAGCCAACTCTTCCATGAACAAATACTACCTTCAGGACATCACCACGCTCATAGACGTAAGGGCTTCATTTCACACCTTAGTCTTGATGTGCAGTCCCATCTGCAGCTCATTTGGCCTCTTCCCCACAGTGCGCAGACGTGGGGTACCACTTCTCATTGGGTCGGGTGATGAAGGCCTACCTGTCCAGACAGTCGTGGGCCCAGCAGAACCTGAGGACGGGTCTGCAGCAGCTCCAGGAGGCTGTGGCCGGACTGGACCAGAGCCGAGACCGAGACGCCCTCCTGCAGGACCACGGCAACACCTTCTCCATGCCCCTCCGCTTCCCCTACCAGCCCCACGAAGAAGACCAGGTCGGCTTTTTCGAGCCGGTTTTTAGTCCCGCTGCTTTTTAGCAGAGGTGACTGAAGACTTTTTCTCGCATGTTGCAGATTTCTGAAGTGAGTGCAGAGTGCGAAATGAGGTGTGAGATGGAGACCCGATTCAAGCAGATACAGGCCCGGCTGAAAACGGTGACTGAAGAAACGGAAGAGGTAAAGATCGTGTCACAAAACTTAGCACCTCATTAACGACTTTAATTTGACACGTCAGTATTTGCTTAATGAAAGAATATGCATAAGTATTGAAAGAATAATTCAAAAGTCCTTAAAATGCCACTTCCCTGGACTCTTTCTGGGAGTGATCATCTCAAATAACCAAGAAAACAGAGTGAATATCATCAGTCCAATTTATTAAAGCCAAATAAGTCATAGCAATGTATAGAAACAACAGAGAAATAGTTTACCGTGTTGGCACTGGACCGCTGCCATGAGTCCTTATACAGTTTTATTGTTTTTGGCACGGTATGAACAGAAAGTGGCTCAAAATTCCCAAAGCAAGGTGTCGAAACCGGCATGTTTCAACATGATCGATTGAAGGCAGTTGGTTGCACTGAACTTTATGTAGGAGTTAAATAATTTCCCTGTTTACTTCTACTTCACAATCGCATGCCGTGTTGTGCTGCTTTTTTCACAAGAAATTCCTCTAAATCACATTGAAGTTTGCTAAAGCCCTTGTTTTTGCTAGAGAAGTGAAATGAAAACCTTTGCTTGCTAATTTCAGAAAGCTGCAATGTAGTTTCTTGATGGTTTTGTGTATTTAAAGACCTTTTTGCATAAACGGACCACATAGATCATTATTAGAACGGGATGTCTATAAAAGCAAATTGGCTCTGCTTGCAAAAAAAAGGAACCTATGTAACTCAAATCTTTGTTCATGGACATGTTCCCCTTATGTTCTTTTGTTTTAAAGTTTTTTTTTTTTTTTTACTTTGTGCTCATTTGCATCACTGTTGTTCTATCCTGCAGCTCAACAGGATGACCTGTTGCTTGAGCTGATGTGTTTTCTCTGTCGCATAGGCTGGTAAAAGCATGTCAACAGCCAAGTCCGCGCTGCTGGACGGCATTGGTGATGATGATCTGGAGTCCAGCCTGGGTAGCAGTCCTTCTCAAGTGGGCAGCACCGAGAATCTGAATGTTAAACCCAGCGTTTCGCGGCGTAGGGCCAGCATACTGGAAATAGAAAACGTCTACTTCACTGTGAGTCTGCAGACCAGAATAATTCACACTTCAGGGGATCTCTTGAGTTTTGACTCAATAGTCAATCATAATTGTTTGATTGTTTCTTTGTTTTTTTTTGTTTTTTTCAGAAAGTAAAAGAATATCTGGTTGGCAGCTCATTGGTGTCTAAGCTCCAAGCAAAACATGACCTGCTTAAAGAGGCTGTAGAAAAAGGTAGCACTTCTGCATTTTTCATGTAAAAAAAAAAAAAGCAAACTGCAGACACAATGTTCCATTGTAAATGACCCAGTGTACTGGCATGTTGTTACAGTGTTTCTCATTTAAATTTTAAATCGTGTTCCCTTTTTTTGTTGCCGACTGAGTAGTTTAATGAAGCAGTTGAAAGTCAGACTGGATTGTCATGTCGTTTTCAAAAGATCTCTTGTTTCCCCTCAGCTGAAGCATCAAATGGACATCAGCCCAGGTATAAGCTCAAATTCTGCATTTTCTGTTCCTTTTTATTTGTCCTGTGATGACTTGGTACAAAATTAAGGGAAATGCGCAATATGGGGGAAAAAAACCCAAAAAAAAACATGCGTCAATATATTGGCTTCTGCAGGTTTTCTGGAAAGTCGCTGCGTATGAGAAAGAATCATTCAAGTGCCAATTTGATCCACAATCACAAACTTTTCAGTGGAGACATGCTGTCCTTCATAAAGGTAGAAGAATCCTTATTCCTCATTGCACTGATGCATCTTTTACTCTTGCTTGCTTTTCAAAAACAAGCAATTATTATTGTAGTAGTAATTTTATTTAATTTATATAATTTTATTAACACTATTACTATTTTTTTTAGTACTTTGTGATATATATTGCTACTTTATCACAAATTAGCCCTACTGTTTGTTTATAGTGTTGTGGAAGAAATGGTTGCGGTTTTTGTTTTTATTAGGAAGTTTGAAAAGATTTTATGTACACTATACTTTAGATATTTATTAAATATTTGCTTATGTTATTTTATGCATTTAAACGAAATATGTATTCCTGTTTTAGGCGTCAGGACAACAGATACCATATGTTGTGGAAAGCTGCGTTCGCTTCATCAACCTTTATGGTGAGTATTCAAGATTTTAGGAACGGTAAGCAAGCCGCTTTCATCGCTCATCAGCCTTTAGAGCTGCATACATGGTCTGTGTTTCTTTATACTGTTCCAGTTGGAATATAAAGTCTTTGCTTCATGGGGCAAAAATGATTGCAGCGTATGTTTTCCTCGTCAGGTCTCCACCATGAAGGGATTTTTAGAGTACCCGGATCTCAGATGGAGGTCAATGTTCTAAGAGATGCGTTTGAACGAGGTAGATCTGTGTGTGCATCTGCATTTGTTTGGATGAACCTCACTCACTATGGAGAGTTAATAATGTTGGACAGTGTGTCCTCGCCTTCCCTGCAGGAGAGGACCCACTGTCTGAGCGACGATATGATATGGACTCTGTAGCGGGAGTGTTGAAGCTCTACTTCAGATGTCTGGACAATCCCCTGTTTCCTGTCAGCAGCACCAGTCAGCTCTTGGAGTGCAATCGTAAGAGCTCGCGCGAGAGGAAACGTTTGACTTGACTGGAGATGCATAGCAACAGCAGCTGATTCTTTCTTTCGTTACGTTTCCTTTAGAGATAAAGGACGATGCGGAGCGAGCAGCTCAGCTCAAGGCAATTGTGTCGTCTTACCCTGAGCCCGTCATTGTTGTCATGAGATACCTCTTTGCCTTCCTTCATCAGTGAGTACTGCAACTTCAGGAGCTATAAAAATCTAGCACAGAGGAGAATAACTGAGAAACAAAACTGAAAATTCAAACTGTATGTGGCTGCAGCGGCAAGCCGACTCGGACTAGGGCACAAGCCAGCAAAATCAGATCGTTAGTGGTTTCCAAACTTTTTGAACGCCACCTGAGACATCGCCAGACTCTGTCAAGCACCGACATGACTATGTTCTTTTAAAATTTGGTATTTAGAAAAAAAACTCATTGAGTGTTCACCCACACTGCACTTCTCCAATTTTGTCACAACCACACGAAAGGTCATAAGTCTCAATGACGGTTTGCCACAAGCCTTACTGTTGCACACAAAGCTCTGTGGCAGAAAGCCATGTTTCCAGTCAGACCAGCCACTCAGAAACCAGCTACTGGAATCTCATGCAGCCCGGCCACACTAACGATGTTCTCACCGATATATGCTGCTGAGGTACATTCAGGAAACGACCCGGGGTTAGCTGCCTTGCCTAAAAGCACGTCGTCATATTGGAAAAGATGGTGGTGCAGGTGCATGGTAGTCCGTCCGTCAGAGTATCCCAGAGCAGCTGTGGCTACAATCCAGTAGGTAACCACAATCTGTGTGAATCGGTGAACGTAGTGAGAAGTGCTTTGGAGTCCTCTGAATGTGATGAAATACTATGCAAGAGCAGGCTTCAGTAGGAACTACTTTTGTTTGTATAAAGGTTTCTAAAATACTCTCAGCTTCACTTGCCTCCCCCATTGTTTTCATTTGCACCTGATTTAAATTAAGTCACCATTTTCTGTTGAATACCACTGACATGACCCTAAGGACCAAAGTGATAAGAGGACTGCAATGCTGTGGTAAAGATTTCCTTACCGTTCGGCTGGTGTTTTTGCCCAAAATTAACTTGAATACTCTGTTAAGTGGGAGATGATTCAAATTACAGTCATGACATTCATGAGGAAAAACTAAGTATGCTGCATCATATTTTTAAACCTCCTCGAGTAGCAATAGTTGACGTTTAAGTCCATCACATCATTGTGGATAACATCAGTCCACTCTTATTTACAACATAGAATCAGGTCATTGAGGTTTGTGGGCAAACCTCTCTGAAAGTCTCAATAGCATTTCACACCAAGTTAAAGTTCTCTGCTGCCATTCACATGTACGCCTCCTCACTGTTTGAGTCCGGGTACTTTTTATATACGGGGGAGTTGATGGTTGACTCAGTGGCTGCAGGATGCCCTGGAGGTGTCGCTGAAAATCTAGTCCAAATCATTCGTCTTCTGCTACCATGTTTATATTTATATTGCGGCCAAACTTTTTTTTTTTTTTTTCTAGTTACTTTAGTCCAAAGAACATCGATCCTACAGTTTTATTCAGAGGCGGCCTTTGAAAGGTTATACTGACACATTTGTTTTACGCTTTCCTCAAGCAACCACTTCCAAAAAAAGTCATACATTTCCAGTCTTTAATTGTACTGTGACATACTTTAGCATTAAACATGCTGATTCCTGTGGATTCTGATATAAAGCTCAAGTTTTTTGTTTTTTTTAAATAAGTTATCTGATCATTGATTGCATTGTCTGAATTTGGAGTGATTTTGCTGGGACTGGCAATCCTAGGAAAGTTGGCAACCTCAATTCTTTGACTTGAGAAATTATCTTTCTGGCAGAATTTCTTTTTTTTTTTTTTTTTGGAAAAAATTATGTCTCTTCCCAAATTAAAAAAACGACAACAGTTGCTTCTCTAAGCTAGGACTTTCTGCCATTAACGATGGCAGAAAGTGGTTGTTTTACGTAAAAGTGTGATCCTAATTGAAATTGCAACTGAATACACAGTATAAATTGCGTAAGTTTGTTGAATTTGTGCACATTAGGGCTCAATATTGTGCTCTCAGCTGACTGCAGCAGCATTCCTGTATGGTCTTCTGCTGCTGTAGCCCATCAACTTCAAGGCTTGATTGATTGAACTGCATTCAGAGATAGTGGCCCACAAGCCTTGATTGTAAATAAATAAAATAAGAAGGTTATGAGCAGCTGTTGCCTCTATTATAATCCCAATGCAGGCTGTACATTTTCTGACATCATTAGCAGTACATTTCATCCACACAAAAGTATAGTCATATGAGGTCGAATGTAGAAGAAACGCATTGAAGTTTGAAGGAAAACACTTTAAAAAAAAAAAAAAAAAAGACATTTTGGTAGCTACAGATGTCATGGCGGGGGAAGTTTCCACAATCTATAAATTTCCATTAGCCTAATTTTCCATCCAAAATGTCAGTTAGACCACAAAACAGTGATGTGAGCAAAACATCTTCCGAGAGCAACTTGACCATGAACAAGAACTAAAAAAAACCTCCAGACTTGTAGAACAGTTTGGGTTCATGCTTCCACTGCACTGTGGTTAAGATTTTATTTTTTGTTACTTTGACGATGCTTATTAAAAATAATCTTGATCATTGTTCTGTGCCTGCAGTGTGTCTCAGTACAGTGACGAGAACATGATGCAGCCGTACAATCTGGCCGTGTGTTTCGGCCCCAGCCTGGTGAGAGGCCTGCAGGACGACGAAGTCGTAACTGTGCAGCCTCAGATCAATGCCCTGGTGAAGGGCATCATCCTGCAGCATGAAAGCATTTTTCCCAGTCAGAGCGAAGTACAAGGACCAATGTATGAGAAGTGCATGACTCTCGAACAGGACGACTGGTGAGACAACGAAACACATTTGAGGTTGCAGATAGAAGTGAATGCAGAACATGTGGGGAAAAGTGAAACTGTCTGATTCTGTGTCTGGGCCTCATCTCTTTTGCAGTGAGGTTATTATTGAAGGAGAAGTTGAGGCGGATTACAGCCAAAGCAGAGAAGGTAAGTATGCCGTTTATTTTGACTTCAGAACCGAAATTTTTATATAAACAAAAAAAAAAAAACTGTTTTGCAACAGATTTAGAAATGGGATTTCCGGCGGGTATTGGCCCAGATGTGTCTGCAGCACCTGCACTGACAAAGGCTGAGCGTCCAAGAGCAAACAGCAGCGGCTGCTTAGATTACAGTAAGGTACCAGCAGGGGGCGTCCTTTCTGCGTCCGGAAAGCTAACGCTGCAGATTCCAGTTGGACCACAGTACAGGCAGAAAAAAGTGCTCTCTCCATCTTATTCACGCAAAGAGTAAGTAACACTGCTATTAATCTATGGACCAAAGAGGAATGAAATACTTGGATTGAAAAAAATTAATATATACTTACTTACATTTATACTTAGTTATATCTGAACATATTCCAGTTGTTCTGATCAACTGGAATATGATCAGAACATATACAATTCAAGAAACACACAATTATTTGTGTAAGGAAAAAAAAGGAAATGCATAAGTTATTAAAAATGTTTCTGTAATTGTTAATACCTACAAAAATTTTAATGTGAAAATAACTGAATACATCTTAATGTTAGATCTTTTGTTGTTATGGAAACCACTTGGTTTACTTTGACAGTAATGTTGGACAGTAGCTTGTAGGTTTGCAGTTTGGCACCAGAGGAAGAAAGGTAAAGGTTATATTTACAGCTACGTTCAATAATAGCGGTACGTCTGAAAACAATGAGTAAAGCTTAAAATCCTTATGAAGGTTTTCATTTCCACATACTTTAAGAACACTGCAAGAAATGTGGAACTGTTTAAAAAGTGTCTGATGTTACAAAAATATAACGTCCACTGTTTAAAATTGTTTAGCATTATCAATAAAGAATTTAATTAGAAAAAAACGGCATTTAGTTGCATAAAAACTGTTTGAGAAATGGGTGTCGGACCACATTCCAAAGTTCTTCTGAATTTCTTACCTCAGAAACAGAGCATTTAACGTTTGTTCACAGGTCCTATACTGGATTCATTAATCTTGTTGGTCTGGAAACCAGAGCTTGCTCACTTCCTTTTAGGCTTGGGTTGTTATTTTAGTAAAATGCTCATTTCAAAAGCATTTCCTCTTCGGCAAAAGGTGGTACGACTTTTTCAATAAATTGGATGCTTTCAAACTGACCTCTGATCCCCGGTGTGTGATGTTGTCACAATACATGACATGGGGATGTTTATAAGAAACATCCCCATGTCATACCAGAATCTCCATTATTCAGTGTGTGAGTTTCACGAAACAACCTTGGTTTCATCAAACCTTCAAAGGCTGTGTAATTTCTCTTGACATTAGTCGATGTGTGATTTGAAAAATTAGAACCTTGTCGGCCTATTTTCAGGGGCTTCTTGTTGATGGTGTCACAATACATCACTCACACCTGTGATCATCCTGGAACTGAAACTTTTTTTTTTTTTTTTTACTTTTTTTGATCAACAATAATGGAATTTTTTTTTCTTCCTAGAAAGTGGGGTATTAGTTTTTATTTTATTTTATTTTCTGCATGCAGATATCAACATTCATCCTCGGAGGACTTGTTTGTTAAAGTTGATAAGGTTTGTTTTTCTTCTTTTTAAAAAAAAAATGTTACAAGGAATATATTTTATAGCTGTGAGTGATGCAAACCTTTTGAAAATTGATATTGAGTGAAATATTCTGTTCAATAGTTTCAAATAAAATTATTACTGGTATAAAATATGATCAACAAGGTAGATTTCCTTTTTCTCTTTGCTTCCATTTATTGCATATTTCAGGAGGTCTGTAATAACATGGACTCGGTCTTCAAGGAGCTTCTGACACGACAAACGCAGCAGGATGCTTCTGCCCAGGCTCAACAAAAAAAGGGGAAACGTGACGGACGGAAAGGAAAGGGAACCAGTCTTTTCAGGTCAACAGATCAACTGGACTGAGTGGACCAGCATCAGCACATGACAGCAACAGAGATGCTAATGGAAACCGAGGGGCAGAGTGAAGGGGTCCGACTGCAGCCTTCAGCACATCCATTTCTAGAAACCGGAAACCAGTGACCCATGATCTCTGTTCCAAGGGACCCGTGACTCGGTATCCTCTGTCATGATTTTTCATTTTCACATCCGCTGGAGTGACTTCAAACCCACAGTAATTTATAAAAACTGGGAACGACTTGAAATGAAAAGATGTTTGCATAGAACTAAATGAAGATGGTTGGTTATCAGCTGAAAGTGAATACAAACTGAGACTATAGTGGTTGTATTTAATACCTTGTTTCCTATTTTGATTTTTCTGTACATGATAAATAAATTTCCTTTTATTTTCTAATTTTATTTTAGGCAAATATGCCTTAATACCTAATACACAAATACTTAATGTTGGAAAAAGAATTGAACATAAAATCTGAGCCATATTATAAAAGATGATTTTCTTTCAATAAACTCTTTGTTTCCTTTATGTGCAGGAATAACTGCAAATAAACATTCCTTATTACTTTTCACATGTTGACAAATAGTTTGAACATTTTGGCCTACTCTTTTGTACAATCATTGAACCACTATAAACTATTGAATTTTTTTTTAAGAGATTATCAAAACAATAAATGTACTTATGCTATCTCTAACCCACTTGGCCTCTTTATTTACTGTAAAATTATCAGTGATATGTCTAAGATGTTCTGTTATTTACAGGTAGTGACTAACATTGAATTGAATGACATGCTGAAAGCTGCTTAGCCATTATAAGAATGGTTTGATTGCTGTAATGCCCAACATTTTTTCATTTTATTAATGCGGGCATAAACAATCTTAAGTGAATTTTTAAAGTAAAATGTAAAAAAAAAAAATGTAGTTTTCAATTTTATAACTTCTTTTACCTGATTTGTTTTTTCTTGTATATTTTTAAAGAAATCACAAGAAAGCAAGGGATGTGAATAATTTTGGACTTGACTGTAATACTGTATAAATCATTAAACCAGCTCTATTTACAGCTATAGGAATATACTATAGTAAAATATGAATCTATATAAAATTACTACCAAATGAAATTTACCACTGTAATATATATATATATATATATATATATATATATATATATATATATATATATTTATTTATATTTGCAAAATAGTATTTCCTGTGAGTGTTGAGATTTGGATATTGAAATATCGGAACATATTTAAGTGTTTTTGGAAGAATTTTCAAAACTGGATCTTGCATGAAAAAGTTTATTCCCCTGTTATAAAACTTGGTCTTCAGACAGGGTCACACTATAAAAATACCATATTTTCTTCACGGTAGTATTTTTTCTTAACTTCAATTTAGACCTTTTTAAAAAATAATTATATTGAAGGAAGTGCTAAATTGTTGCAATAATAAAAAAAAACCAGTAATAACATGTAAATGACTTCATGAATAAAAGATCCTCTTGTAATTATTTATCTTTTTTCCCATTTTTCTTTGCACTGTTATCAGATTGTATTTTCATATTTTTATTTTGTTCTGTGGCACTTTTTGTTTTTGCATCGTGCGCCTTGTTGTGTTGTATTGTTTTGTATTTCATTTTCAATAAAGAATTTATTTTAAAAAAATCTCTGTTGACGTGTCTCCAATGTTGTTTCCCAGAATGCTGTGCGGCGCTACGTACACCTCTTTGCAGCGCAGGCGCACTGGTGTGTTAGCGGTAGGCTGAGGTGTACTTCAGTGTGGCGAGTTTACAGCGGTATTTTAACACTTATTTAGGGATAAAAAGCGACTCGTCAGACTTCAGGATGATCCGGATAGCTGCGTTTTTGACGATACTGGTGGTTGCCTGTTCGGGTAAGTGTAAGAGAATCATGAAAGGAGGCCCATTGGCTTCAATTAGCTTGTAATTGCTAATATTTAGCCTATCAAAACACCCTTAAATGTCTTCTTACCATGTGTCAAGCCCCTGTTAATTATTGCATCTGCTCTGATGGAGTATTAGTATCTCTAATATTTAGCTAATCTACATTATTTGTTGGTAGGGGAGAGCTGCAAAGACCCAGTGATCACCCCGTCGGCCTACACGACCTCTGACGCTGTCATCTCTTCGGAGTCTGTCTTCATCGTGGAGCTCAGCCTGACCTGCGCTAACGGAGCCCAGGTAACCCAGAGAGCAGCTTCAGTGAGTTACTGCTCTGTTGCTGAGGGACTGACTGTGGTATCATGATCACTGCTCTTCTCTGCAGAGCGTCACTCTGTATGCTGATGTCAATGGAAGACAGTTCCCTGTGACCAGAGGTCAGGATGTTGGAAAATACCAGGTATGAACTCACAGCTGGATTAATTAGTCCCGTTTCTACTTAATTCAAATTAGAGGTGCGCAATGTTAGAAATGACATCACATGAGTCTGGCTCGATGGTGGTAATGTTGGTAAATCGAAGTTGTGATATATGCCTATTTCCTTCTTTTTCTCATCTATTCACTCTGCACCATTAGCATTTCGAGGAATGTCATTTGTAGTGTTTGCTAAATCTTCCCCACTACGAAACATGGTAGTTGTAGCATAACGTGGAAATGGTCTAGTCAAAGCATATTTACAGTCTCTTTTGTTTTAGGTCAGTAAAAATTAACAAAATTGTCTTTATTTGCTAAACGCCTCAATAATGAGGTAATGTGTCCGGGATTTATTTAGTAACGTCTCCAAAATCAAAAGTTTACTTGAACTGTTTGACTACGATTAAACCTTTTGGGGTTTCTTTCACAAGCTCCTCACAATAATTTGCTATAATTCTAGTTCATTCCTCACAAGCCTTTTCAGATACTAAAATAATTTTGGTAATTCTAGCTGACCTAAAACAAGAGAAATTTCTTTTTTATTCTGTTTTTGTAAACTTTTGATTTCAAATGTCCGTGTTGGGAGGGCAACTCAAAGGTCAGACATGAACATTTATGCTCACAGAATCTCGTACTTAAGGTTCCGAGATATTAGAAACATTTTTAATTGCAATACTATTTCTGAATATTGGATAATAATATCAGTTATGATAAACACACATTTTGTTGTCTCTTTCCTTTTTCTCTGGTAACCCAGCCACTCTTTGCAAGCTTTAGTGTCTCAACTCTAAAAATATACAAATTGTTCACACAATATTCCAAACATGTTTTTGGCATGCAGAATTTACCTTCAAGCAGCTATTAGTAAATTCACCAAACTTTTAAAATATAACATTTCTAAGAACTAAAATGAAATTTAAATAGTCAAAATATGTATTTTTTTTTCTCAGCTCTTCACAACAACTCATAGGCAGAAGTAAGTGCGCTGCCCACCACAAATAATGATCCGAGCGGAACACGGTGCGCTACATAATTTAACGAAGCTTCGAGGCAGATAAATGTTCCTCAAGGAATTTTAATAATTGAGGTACTCTAATTATTCGAGGAATCGTTTCAGTCCTAGTCAACATCTTGACTTGATTTCTTTACACATATTCTATTTGAGGTCAAATCCTTAAAGGGTGCAAACTTTTAAAATAATACTGAACGGGTTTGAATCGGTTTGTCCCTGCTTCTCTTCCAGGTGTCCTGGAGTCTTCCCCACAAACAGGCCAGCTCAGGAACGTATCAGGTCAAATTCTTTGACGAGGAGTCCTACAGCGCCCTCCGAAAGGTACGTTTTGATACACAACGGTTTCTTTTACTGTGAAATGTTTAATCTCGAGTAAAATGTTTAATGTCATCTGTTTCAGGCACAGAGAAACAATGAGGACGTGAATGCGATTCAGCCTCTCTTCACCGTCAACATTGACCACCGGGTGAGTCGCCTTCCATATGACTGCAGCTCTTTTCGTTTTAAGTCAAATAGCTTTGGATTGATAAAACTACAGTAGGGCTACGCCTTACAAAGTCATTCATTTAATGATCCAAATGTCCTGCGTTTTAAATGCTTTAATAGGTCCTGAATTATATTTTGTGAAGGTTCTCATTTGCTAATTATTTCTACGTAATTAGCTATTTTGAAAAATGTGCTCTTGGAATTTGTTTTTGTCATTTGTAGTTCTGGCAGAGAAATCTGCATGTTGCTAAGCTGTGATAAAACAAACAAGAAAAACCCTCAAGGAGCAGAAAAGCAACTAAAACGGATTCTGCTACTGAAATTGTCTTATTGTATTCAAGTGATGAAAATCAAAACCTTGTTGTATAATCGGTTGCTCGCTGCCTCGTCGTGATGAAGTGTGTATTTAACAAAACCTGCTGTGAAAACGGGGATTTCAATATTTGGGTAAAACCTGCCATCATTTACTGGTATGACTTTTACTATAAACTGTAGATGAGGTTTGGTAACACAAAAGAAGTGCCAGAAAAAGACAATTTAAGTACTTAGTCACCTTTAACTTGGTTGATTTATTAAATAAATTGAAAATAATAGTTTTTTTCTTAAGCCACTCTGCCATCTCATGTGATGTCATTTCCTGTCAAACTCGTCATATAAACTCATGCTGAGGTTTGAAAAGGATGCAAATATTTTGTCTCACAAACCAGTAAAATAATTTTTCTAAGATCTTTCTTGGAACATGATTTCTCTGGCTTCGTGACTGAAGTGGTGTCGTGCAAAAACACGCAGCTTTGAATGCATCACTTGCAGGTTGACTCATTCGTTCCACGCTTCTCCTTTCAGGGTGCCTGGAGCGGCCCCTGGGTGTCGACTGAGGTTGTGGCTGGCCTGATTGGCATCCTGGTCTATTACATGGCCTTCAGTGCCAAGAGCACCATCCAAGCATAACACGATCCGCAGTCGCTTGCCTGTGACTACCGGATCTTTGAAAAAGACTGAATTCTGGCGGAGCTGGATCAACTAATCCATCACCATCGCTGCAGCCGAACCAACAGGCTTCTGCCGCTTTCTGCTTCCGGGAAACGAGCAGAGGTTGCAGTCTTTATTTCTTTTTTTTTTTTTTTTAGCATCAAATCAGATTAATCTGAACAAACATTAAACACGCTCTGTATTCAGACCAGTTTAAAACCCCTTGATTGATCCACACCAGAACTGTCTTCTGAGTGGGCGAACTGGTCAGAGTGGGACGTGTGCAGACGGTTTGAACGCCGGTCGAGTTGAGCTTTCCACGAACATGAAATGTCAACAGAGTGAGAGCGCCGACTGGTCAGAACAGGCCTTTTGTAGACGCGTCTCTTCCTGGAATATTAATAAATGGCTTCTTGTTATTTCTGTGTGGCTTGTTGATTCTCTTCAGCTCTAATTTGTCTTTCTCCGAAAGGACACCGGAAAATTTATCATATTCCTTAACGACGCACGTCGGCTACACTGAGGGGTTTTTAGTGAGATGATATATTAGAACTGTTTGTGTCTAATCATTTGTGTGACCATAACAACATGTGTCCAGTGTGGGCTTAAGAAAAATGACAATCATGACTTTCTTTTTTTTTAAGGAATTTTAAAAAAGAAATTGTAGATCGCAATGAGTTTGCTTAAATAAGTGTTATCATCTAGAAATCCAGCAAGAACCTGAGAGATGTTTCATCTTTCAGTAAGTCATTACTGCTTAGCTAACGGATCCTTTAGTTACTTCTTGGTAAAATATTAAGTTTCACGCACCTCAAATGTTTGTCTTTTTAAAAGCTTCAACGTCAACAGCAGTAAAACAATATATGATCAAGATTATATTTAGAGACAGAAACAAAACAGGCATAAAGTAAACAGAATTAAGAGTGACTTAAAAATGCCCTAATTCAGTAAACGGCTGATGGTGTTCTGATTTCAGAACCTGCAGTACCACCAACTGAACACATAGTGGCAGCACTGAGCTGCATTATTACAGGCGTCTGACCTGACTACAGAAGAAAGACAAACCGGATGTTAGCAAATGCTGTATACATGGCATTTTAAATGTTTTTCTAGAACAGTTGTCTCTTTCTTTACTGACCAAACACTGTAAGGCTACATACACTAGCTTCTTAAAGACATTTAAAAGAACATTGTCTTTTTTTATGCTGCTGTCATCACACATCATGAAACTAATGTATCTTTAGTAGCAATTTCTTTTTGTAAAAATACATTTCTCTTTTGCTGATCATTACCCATTACACACAAGTCTTTGTTTTGTCTTAGTGTGTTAGATATTTTAATAGACAAAGATAACCTGAATAAATTCAAAAGGCAACAGCCAGTAGAGACATCAAAGAATGATTGCATTTATAAACAGATAAAAGCCATTCAAAAAAACTGGACCTTTTACAGAAGTAATTGCACTTTAAACTTGTTGTGCCATGAGGACAGTCGTCTCTGTCACTGTGGAGGTTTTTGGCCCACTCCTCTTCGAAGAAATACAGATTTACGTTTGGACTATAATAATCTAAACATCAAATCATCAAACCACCATGCCTTGTCTGACTACAGTTATGATTTGTCCTTCTGAAATGTTATTAGTTTTACAACAAATGTAATGAGATGCACCAAAAGGTTCAACTTGTCTCAGCAGTCCACAGAATATTGACCCAAAAGTGTTGGCAATCATCAAAATGTGTTTTGGGAAATGAAATGAGGGCCTTCGTGTTCTTGTTTTTCAGCAGTTGCTTAATCCACAGAAATCTCAGCAAGGCTATTCTAGATAGCATATCCCTCCCTTAATAAGTAATTTAACAAACTGCTTTATGATATTAACATTTATTTGATTATCTAAATCATCTGAGCGTGACAACAAAGGCAAAAACAGCAGGAATACGTAAGGGGATAAATACGTATTCACATAGCTTTATGACACAGCTGTAGCAGTGAGACAGATGGCAGTTCAGAGAAATCCTGAGCTGGAATAGATCCACTCACCCATTCATGCAGACCTAATAAACTGTGGGAAGAGTGGGACAGCTGGATGGCTGGAGGGATATAAATGGAACGAGCAAACAAACAGCCAAAGACCTTTGAATCGGTGCTGACTGACGCTCTCCCTTGTTTCCGTTCAGAACGGAGAACTCCAACCCGCATGTCGATGTCGACACTCGATGATGAAGAAGAGTTAAAAACTGACTTATAGAGCTGTTGTTTAAAAAAAAAAACACAAGAAAGTGTTTATTTTGCCCAGGAGCAAATGGTTAAAGATTAGTTTTATATATGTAAAATTCTGATTTACAAAGAAAAATATGTCTGGGAATAAATTTTTTATTGTATTTGAACAATTACGCAACACATAATGTAAAATTCTCCTTGAAGATACCTCATATTTATAATGATTTGATCAATGTTGTAATAGGATACACATATTTTGTTATGTGGCAAGAGCAACTCTGGAAGGACGATACACAATATGAATCATCCTATTTTTTAATAACATGGTTTTGTTTTTATGTATAGCTTCTGTTATTTATGTGAAACATATTTCTTCTTTTATGTTGCTGCGCAGTAATTGTCTTGCATGACATTTTAACTATATACCAGGATTCAAACACATCCCCTGATTACTTTGATGTAAAAAAAAAAAAGCCCAAAAAAGTTTAATTTTGTCGCAACTTTTCAATCAAAAAAAAAATTCCTGAACTCTTCAGGCAAGTTTAACAAACATTTGGAAACCAATAAGCTGCCGTCACATTTCAGTTATTGAAAGAAAAATATTGTTCAAAACACAGTGTGTGTTTGTGCGCGTGTATGTGTGTGTACATGTGCT
The DNA here is from genome assembly GCF_904066995.2 of Poecilia reticulata. Taxonomy (NCBI): domain Eukaryota; kingdom Metazoa; phylum Chordata; class Actinopteri; order Cyprinodontiformes; family Poeciliidae; genus Poecilia; species Poecilia reticulata. Next base: position 16,068,874 of record NC_088836.1, read on the forward strand.
GTAAGGCAGATAAAAGCTGCTTTGACAGAGGTGTGTAAAGCACCGACTCCTGGGCAGACACTGATGGGCTTACTGGGAGTCAGCAATGTGGAAACTGGCGTCTCAGAGATGATCTTCACATGGGGTCACACTTTCTGCCTAAAAGCGTTGATTTTGCTGCTCTTTAATCTCACTTTCTGTAAGACAGGACAAGGTCAACAAACGCTGGGCTAACTCAGTAATCTTACAGATGGTTGTATCTTTTTACTGCGCTGGCCACGTCCCTCCCTACAATAACAGTTTTTTTGTTTGACGTGTTAAACCTCCTTCTAATAAAACAGTTCAGAGCAGCTTTACTTCTCCATAACAGCTATTGTCTCTGTCTTGTCTGTGCTCGCTGCGACCTGCTTAGTCTGTCTGCGTTTCATTTGGAGTTTAGGCGACAGATCGACATCAAGTAGAGAAGCAGCAAAGTGAAGTGAAAATGATTGGTGGCTTTCTACATTTCTTTGCAAATACGAATCTGAAAGTTGTGACGTGGATCTGTATTCACAGCCCATCCGAGTCAGAGGTCAGAGCCAACCATTTTCACACATTTGTCGTCGTTGCAACTCATGAAAATGCTTTTAATCAAAACCTATGACCCCGTCATTTTTTTCCCCCCTTTCATGCAATTATGCACTACACTGTGTTGGTCTGTCCAACACATTTGCACACTGAAGTTTGAGGTTTTAAACAGACAAATTGTAAAATTCTTAGCGATATGAATATTTTTGTATGTTGCTGTATATGTTTGAAACGACCCTTTTCTCCTCCATCACATCAGGCACTCCTCATACATGCCGTGTTTATATGCATAGGTCAGCTGGCCCCTTCACTTTGAAATACTGCAGGTTAAACCAGAGGAGACACATCACAACAAGACATTTCGCAGCACATAAATCCTGTAAAATGCATAGTGAACAAACCCCATAAACCAGGTTTTATCAGATAGCGTCCACATGCCTCAAGTTTTTGTTTTCTCTTTTTTTCTTACTCTAATGAGACGAAACGCTGCAGAGGCTTGTTGAGGTGGTAGAAAAACACCCCTGTAGTAATGAAAACAAGGTGTCTCAGAGTGATAAAGGATAACCTTGATCCCAGAGGGCCCCCCCCCCCTTCTTTTTGAATCACTTAATATTTTTCCCTTTCTTGAAAACATAATTCAAAAGTTTGCTTTAAAATCATGACAAGGGCCTGAAATATAAACAAATCTCTCTCCAGATGAAGAAATAAATGAAGTAAAAGTGTAATGATTGTATGTAACACTGCAAATGTGAAAGGAAAAGCAATCCGGGGGTCATAACAGCAGCATCATTTTTCTTTTACTCTATCTAGACATGTAGTTTAATGCTCCTTCTATCGCACACGGCCGAGTTGTTGTGGCAGATAGGACTCCATGCGGTCTTGGAATGATCTGAGCACCAGCTTCAGCAGACAGCAGGTCTGCAGACAGACAAGGGTTCCTCAGTAAGACGGATCACTCCTGACGTGATTTCTGATTTATGCAGACAGCGATAAAGGTTGGATCCCCCTCCCTGTCATTCCTCAGCTGGCTTCAACACTGATCTGAGGAGGGAGGACGCACAGTTTACCCTCCCACCCGCCCCATTCTCCGTCCTTGCGGCCGTCCAGCTCAGGTCATTTGTTTCCCCTCACACCCCATTGCGGCCGCAGGCCCGGCAGAACACGCCGCCTGGCTTGTGATGGCGAGGTGACCTTGAATCTCGACGTTGACCGCCGCTCGGTTTTAAAACGAGGGGCGTCAGGACGCTCGGTATAAACACACCCAAACTGTCCCACCCGATCACGAATAAATCGTGACCAAGTAAAGACCCATCGATCTCGATTTATGAAAAGAGAGGGAGGACGACGTCTGCGGTTGTGCCGGCTCTCTGCTCTCAGGAGTCAAACGGAAATTCACTGCAAGGATGGAGCTATTTTTAGTTGATGCTCAGGGATGTTTATGTCGGTGATTTTTCTCTCTCCGTCATAGAGCGTTCGTTACTAAGGTGTTTTTAATGTGCTTTAACGACCAAAAGAAACGCATAATGGGAAGATCAAGCGTGTCTGATGTGAAGTCTGGGCCTTTTCTCGCAGAGGAATCATCCTTTGACCTCCCCGCTTCCTGACAGAAAGAGAGGAAAAACACACGAATCCTCCGAAGGCTTAGGGAGAAGTTTATCCATTTCCTGATATAACAAAGTGAGACACGGGACGTTGTTGCAATAACCTTTTGTTTGGCCGAGAATCAAAGTAGAAGGCCTTGCGTCTGGGGAACAAATGCACGGTGGCGTGCTGGAAGCCCAAACACTTTGGGCTCACAGCGGAAAAGGTGAGGCACTCCTTCAACAAGGGCGAGGGCTCCTCAGACACCTTGAAAGTCTCCCAGTATTGTCCTGAAGACTCGCATAACACGGCGGCGGCGGCTGCTGCTGCTGCACGGGTGAAAACACGAGAACGAGCTGAACCAAACAGGCCCTGAACAAAACGCAGCGTTATTTTCAGAAGCCTCTCAGCTGAGATGGATACTTAAAATCTAACCTAATATTATACACACAGTTACAATTCTGGTCAGAAATGTGAACACACCTAGCATTTAAATATATTTTATTTTAAAAAAAGAAAAAAAGTATTTTTATGATGTACTGAAATTGTTCCTTTTTTTTTTAGTGTCGAATAAATACAGCTTCAGTTAGCATAGAAAGTAAGAGATGCACAGTTTAGATAAATTGTGAATTTTATCAAATGTGGATTGGTCAAAATTATACATTACACACAACTTTAGAAAGGTACATACTCCTCCACTGATATTTACTATCGATGTACATTCCTTATGTGACTTGTATAGATCGATTTCCCGTCCTGACTTAATGTTTAAGCAGGCTGTACATATAAGGTTCAATGGGCCATTAAAAAACTCTATTGTTTCTCTCCTTGTATGTCATTTATGCTCATCAGAATCCAAGTCTGATCAAACTGTCACCCTCAGATGAAATGAAATTGACTGAGATGCTCAGGAACCAATCAGAAGCCTAGAACAACCGGATCACAACCGTCTGCGGCGAATAGACTGAAAGACTGCTGACTCAGAAACAAACTTACTTTGATGACTCTACATCCAGTACAATGTGTGTGTTTTAACGGGACCCTGCTCCAGCAAAGCTGATTGAAATGATTGCACTCTCTGCTCAGCGTCTCTCGAAGTCGAACATGATTTTCAGCCTTCTCTCGATAAGTGGAAATCCACAATGAAGGTATCTATTTATTTATTCATTTAGTCCATTTCCCGTTGGGTTCAATAAAGTGTTTTTAAAGTTGAATTTGAAACTTGTGTACCCTAAACCTGTTAACATAAACATTCAAAAAGGTGACGAAGCGTCTGTGCAGATGTATCTATCGGAAGAAGAACAGCTTATATTGTAACACTTTTATATAAAACAACATTTAGTTGGCCATGCAGTGAAGGGGCATAATGTACTACACAGAAAGAAAAATAATGTGGGAAAAAAAAAAAAAAAATATATATAAAAAAAAATTCCCTTCTCACCCTCCGCGGGTGGTCTGTTTCATCCTCTGAGCTCGGGTCCTCTACCAGAGGCCTGGGAGCTTGAGGGTTCTGCGCAGTATCTTGGCTGTGCCTAGAACTGCACATTTCTGGACTGAGATGTCTGATGTTGTTCCTGGGATCTGTTTGAGCCACTGCTCCAGTTTGGGGGTGACTGCCCCGAGGGCCCCGATGACCACAGGCACCACTGTGGTCTTCACCTTCCAGGTCTTTTCCAGTTCCTCCCTGAGGCCCTGGTATTTCTCCAATTTCTCATGCTCCTTTTTCCTGATGTTGTAATCACTTGGTATTGCTACATCCACCACAACGGCTTTCCTCTGTTCTTTATCCACCACCACAATGTCCGGTTGGTTCGCCATTACCATCTTGTCTGTCTGGATCTGGAAGTCCCACAGGATCTTAGCTCGGTCATTCTCCACCACTTTTGGGGGTGTTCCCCACTTTGATCTTGGGGCTTCCAGTCCATATTCTGCACAGATGTTCCTGTACACTATGCCCGCCACTTGGTTATGTCGTTCCATGTACGCTTTCCCTGCCAGCATCTTGCACCCTGCTATTATGTGCTGGACTGTCTCAGGGGCCTCCTTGCACAACCTACACCTTGGGTCTTGTCTGGTGTGGTAGATCTGAGAAAGGCATATGGGAATATATATATATATATATATATATATATATATATATATATATATATATATATATATATATATATATATATAATCTTTTTAAACAATAAATAAGAAAGCAAAATGTATAAATGGCTCATGGTGTTATATAACAAATCTTACAATCCCTGCTCTGATGGTAGCTCCGTCTAATAATAACACAGCTGACATCATTTGGAGATTAAACGTTCAGGGAGGCCCTTCTAACAACATCTGTAACTCAGGTCCCAGGCACTTTGTTTGGACTCATTTCCCTCTTAATGTGGACTTTCTTCTCAACAGTTCTGCTAAAATGCAGTGATTTCCGTCACGTCTGCTGAAGCTTGTTGCTGTTAAGACCTGCGTAGATAAAACTTTGGTTTGACATCTTTTTGCTTTCTCTCAAGGCGCCATCACAGCTGACGGTTCACATTCAACATTTAAATAAAAGGTAGTATCCGTTGTGCCGTACGAGGTCAATAAATACACTTTACATTATCTGCACTGCGTCTGGAATGTAACTTCTTTGTCCTGGTGTTTGCAGTTCATACTTTTCGGAGTCTCCGTAATTGGAAAGTCTTGTATGTTTACTCAAACCACTGCCACATCGTTCGCAGCCACAGTCGCTCGTAGAAAATGTGCTTGTTCGTTTCTGCTCTTTCCTCCTTCCTCCCCTGCTGTTGAGAGTGTTTTATGCGTGTTTTTCTGCAGCTTCTTGGAGGACTCCGCTCTACCTCAACTCGCCATCCTCAGGAGTGAATACGTGTCCAACTTCTGAAGACTTCCTTCAGCCTTTGATCTTTCATTTAAAAAAACAAAACAAACAACAACAACAACAAAAAAAAACATTTGTTCACTTCGGTTTCGGATCCCACTCATAGCTATAGCAGTCTCTCTTATTGCTGTTTGGATTCCTCTGGATCCACAGTTTTGTCTGCTGCCTTGTGCATTTGGCATGCCAAGAGGATATTAATGCAGCGATCCATCCTTTGCATTCCTGGTGTTCTCCGCTGTGTTAGAGTCAGCCAGTGTTTTCTTTCCATTTTCCCCACATGAATCGCTCCACAAGACCCGAGCCAGAAGCTACTGAAGTGAAAATCTCTTTGCTTTCCAGGTCATTTTGCATTGCAGATGCACTGCGAGGCTCGGCAGCGCGTGTTGTTGACATCGTCAATGACATCCTTCCGGTAGCTACAGTGGGGGCGGAGCAGGCAGGTGAGTGCAGATGGATGTCCTGCTGAGGGTGCAGCTGTCCTTTGTCAAAGCAAACATCTGGTAAAGGTCGGCCCGTTCTCAAGCGGCGATGCTGCAGATGGCGGCGGCAGAAGCGTCGACGCTCGCGGCACGGCGTTCACGCAGCCCAGCCGCCGTGCGCTTTCAAGCGTGTCTTGGCGCGTCCGTCTTCTAGGTGTTTGTCAGTACAGGTTGTCCTTAGTGGTGGAGGTGTGTGTGGCCGTAGAGTCGTCCGGCAGGGAGCCGCGTCGGCCGAGTCGTGACCGACACTGCAGCAGGTTTTGAAGCTCTGTGGACACGCTGCTGGAGAAAGCCGTGTAGATCCACGGGTTGGTGCACGAGTTCAGGCTGGCCAACAGCATCAGGATTGTGAAGGCCACTCCTGCAGAGGACACAGGAAAACAAGCGCGTGACTATAGTGCAGCATTTCTCCACTGTTAGTCATCAAGCAACCAGGAAGTTCATTGTGTTCATTTTGGGATTTTATTTGACAAAAAGATTTCACCAATTCTCCTGTACAGAGCAGCTTGAGCTAAGGCAGGCTGAATGGACGGCATCTCAGGAGATTGGTTTGCAAGTTTTGCCACAGATTGTCAGCAAGTTGAGGGTTTAAACTTTGACTATTAATGGGTCATTCTGACACATTAATATATAATATTAATATTAATGTACACCACTCAATTTTAGCGCTGACTCTGAGTTATGGGTTTTTTGTTTTCCTTTTCTGGATTGTCCTGCACTCACCTCCTTCCGTCTTGAGATGAGACTGGTCTACTTCCCTGTCTCTGCTGAAGAAAGGCATCCCCACAGCATAATGCTACCACCACATTTTACTATTGCGATGATGTTTTGGGTGTGATGTGTTAGTTTCCTGCCTCTCATGGCATTTTTTCATGCATCCTCAAAGGTTAAACTTTACTCTCCTTCTCCCACATGTTTGCCCCTGGGTGGATCGTGATGCATTTAAACAGCATTTCTATGGATTTTCTCTCAGCAATGGGTTTTCTCTTGTCAAGCATCTGTAAATAGCAGACTTGTGGAGCGCACAAGTCTGGTCACTCCCAGCTGAGCTGTGGATCTCTGCAGATTCTTGAGCGTTACCATGATCCTCGTGTCTGATTTTGTGTTTAATGCTCTTGTTAAGGTGGTCATGTGTTTGTGGGTCTACAGTCGTCCCAGACCTGCGTGTTCCTTGGCTTTTATGGTGCGGTTTGTTCACTAATGTTCTTTAAAAAACCTCAGAGGCTTTCAAACAAATCTGGATTTGCACCGAGAAGTAATTACTCAAAGGTGGACTCTATTTACGAGTTAGGTCATGTCTGAAAGCGACAGGTTTGACTGGATTTCATTTAGTCGTATCAGAGTAAAGGGGGTAGAATAAGATTGCATGATAAGCTTTTCATAAACTTTCTTTTCTAATACGCTTTGATCTATTTAATTAAAGACTGTGATTTTTTTATTTTATTTTTTTATTAAAACACGGCAAAATGAAAAAGTTCAAGTGGAATGAATACTTTTTGGCAAATACAGTAAGAAGTGAGGGACAATTTACATTTTACATGTTACTGATTTTTCTCCAGAAACAAAAAACAAACTATTTATAACAGTATGTGTGTGTGTGTGTGTGTGTGTGTGTGTGTGTGTATATATATATATATATATATATATATATATATATATATATATATATATATATATATATATATATATATATATATAAAACATTTGTGGTTGTTGTTTTAAGAATATCCCAGGGAGAAAAAAAAACTGTACCTACTTCCTTTTTTAAATGTTGTTATGGATCTAATAATACGTTGTTTGTATAACAACTAGAATAGTTTACTTCACTCGGGAACAGCAGAAACGCTGAAACCACTGTTTTGAATAAAGAGCTGATAACAATCATGTGCGTGTGTGTGTGTTTCTATTTGTGTGTTTGTGGAGCTGCATGCTAGGAAGGACTCATTCATATTTAAACTTTGCATATGTATGCGCGTGTCCGCTCATGTGGGTGCTTACAAGCTTACGTGGCTCATCCGGCGTTGTCCACCTGTGTGTGTTTTTGGCCATGTGTGCAAGCTGCTGGCACGCACCTACGTGAATGAAATGTGAACACCTGGCTGTGGTGTAAAATTAGCATGGACACAAACAAGCTATTTACTGTGGGTCACCCACTCGCCCAGCTGAAGGCGGAAGCAGCCGTTGTTGGTTGCACCGATCTCTGGCTGCCAGTAAATGCGTCAACAAATGTTGTTTTGTGCTGAAAATCTATAGAGACATGCAATCCAGGGGGGTTCTAGTTGCGGGTCAAAACAAACATTGTTTTTTGACCTTGTGTTTCATTCGCTGTTACATCATCTGAGATACAGCCGGTTCTTGGAATCAGAAAATGGTCCTTGGAATAACGAGGGATCCTTTCTCAATGAGATGGACAACAGCAGCGATCGGAGGCTGCTGCTGAGTAACATAATCACTTAGGTTTTTTTTGGGCTGTGCAATGTGGCAAAACAGATCAGGGTTGCCCATTTAAAGCAATTAAAAGGATTAACATGACTCAGGAGAATGAATCCATGTGGGACAAAACAGCATCAAGGATTCACTTTAACTCCCGGGATGCAGATGTTTGGTTGTCTTGCTCTTTTGCTTAAGGATTAAAAACAAACTGTGACTTAAACAAGCATTCCTACTTCTAAGACGTTTTGTCACATGAGAAAGCAAAAACTTTCTTGCATTTGATTGAGGCTTCATGTGACTGACACACAGAGTTCTGTATAATCCTGAAGTTGAGTGACAGTGGATATCAATTTCCAAGTCGCAGATTCTCAATTAGAATTTGGTTTGGACTTTGACTGCACTGGCAGTGCTGGTTACATGAGTCGCTCCGTTAGAAGGTGAAGGTGGTTGGCGCTATCCATCAACTCTAACCAGTATCTCCGCAGTATGACTCTGTCACTACTATGTTTGTTCATGTAGAAAGCGTTTGCATCCATTGCATGAGAGGAAAACTGCAGATAGGACCTCTTATGTCTTCCTTATTGCCTCTAAACTATTAGTTGTTCCATCCACGGATTGTTACACCTGAGCTGTGAAGTTCTCCATCTCCTCTGGTTGCAAAGTATGTCTTGGGTTTTTCTCTGATTATTGGTCTCCTTGCCCAGGTTTTCACTTTATCGTTATTCTTTAACTTACTAGTGTGTACCCTGTTTTTTTTTTACTTGTTTTGGTTTTTGTATGAATGTTTCTATTCTCTAATGCTTTCCAACAAACCTCTGAAGAACATCTGGCTTTGGCTGCAGGGGATTTGGTTGCACTGGATTTTATCAGAGTAAAGGAGAGTTTATATTTGTAAAATATGCTGAAAACTACAAACTGTCCTTCTACTTCAAATTTGGGATCTACTTTGTGTTGGGATCTAGTCTGTCACATAAAATTCCCCACAACATGCATGCAAGTTCGTTGTGCTGCATCTTTACGTGATGTTTGTCACCGACCTTGGTCTGGAGGGTCTGGATCCCAGGCCGCCCACAGCTGGACGATGAAGAACGGCGACCAGCAGACGGTGTAGACCAGCACTATGACCAGGGTCATCCTCACCGTCTTGGACATTGCCTTGGTGATGCTGGGGGGTGGAGTGACCTGATGTGGAGGGGGGGCATAGTCCAGGGAGCAGCGGGCGGAGTTGGCACAGGACTCCCGGAAATCTGAGCCGTTCGGTATTTGCTCCTGCGTCAGCGATGTGGCTGCTGTCTGATGTTCGCCGCAGCAGCTACTATACTGAATCACAGACGGCACATAGTCGTAATGTTCTCCCACTTCGCAGTCGTGGGCGTCATTGTCCTTCAGGAGCTGTCCTCCTCCTTCTCTCCCCGTCGCCTGTCTTCCCCTCTCCCTCTCTCGCTTGTCCTCCTTCCTGAGGCCCTGGAAGCGAAGAAGGATTTCACTCCTCTTGAGCTCGGCCATCATTATCCTCTCTGACTTCAAGTAGATGTTGTTGTGGATCTCCCGGAAGATTCTTATCTGAAACACAGGATTTGTAGCAGCAGATCAATGCGAGGAAACCAGATGAGCTTTAAAAACGCCACGTGCCAAAAGAAAGAGAAAGAAATTGAACGCTCAATGGACATAAAAACCAAACTATGCTGGCATCAGTTGTCGACAATAAAAACTGTGAAACTTTTTAGTAGCATCACTAAACAGGTTTATCTCTTCACTGCCTTAGAAAAAGATGACCATTAAATTTTATTGCAGTGAAATGTTTATGGAGCTCTTTTTAACTCTTTAAAAGGAAATCTGAAACCCATTTTAGAGGGATTTTATGATCTCTAATTCATCGCTACCTCCAAGGTTGTGGATCTAATTAGCCAAACGTAGCTTTCGGACTCACTTCGCGCAGCGTTTTTTCAGGTTTTGTTCATATCTTCCCAAATATGGTCGCTCTCAAAAGTGCACACTTTCCTGTCAAGTAAAAACCGAGATCACGATGAATAACTTCCTATGTTTTTTCACCTCTAAAGTGACATTTATTCTGTCCAACTGAACTGAAGCCGACAAATCCACAAGAGGAAAATATTTTTTTTGTTTGTTTTGTTATTTTTAAACTGTAATAACCCGGTTGCGCAAATGTGGACACCCTTAAACAAATATGCTGTTGGGATGTGTTCGATATTTTCTCAGAATTGAGTCTTAAGTTCACATCTATTAACAATAATTTTGAATCCGATTAAGCTGAAACAAATTTCAGTTGTCCCGGTGTGCTTTTCATGTCTTCTACATATTTCAGCTAAAACCATAGTTAGCAGAGAATTAGGAGAATCTCATTGTTTGAAGGCACCAAATGTGACACAATGAAGTCAGTCATCATTAACTGGGAAGAAGAAAGAAAACAGTAAAATTACAAAAACTGGAAATTTCTTCAAAACTACCAAAAGAGACAGGTAGGTGGCCATTGGGAGGGCAACAGCAGGGTAGGAGCAAAGGTTTAGCTCAAAGGTTGTAGAGTCGTGAGACAGAAACCTTTTTTTTCAGGCAAAAAAACTCTCAAACCTGCAACTCCCATGCAACTACGTATTATGATCTAAAGAAATTAAACTTAAAGTATTGGAATTGGGATGCAATTCCAAAATGTGTGCTAGACAACACAGATCTTCTCCAAAAGAACCCCACACCCAGAGTGAAATGTGGTAGTGGCAGTATTATGCTCCAGGGTTAATTTTGGCAAAGTTCACACTGCAGCTGGAAGAGACCCAATTCTGATTTGTAGTCAGATCGCATTTTTTCTTTGGCACGGGCGTTCACACTTGCAAATATGCAACCTGTACTTATGTGTTCCCCAGTGTGAACTGCCAACAACCTGAAAGTGTCCCGCATGCGCAGTAGAGGGCGCAATAACGTGAGAGCATGCTCAGTGTTTTGCCAACCGCCATGAAAAAGAAAGAAGTGCTCAGTGTTTACGGAAGTAAACATGGATGCTAACGGTGGAGCATAGCTTACGATTTTGAAGTTGTTGTCCGACCTGAGCCAGCATATTAACAACTTAATCCTCATTATAGTTATTTTTCTTCCCGCATGTGCGCATCAAGACGCAGAATAGTGACGTTTGTCGAGTATCAGTGACGTTCGGGTAGGATGCACGCGGCCTGGACTTCAGGTCACATTAGAATCGGATACTATCGGATGTCAAGTGGCCTGGGTCGCATTTTTTTAAAAAAAATCCCAGCTGTGTTGTTCAGACTGTCTTGAAAAGATCAGGTACAGGTCGCATTAGGTCAAAAAAAAAAAAAAAAAAAACATTAAAAAATTCGGAATTGGGTCTCTTCGGGCTGCAGGGTGAACGCTTAGTGAATTCTTAGTTCAGATGGAACTAAGAATTTTATTAAGTTGTGTAAAGGTCTCAATAGTTCCAAATACCTGTCAGCTCTGCATCAAACCTCCTGATGTCTGCTGGAAGCTAAGGACGAAGAGCAATTTTAGTTTAGTTCTTAAATAATTACTTTTGGTGATGAAAATTAAATTGTCGGAAAGGTTAATTTAGAGTCAAAAATTAAACTTAAGAGACAATCAGCATGATTACCTAAAAAAAGGCAGTGGGTAAGAGATTTCCTTACATTCTGACAAACCTGTCGGTACATGGCACAGAGGGCAAATATCGTCATGTCAAGATGCAAGATGTTGTTAGCACTCGAAAAATTTGGTTTTAATGAAAAGCTGTACAGTGTGTGAGGACTTTATACCAATCACCAGTGGCCAGAATCAAGATTAATGGAAATCTAACTGACAATATAAAACTAGAACGTTCTACACGTCAGGGTTGCTGTTTATCACCAACTTTATTTGCAATTTATATTGAACCACTCGCACAACATATAAGACAACATAAGGATCTTAAGGGTATTGATATACATAATGAGTCCCATACAATAGGTTTGTTTGAAGATGATGTAATTTGCTATTTATCAGACCCTGAAAACTCGCAGCCTTGTCTAATCAACCAGTTAGAGATATTTGGCTTTTATTCAGGATACAAATTAAATTTGAAAAAGACACAGGTTTTGACATTTGGTTATACTCCATCTGAAATGATACGTAGAAAATATAACTTAAATTGGAGCTCTACTATGATGACATACCTAGGAGTACAATTAACGAAAGACAGAGGTGATCTATATAAAGCTAACTTTACTAAAGTGGATCAAGAAATTAGGAAGGACATTAGAAGGTGGGATGTCCTAACACTAGACTTCAGCTCCAGAATTGAAGCGATAAAAATGAACGTGTCACCAAGGTTATTGTACCTCTTCTTGGCATTACCTATAGAAATCCCGGATAGACAGTTTAAAACATGGAACCAGATTATATCTAGATTCATATGGAACGCTAAAAAACCCAGAATAAAATTTGAAACTTTACAAATACCAAAAGAGAAAGGAGGTATGGCATTACCCGACTTTAGAAAATATTACCACGCTGCCCAAATAGCTCCCATAATAAATATAAGCGCCAAAAATTATGAAGCGAAATGGAAAAATATTGAACAAAAAGTCAATGGAAGAGAATTGCGAAGTATTATTGGAGATATTGAGACCATTAAGAATATACTTAAGAATGTTAATGCTATTACTAGGTTTTCACTGGGTAAATGGTTATATATAATCCGAAAATACAAATTAGAGAAACAATTATGTTTGATCCAGTGGCCAGCCTACAATAAATATTTTATTCAGGACCCACAATTTAAACAATGGCTAGAAAGAGACTTAACAGCATTATGCGTAGTCCTTAAAGATGGGCACTTTAAAAGTTTCCATGAACTACAGCAAGAGTTTGCTCTAAGAACTCAAGATCATTTTAGATACTTACAATTAAGGGACTTTTATAACAAAGAAATAAAACAAAAAATAGACCCAAATGAAAATGGGATTGTCAAAATGCTGATAGAGACCTATAAGGGTAAAAACATAGAATAGTGTCTTTACTCTATAAATATTTGTTAGAAAATAGAGGCACTAATACGTTGAATATTAAAACAAAATGGGAGAAGGAATTTGGTATTCAGCTAACTGAAGATGGCTGGCTGAATATTTGGAAGACTCAAATTACAACATCCTCTTCCAGAATTTGGAGAGAACATTGTTGGAAAAATATAATTAGATTTTTTAGAACACCTCAAATTACTAGTAAATTCAAATCTAGAGACCAACCATGTTGGAGAGATTGTGGAGCTCTTAATGTTAATCACACGCATATTTTCTGGCTTTGCCCTAGAATTACACAGTTCTGGAACAAAATACACAATAAGATTGTAACGATTTTGGGTTACTCAATACCCAAGTCTGGCCTGGTCTTATATCTTGGTTATTTGGACAATGCTGTGCTTAATTATGATTGTTATTTGTTAAAAATTCTGTTGGTGGCAGCCAAAAAGGTCATAACCAGGAAGTGGTGCAAACCTGAACCTCCTACCACAAAGGAATGGATACAGACTGTGAATTCATTATTTGAGATGGAGATTCTAACATATAGACTGAGGACACAGGAACAGCAATGCATGGACAAATGGGAAAAATGGACAAACTTCACATCGAGACAGGACTAATTTTGGATAGGAATGGTCCCCTTCTGTCTTTGTTTTGTGTTACAAAAATGAGTCCCCCCTGATGTGATTTTTGTTTTTATTCTGTATTTTTGTTTCTTATATTTTCTATTCTCTCTATTGTTTTATAATTTCTATTGTTTGATCTTTTTTCTTGATTGTGTTCTAATAACATTAACAAAAATAAAAATAAAGTTATAAAAAAAAAAAAAAGATGCAAGATGTTGACAGACTCATGCTAAAGAAGACTGAACACAGAGTCAAAATGTGTTTTAGCAAAGTGTTAACCTAGGGCGGTTTACACCTTTTTAATATCTGTCTCAGATATTAATTTGTCTCAGCTACATTGTAAAGAATAATCTATTTTATGTGGAAACGATAGAAATGTGACCTAATTTTTTAAAAGGACAAACACTAGTGTTTTGACACTTTTGTGTCCACATTTGAAAGCCTTTGTATATCAAAAATATTCTTGATATGAAATGCCAGATTGAGAAATGGGCCACCAATTTGGCGACCTCCTGGCAGGTCGCTCTCAGAGCAGCCGCCTCAACGGTGGACCTCCAAGCTCTCTTTTAATTAGGGAGAAACGGCCAGACTCTTGAAATATCTTTCCCCAAATAGAGCAGGACCGCTGGGAGGCAGTCCAGAATGCCTGTCCGCCACATAACACCAACTGCAGCGTCCCGTGTGTGATTGAACAATGGCTGCCAAGTGCACCTCGCATTTCATTCATGCCATATGCATCATTATCTGATGAGGTTGCCTTGAGCATGTAATCCTGTTATCAATAGTCTGTGCACGCTGCAGGGAAGCGGCCGGCGCAACCGATATTACCTGACAGATGGTAATGATGAGGGCGGGCAGCAGGAACACAGCCACGGTCATCCAGGTGACGTAGGCCTTCAGCCCCCACGGCTCGGTGAAGTGACCCCAGCACTCGAACTCACCCGGAGCCACTTCCGAGCGGGAGAAGATGAACACCTGAGAGATGTAACAAGAACCTGTGGTCACCACTCCCTCAGACCTGACACAAAGTAGTTTCCAGTCACCTGAACTGTAGTGACCTCATATAGTTAAAAATAAACCACCAACACCTTGAGCTGGTCTGTTAAAGCCAGGGTGTGGAGACCTGATTAGGGCTTATTTCTCTATTTCAACATGTGTGTGTGTGTGTGTGTTTTGTTCGCCCCTCCCTACCTGCGGTATGCTGAGGACCAGAGCCAGGGCCCACGCCACTATCACAGGGGTGTTCCAGCGGGACATTGCCCCAACGCGGTAGGCCTGCAGCGGGCAGCAGATGGCATGGTGTCGGTCGACTGTCATGGCAACTATCATGTAGGAGGAAGCAAACATCCCCACAATCTGCAAATACTTGACGGACCGGCAGAGCAAGTCGGGCCCCTGAAACCTCTCTGTTATGTCCCATATCAGCTGGGGCAGAACCTGGACACAAACATTTAGAAAACCGCTATCAGTTGCAGCTCGTTTTAAAGCATTGTTGTTGTTTATGTTTTGTTTTTGTTTTTTTGTTGTGGTACAGAAATGTAGAGGTGAAACACTGAAGGTCATCACAGGTGATACTGGGTGTTATCTCTGCTGCAAGGCTTATCCTTCTGCACCACAGGCTCCTATTCTTATCCACATCAGTAAATCACAATGTTACAGTGGATTACGCACCTCCATGATCACCTTAACATCAAGAGTCTATTTATATGCACCCGAAAACTGTTCCAGCAATTGACCCTAAACTCATGTATGAAACTAAAGTTGACTTCTGACTGGACTTTAAAAAAAATTGAAAAATAAAAATGCTGAGCTACACACAAAAATAATAAAAAATCAGCAAAACAGTGTCATTTTAGTTGTTCATTAACTGTCAGATTTTTCATTTGAGTCCCTGTTAATATTTCCATCTAATACACATTAACAATCTTAACAGGTACAACCTACAGTGCCTATCGTTTTTATTTTTGAGTTCTACATTTTGTTTCACATCCAGAAATGTGTTTGTGTCAGGCAAATGTAAAGTGGTATATAAATGTGAAGTGGACAAAAAAGTCAAGCTTCTTTTCCCAAGGTTGCCGTGTTTTTAGCCCCATCAGGTCCCCTAACTGAACTGAAGAAAAGCATCTCCACATTTCAACCTAGGAGTGTGTGTGAAGGGTGTGTGTAGTGTTCAATCTTCTCTTCTTCTCTATATTCCGATTAGGTGACATCTGGAGGCTGTTGGTTGCGCTGGATTTTATTGAGTGCATTGTGTCAAGAGGGCTGAATAGACGCATGTAATGCTTTTAAGCTGTTTTTTGTAGAAAGAAAAATTTATAAATCTAAACGGAAAATAAAAAAAAAACATCACAAGTACTACTTTGTATATCAGATGAGATCTCAGTAGAATACATTGAAGTTTATGGGTCTGATATGACAAGAAATAATCTAGCAATACACTCTGCCTGCTATTAATACATTTTATTGTATTAAATTGACGATTGTATTGCATTATCATGACAAGCACAGGAAAATCTTACTGAGACATCACATTACGGTTCTTATCAGCAAGAGTTCAAAGCTGCAATGATGTAACAGCATTTGAAAATGTGCAGTGGCTGAAAGTCGTCTGAACGCGTCATTAACATTACAAATGTCATGATGGCACAAATTGGTTCCGTTTGGTTTATGCACAACAAGACCTGTTATCAAAACAGACCTGGAACCAGAGAAGCCTGACGTTGGCACGCAAAAGAGCTGGCATGTTTACTCTGGTTGTTTTTGGTTCGCTGCAAGATCTTCTCTGAGTGAGCGGTCTCCAAAATGTGTTTTTCATAATGACGGAAACATCAGCGCATAAGCGCAACCAGTACGTCTCTTTTACTTAGTTTTAAAGCCCTCTGGAAATATCTTGTCCGGATCTGAGATGCTAGATTGGCAAAACAAGTCGGTGGATGGTGATAGAGAGTTGGAAGAAGTTCAGAGGTGATCCAGTATTTTATGCAAACACATGCAGAGCTAATAAGATCTGGACGAGGTTGCGAAAGGAAAATATTCTTCTTTTATTTTAATATAATTCTTCTTCTCAGGAACTCAAAACAAACCAGTTGTAATTTTGTAAACCAGCCAGGTGAGCTGACAAAGATAAACCTGGAAGCCACACAGTGTGCTCCGACCTTTGACCTTTGATTCTGTTGCAACACTGAGGAAGTTGAGGACAAATTTGCACATTACGCATTAACAAACTAAAGATTTAAACATTGCTCTCTATATTTAACAAAATAATGAACAGCTATTTATTATGTTTTCATTGATTTTTGTTTGTGTATTTACTGACCTACATACATACATCCATACTATCATAACTACTAACACCCATTACTCACTTACTTATACTCCTAGTTAATTACCTAAATAACCATTTATTTAGGTTATATTTTAATCAACTTTACTTTCTAAGCTAACTACTTACATTCTTCCTCGCTTATTTACTCGTCTGATTGTGCACTCAATCACTTGCTTACTTGTATACTAACCTAATTACTTTCTATTGTGCATATTTACTCAACTACTGATTTTGTAATTATTTACCTATTTCTTTAATCACATATTTTCTTATTTGTCCAAATATTTACTTAGTTTCTTGCTTACGTTTTTACTTAGCTACCCACCAAATTATATGTTTTCTTTGTTGTTTTTTTTAGATTCAGTGACTGCTATTTCCTTCGCTCTCTTTCTTTTTTCTTCCTTAACATTGCTAAAATTAACTATTCATTAGTGGTATTACATATTAGCCAAATTATTTACTCTTACTTAGTTACTTAGTACTGAATTACTGATTACTTACTTACTTATGTGCCTAAACACTCACCTTCTTGCTACTTACCTTATTATGTATTTGCTTACAAGTCTAATTGTTTTCTACCTTAGCTACTTGCTTTGTTTCTTATTTACCTGATAAATCATCTAATTAATTACTTACTTAGTGACTTACATATTTAACTACTTAATACATTGATTACTTACACTATTTCTTATTGTTTAATTACCCATTAATCTACCTAAAGTCACATTATTACATATGTTTGCCTTCCTAATTACTCACTCGTCTACTTCTTTGCTTACCTAAATAATTACTTATTTACTTCGACAATTTCATAAAGAACAACTTGTCACATTTTGATCTGCTGTCAGTGCTTTAGTTAAACCAGACGAACTGACCTGAAAGAGCGCCACCACCAGGTCAGCCACACACAGGTTGACCATGAACAGGTGCATCGGTGCATTGTGCTTCCTCCTTCTCAAAAGCACCCACAACACGAAGCTGTTGCCCAGCGTGGTGAGAGCCAGCACCACCCCCAGGATGGCGATCTCTGCCCGGGCCAGGCCTTGGTCCCTCACCCTGGGCTGAGGAACGGTGTGAGCCGTGGCGTTGGAGCCGTTCTCTATTAAGATCCCGAAGAGGGACCCTCCGCCGCGAGAAATGTTGAACGAGTTCAGCTCAGTGACAAACGAGGAGACGTTGTTTCTTCCCGTGTCGCCCGGAGAGGAGAGACCTAACCCATCCCAGTCTGTTTCCACGCTGATCCTTTCCATTCCTGAGAAAACAAGCAAAGTGTTAATGTGTTTATTATTTAGAAAAACAATTTCCGGCTGAAGATAACAAGCAGAAGTTAAACTTGGACACGCACTCAGAAAGGAGCCTGTGTACATGCAGTCTTGTCACGACACAAGTATCATGTTAGATAATTAAATTACTCATTATTAAATTATCCAAATGGAAACAATTTTTTTATTTGCTGGGTTCTGTTGGGTGCTTTTTTTAAATTCTGTTTTCCATATTTATCCAAACTCTTGGACCTTTTAAAAAGACGAGGATTCACAGACTGACCACAGACTGTTTGTTTTTGTAACATCAGGAAAAGTTTCACATTATGAGCCACAAATAGATTTTCCTAACTAGTTTTATGAAGTTTTGACTGAAAGGTAGACGTTGCGCCGATCATGTTCCATTTCGGTGCTTCTCTGGTTTTTTTAATAACGTCTCCGCTTGTCCATCTTTCGAAACTTCCAATTTTTTTCTGACGCAAGTCCACTTCAGCTTATTTTCTTTTTCAAACTTTCTCAAGGTTGAATTGACAGTTTTTCCCTTTATCCCACCAGCCTACATCCATTCACCTTTGCTCTCAATCGCTCTCATCCCATGGTTACCCCAGCCCCCAGCATTCCTGTTTTCCCTTGTTTTTGTTCCCTTCTCAGCAGATTTCTCTCTCTCTCTCTCATACATTGTTTCATTCTTTTTTTTCCCCCTTTCAACATGTTGCACAGGCTCTTGATCGCAATAAACTTTTTGGTTTATTTTTCTTTGCTTCAAAATAAATGCCAAAAGAAAATGGAAAGTTGAGAGGGGTGAGATGATAATTTGAGAAACAGAGTCATGGGTAGCTCGGGGTGAGGGGTTCAAACTTGGTCAAATAAACTGGATGCAGGCTGAAGGATGTAAGGACAAATGAAGGGACTGGAAAGACAAGACATGAAGTCCAAAATTACATTTGTTGTAGAACATACGATATGAAGATTTTGTCATAAATGTTTGAAATTATTAAAAGAAATGACATCAGACAAAGACAACCAGCTCCTCGTCTTAGTCCATGAGGTAGACACTCTTTCCACTTTTAAGAAGAGGCTTAAAACTTTTCTTTTTGATAAAACTTGGATGACGTTATCCAGAGCTTTTGATATGCTGCTTCAGGCTTTGGCTGCTGGATGACAAACTGACCACCGTTCCTCACTCTGCTACTTTCTTCTTCTACTACTCTCCAATTTACATCATTTGTTGTTATTTATTACTTTACATTGTTTCTCAGTATTTTTAGCTCCATAAAAGTATTTAGCTTCAACTCTTTTCTGAAAGGGATCATCACTTGATATGATGCTGTGAAGAACTAAACGCTGTTCTTACACTTAACTTTTTACTGTTCTTTAACATAAGAAGTACTCTGTTTTTTTGTCCTCTTTCATCAGAAACATGGATGTGTGACAAAAAAAAAAAAAATCTGTATATATATAAAAAAAAATTTAAATCACACATTGCACATTGCAGCCTTTAAAATGTAAATATGTGCTCTAGTACCCTGGCCTTGTAAAATAGTTGAACTGCAGATAGATTTGCTTTTCATCAGTATTCCGATCTCTTAGTGGGGATTGGGAATAACTATTTAGATTTTCCTGTATTTTTTTTGTTTCTGTAATCTTCAAAATGAATCTTTGGGCCTTTTGTTGTTGAAGCCTTTCATTGTAATTTTACTCGGGCACCTACGATATGCCCCTGGTGCAGCTGTACCAGTAAAATATTTACAATAACATTTAAGATGTCGTTACCTCTCAGGATCCATGTATGAATTATCACCAAGTGCCATCTGATTGGCTTCCTCCCGGTTTAATAACTTCTGTGTCTTTCAGTACAAGTGTCACGATGAGAATGGATGCCACCCCTATAAATAGCCCTGAACTGAACAGTGATGATATTCAGCGATCAGATGTGACTAATACTCCATTATGAGGTTATTGTCACCGCTACACTGAGGCCTAATGACCAATTTGCAAATAATAACCCCTTCAGTGACGGCCTTGTGAGATAACAGAGCTTATAATACCCCCAGCCTGATGTAATGGCTCTGCCTGAGGAATTTTTCAAGCGGGTCCAGCTGGTCCTTTCTGTCCAACAGGAGGTTGGAGATGTGGAAAGAGGGAGAGAAACGCTTTTGATTAATATTTACATGTGTTTTTTTTTATTAATTATTATTCAAATAAAATATTAAGTCCATCCAGAAATATTGTTTGAATTCAAAGCTTCAGAATGCCTTCCTATTATATTTTAATTATATTCCTCTGCACACAGCAAGGTCTTCCACTCCACCAAGGGATCTTCTGACCTTGCGTTGGTACGACTCATGTCCTTCTCTGTAATTACAGCATAATTTACGAGCTCATTAATAAGAGCTGCTGTGCTACTTCCAAACCAATAAATAATCTTATTAAAAGAACCGCTCCCTGTGTCATCAGTTTCTCATGTGAAATCCCGATTTTTTTCCCTGCTACATGTGCAAATGAAGTACACGGAGGTCATGGAAAAATAATTAAGAGTATTGACGGAAAATCAAATAAACTTATATTAAGTTTAAGCCGAGCAATCAATTAATTTCATGCAGAGGTGTATGTCTGCAAATGTCTCTCTTCATTTTAAGCTCCTGCTGTTCTGAGCCGTCAAAAGACATTGTGTTGTTTTAGCTAATTGCTTCAGCTTCATTTGCTTTGCTTGCGCTACTTGCTCGGTGGGCTACACGAACAGGAGAGCCGAAAAACTTCTGCCGCTCATATTTCCCGTATTCAAAGAGGAAAGCTCGCCGCTGCATGGTGAGAGAACATCACGTCTCCAGAACCGTGCCGGATGCGGTTTAATGTATTCCAAGCTCATTGCATCAATCCCCGTTTGTCCAACTGGCTTAATGTAAAGCTCAAATTATCCCATCTCCCCACGCTGGATGGACTGTAAACACTGCTTTTAGGAGTTGGTCCACTACATTGCTTCCCCTCTTTACTCTAAAGCTTTCAGTCTGATTAATGACAGAGTTGGAAACCCCACACATCCCCAAAAGCCCTCCCTCCGCCTTCCTCCCCACGGACAAGCTGATGTGCAACCATCCATTTACCGCTCTGTCTTGTGCTGCCTTCCAGCATGAGGCCCAAACATACAAAGCCTCAGGCAGACAGAAACAGATTGTTAAAAGTGTATAAAAACATTACAAGTCAGCCCCTCGCGCCTTTTCAGTCTTTTCTACCACATGTTTTGGTGATTCTCTTAAATGACATCATGTGCAAGATATGCCAAGTTAAAAAGGCAATAAAAGTTCAGCACCAGATGTCCTAAAGAACAGTTTTTAGGTGAACATGATTGACAAAGTGTTTGATTGCAGAGACACATAAAGAGTGCTCTGAGATGATCCATCTCTTTGCTAAGATACAAAAGCCCTGAGATAAATAGCAGTTGTCTTGTTTGTCTTTACTATTTTGAAAAGGGGCTGAGAGAAATGGCTGCCTGTGCCAGTTCATAGTCGTACTTCAGGCAAATAGAAGATCATGGATGGAAAAATCCTAAACCAGGGATCATCAGTCGTTACAATCCAAAGTGTCCCACTTCCTCCTGCCAAATAACGTTTCTGTACTGAAGGAAAAACCGACATAACGCTGAGAAGGAAAAAAAACACAATTTCTCAAAATGTAAAACAAGGTTATGTTTATTTAATACTAAGAATTAAGGAAATGCAACCATGTAGTTGGGTGTTGAGACAAACAAGACGGCACTTAGGTCTGTGAAACAGTCCTTGTTCCAGGATGGAAAATAAATAGAAATGGATTAACATTTCTCCTTTTTCTTCCTTTTCTTCTAACTGTCATTAACCGTAATGCTGAGTTTCTCTGTCATGAAATTACAAAATTCTTCAGTTACATTTAATCATTCAAATTGTACGAGGGGTAAACAAATGTGCTGCCACTAGTTTTGCAAAAATACATTTAAAAAATTTTCTCATACTAAATAAATATAAATATACTCCATTTTTTTCATATTTTTCAGGATTATGTCATGCCTTGGATGGATTTGGAGGGATTTGTATAATGTCAGTTTTAAGATGATCTGTGCTGCATTGGTAACTGAGAATTGCATTTAAAAAAATCCTTAAACTCTCTGGGTTGTAAAAAAAAACCCAAAAAGTACTTGACATAAAATTGAGACAGAGTATCACAACCAGAAAAGATTAAAAGCATACACTAATTCCAAACTGACAAGTTTGATTTTTAAAGGCAACTGTAATATAGTGCACACATCTTACTAAGCTGACTAAAAACAATTCAAACAGTAGCATTAAAAAGAAAAAAAAAACTACCAAACTTCACAAGTGGTGAGGGGGGAGCAAAACATAACAAATAAAAGTTAAATAAAAGCCGATTTTGTCAGGATGAGGAGTTAACCTGGCTATTCATGTATCCAAATCTGTTACAAACTGAACAAAAGAAACTACACAGTTTGAAAAAAAGAATACAAAAGAGCCCCCCAAGAAGGCTGAAAAGCTGAAATCAAGAATATTCAAAACACATTGTTCTCCCAGAATGGCAATAATAAACTTGTCAAACTCTTACAAAGCTCGAGGAAAGAGACATGATGAATCCCTCTCCCAGTTTGATCAGAAAAGGCTTGCATAAATATTCCATTATGTCAGAAAACAAAACGATTGCTTGTACATGCCAAATCTGTTTTCTTGTAATTGAATACAGTTAAAAGGTTAGGAGAATGTTTTTAGTATTATAAAGAGGCTTTTCATTGTCTTGACAGGTTGTACATAATGTCTGTCTGTGTGGCAAGATGATAAAAGTATTGAAGAATTCAACAACAAAAAAATCATTAAAGCCAATTTTATATTATAAAACTGAGATGACAGTGATGTCTATAGAATATTTATATTAACCACCTTTAACCAAATAAGTATTTTTAAGGAAACCAAGATGTTTTTTGTGCCACTTGGCGAGAAACAAGTTTTCACACATTAGGTGTTGTAATTCAAACATAATTAGAAATCAATCACCTTCCCTCAGCCTTGCTCGTCTTGATTGCACTTGTCAGTCCCTTGATTAGTTTCCGTTGACAAGGTCCAACCTGATCTGATCGATGGGAACCTCTCAGTCCTCATTAGCAGCCCTGCGTGAACCACAACAACATGCTGCAGATTCCCTCCTCTAATCTTCTCTTCTTCTGTTTTTGTTCTCACCTCTCGTTTTCATCACTTCGTCGCTTCTCCATCTGTCAAAGTGCCTCCAGTACGTCTAATTATTTGGCAACAAATAACTCCTAATTTATAGGGTGTGGCAGCAGGAAAAGGCACACTTAAAATAAATCCAAGCTGACAGGCACTAAACATTTGATATAAGCTTATTACTGGGAGTATAATATGCAACTGTCCTTCATACGGCATGACACTTCACATACAGATCAATAGGTTCTTACAATATAAACTTTATACTGGATGAGTCATGTGGTGTCACCGGCTTGGACGGCTGACATTTCATCTGCATGATAAAGTGGCTGTGACCACAATTTCGTCTTTGAAACTCCATATTTCATCAGAACCTCGCTATCGCGCTCACATCCAGTGTAAATTCACCTTCCGAATGATTCTCAATGACATCTTGATGCTATATATATATGTGCTTATGCATTTCAATTTGTGGAGGGTAAATTCAAGGCTTTGCATTACCGACTACCTCTCTGTTAGCATGGGTTGACTAAAAACTTTGAGTCCAAAACCATCCAAAAGGTCAAATATTATTGAATATTATCGGAGGTCAAATATCATTTATGTGGCCCCTTGAAAACCTAACGGGCCACATGAATAGAAGGTTCAATGTAACATTTATGTGCTTAAATATTTTTAATCAATAAAATCAAATCTGCGTTTATTTGTAAAGTGTCAAAATACATAAGTGTGAACAAAGCTTCAATATTTAATTGGACATTTAATATCAATATTAATGATCAGCTGAGTCAGCCGATTGTTAATATTTTGTTAGTTAACATGTTGTCATGATCGTGTTTCTGTGTGTTTATTTTTAGTTTTTTGTGTTCAGTTTGCTTCCTGTGTCTCCGTCTCTGCGTCTTCCCCGTTGATTGTCTCCCAGGTGTGTCTCGTTCCCTTGATTACCCCGTGTGTATTTAGTCTCACCTGTTGTCTGTGTTCTTCGTCGGGTCCTTGTCAAACGTATGTCTGTTGTCAATTGCTGCCGATACTCTCCAGTGGAACTGCCAAGTCCTGGTTTGTGTTCGCTCGCATGTTAGTCCTGTTTATCAGTTGCTACCGGTATTAGCTGTTCGCTAACTCTCCGCCGTGCTGCCCGTTCTGGACTGTGAGCCTTTCATTAAACCCATCATTTCATTTACAACCTGGGTCTCTGCGTCACTCCTCACCACCTCAACCCCACCATTCCTGACCCATGTAGTTTTATCAATGCATCTAATCAACACATTCAGCCATTTGAGGATATTTAAGACCTAGAGCAGGGGTCACCAACTCCAGTCCTCGAGGGCTACCGTCCTGCAACTTTTAGATGTGTCTCTGCTCAAACACACCTGGATCAAATAAACTGCTCATTTCCAGCCTATTGCTGAGAGGAATGAATGCTGGTGAGAAAATTCAGACATTTTGGAGCAGAGGTGAATCTAAAAGTTGCAGGATGGTAGCCCTTGAGGACTGGAGTTGGTGACCCCTGAATATGGATGATCAAACCCATCTGGGGATATGTGGTAAAGTGGTTGCCCACTTTGTGTTTGGTGTCTTTATTTGGTTTAATTTTGCTCACCAAACCCAGGCCTGGTTACTACCAGACCTGAAGAATCGGGACAGCACTAAAAATGTGAAGTAAGCTAAAAGTAAATGATACATTCTGAGTCAATCTAAAGAAATTTAGGAAAAGATGAGAAACAAAGACACTGGCATCTGTCAGCCTGGAAAGAGTTAGAGAGCCATTTCTAAGGCATTTAGGTTGCAGTGAACCACAGAGCCATTATCCGCACACTGAGTAAACATCAGGGAAGCTTCCCAGAAGTGTCCAGTTTACCAAAATCAGTCGAAGAGGACATCACCAACACTTCCAGGAGGCGACGCAGATTTCTTACAAAAGTTCTTACAAAATAGTGGGACACTTACATTGGGTGGAAAACTTATGCAGCATATCAGACAAAAGCAGACAATTACCCAAAACGCATCTATAAGTTTGCCTCGAACTAAACAAAATAAAAGCAGCCTACAAAAACCTCCAATGTGGCTGTATAGAAACAATTTTGCAAGCAAAAGACAAAATTTCTGATATTCCGTTATCACAAATGCTGACTGGCAGGAATTGCTGCAAAGCGTGGCAAAACTCAGCAATTAATGTTAGGGCGACATCACCTTTTTTTTTAAAATCTGCAGCAGGTTGGTTTTGACACTTTTCCTGTAGTTATTGAAAGCACTATTTTAAAACTGCTTTTGGTATTTATTCTGATTTCCATTTTATGTTATCAAAATTACTTTGATGATCTGAAATCTTTCAGTGTGGCAAAAAAAATAAAATAAATAAAATAATCTAACAACGTTGAAACTCCAGGACTATAAGCAAACCATTTAAGCTAATAATCGATTAAACAAATTTATGGGACGCATGAGGTTCCTCAGATGAGAAAAGGAGGGCACTGAGTGCCCTGAGTTATCCATTGATACTCGATAATCTAACACCATCACCCTTTGGAAACTTTCAGCTGTTCCTGACGCTGTCTCGTGCTTTTTTTTTTTTCTTTTATTCATGCATTTTTACACATTTCTCTTCTTCTAATATGAAATAAATATAACTATAATGGGCTTCAAGCCTTAGCATTATTGAGGAAAGTTAGAAAAATGGAGATCTAATGCTCTTGAAATTTTAATGACGTGAGGCCAAACCTCGTTGGGCTTATTTATTAGGGTCACTGGCTAACCTCCTCTCAAATGAGGTTAGCTGCGTCTTGCATTCACAAAAAACAAAGGCAGGGAGTGTGTTTCCCTCCTTCAGCCAATGGGGAGGTCTGATGCAGAAGAGGGTCCAAGTCCTCCTATCATTACTGATAATGTCTGCTCATGAGACCATGGGCTGTTTTCCTTGTTATGTATCATTAACTAGCGCACCAACATCAAGCCTGCGCCTTACACAAAACCGGACGTCACGCAGGCTATGTAAAATTCAGAGCATCGCCCCTGCAGACTGAGAAGAAAGCTGCAGTGTTACCACTTCAACTAAAATAAGCCTGGAGGTTGGCAGCTGATATGGTCAGACCTGCACCACATGATGGAATGATTCCCTTTTAGGAACCAGGGCGAACAGACTGTGACAATAACAGTGTTGATTGCGATTATTCCTAGCGGGGGCCACAATCAAGCGGCTGATTCTGTGCACATCGTTAGAAAGAAAAAAAAAATTGCTCTCTTCGGGGAAAAGTCAGCTTCCTGTTTTCACTTACTGCGGTTTCTTGATTCCACTGATAAGCCAGACAGATTTACTTTAGAGCTTAATTTAGACACCATTCTGACATAAAGACATGTTTCACCATGAAAACTCTGCCATTATCACTTTTACTGGCAAAGAAAATATTGCGGTATAAATGATCCCCTCTGTTTTGGTAAATCTCCCTCTGAAGTCGGGCAAGAAATCATTAATCTTTGAGAAACCAAACGCCCAACAATCTCCTGCTTGGGATAAATCTTCTCTGGCCATTTTCAGAGCCATAATCTTCTCCTTTAACAATATGGGCAGGATGCTAATATTTTGAAGAAAAAAAAAAAAAAGCTTCAGATAAACCGCACACAGGCTGCACAGGTAGGCAAGCACAAGGTGAGCAGCATGCCTCCGTCACGTACCTCGCTGTCAGTGCATTGTAGGTTGCCTCATGTGTGTCCTTGGTCCCTCTCTCCCTCTGTTTGGGTATAAGGAAAAGTGTTAAGAGGCGTCATCATTACAGTCCATTAATATTACATGCTACAGTGGCTCACATTAACGACCTGACAGCCCCTCATCCCTCCCTCATCCCTATCCCCCCAGACCTTCTCGCTAATCCATGGAAAAACTTAGACAAACAAGTTCTCTGGGAAGAACTGGGGCAAAATACTTCAGATCGAGGACAGTCAACAAGACATGAAATACTGTTTGACAGTGCTGTGTTGTATTTGTTCAAATCCAGAATCAATGTCAAAATAAAATAAGAAATGTCATTTCATATTGTTGTGATAGAAGCTTGAAAAAAGTTGTTTCTTTTTCATTTTCTTACTGAGATATTCCAGCATCTGATGGAAATATTGACTCTAAGAGTATATTTTTGATGTGAAAATGAATGAATACAGTTGAACAAGTGTCTTTGTCGATATATATTTAAGGCAACGCGTCAAACACGCAACGTTTCCAAATGTGACATCATGGAAAAGTCAATAGAAATCAGCCGGCGTAACAGGGAGAAAACGGAGGACCTCCACACGTCTGGTTCTTCCTTGGGGACAATTTCCAGATGCCTGCAGGTGCCACATTTGTCTGCTCAATTACACAAAACTGTAAACACCATGAGAGTGTCCAGCTATCAAACAGTTCAGCTAGGAGACGGCTGCTGTGTCCCAGAGACGGACGTGCCTTGATGTGAAATGCGAGTATCAACTCTTGAACAAAAACAAAAGACGATGTGAAGACACTGGTGGAAGTTTGTTATGGCGCGTCATTATCGTAAGTGGAACTAAAGCTGTACTGAAAATAATCACTCCGGGAGGAAGAAGACAATAAAAAGGCGAAACAGGCAAACAAATTTAATTTTAGTTTGAGCTAAAAACGAGGGGAAACTTGAGAACACCATCCTAGCTGTGGGGTGGCAGCATCATGATGTGGGCATTGTTCAGTGTTAGCAGGAGGGACAAAAATACATGACATTACAAGGAAAGAACAACACATGAAAATATTAAATCAGCATTTCAAACGGTTTGAGCACAATTTACAACGACCCAAATCACAATGTAAGAGTAGATCTAGAGCGGCTTGAGGACAACAGTGTCGGTATGTTTCGAGTGTCCGGAGCAACATTTTTGGGTGGGGCGTCAAAGGTGTGTTTGTGAGCCAAATGGCCAACGGATCTGACTCAGCCATGTTTGTTCTGTCACAATGAGTCACAATTAGGGCAAACGAAGGAGAAAGATTTCTGGAAGGAAAACACTTGACCCAAGTCGCACAGTTTGAAAGGTCATTCCACCAAACACTAAGAAGCAAATTTTGAAAAAAAAAAAATGAAAAAAAAATCAGATTATTCTGGCATTTAGCAAAATAAAATAGCTTTGGTCATCTTGATTGACTCAAAACAGGAAACATTTTGACAGATTTAATGTCACACGGCGAGGATTGTTTGTAAATTCTAGTTATGCTACACTTAACAAACACTACTACAATTATATACATGTAGTCATATATAAATATTTAATAATATGTTTGATATTATTTGTAATTATGCATAAAAATTTTAATCACCAAACAACAAATGATCAACAAAACATTTTTTTTCCTGACTTACAGTCAAAACAGGATGAACTGCTGTTCTGGCATAACATTCATAATTTCAATAACCCATTTTATTTTTTTTATGTGTGTCATTTCTAATTTATGTAAAAACATCATATTAAGAAATTCCTCGACAGCAAAGGGATTTTTATAACCTGTCTATGATTTTCATCTTGTGTATTTGTCTTTTTTTAATGTTTTATATTTGTGTGTATAGTCCTGTCAAAGACAAATTTCTATTTCCTTTGGTTTCAGATAAATACAATTTTCTATTCTATTTTAAATAAGACAATGTTGAGCTTATTTAATGCCAATGATGAGTGTATGATTTTGCTTTAACGTACATGTAGCATGTAATCTAATTAATCGTCAAAATGTGGACAACACAACAATATTTACAGTTACAACACTATATTTTCCCGGTGAAAACATAAAACATACACTGTGCTGACTCAGGTCCACCAAGAAACAAATATGGATTAATTTTATTATTTTGGCCACTGCATGAAATGAACAACATTTACAGAAGATAGAAATGATTAAATATCTATAAATAGTATCGTTTCTGCCTAGGTGATAGTATAAAAACACCAACATGACACAATACAAATCAGTTTCAGCCATAAAAATTTTTAAAAAAATCACCTCTGACTAAGGAAAGATTTCTACTTACTGCTGTCCTGTTTTTGTTCCCAGATTCAGGTTAAAGCCTTTAGTTCTTCAGCGTTTTCAAACACTGCTCACCGTCCCATCAGCTGACTCCTCAATGAATCTGTCATAACTGAAGAAAAAAAAAAAAACATGGCAACTTTTTTCCTGGCCAGTGCTTCAAAGACAGAGTCTGTGCAGGTCCCCTTATGGTGTCCTTTCTGGGCTGTAAGTCACAACTGTTCATTGGTGAGGTCCATTTAAAAGCCATGTGCGTCTCAGTTCTTTTCACTCCCTCGATTTGCTTTTGCCCATTGTGCCGTGCCTCCAATACCACCAGCACAACTGAATTTCAGCTCTGTGTCCCCCACCCTCCTCCCCAACCCCACAACCCTGACTTCCCACCTCCCGTTCTTAGCTTTCTCCTCCTCCCAGGTCAACCAGCCTGTCCTCTGTGACTGAGGGTGGAGCCTGCTGTCAGCAGCGGAGGGAGGATGTTACACATACCTATGAAGAGAGAGAGAGAGTGTGTGTGTGTGTGTGTGTGTGTGAGTGTGTGGGCGTGTGTGTGTGTGTAAGACAAAAACACACAGGGACAACTCTGTTCATACATGTGTGCGTGTGCTGTCTGTGTCCGTGGCTGCGACGTGAAGAAGAAAGCCATGTTTATTATTGTGAGGAGGACAGACCAAGGTGAAGGTTACGCAGCAACACACCCATCCCCTTTCCAATCTAATAATTTGTCTCTTGTATAACTCATTGGCCGTGTTTGTTTTAAATCCAAGCTCACACCTTTTGTGGAACGCTTTGTTTTTTTTTGTTGTTTTTTTTATTGTTTTTTTTTACTCCTTTGTTGATGGAGGACAAGAACCGGAGCACCTGGTGAGGAATGCTTGGCCGCTGAGTCAGCTGGGTCACACCCTTGATGTATTCACTTGGGTTTACACAAAATAAATAAAATGATTATGTATTTAAATTTCAGCGTTACAGCTCCTTCTCGCTCTCTCTCCCTCTCTCTCTGTCTCTGTTTCTCTCTCTCTTGGGTGTGTACGGTACTTGTGATTGTAAGGAAATACTGCTGGCATGCATGAAAACATTCACAGGTGTGCACAAGGGAGGGGTGGGGGGGTGTTCACAAACCTACGTTTGCTCCAACACAAATACGCAGAAGAGGCAACAGGAAAATTGTGGCTATAAAGCAGCAGTGCAGTAAAACTTTCCGTCATTGTGTTGCTTTACAGCCAGAAGCTGTTTAATCTGAAATGTCTTTGATAGGCAAAATATGAAATAGTGCATAGTCGTGAGATGGAAGGGAAACGTGGCAGTGTTTTCAATTTCTTTGCATAAATAAAAATCTGAGAAGATTTGCACGCGCATATTTTCAGCTTCCTTCACTTTGAAATCTCTAAATAAAACTGAAACCGAAGCCATCCTATAGGTCAATCACTTCGTTTTATAATATACCAAAACAGAACGTAACTGAAAAGTGGAAGAGCAATGATAAACAAAATTCTTCTAAAACTAAAACGGCGTATAGGATGTGTTTATTTTGAACCGCCAGTCAGTACAGCTTCACATCTTTAGGGCACGTTTCTATGCTGCACATTAAAAAGACTCAAATTTGTGGTGATTTTTCTTTGTGAAATAGCTGTGGTTCAGTCTGATTGGAGGAAAAGTTTCTGTGGGCATCAATTTTTAATTCTTGCCACAGAATCTCAATTGGATTATCGTTTCTTCGCCTTTGGCTAGAACATTCCAACTCATAAATATGCTTTTATTTAAATGCTTCCATCTTTGCCAAGGCTGTATGTCTTGGCCCATCCGGAGGGTGAATGACTGCCTAAGTCTCAAGAATTTTAGATATTTTGTGTTGAGCTTTCTTCCAGGATCGCCGTGTATTTAGCCCCATCTTATAAAGAAAAACATCCCCAGAGCCTCAGGCCGCCAGCACCGGTTTTTACTGGAGAGATGTTTCAGGGCGATATTTTTTTAGTCAGCGCACAACATTTTTGCGGCCTTTTAATACTGCAGAACACAAAAATGGACGCTATAAATTGGGTGGCATCTGAAGCCGGTTGAGTGAATGGGAGCAACGTTTGTCAGATTTTTACTTGCAAACATAAAAAAAAAAAAAAAAAAACATGCATCATTTTCCTTTTGCTTCACAACTTTGCAAATTTGAAATTTGCAAAAGTGAATTGTGTCAAAACGTGAAAAAAAGTAAGAGGGTATGAAAAAATTTGCAAAGCGCTCCAAAAAGTATTTTAAAAGTTAAGGTAAGGTAAGGTAATTTTATTTATATAGCACATTTTCAGCAAAAAGGCGATTCAAAGTGCTTTACATGAATTAAAAGGAAATACAAACAAAATAACAAACCAAAGGAAAGAGCAAAGAGCAAAAGAATAAAAATAATCTAATTATGTTGATCCAAAGTATATAAACTAGATACTCCTGTTCAGGGATGCTAGATAAATGTAAGTATAAAACATCTGGTCTAATTCCTTTAAGTAAAGAAAAGTAATGCAGCTAAACTGTTTTTTTCCACTAAACTTTATGGGAATGGGGGTATCTACAGACATTTATGTTTGTAACATTTAAATCCGAGCCACCCTCCTCAACAATCTGATACCAGATAATGTCAGAAGACGTGTTTCTTTCCCTCAGGTATTGCTTGACTCGCCTCGTCAAGCTGAACCATTTTGTCCTAAGCTGAAGAGGTGGGACAATAGGTTTCACTCTAACATGATTATCCTGACTGCCTGGATCCTGGAGAACATTTTGTTTTAAAGCAGTAAAGCAGCAAAATTAATCCAATTTGCTCGCTGCCAAAATTGACAACTGATGAGCCTGAGGGGGAGATAAGAAAAGATTCTAGTAAAAAAACATAATGAAATAAATAAATTCTTAAGGTCATGACCCAAAAAAAAATATATCTTTTTTTTGGGGAGGGGCGGGGGGACGGTGAGTTTGTTCCAATACTCGTGTTCCAATACAAAAAATGTTCTGCTCTGTCCATCATCTGCTGGAGCATCTTTATGCTTAACATGTTAAGTCGCTTGGCAGGAGCGAAGCTCAAAAGGAATGTGGAGACTTTAAATATCTCAGATCATGACAGTCTTTTCCTTTGAGATTTCTGGCTGGTCATTCTCCCACATGTTGGAGCTTATTTTCAGCTGCGGTTTGAGCCAGAAATAAAAACGACAGCTGTTTCTCTTTGAGATGGGCTCTCACCTGCTAACTCCTTTCTGGGACCTTTTTTTTTTGTTTTTTTTTTTTTGCACAAAGATTTCTTACAAACACACAAGTAAGGCTGCATAATAAGCCGTACGGTCAGTGAAGTCAGAGGCCCTGTACGGTGTGAAGAAAAGTTTGATGGAAACACTAGAACACGCCGAAGGGAACTCCAATAAAAAGAGAAAATAAATCAATCATGTTCACTTTCCAGTCCAAAGAAGTTGGCAGCAGACAGCGCTACCTTCAGCTGGAGCTCAGGAACAAACAACGTGTATATAAATATATATATATATATATATATATATATATATATATATATATATATATATATATAGTGGGAAGTTCATTCAAAAGAGTCAAGCTGTGCACACAGTACAGAAAAACACCACCAGGCCACTGGAAAGATAAATGTTGGGGAACATCTGAGGGAATCATTAACCGTCAGATGACCAATAAATACCCGAGACGGACGGAGAAATTGGGGTTCGACTTTTTTTAGGGCTCATAATAACCAGGAAACCCAACATCTCAAAGCTCCTTTTCATGAGATTACTTTTGCAAACCTGTGACTGGCCTTCGAAAGGATGCATTCCACATCTGCTTCAAGCATCTGGGTACAGCTTTAATGTTGAGCCAAAGAAATGGTAAAAAAATAATAATAATAAGAGGTAACTGTATTCTAATTTTCTTTTATTAAAGGCAATAATGTGTAATGAAACACTTCAGTCTGGACAGCTCAGCTAGCTCTGTTTTATCTGTAAATGCTGTTTTCCGCAGCTTTGTTTTTTTTTTGTTTTTTTTTACGAAACCGTCAAATGTGGTGTTCACAGGACAAATTTCTGATAAAATGTCTATTTTCTTTGCAAATTTCTTAACTAAAAATTGTGTCAGAAAAATAACTGTTGAATCTTTTGAATAAAAATCCTAATGTTAAAGTTTTTCTAAATGGCAAATCAGATACCACCAAAAAGATATTTGAGTATTACATTTTCATCATTTTACACTTAGTCATTTCAAGACCTCTTACAAAGATCTGAAAAGTGTTGTCTTGCATTTGTATCCATTCTTACTGAGTAAATGTTTTTTCACTCATTGTCAAAGTCAGAGTGCAGACGTCTAATGAGTATCTAGAAAAACGCTAAACATCCAAACAAATACTTTTTTACGACCGTTTACATAAGCCTGTGGGACTGTGTCAAGAAGACAAACGTTTTTTTCTTCGTCGTGTTTAACTTTATAATAGAGTTTACAAAGAACAAAACACAATCTATAGATGATAGATTGTGTTTTAAATGTCAGAAGGGAACCAGAAAGAGGTGTAAAACAGCTTTATGATCATAATTTGAACAGTTCTTTAGCTGTAATTAACTCACTCTGGCTATGAGCAACTGTTTAGACGTCTGGAATGACACAAAAACTGATTAGACTCTGATGTTGAAATATCACTTACAAATTTGTGATTTCATTGTACACTTATTTCTAGTGAGGAAATTAATCAAAGCTTAAAAAATGGAAGGAGAGATTAAAAAGTCAAACCCAGATGGATTCTGCACCATGGCTCCAAAATAATCTAGTCTAACACGAAGAGTCAGAAGAAGCAGTCTTATCGTTTTGTGGGCTAATAAAGTGAGACATGCATATTGCTGCAGGTTAACAAGCTCTAGCTGGAGCTCATCCGAGCTAATCAAGGCAGACTTAAAAGAGTGGCAGAGGAAACAGAGACTTCTCAGTTCTTTCTGTGATTAATTGGTTCCAGTTACGGAAGCATAACCCCTGCTTCTAACCTCTGATCCCTGGATGAACTTCCACACCAAATACTCACCTTCTCCTCCTCATCCTGGATCCTCCAGATCTCCTCAACGGTCCCTCTGCCTGCCTTTCATCCTCACCAGGAAGCAAAATTTGACAGATGCTCCATTTCACTCTGCTGCTCACACATATTACACACTATTTCCTCCAGGACAAACATCTTCAAGAATCAAATAAAAACAGATCATCACTGAGTTGTTTCATTTCCTTTATTAAATGGTAAACGGCCTGTACTTGTACAGTATTTTATCGAGGCCGAAGATCCCCAAAGGGGCTGCGCACATTAATCACTCATTCACCCATTCACACACACATTCACACACTGATTAACATCTTTCATACTTCTCCTCACAGTTCTCTAGAAAACAGCTGCATTATTTGCGTTCATATTGGCATTTTAACCAGTTACCTGTATCCGGAGCTGTTTCTGCATCAGACAACCGTGAATAAACATAATGCACAGGCCTCCTTTTTTTATTTTTTTTATTCTGGTTAATAGAAAGCTGTGCTGATTCCAGAGAGCAGAGAGGCTGGATGTAAAAACTGTCTCAGAAGAAACTTATCAGTGTGATCTTCCTGCGCAGAGAAAAACTGGTTCTGCAGAAAAACCAGACATTTAAGCAATAGCTGTATGAAGCGCTGTAGTCTTTTTCTCTAAATGTTTTTTTTATGTTACAGTAAGAAATTGTTTAAATTCTTAAATGAACATTAGAAGTTTAAAAACAATTAAC
Organism: Poecilia reticulata; assembly: GCF_904066995.2. Lineage (NCBI taxonomy): Eukaryota > Metazoa > Chordata > Actinopteri > Cyprinodontiformes > Poeciliidae > Poecilia > Poecilia reticulata. The sequence goes on from NC_088836.1 coordinate 16,103,980, forward strand.
AAATTAGCACATTTTGCCACTTTATAACTTGTAAGAAAATATTCAATAATGTAATATTCACTGTACATCACCTTCTCTAGTAAATATAACAATGTATTTATTTACATTTATAATGGTAAATATATTGAAAAAAATGTAAATGTTTTAGAAGAGAAGTCACAGCGTTAAACACTTGCTAGAGATCTAAGACAAATAATTGTTTGATTTTTGGTTGTTTTATTTCTGCTACATTTCAGTCAAAATGTAAAACAAAAACTTAACCCAATCATTTTAGAAAAAGGGCAGAACACAAAGAATCACTGCCGTTTCACAACTATTTTAAGAATCACAACTATTTTACTACTGTATGTTGATCTATCACATAAAATCTCAATAAAGATTATCAATGTATGGCTGAAATAAAACAAAATGCGGAAAATTTCAAGGGATTTGAATGCTTTTGTTCCTTAAAACATTTTTTTTGTTTGTTTCAATTAGGTGAAAACCAGCCTTTCACCTTTGATGAAAGCTTCAGTCACAGCGACATGTCATTTGAGAGCTGCTGCTGCTGCTGGGATCACATTTGTGGTCTGCTTTGCTTCCAGGTGATGTCAATGAACAAATAATCCTCCTAAAATAGTCCAGACGTGCTTAATGTTTGTTTTGTTTTGTTTTTTTTTTGTTTTTTTTCCTGCTCGTATCAAAGGATTCTCTGTGACATGAACTGTTTATGAAATTAAAGGATGGGGGATAGGGGAGCTAAATTAATTTGTCGCATATGTGTGTATGCATGTGGTCACAGTTTGATAGCCAGAATCACTTCTCACACAACTATTATCTCCATATGCTTTATCATACTAATAGCCGTAATAGACATAGATGAATGCGCTGAACGGCCTTGCTGCGAGTCTCACTGCCAGCCGGGTTGTAAATGGAAGCTTGTGAAGACAGATCAGAGCCACCAGCCTGCACAGATATGGCTGGAGCACGGCCTGATAGCAGAGCTAAACACAGCACCGCTGCATTCATCTTAGTATGTTTTTGTGCACTCATGTACAATCTGTGTGAACAGCCAAGGCCATAATTAAAAGAGTAATGTCGGGGGGAGATTAGCAGAGGTTAGTTCTGCGAGTAAAATGGCTTTGTGTTCATGATTAGAAATCAGATACGGCCAACAAATCCATTTAAACCAAATGTTTACGCAAATGCTTTTCTTGATTTTTGGGGGGTGCAGGGGGGGTTTCTCCACTTGAACCAGCAGACATATTTATTGCCCCATTTTTCATTGAACACTTTATTTTTATTTTTTTTAATGAAGTTGACAAAAAACTAAGTATGAGAAAAAACAGATAGCAATCAACGATGACATGTGGTTGTGGAATGTCATTATTTCGCCAAAGGATGTTATCAGTCACATATGAATCAAGAGTTTGGCTTCTTTTTTTTTTCTTTTTTAGCTGAAGTCATTTAAAGTGGAAAGTAGTTGTTTTGGTTTTGTTTGTTTTTTTAAAATCACTATTTGGCTTGAAATTGAGGCTTAATTCATGGCAGAACTGCTTCCACGGTCCGCAATTAGAGGGTTTATTTGACTTACATTATTATTTTAGATTTTTTTAAACTTATAAAAATAAGACAGTTTGCCAAACCCTTTACGTTTGACTCAATCAGTCCAGGTCACATCATCACCATCACCTTCTATTTAACTTTTAGAAAGGGTCGGAGTGCACAGCTCAATCAGTGCACTGCAAAAACACAAACTCTTACCACACAGTTTTGGGTTTGTTTCTAGTGCAAATATGAGCTTGTTTTAGGTCATTTTTTTCCTTGATATTGATGAAAAAGTGTTTGTTCCATTGACAGATTAAAGAGATATTTTTTCCATGTTTTTGGTGGAATAATCTCCCAAAGTAAGTGGAACTTTTTCGTCAATATTAAGGAATTACTGACTTAAAACAAGAACCCAAGTAATCTGAGAGATTACTTCTAAATTAGTTTTCTCTTATTTCAAGTGTGCTAAGACATTTTCACTAGAAACTGGAGCAGAAGTACTTGGTAAGGTTTCATGTTTTTGAAGTGTAAAGCAGGCAGATCGTGGGCTGAAGACGTCAGTCCTGACTGCAGCTGTTCCAGGACTTCCAGTGATCCTGATGCTATCTTCTTTCTCTGCCCACTTTCCTTTCTGGTGACTGTCAAACAAAATATAATATTGTCATGATCCAGAAATTTTTATATTTTGTCGGGAGGGTTGCTGGTGCCTATCTCCAGCTAACGTTCCGGGCGAGAGGCGGGGTTCACCCTGGACAGGTTGCCAGTCTGTCGCAGACAATTCCTTCCCAATCATCCCAATTGACAACTGAAGACAGTGGTGACCAAATTTGAGGCTAATGAGCTGGAGTTCTCCGTATTTTAGATGTCACCACGGGTCAACATGTCTGAATCATTGCCTCTGGGGAATGCAACGACATGTTTAGGGAGTAATTTAGTCATTTAGTCATCAGCCGTTGCAACAAGACAACACATCTAAAACCTGCAGGGCACTGCAGGTTTAAAGGACCGGAGTTGGACTCCCTTGACTTAAGAGGACCAGTGGGCATCTCCAGAGATCCCAGATCATCCAACTTGGGTTTTTTGTTGATTTAATTCCATTCTTTCCTCTCTTGTCAATACGGATTAAATAGTTGTTGCAACCTGTGTGTCAACCACATGTTTTACCCTCACTGGGATGTACAGTGGCCTACCTGCGCTGGCAACCATCACAAGACACATCAGAACATCCCTCGCTAACATACGACGCAAAGAGCTGCTCTGACCTTGTTCTCCTGTTCCTCAGATCACTTTCTGTTTTGATGTTTAACAGGGACTAACAGAGAAAACGTGGACTTGAGTTGCACTGAAGTCAAACAAAACAAAGTCTAAAACTTGGCTTGGACTCACTTTTAAAATCATTGAGGTTGGACTTAGACCTGAGATCTCTGACTTGAGTTTCTTAAACAATCTGGTTCTCAATTAATCAGGGACAAACTAAGCCGTTAAGTAAGCCACAAGCCTCTGAAATTAGTATGTATTTGATCTTTTTCAAAGGGTATTTTTGATTTATTAGAAAGGGATGTTTGCTTTCAACAGTTTGCAGCAATCTGTTTGTGTCAGCTGTTGTTTCACAATAAAGGCCAGACAGGTGTCTCTCCAGCTCTGTGTTAAATTATGCTGGATTATTTCAAAACAAGAAAAACTTTACTTACCTTCCTTCGAAGTTCTGTTGAGAATGAGCAAAAATGGTTTAACACAAACACACACCTCCCTTTTAAGATCTTAATTTGAGCAAAAGATTAAAAAAGATATAAAAAAAAGTAATGTATCATTTCCTTCTACCTCACACTGCTTAGTATCAGTTTATCTTATGTTGCTCTGTTGTGTAAAATCTCCTCAGAATCATTTAATGTTTGTGACAGTAAGTAGAATTTAAAGCCTACAGTGATGCACTATTGTTGCATATTGTACTTTTACTAAATGAGCCTCCATAGCAAAATATTTCCATGTTGGATTTTATGGTTTGTGCTGAATTTTGACTTGTAGACACCTTTTTTTTTGTAGAATTTCTAACTACAGACATCGACTTCTTAACGTTAAAATTAATTCCATAGTTAAACCCTTTTGTCATACAGTCCGAAGAATTACCATGGTTTTGTTTTTTGTGACTATTAATGAGCAGAACTTTAAGTCATGATGGCCACTCACGATGTTTTACTTTAGAGCCACAACTTAAAAAGGCAAAGTCTTGTCGCAGTACCATTACGCTAAGTGATAAAACGACTCCAAAGCGATTTCCACTCAGTCGTGCACACTGGTGGTGGCAAGCTACACTGCAGACACAGCTGCCCTGCGGCAGTCTGACAGAAGCGAGGTGAAAGTCGGCGCCACCGCGCCCTCTGACCACCGCCGGCGGTAGACAAGGTGAGTGAAGGACAACAGGCAGAGCAGATACAGGTTACAGGACGACCTTCTCCCTCCTGAGCCCCCGTCGCCCTGACGGTTACAAGCCGTCTGTCAAGATGGTGCTATTAACTGAGGTGGTGCTCATTGCAAAAAGCTTGAGAACTACTGCCTTTAGAGTAAATAAATGTGACCAGCTGACCTGAACCTCTGGACATCAGTGACTACGCTGTGAAGAAAGAACGGTGAAAGAAAAATTAAGCCTGCAATGAGAGTGAAATTAATAGACCCACTGTGATTTGAACAAACAAGGACAGGAACGTTGCTTAGTCTAGTATATGCCGAGTATCAATATTTACAGTGTATGAATAGGGGTCCTGAGAACAGACCCTTTCTGCATATTGGTGCACATGTGGGGTGACTGTCAAGACCTTAAAACATTTTTTCCTCTTCTCGTTCACGTTTTTATACAAGTTCTCGTTTATGAATCTGTTTTTGTGCTCCTTCTGTCAAAACCCTTTTACTAGATGGCATTGATGAATTGTGCGTGCGTGCATGTGTGTGTGTGTGTGTGTAGGTGTGTGTGTGTGTGTGTGTGTGTGTGTACAGCAAACATACAAAGGCTTAAGGGTTTGATAAGTATGGGAAAACAACCGAGCAAGTTTATCGACTGAGACCAAGCAGGCAGGAGGACAAAAGACACAAAAGAGAAGAAAATGAAGAAAAGAAGCTTGAAAATCAACGAACGTTTAGCAATTGAGGCAGCCAAGTTTCTTTTCAACCCAAAGTGAAGACGCCTCTAAATGGTTTGGTGATAATGCAATGATGTGGGCAGCATTTAAGACAATGGCTTTTAAAACGTTTATCACTTTAAGCTGAAATTAAATAAATATGTTTTTTTTATTATTATTATTATTCTTTGCACTATTAAGTATGTTCACTCAATACTTAGGGCTCCTTTTGCATAAATTGCTGAGTCAGAGTAACATGGAGGAAATCCACCCACGGTTCTGCCAAGATTACTTTTATAATATAATTGAGCTTAGCTGCATTGTTGGCTCTGGAGTCTCTTGTCTTCCTTTTAGCAACAGATTTTGACCAGGTGAGTTTACAGCACAGTGATGGCGTGGATATTAAAAATTTTTTGTTCAGCACCTCAGAGACTCTGCATAACAGCTTGGTCAGCAGTCTTCCTCTACGATTGCGTAGCGATAGCCTTTTATGTATTAAAATATATTTTTCAACAGTCTGGTGTTCAATTCAAATTGTCTGAGAAACTGATTTCTGTCAGGATTTGAGTTTTTTTTTCTGTGTGCTTATTTAGGTTTCTGTGTTCTGTGGAGTCTCTGTGTTGTCCCGTCTGCCCCTCGATTATTCACACCTGTTTCTTGTTTCCCCTGATTGTCTCTCCCTGTCTACTTAAACCCACCTGTGTTCCTTGTTCTTTGTCGGGTCCTCGTCTTGCATTTCGTCAAGTCTGTCGTCTTGATATTCACCAGCTGCCACCAGTTTTTGAGCCTCAGCTTTCTGTGCTGCCTGGTCTTTTTTTGGATTATTTGTGTGCATTTCATCATTAAATCATTAGTTCTTTCATCTGAACCTGGGTCCGCAGCTTCTGCCTCACCACAGCATTACTGCAAATCATGACAATTTCAGCTTTAGTCATCAAAATTAACCCATAATTCTAAGTTTCATTTTTTTAAATTGAATTGCTTTAATAAGTTCAACTTTTTGATGTTATTGTAAATCAATCAGAAAAAAAAAGAGATGAATTGGTACAGATGGTAACCTGTACATGTTCGGAGGGGGGAAAGGGAAGAAATGGGAGAACATTAGTGACGACATGGCAGAATAAAGAGCTATGAGGACAGAATAAAAAATAAAAACAGGCTGTAAGCACAACGTGATAGCAGGGGGAGGCAGCGTGGCCTGTGTTTACTCAGAATGTGTACACAAGTAAGTAGGACCGTGTTTCCATGCAGAAGAAAGTTTGTTTATAGTTGTGCCGAGTGCGAGAAGTGAGAATGCAGATGTGCTGAGTAGCTCTCTGTGTGCTTCAGAGGGGGTTCGGTGGAAAACGATGAGAATCGGGATTTGTCTTCCACTTCCCTTCCTCCCTGCTGCATCGCACTCGCGGTCCCCCTGAGGCGGGTTATTGTTCACCCTTTGTGTGTTTTTATTTACAGCATTAGCTAATGAACACATTACTGTTTGAAGGTGTACATTCGTACTTAAAAGGATTTGAACAGATTAAACTATTTAGGTTGGTTCATCAGTGGAGAAGATTTATGTGATGTCTTCCAGTTTTATTTATTATTTTACACTAAAAACTAATGGTTGCTATGTATGAGTTATTTATACTCTGCGCTATTACACAGTAGCGCATAAAAGAAGACCGGAGTGGATTGTGAAATATGAACATATTTATGCAATAAAAGCTAAAAATTGACCAGTGAGCTCTGGCCCTGTTGCATATTTTCCACGTTTGATGTCTTTCTGTTATGAGGCTTCACGTTCAGTAACTGGATGCTGGAAGATCCGTCTCACAGAGAACCCTGATTCCAGCCTACTGTGGCTGCTTAGGGACAGAGCAGGTTTTCCCTTCTTGAGGAAGCTTGCATCCTTCAGTGTTTACAGAAATGTGCTGCCTGTCTTTTTGTAAGTGCGTTGTGGAGAATGTAGTCTACTCTGTCATCATCTGTTTGGGTAGCAACATCGAAAACGCTCACTAACCTGATCCAGGAGTACTCTGGATAACCCGGAGATCATTGTGCAAAGAAGGGTTCTTCATAGAACCAGTGGCATTACAGGCAACTTTTTTGAGCACCCCTTTCATGACACGCTCTCCACCTACAGAGTGTCTTTAGTCGAAGGCTTCCTTTGTACCACAGTAACACAAACTGCCACTGGAGATCCTTCTCGCCCACAGCCATCAGCAAATGCAACAGCTCTTTGAAGAGAACTGAATGAGTCACAACTTTTAGCTTCCTTCTGGGATTAATGCAGTATTTTTGTTTACTGGACTGAATTGAAGTGAATGCTCAGTGTGAGTTTAGTATGAAGGCTGAATTTCAATACATATTCATATTTGCATAAACTCCCAAGTAAAATACACCAATATTTATTTTTTGTTTTTTAAACAGTATAAAAATATACTAAAATGTTTGAAGGCATTTGTAAGAAACTATAAGAATGTTCACTTCAGCTTGAACGCAACATCTTCCCTCACTAGGCCAAAAGGTCAAACATTCACATGAGAGAAAGCTCCAGTAGTGAGGCTTCACATCAGCAGACACCATAGGACTTTCACTGTATGTTTGTTCTGTATGTTGCATACACAGTGCTTCATTGAAGCATAAAATCAATCAAAGAACCATCCTGCCTGTAATCTTCTTTAAGTGCTTCTTGTTGATATTGGACATACATGGTTCCTATTTCCAATTAAAACCGTCTTTGATCAAATTGCCATGAAAACACACAACATATCTGGGAAAAGGTGGAACTCCCAACAACAACAACAACAAAAAAGCAATAGTCTGCTTCTGTTGCTTTAGGCAAAATATAATTAAGATGCCATGTGCAGTAGACTGTGTGTGTGATTGATACCTATAGCTGGACATGCACAGAGGAGAGAGTAGGGTAAATGGAAGCAAACGCTCCAATGCAGTTTCGCTCCGGGGCATCTTGCAGCAGGCCTCTCTAGATGTGTGTACCTGCATTTCTGTGCGCAGTATGGATTTTTAAATAATCGAGAGCAGCAGCGCATGAAGAGAAGAATGGCAGTGATGGAATAGAGACAAGCATCAGATGAGCTGCAGCTGTTTGTTTAGACAGCTCTCCCTGAATCCTGGAACGTCCCCGTTGTTTCCAAAAGACGGCACTCAGTGAGTCAGTGTTACGCAAAGTGGAAGAGACAGGTGAAGAGTTTCAACTGGACACACACACACACACACGTACGGCAACACACACAATGGAGGTGTATCAATTTCACTTTGTAAATACAGAGTCGAGCAAAAAGAGGAAGCCAGGGTAGAGACGCAAAGCTTTCCATGACAGTGGGTTGGTGAGTGGGGATCCAAGTAAATGTTGTCAATCCAACCTGCAGGCCAGGTCTTTGATACGGCTCTTTGACCAGGACTGCATGGCCTGTGGGGCATGATTAGCACTATTTTTTTGTTGTTGTTGTGTCTTTGCAATTAGTCAATGGGTAGTAGCTGGGTGTTGAGCATGGGGGAGTAGCTGGGTGTTGAGCATGGCCCTTTTCAACTACGACCAGCTCAGCGCAGTTTGACTCGGCTCTACTGGTAATGGTTACATGCTACCAGTCCCATGTTTAGGATCTACTTAGCTGGGAGTGGAGAGGTGGAGACACTGGTTGTGTCACAAAAGAGAGTCCCTTTCAAAAGTCCGACCTGCCGCTTGGAAAATCTCACAATAACCACAGAGGGTATTCAGAGGTTTCGAGGACAATGGCAGATCGAGCAGATTGTTCAGCATAGCTTCCATTGATGCGTTTTGTTTGTGTCACTTACACATTACGTTCCGCTACCTCTCGTCTCCGCTCACTATCTGTCTACCCCGCTCACTAAAGTTGTTACTCAGTTGTGATGGAAAACTACCTGAACTGTGTAGAGTAGGGTTGAGCCAAATTGAGCAGCGCTGCTTGGTGCTACTGGGAAAAGGCCAAAGGAAAACAAGCCTTTGCTGGATGAGGACTCTGGGTTTGGTTTCTGATCCATAAGTAAAGCAGCTTCCATGTCTGTCAAGAATTAAAGGAGAATTCTGCTTTTATTTTTTTAGAATTTAGGCTGTATTTAACTATTTCTTGCTCCAAAATACTTTCTAGTGTATTTTTGTCATCCATAACATTATCTTTGCACAGCAAACAACTAGTATTGAACAAAACATCATTATTTTTCCTTGAGATGAAATGTATTTCTTGAAGAAATGTTGGTGTTTTTATCAATATATGGTAATTTATTACTAATAAACCAGACTTTCTCAGCTTAAATGTGCATTTCTCTCTCTGTGTGTGTGTTCTTGCACCTCTTGCGTAGTTCTACATGAATTATAGCACCGACATAGTTTTAATGATGATGTTGTTTAATTACCTGCAGTCACAAAACAAAAACACAGGCAAGGACTGAGAGTGCAGTGTGAAGAAAAACGAGGGAAAGAGTGGAGAAAAGAACGGAGGGGTGACTGGTTCTCTGTTTGAGGACTGAAAGAAAAGAGAGGGACTTCTGTGGTGTGTTTACATGTCAGCAGTGTAGTTCCTTGTCTGATTGATTGCATGTACTTGTTTGTGTATCAGTGCGCGCCTGGGCCAGTGTGCGTTTCCACATTCAAATACTTCACATACCATAAGTTAAAGTGAAGCAACGTTATATCTGGTTATGAGCTACGGTTCTTATGGTGATATGCAGTTGGGTGTAATTTCACTTAAGTCCACTCTGAGTGATAATTAATGCGCAGTCCATGAGAGAGGTGCTGAAAAGCTTAAAAAGGCTCATTGAAGGTTGTTTTAATCCTTCACTGTAATTTATAGTGGCACAAACCCACCTCAGAGTGGCAGGGAATGTAAATTTGAGTTTGGCTAAGTATCATTTTGGCCAGATAGACACCAGTGAGACGAGAGCATGCAGAAATATAGTTAGAATTTCCATGAGCCAAGGGAATAAAATTGAAGATTATATAATTATTTCATGTTCCAATAAAAACTGCTTTTTTAACATTTCTGATATTAATGGCATTAGGGTGGACAAAAATGGAGGGAAGGATTAAAGGAAAATCTTTAGCTATGTTTGGGTAAGTTTTATTCCTGTTCATCCATCCATCCATTTTCTTTTCACCCTTGTCCCTCAGTGGAGTCGGGAGGGTTGCTGGTGCCGATCTCCAGCTAACGTTCCGGGCGAGAGGCGGGGTCACCCTGGACAGGTCGCCAGTCTGTCACAGTATTCCTGTACATTACAAGACAAATTTATTGGCACACCTGGAACCAAAAGGCCTTAAAATAAATTCAGCTTTTATTTTTGTCTCATTAAATTACTCCAAAAACATTCACAAAAAGCTTACTTTTAATTTTGTTTGCACAATTGATCATACTAAGTTAAAATACATATTTTCAGCAAAATAACTGGAGGCATAATTATTGGTTATTCCTGCTGGGAATTCTTTATAAAACTCATTTTTCAGTGGGACAGCAGTCTGTTATTATCTTTATCATTTCAAAAGGTTGGAGAAAATAGAGAGAAGAATTTCTGGCTTAATCAAATTCTTCTTCCAAAAAAAAAAAAAAAAGCTTCTGCTTCTATCAGATAACCATGGCATCTTCCTCTTATGACGCATGCTCACAAATTTTCAAAGTGGCCTTGGTCAAGGGACTAAGAAGGCTAATGCAAAACCTCCTACTTGAAACTCTTGAAGTCCTTTAATCTAGTTTGCAGAAGTTTACTTCCTGAATTTCCTGGGTGAATGCAGATAAATCCATGATTTCCTCCTGCAGTTCCATGTTCTCGGTGACACAAACAGCAGAGGTTCACATCTGATCAATTTGAAGAGGTGTTTTTATTTCTCTTTTTTTCATGGAAATTTTGCATCTTTGTTAGGTTTCTTGCAGCCAAAACGTTGTTTTTTAAACATCATCAGTCCTTGTGAACCGACTCCAAAATACAGACTTGTTTAGGTGTTTTTTGCAAACACTGGAGGCTGACTGTTTAAAGAATAGTAGAAAAGGGTTTTCGGCTGTTGACCCTTTAATGAAGGTCTGCTTATTTCTACAAATATAGCGGTGGAGTAAAACATTGCATCGCCTCTCTGTTTGACCAGTAAGTTCTCCAAAGACTGGCTGAGAATCATAAAAGAAAAACTCTGGAGGAAGTCAGAGCCCATATTTTGGACTCTCTGCGATGCTGTGGGGTGACTTGAACATGAAAGAAACCTCTAAAACACTTTACCTTTCCACAAACTGATGTTCAGCTCTGGTAGATGGATACAAGAAGCAACTCACTGAAGTTTATTTCAACCAAAGGAGGGAGGATTAGCTACGTTAGGATTGGGTTTCTCAGTTTTTTTTTGTTTGGTTTTTTTTTGTTTAAATTTTAAAATCCAGGTTAATTTTGGGTGTTTAGTTGCAATTACATTCTTTAAAAACAATAAGAAAAAGGGTTAGACATCGGTATGTGAAATTTTAATTTGAAAGAACTAAATATTTATTGGGGTTGCCTTCCTTTTAACATGACTGGCATCCGGTAAAAGGTGTTGTAAAAGTGGCTTTAATCTCCTGTTACATTCAATGAAACATTGAGCGTCCCTCACACAGTGGGGGTGTCGGGTTTTTACTGTGTGCTGAGAGGCCATTCTCACCTGTGTGAGTGTGTGTGTGTGCATGTGGTTATGTGTGTGTGCATGCATGAGTGTTCACCCAACCCGTTTGCTTAATGAAACCCTTTGTGTAAAACGAGTCTCAAAACTCGATAGGGCTCAGCGTGTCAGCCTGACCCCGATCAGGTTGACTTTCTCATACCATGTCTAGACATGGATGTACATCAGCTTAGCTGTGCTGAAACCGCTTTAGGCTCTCATCAGTGAAGTTGGTATGATGCTAAAATAAAGGATACTCAGGCAAGAAAGTCTTGTATGGCACTGCTACTGCGAATTCCTGAGCGGTACAACTCTAGGAGACAGAAAAGCCAAAGGGGATCCAGAATCAGTTTAACTTTAAGGACTACGAAATATCCCTGGACATGTTTTATCCCTCTCTTTCTCCAGGGACAGATAAAGGTGTAACTCACTTTAAGCAATCTGGGATGTGGAGAAAACCTGTGTCTTGCCTCAAAGCTCTAAAATTTACGGTGTTGGCAAACCCCTCTGACAGAGCAAGCTCAGCTCCTGTCTCCATCTGCTGTTGCTCAGTCTCTGGGCTCCTGCAATTGCAATGACAAGGCAGTGACAGGAGTGCTATGCCAATGCATCAACCTGCCAAATGGGAAAGATGACAGCTCTCAGAGAATCAACAGTGGATTAGGTGTTCTCTTTTCCACAATGGTCATGTTTTGAAGGCCATGCGAAGCAATAAATGTCACTTTTTAAGTATGCCACGCTGCACCTTCCATGAATAACTCATAAATGTTGAAGGGGAAACCCTTCAGGGCTATATACGGGGTTTAAGGAAAGGGCCTCTCTTGAAAATAAACCGTCCCTGGGTGGCCCCACGTCTTCTTTGCCTTTTAGCAACTGTCCTGAGCTAAATTGTTCACAGTTTAGGCCGACTCATATGAGCATGTGTTAGCCATTATCCTGACAACTAGTCAAGCTTATTTCATATCAGACCTTTTTTAAATGGCAGCCAGCAAGCCACATTTGGCCCAGAACCCATTTCCAAGTGGCTCAAGCCATGGTTTTGACAGAAGAACCAAAGAGAAACCAATATGTTTTGCTAGCCTTCAGAAATACCTATGAAAATGAAAGTTCCTACAACAGTAAAGATCATGAATGCAACACTTGGTGGCATAATAAACCCAGAATGGACCCTATTGTTTTTTTTCTTCTCTTGAGTAGTGATTCTACCCAGCTTGATTCATACAACATGTCTCGATCAACGCTGGAATGTAAACTTGTCAGTGAAAACCATAGATGCAGCCCCACTTGGATTCATAAACACTTGTTGTTTTTACCATCACATCCAAATAAAAAACCACTGTGCTTTTTTTTTTTTTTTCAGTGAATGAAGTTACGTGATTATTAAAGTTGCATGACTGTGTAACTTTAATAATCGGGTGGTGCAGTGAGTTGATGAGTAATGGCTACATGTCTTTAAGGAGATTTATAGAAGTGACTGTTTCCACATTCTTTCACTCCACGTATTGATTTTTTAAAGCAAAACTACTTGCTTAAAAATGAGAATACCACCTGAATTTTTCCATCTTCAGTTTTAATTTGCCTTGACCAGGGCGAAAGGGAACGTTTAGATGACTTATACTGCACTTCATCCAAGTTTTTACACCCCTTAAATTGTCCTAATTGGGCTATTTTGCTAAGAGGATTGGACACAAGGTTCAGTCTCTTTATGCACCTCAGGAGACTTGCAGCAGTACCTGAAGTGAAATGTGGTTCTGCTATTAACCCAGGCTTTTTTTAAAAGCAAAACTACTGTGATATTTTCCTTCTTCTTCACTGTTACTCTATGCACTGCTTTGTGTTGGTCTATCACATGAAATACAAATGCAACCTTTCAGTGAAGGTTGAGGTTATAAGCTGACAAAATGTTGAGAAGTTCAGGGAATATAGATACGTTTGCAAGGTGATACAGACAGAAGAATCTGATTTTTTTCCACGCACGTAACTCTGCTGTGCTTAAACAGCACCTGTTTTACATTCAGAGCCGCTAGTTCTCACGAGTGCGCTCAACCTGGCCTGGTAAAATTAGAGCATGAGGTCACTGCAAAAATCTGAAAAATGAATCCATATGTGAAACGCTTTTTCAGCTTTACCTTGGTTTTTTTTAGGATTATATGGAGATATGATGGGAAGCTGTTGATACTTCGAAGCTTTGATGTAGGCGAGGCGAAGGAGCCAGGAAGACGTGTGCAAGAAGTTTGAGGTTGACAAAAGGAGAAAGAATGAGGAAAAATGTTGCGTCTTAGTTTTAAAGTAACAAAAGGAGCGCTCTGAGTTTTTTTTCATAAACAACTGGAAAACAAATAAAATGTAATAAATAAAAGTGCGCCTGTTATACTGATCTTGTTATTCCACAAAATCTCACAAGAAACAAGAACAAAATCATTAACATTTCTGCTTTAAGTTAGGTAAGAAAGAACCATTTAAGTAATTAAGTCTTATTTTACTCATTCTCTGTAGATATATTTTAAAAAATCCTGGCTGAATCAGTCCAAACGTGAAAGATAAAAACTAAACAGTCACATTTATTAAAAACATATTTTTAATAAATATTTTTCACTCAGAGCAATCACAGCTACACTAATACTTATCTTTCTCTTTGACCTGTGCAAATTCAAGCATGTTGCTGGTGACCCCGTCCTGACGCCAGATGCGTTCTGGCTGAAAATTAAACATGTCTGCAGCCTCTCAGACAGGTCACCAGGTCCACAGAAAAGGACTACACCTTTATTGGAACGGCAACGTGGAATGCTTTTTAAATGATTTCACTTTCATCCAACATTACATACGGCTTTGTCCAATCATTTCATTTTTCACTTTGCTCATTTTCAAAACGTTGGAGACAAGGCAACACGTCAAAACCCTAACCGTCACCTCCTAGCTCTTCCAACTTTTCACTCAGAGCAAAACAAAAAACATAAAACAGAATCCAGCTGGGAAGTCACAGTGAATAGAGAAATCCAATCAAAGCTGAGTTTTCTGGTGGATTTGCGGAAACCAGTTTTCATCAAAACTTTAATGCGTGACCCGCAGACAAGGGAGGGGGCAGCACAGACATTCAAGACATAAGGGGGGTCACAACTAGGTAGAAATCAGAAAAATGATCCAACAAGAAAAGAGAAAACTTTCAAACCCAACCCTGCACCCCACTTTTCATTTTTCTGCAATTAGTTGAAATTGACGAGTTTGGTTTTTTTTCCCCCGAAAAGCAGATCATTTGTAAAATTTACCTTAAAATCATAAAGCTTTTGAACGTAACAAGCCTGCAACCTTGAGAATGTTTCAGTTGGAATGATTGTGGTAATAGTAATAATAATAATAATAATAATAATAATAATTAATAGAAAATATTTAAGGAGAACTAAAAATGTGTGCATGGGGCATGTGCCAATAAGCCTGACTCAGTTCTGCCAGTCCTGTCAGGAGGAATGGGCCTAAATCACAGCAAACTTGTGAAGGGAAATCCAAAATGTATGTCACAATAATAATGTATGTAAAATAATACTCTAAAATCATTTTAAAAACTGCTCTTGGTATTCCTATCTGAACCAAAGTGGGAAAGGTTTTGTCTGATTTCAAATTGGACAATTGTCTTTGTTTCTTTTCATACACGCTGTGAAAAAATATGTTTTTAATAAATGTAATTGTGAAAAGAAATATAGAGAAGTACAATGGTTAATTACATGGGGAGTATTTTTGTTTGTTTGTTTGTTTGTTTTAGAATTGCTACATGAAATTAATTTGTGATCAAAACAGATTACGGGGCAAATTATGTCCAAGCCTTTTTGCAGTGATTTTCAGCCAGATGTGCTTTTGTTGTTGTGTTTTGCACCTCAGTAACAGTGACAACAGGTGGGAGATAGTTGATGAGCTGAGTCACAGGACATGTAGGAGATTGATTACATTATTTCTGATAGTCCTCTCTGGGGAAAAAAACCCCTGGCATTTACATTGTTAACCAAGCACATCTGATTTTTTTTTTTTTTCCTTTTTAACTTGTAAACATAAAGTTGGAAAATGGAGGACTGCCAAGTTGACAAAGTGCCAAAATGCTACAAGTTCAAAAGAGTAGGACTTTCATGACATCAGGGCAGTGTAATGCAGGTTGTCATGAGTACAGCATGTTTGCTCTGATACGACTCCATTAAAACCCGCTGAACTCACAGTAATGGCACATGCAAAAACACATTTAATGGCCAGAGACCAAAGAAAACAGAGAGAGAGAGAGAGAAAAAAAAAGCAGGTAAGTAAAGCCAAGAAACGAGGAAGGCATTCAGCTGGAACAAATAGTGCATCAATATCCAATCAATCACTGTCTTTACTTCTCCTCTTTTGTTTCCTCTTCATCCAGCATGTGGCCAGTTTGCCATAATGAACCAGACTGCTTTCTTCAGAATGAAGACAGCTCCTCTGCTTTTTATCATAAACATGTAACCAAACAGAAATAGCCCACAGTCTCCACTCCATCTCACTTTGCTGTGGGGGTTTAAGCGCCAGAGGGAGGAAAAAGAAATAGTTTGTGAAGGGCTTCGGGAAAAGCGAGCGGGATCTTATTCAGACACAATGCAATAAAGCGCCTGACACACATTCCCAATATTTAGCCTGTCTGAAGCGATGACAGGTCAGGATGCCGGGGGCAGAGGGGCATTAAGGACCAGCTTGGTTAGCAGGTGGAAGAAGTGAGAGCATGGCTGCAGTAAAAAAAAAAAAAAAAAATGCATGCAGATGTTTACCACATACCTGAGAGCGTGCCTAAACACCCGGCTGTGCCGGGAGCCTTGGATTACATCCCCCGGGATGAAACGGAGAGCGGTGCGGATTTTCAAACCTTGTTTGCAAGATACGGCGAAGAGCAATGCGGTTGCGCAACAAAAGCGCGCGAGCTCTTTTGTTTTGACTACGAGCACAAAGAGAGGAGATCCCGGTTAAACACCGACTGATGCCAAAGTCGAAGGCTAAAGCTCCTTGTTGACCGATATGTGTGGCAACGAGGCTCCGTCGTGATTGTTTGCAGGTAAACAGGTTGACAGTCTAAAAATAAGAGGTGAGTGAAGCAACCTAACCTGGAGCAGATGAGCTGTTTTACAGACACAATGAACTGGCGACGTGCTATTAATGCCCCAGGAATTAAAATATCAGGTTAAAATGCAGGATTGGATGCAGGCCTTGACACAAAAGGTTCACTGGAGTCCGAGGAGAGTTTCGCATATGCTTGTGAAAATGTACAAAATGCACAAAGATAAAACATTCGTATGCCTTGAGCTTTTTCACATTTTTGTCATGACACAATCATCCATCCATCCATTTTCTTTCACCCTTGTCCCTCAGTGGGGTCGGGGGGGTTGCTGGTGCCTATCTCCAGCTGGTGTTCCGGGTGAGGGGTGGGGTCACCCTGGACAGGTCACCAGTCTGTCGCAGGGCAACGCAGAGACACACAGGACAAACAACCATGCACACACACACTCACACCTAGGGGAGAGGCCAATCAACCTGACAGTCATGTTTTTGGACTGTGGGAGGAAACCGGAGTACCTGGAGAAAACCCACGCATGCACAGGGAGAACATGCAAGCTCCATGCAGAGGGACTGGGGCCGGGAATCGAACCCAGAGCCTTCGTGCTGCAAGGCAACAGCTCTACCAACTGCGCCACTGTGCAGCCCCGCCCCCCCACTTTACTCCAATACCTCTAAATAAAAATCAGTGCAACCAATTGTTCAGAAGTCACCTAACAGTCTGCATGTGTGTAGTTCTGCTTCACCAAATAAAATCTCAATAAAATCCATTTGCGTTTGTGAATGTAAAGTTGCAAAATGTGGAAAAGTTAAAGGGCTGGGAAATACTTTTGTAAATCATTGTGAAACCACTGGATAAAATATGCTAAACAACACACTTTTCACAGCAAATACGCTTCCTTCACTCTTGTTTGCGTCATGATTTTCGGTTTCCTCTCCACACCCATTTCCCCCCCCTTTGCAAATGTCACCGCAAACCACCAGAAACCCTTTTCCGTGTGTCTCTGGTTAGAGCCGCCACTGTCGAGGGAAACACTGGCAGCTACTGTGAACAGACAGGCATGAGTCGCCCTCGCAGCCCAATATAGCCACTCGGGATGGCACATGCAAGAAGAAATACCTGACTGCTCGTGTAACTTAATGTGGCTAAGGCGTAGTGTTTCAGAGGAAGGACTGAAGGAGAGAGGAAAACAAAGCTGCTGACTGGTTACAGCTGTTCTTCACGATGGCTGATCAAAGGCAAGCTGATGGATGAAAATCCCCTGCAACTCAAACGGCACTGATTATCAGGAGAGCAATACATCTCATATACTTTCCAAAGGAAATTATATGCATCAGATCTTGGATCGCATTGGTATAATAGCTTTTGAGTGTACACTCCTTTTAGGGGGAAAAAAAATAAGCTATTTTAAACTGCTGGGGCTCTGTGTCAAATCTTTGATTGAAGTTGGGTAAAATTTAAATGTAAAGTCATTTAAACTAATGAGAAAGTTAGGAGAAAAAAAAAGTTAGAAATATGGTTGAAATTAAAGCGACATAAATTTTATTCAACATCACATGTTTGTGCATTCAACGCGTCAAATTGTAATTCGGTGACTTCTAAATGCATCTGGCTGCAGTGGATTTTAGTTAATCGTATTGGAGAGAAGAGAGCTCTGAATGGAAAACTGTATGGTACGCTTAGCAAATTAATTTTTGTAAACATTTGCAAAAACATGTCAAATTCAATTATGATTTAATTTGTGTTGGTCTATCCCATAAAATCTCACTGAAATGTTCCGTCTTGAACAGTTTATCGCTTATGTTGACTTAGCATAAAACCCTCGACAGTTTTTGATATCAAGAGTGCTGCCTGTTGGAGCACAATATTTTTCTTGAATTAGAAAATAAAAGAAAAACAAAAGACCTAGCTAAATTTTGTACAAAGTACCATTTATTGTGAACAGAAACATTTCGGACTGTCTGAAAATGCTCAAACCCTGGGGGGAAAAAAGAAATAGAAAATAGTTGTTGATCTTTAAAATGCAGAACTTGCAGCACAAACCGCAGTGAAAGTTTAAACAAGGTCTTTGTGCAACTATTGAACGGCGACCCATGAAGGTCAAATGGCCGGTGGTTTGTTGCAACATCTCTTTCTTTCTCTAAACCCATGTCCATCTGCCTCGGGGTTCGGCTCCAGCTGAGGCTCAGAGGGGACGCAGCAGCAGCAGCTCAGAGGGGGGGAAACCAGAGTGGAGGAGGTCTATCTTTCAGCAGTGATGGGAAGTGATGTGAACTATGCTGAGGTAAACAACCTGAGAGGACTACACTGATTGAAAAAAGCTGCTTTGGAGCAGAAGAGCAAATGCAGAAAGTATAATAAAAAAAAGTTGACTGTAAGTGAAATAGAGTGGAACCATCTCGGAGCCAGTCGGCTGTCTCCGCAGAGTAAATAATTGACATGAATGAACGGGCAGTCGAACCATTACAGACAGACACCTGGCAAACGCCGAGCTGCTCACCTGCAGCTATTTCCTCCACACTTCTTCCACACACTGCAGGACCTAATTGTGTTGCCGATTCCCACAGACAATCTGCAGAAGAAAAGACCTCATCTCTAAGGAGTTCTCTGTACCGTATGCAAATGTTCAAACAAAGGGAGAAGTTTTCAACTTTCCCACACAAAAGCGGTCGGACAATGATAAATCGGTCAGCATCATTGCACTCAGATGTGCCCTCATGACCGACCGACCGTCTTATCACGGAAAGAGGTGGACCTCTATTATTTGTGCAGAACGTCACCAAGACGTCAGTCCTGATCAATGCGTCTATTTGCTTGGCAATTTATCTCACTGTCTGTGTGGTCGTAGCTCCGGATCCAACAAAAACCACTGCGCTTATTAGGAGTTATAACTAAAAAAGAAAAAAAGTGGATAATTTTAGCAGAAGGCGTTGGAAGATGTAATCATTTTCTATGTGTAAACTAGAGGAAAAATCAGTGAAAGCTCTGCAGCAAAAGCTCAATTTTAGGAACAAATTGACTGTCAACGGTTAATTTACACATAAACGCGGCAAAAATAATAAGACAGCCTCCATTTAGTGTTTTGTCCTTAACTGTTAAACTTATGCAACTGAGTCCTTCGCACCACAGCAGCTGCAGAAAGTTGCCACTTGTTGCCACCTAGTGATGAAATGTAAATCAGCAGACTATCGTCCAACACTGCAGGTCAGATGGTAATGATGCATGAAATTTTAAAACAAGCAGCAGGATCAGTGAGCTTAGGAGAAATGTCATCTGGAGAAAAGAGCAAAGTTTGAAACAACATGATAAATCTTATAAAAATAAGCTGTTTAATGGTCTAACTTCTCTTTTTGCAAAGAATCTTGTTGCAGAGCTGCATCCACATTGTTTCTGATAAACATCCTTCATTGGCCATCCAAAAGTAAAGTACACTAGAAAAATAAATATGCTTTTTTATTTTTTCTGCACTTTAATGTGATTTATCAACAAAAAAGGGCACAGTAAAAAAAACCGGAAGAAGAAACAGGCAAGTTGTTTTTGTAACATTAACAAATAATCAAGTAAATGTGGCATCAATTCTGTAATTTTTTTTATTGTGTGTGCGGATGAAGGTCCTTTAGGGAAATGTCTTCAGATACTAAATGTTTACTAATGCCAACATCTGAGACATTTGCAGAGCAGTTGGAATGATACTGAGATTGAAGCACACACGTACTTGACTTTGTTCACATGTAGTATGGTAGATGAGTCTGAATTCACACAAACAGCATTTTTTAAGGGGTTGCAAGCAAAGAAATTCAAAGCAATTCCTTATTTTCCATCCCACATCACTACTATGTTCTATTTTGAGATTTTTTTTTTCATAAAGTCCCATAAAATACAATTTACGTTCTTTTTGGTAATTGACAAAAATGTGAACATATTGAGGTTATATTGTAGTGAGGCACTGTACTTCAACCTGCTTTGAATAATGCTTTATATTCAAACCTATTTACAAAGGATGCATTGGAGACAGATTTCTTTATTGATAGCACATTATACAGTAACTGTGAGCCTCTGCTTTAAAAACATTTGTCTGGTTAAACTCTGATCTAATTGATTTTGTCAAATATTGTTGAAAATATCAACGAAAAAAGTTCATCAGTCACAGCAGTTACTTGATCTAGTCTGGTCTGTTCTGATATTGCATATAGCTGAACCAGTTTTTTTATTTTTATTTAAATCACAGATTGCATTTCAGTAGCAATCTGTTATAACAAAAAAAAAGACTTTACATGATCACTTAGCATTTTAGTTAATTCCAGAAAGATGCTGTGTAACTTTAGCAAGAAAAATAAATAACTCGTATTAGAAAGCAGTGAGAAGACAAGGCAGCCAAATGATACAGACGTTAATATTACTGCCTCCGATGCGTAGTTGGTGTGAAACAGTAAAAAAAACTAAAAAAACTAAAAGAAGGCACTGATACGATGATGCACTGATAAAACATAAACACAAAACTACTAGGGAAAAAAAAATTACAGTAGTTTTTATTATCCAACAGGAGTGATACTGTATTTTCTTTACTCGTGATTTATTATTTTTTAACTGTTAAGGGATTTGAACAGAAATATTTGGACGTCCTGTTTTTCAAATTGTACAGTCTGCTTGGCTCCATACCCATGATTCCACACCGCTGAAGCAGCGTCTACAGAGACGCGTTAGATGTCTGCAGTGAGCTGTCCTTTGCTCTGGATGACCCTCATGACGGATTGGACCACCTCGGATGTGGTGCCCTGACCCCCCAGATCCGCTGTGTGCAACTGCAACCAAAAGAGCACGACGTAAACAAACAGCCAATATCCCATTAAAACAAAAACATATATCATTCTTGGAGATCTAAATAATTTTAGGCTTTTTTAAATTGAGGATTTGAACTGTTCTGCAAAGGGAGCTCGTGTAACTTATGTCTTTGCTGCTCTTCACTGGTTCATTTTAGATTCCAGTTTAAAGGTTTTGCTTCAACTTTTAGGGCTCTGCATGATCAGGCCCCCCAGTAATGTGCATGACACGTTTGAGCCTCAGAGCTAGGAGCTCCGCTGATGAGAGGCTTTGGTTGGCTCCATTTAAAACCCCTGGGGAACGGTAGTTTCAAGCTGCTGCTCCCTGATTGTGGAATTTTCTACCATTGTTTTTACATTGTATCGATTCCAATGATCATTTTGAAAAACACATTTGTACAGACAGGCTTTTGAGTTAATTTGATTATGTGTTTTGTGTGATTTTCCTATGTGTTTTGTGAAGAACTTTGAGATTTTTATCTGTAAAAGGTGCTATACAAGCAAAATTGTACTTCTATCTCCAGGACTGAGAAATTATACAGCATAAAACTTCTTTTCATAAGAAAAGATGCAAACTCTACATCAGCTTGACAGGATGCTCAGCTTTAGTGGACTCACCCTAGTTTCATTCATTGTGGTGAGTACTGCATTCCTTATCAAGTTGGCATAGTCGTAAAGCCTAGACAAAAAAGCAGAAAGTGTTATTAGCTTTATGTAATGGCAATGCTATATCTTTTATCTATACAAGTAGAACGTACTTGAGGTGGTCCAGCATCATGCAACTAGCCAGCAGCATAGCAGTGGGGTTAGCAATGTTTTTCCCTGCAACACTTTTCCCTGTGTTCCTTGTAGCCTGAGATCCACAACAGAGAGAGAAAGAGAGAAATTAACCTCTTAATAAATATTTTATTTATTTATTTTTCAATCACACAACATTTACATATTTTTAAAATGACAGACATAACTATGCTGCTAATTTACAGTCACTTACTGTTTCAAACACAGCGTAGTCCCGACCATAATTAGCGCCAGGCACAAGGCCAGGCCCTCCCACCAGGCCGGCGCACACGTTGCTGACAACGTTCCCATACAGATTAGGCATCACCATCACGTCAAACTGTTGGGGTTTGGACACAAGCTGGAAATGCAGAAGAAATCACAGTAAGAAAAAAAATATATACTTTTTTTTATTTTTAAACTCCCACACTAAATCCACTCATTAAGATTTCCCACCTGCATGGTGGTGTTATCCACGATCATGCTGTCAAAAGTGATGTCAGGGTATCCAGAGGCCACTTCCCTGCAGCACTGCAGAAACAAGCCGTCTCCAAGCTTCCTGTGGTGACGAACAAACCGATGGATATTCCAAAAATAAAATATATTTACAAAAAAAAATAAAAAAAACGAAGGATTGGACTATTTGTCACTCACATGATATTGGCTTTATGCACTGCAGTGACCCTGCGGCGACCTTTCTCCCGAGCCAGTTGAAACGCATACTCAGCAATCCGGAGGGAATTGGTCCTGGTGATGATCTTCAGACACTCCACTACCCCCGACACACTCTAAGACAAAAAAAACTGATAAATTATGTCACAAATAACCAGTACAGTTCTAATAATGTTTTCAAATGACACCTTAAAAACAAGATGGAGATCTGAGGAAATTAATAAGGCAGCCATGACTCTACAATGTGCCAATATGCTGAAGATTTCTGGGTAAAGTCTAAGGTTCAAATCACCACAAGCACAGCGACTTTCCTGTTGATGTTTCAACAAACTTGTGTCATAGCAAACACTCTGCCTCTTTTTAAACCTTCAAAACATGTTAAAAGTCTTTAACGACAGAACTCATACATTACACCAGCCAAATCGACCAGACTGACAACGCCGCATTTATTATCAGCAATAGTGCAGAGTAGAAAAGGTGGAAAGAAGTTGCATAAACGAAGAACCTAGAAACTTGATCTGGCTGAAACAACAAATTAAATAAATCAAACCATGAAAAAAAATGGAGTAGAAAGAAATCAAGAATTGAACTCACAGTAGATTCTCCCAAGTAAAAATCCACTTTTCTGTTCAACATATTACTGTCGCTGATAAAGATTCTTTCATGATTACATGTGAGGTAATAGAGGGTTCATCTTCTCATCACACCTAAATTAGATCTGACTAACAAACCTAATCTACTACTTACTGAGACAGCTGCACCAGTTTAGACAGTTTAATGAAGTCAGTATTGATTCATGTCAGCAGCTGAGTTTGAGCAAGCCGTTTCTGTATTTTTAAGCTTACATAAATGTCAGCATTTATGTAAAAAAAAAAACCCCAAAGAAACACTATAAAACAGTGGGAGGAAAAGTAGAAGTCCAACAAAGCAACAGCAGCAGAGCACTGATTTATTTCTCCCAGTCTGACCTCGTGTTCCAGACTGCTGTATTCTCCTTCTGTGTTCTCCCTGATGATCATGATGTCGATGTTCTTGTGCCGAGTTTGGACTCCAGGGAGGGACTGGCAGTGCATCACGTTGGCATACAGATCCAAGCTTGTGCTGTTGAAGGAGAAAAATGATCGACCCGAGCGCACGCAGGGGACCAAATTAAGTTAGAAAGGTGAACCATCTGACAAAACAGGGCATTTATCAAGGGAGCTAAATATTTTATCCACACCTACCGTAGGAGATTATTTCTGGATTTCACAGATGGCGGCATGGTATGTTTGGTCTCTATGTTACCTAACAGGAGGGTTGGGTAATTCTGAAGTTAGACTGTAGTAATGTGGCGTTATGATGAATAACGTGTTACCCTCCCTCCCCTCGCATTTTTACAGTCTGAATGAGGCTAAAAGACGCAGCTTAGCTTACCTTTAATAGCAACTCCATTTCGGCGGATGGCGGTAATGGCGTTATCGATATCGTCCTCGGCCTCCAGCGCTGAGTTGACATGCACGACCTCAAAGTCCACAGGCACACAGCTGAACCTACAGGCGTGATTACCAGTGATGAAGGGGGTCGTCATCTTTTTATAGTCGAGTCTAATCAGGATTTAGCTCTGAGGGAACTAACCTGAAAACCTCTCTAACGTGACTCAGAAGCTCTGGACCGATTCCATCCCCAGGTATCAGCGTCACGGTGTGTCGACCTCCGTACTTTGCAGGAGGTGGCTGAAAATACCACCATTAAACCCCATATTAACTATTTTAACATAACAGGAATCCTGCTATTTTTGCTAACTTGAATTAATAGGCTACAAAGGAGTTGAAAGGCTGTGCACTTTAGTAATACACTAATTGATAAAAAATGAAGCAAGCATTCATAAATGCCAAACATGTTTAAATTGTTAAATAATTTACAAAGTGCTGTAATTTAACTTTTCATTTAAAATACAGTTTTTGTGCTGGGCTAAGTAGTCTGACGTTGGTTAAATGTTGAGTCTTGAGTATTAAATGTTGATTCTATTGGACAGGATGAACTTTCAACTTTCAAGTATAAAATTACATTCGCAATTGGATTTAGGTCTGGACTTTGACTAGGACATTTTAAGGTAAATATATTTTGATCTAAACATTCCACTGTACCTCTAAGAGTATATTGACTCAGGAAAAAGGAATCATACCTTCATTTCTAGTCAATTAGATTGCTGTAATTAACTGTTTGCTGGCTGAACTATAATGAAATGGTTTAGATCAAAACACATGGCCCAATCAAAGTTTAGACCTAAATCCAACCGAAAATCCGTGGAAAGAAAAAAAAAGTTGCTATTCATAGATTCTCAATCGTTCCTCAAATCTGCCTTATTTTGAGCTATAAAGTATTTTAACAAAAGTTTTTTAAAAAGCGGTTCTAAAACTAATGACTCAAGCTGAATACATTCAAGTTGATCCTTACATATTTTTATTAGTAGTTTAAAGTGTTTCTCTGAGAGCTATATTTCGCACTGAGAAATTGTGGTCTAGATTTTATTCTGAAAATTGTCTTTAGATAGTTTTGTCATGTTGGTCACACATAACCACAAAAGAGATGTTTTATTTGCAACATAAATAGCCACAAGTTTTATGAAAACTTGTGAAAAATTTATGAAATATATAGAAGGTATCTTATCTAGCTCAAAAAGATCCATTTACTACTGCTCACTATTGTGAACTGAGAACTTCAAACAATCCTGACAAGAAAGTCAGCTGTGATGCAACAGTGAACTAAAACACCATAAAGGTAGCAATTGTTTGCAATAAGGCACTGTCAGAGTTTTGCAAAGTGCTATCTCATGAATACATTTGTGTCTCTACTCTAAGTTGGAAACAAGGTGAGATGGACCATCCCGTTCTTGGAGAAACCGGTTTCAGCTAGTTCAGAGAAACCGCTCTACCCCTTATCTTTAAGTTTCTGTTTTATGACCGACCCTCATCCCGCTTTCAGTGAAAGCTGGCTGTTGCAGGGGGACAAGTTGGAGTTGTCCTGAGGCACCACTGAGACTCTCCCTCTTTGCAAAAGCTGAAGAGATAATACTCTGTGGTTCTTTATATGTACAGGTTAAAATACCCAACAGGTACAAAGGAAAAAAACTGTTTTTTTTACCGTTAACGTTGGTGTAAAGTATTTTAATATCAATCTGGCACAACTGGAATAACTATTAGAATAGTTATGAATTTTTTTTTTATTTAAGCGCACATTTAATGAATTACTTGAACACCTCATGTGATACAAACTGATCATCTTCCATGTATTGCAAATGTTCTTAAACATACAGTACAGTTGCATGAAGAATGGAGAGACACCAATCAGGTTTTACCCAGCAGGTTTGAGATCTAAGCTCCCATCCCGCCCCAAAAAGAGTGCTACACATGCAATAGAACAAACAAAATTATGAAACTTATTTTATACAGGAAGCAATTCAGAATCTGACTAAAAATTAAAGAATAAAAAGATTATCCAGATTTATGCATCAATGTATGTGGCCAACATTTTTTTTACTTTTAGAAATTGAACCAACATGCAAGCACCTAGTAGATGTGTTTATAAACAAAATGATGGATGGTTTTAATTTAATGCATTTAATGTAAAGGAGTAAAATGCCTTTGTGATTACTCAGCGTGACTGGCTAGGAAAATCAGATGATCCCAGTCTTGGACTGATAAATTGATGCATTCCTTCCAACAAACAAACATAAGTCCAGTCATGCATTTTAACCCAAAGCAGGCTAAATCAAAAGTCAGCTACTTACAATGTTGTCGCTCTGTTGATAAAGAAGAAAGATAAGGAAGGGAGAATAATCATCAGTTTGATTGTGACATACAACAACTGATTAAAACCAAAAATGTGAGAAATGAACACAGGACATTTTGACACTCCCATGATCCCATAGAAAGAGAAAATGCAGTATGGCTTACTGACAGAAATCAGAGAGCAGTAGTGTTTTAGGCATTTTGTATTGAGTCGAGTAAAAAAAAAAAAAAGAAAAAACAACTACTAAGATTTAATTCTGCTTCTGCAAGGACAGTCTCAAATACTCACAACATGAAGTGTTTTAGTCCGGTGACTTGTCAAATTTGTTCCAAATACCTGAAAAGTTTAACAATACGAGATTTTTGAGTGAACCCCAATAATACTCACAAGGTGGCACTGATGTTATATTATTTGACCTTGTGTCTAGTACAAAAATACAAACAGTAACTGCAGCCTTAGGCTAAAATTACAGAATGATACAACAAATCAAGCTTGTTTCGTCTTACTTTAACTGTATTTCCCAAGTGTCGACCCCAGAGAGGATTTATAATCCTGGAGACAGAAAGCACAGCACTGTGAGCAGCCATCTTGATTATGAGGAAGCAGCCGTCGCGTGCGAGTGCAAGTGTCTAATATGTTTTTTATATTCGCTCTTATTAATTGTTTTAATTTAAAAAAAACAAAATACATTTATTTTAACATTTTTAAAGACAGCTTGAAAATAAATAAAAAGCTAAATAAAAATAGAGATAATGTAATACCCACGTGAGCAGTTTTGCGCATGCTCAATGCATACCGACTGGATGTGGGCACATCCGGAAGTGATAACAGGATGAAAATAATCAGTTTTTCCTCGTCTTGCTGACAGCGCTCATCATAAAACGCAGATTGGGATTTTGGACTTCGGTTTCTTTAGTCTAGAATATGCCTGTTAAGCCGTCTCAATGAATAAACTGCGCAGAAAACATTGAAAGTCCGGCGCAAAGGGCAGTGACTGATTAATTTGTGCGGCTGTGTCCCATCAAAGGAGACGAGCTTAAGTCAACGCTCGCTCACTTTAGGACTAGATAAAGTAGGTAAGATTTGCTATTTTAATTTAAGCTATGAATACGAGAAACTAGGTATATGACTTACGCGTCCGTTTCTGTTTGTCTGGATATATATATCAACATACGTTTACTTGTAGCAGACTTATTATAATTTCAGCAGCTATATAGCTACCAGCCAAAAGAAATCTTAACCATTTCACAGAAATGCATCTAATGCCTTCAGAAAGTTATATGTAAAGAAAAGAGAAGATAACTGAAAAGTCAGTTTATTTCATTCAGTTTAAAAAGGTTAAATTATAATTTAGACTTATTACACACTCAAAATGTAATTTATGGTGTAAACATTCTTTTACACCATATTCATTGACGCCATCTGTGAGGGTGGAGACTATATATTTTGCTTAATTAATTTATTCATGTAAAAAATACAGATTTATTTGAAGGTGAAGTCAGTAACTCTTAAAGTGCTCAAACTTTTCAGCTAGGAATTTTGACTTCAAGGGACCTTTCTGTTATTTCAACAGCATCATTAATCTGACCATACCAACTTTGGATTAAAACTCAACATGAGGGAATTTGAAAAATTCTTTACCAATGTCTCTTATTAGAAAGTTTACAAACTACTTAATAGTTTGAGAAATCTAACTGCTTTCAAACATCCGGACTTGCTTGAGACCAGTAGGACATGATTTAAAGCTATTTTTTCAGTCCTCAAGTCCCACTGTCCTTCATGTTTTTGTTGTCTCCCCTTCGTCACACCCGATTCAAATACTATGCATGGCATAAAGTGCTGCAGAAAGCTGCCATCACCCATTTGTTTAAGTCAGGTGTGTGACCTGAAACTCTCCAAATACCAGCAGGGACATAAATACTTAATTTTAATGGGAGCTTGGTTGATATAGAGTGTATTGGGAGTATGGATCTCGATAACACCCCCTATGTGCATTAAGGATGCAGGAGTCTGTCACTAAAATAGCTCTCTAGTTTAATAACATCCATCACAACTAAGCAGTGGAAAGTAATTTATGTACAGTCTACATAAAATACTGTGATACTCCATGTTGGTGAGCTACGAGTCACACAAAGGTGATCATACTGATCACCTGAGGAATTTGCCCACAAACTATGCAAAATTAAAAACATTAACTTAAGACTTCAAAAATCTACAGATTTTTTTTACAAATAAAAAGCTAAACTAAATCTTAATCTGATTATCAAGTGTGTTTTAGAGAAAATAGTTTTTGATTCTGTTTCAACAAGCCTGCCACTTATTAAAGCATTAACGCTGACATTTTGTAATCATTTAAATATGATTGTTAATCAAACAAGTAAATCAAACAAAGGAATCTTTCATAGACATTCAGACAAACATTCTTGACTAGGGTCTGTGCATATATTTGTAAGAGTAAGACGATGCTGAATTTTTAGGACCCACATTCTTTCCTCTTGACATGCATTGCAGATTTATGTAAATTTGTAATTCCCCAAGCAATACTAAAAAAAAACCGCCATTTTTCTCTTGATCATCTGATGAAATACTTTAAAACACTACAGTTACAGTCAAAATTCTTCATACCCTTGTAGATTCAAATTTAAGCAAATTTCTATATATATAATTTCAACTTCAAAAACTGGAAGCTCATCACACAAGAGAAATGATGAAAAATACCAGTGAGAACTTGTAAAAAGTTACTCAGCAGTGGTAAGCAGTTCTGATTGCTTTAATGCAAGTAAAGCTTTTTCCTGGATTATTTTTAAGATCTGTTTTTGTAAGTGCAGTGACTGGGAAAATTAAAATTAACTATGTGTTGTAGAAAATGCAGTAAGAGTATACATAAACATTTGAAGACCTGTTGAAATGGATGACAACAACCATTAGCAGAGGAGCAAATCCAGCAAGGCAGACTTTGAAAAGAAGAAACTATGGCATTCTCTTGTTTTCTTATGAACAATATTTTGGAAGGAGCCCTCAAATGTTTTGCAGCTGAAAGAAAAACAGATTTCAACAATCGTACAGATACAAATGAACAAATGACAGAACAGTTAAGTTATAAAATTAAAGACAGCTGAAATAAACAACCTTTTAACTATGAGAACAGTTAAACCATACACAGAACATGGCAAAATGCACATGAAGCCCTGCATATAATTACTTTTTACTACTTGTAAAGAAAACACAAAGTTGACTACTACTGGTTGCTAACCAGTAATAGTCTACGGTGAGCATTGTCATGGTAACTATCAACTGTAGCATCAACTTGTATAGTAATAAAAGTCAGGAGAAAATAACTCTGACTAAAAAATTAATTTGAAGAAACCAATTTTGATTTGAACTATAGTTAAAATTGAACCCTATTACATATATTAAATTCCCTCAACGTGCCTGACTCTAACCTCTTGTTTGTCCTGTCTACAGGTCTATGAGACGGTGAATCATGAGATTGACAGGTGAGTCGTAAGTCTTCAGAGAGTTTTGTCTGACGTGTCTTTTGCCTGAACTTGTGTGTCGTGATTCTGTTAACAGCCCCCCTGCGAGGCGTGGTGGTTCTGCTCCTGGTGGGCTTCACCTGGCTGCTCGCAAGCGCATTATTTGGAGGAGACGGCAGTTTATCTGTGCGAAGCATCTTCACTGGTAAAATGAGTTATCTTCACTTATTTTGTGGGTTTAAGCAGAAATATCAAAGAGAACTTTCAGATTTTTATAGATGTTTTTTATGTTAGATTTCAATTTTTTGTTTGATTAAACAGAAAAACCAAGCTGAAAGCATCATAATGGGTTTTATCTTCCATGTCTGAAATTTTAGTCACTAAAGATAAACCCATTGGTAAAAAAGAAAAAAAAAAGATTAATCGGCTTCTCTGATGAACATTAGATGTACATGAAGGATCAGGGTTACTACATAGCAAAATCAAATCAAGTGTTTTATTTTGGATACTATTTAATGTAATCTGAAGACCTGTTTACATTTCCAGGCACAAAGGAGGAGCCAACCCAATGTAAGTATGACAGACAAAGTACGCACCGATGCTCTGTTAGTTTGTGATTTAACTATTGTTGACTTGTATATCATCTATTTCAGCTGAACCACGTCCTCGGAGGTACAAATGTGGACTTTCAGCACCCTGTCCTTCAAAGCATTTGGCTTTCCGTCTGGTGTCTGGAGCTGCAAACGTCATTGGCCCCAAAATCTGCTTAGAGGACAAGATGTGAGATTTGGCACTGTGAACTTCTCTTCTCCTCGTTTACATCTTTATCTCCCCTGCTGCCCCCTTTTCATTCATTCCGTTTCACTCTGTTATGTTTTTCTTTTTCTTCTTTGCTTTCCTAACAAGACCTCCAAGTATCTCAGGGGAGCTTGATGCAAGTATTGTCTTAGTTTGGTGGTGCTTTATTTTTTGTCTTGTTAGGCCTTTCCTTTGCACTGGTGTCTTGTTAGTGTGTAATGTAGTGTAAATAGGTGCAGAATTGTGCCTTGCTAAAGTCCTGATACTTAGACATTTTCATAAATTCCCACATTAGAACATTAACTTTAGTGTAGTTTGTTGTGATATCAAGTAATAGATCCACACACAGTGGAAGGAAAGTTTGGCATAATTTCAGAAATGTTGTTATAAATAGAAAGCTCACCTTTCTGATGTTTGGACATTCCTAATCCAAACTGTTTCCTTGTAGCTGTGGCTGCATATTTGGAGTTGTTGTTCTGCTGCCTGTTTTAAAATCTCTAACAGACTTTTATCCAGGATTACCAAACATTTAGCTCCCTTCATACTTGAATGAACTCTGGACAACTTCCCCGTCCTTCCTTATCTGAACTACCCCTAAGTAGGTTTTCATTTGTGCAGTATTTAATGTATTTTTGGTGATAGATTGAACAGTATTGTGTGCTAAACTGCTTCAGACTCTGACCTGTCTGCTGTGTTCCTTGGTTTTCACTATGCTGTTTGTTCACTAACAAACCTCTGAGGCTTTCACAGAACTGCTGGATTCATATTCAGATTATATTACACACATGCAGACTTGATACGTAGATTAGCTGACTTCTGAAAGCAGTGAACTGAATTTTTTTAGGGGATTCAATCTCACATTTATACTCACAACTATGCTGACATTTTTGTTTTTCGACCACTTACATTTCTAAGAAAAATGTGTCTGTTTACACATTATATTGTGACAAAATGTGTACAAGTTCAAGGAAGAGAAACACTTCTGCTACGCACTGTAAGTTTATATTAAAGACTTGTGTCTCTGTCTCTCTCAGATTAGTGAGCAGTGTGAAGAACAACGTTGGTAGAGGACTTAATATAGCTTTGGTGAACGGTGAGAGACTCATCTTCAACTTATGACAAACTGTTATATTTATTTTAACTATTGATTGCAGTAAAGTTTTAACACTTTGTTTCTTTGGTTTAGGGGTGACAGGCGAACTATTGGAGACTAGAACCTTTGACATGTGGGCAGGAGGTAATGAAATGGTGCTTAATCTGTATTCCAGTCCTAGTGGCACACAAGACCCATGAAGTGAAACTCACAGTTTATCTAACTCTTCTTTTCAGATGTATCCAACTTGTTGAAGTTTCTGCGGCCCCTTCACGAAGGAACACTTGTGTTTGTTGCTTCCTTTGACGATGCTGCTACAAAGTAAGAATCAAGGATGTGTGATTAGCTTGGTATGAGAACTCTGCTTATTTATTTGTTGTCCCCTCAAAATTTTAGTTTTATGTAGAACATGTTGTTTGATAGAACTGGATGAGTAGCCAATTATGCATTGCTGGTTACGAAATGCAAAATTGGTGACCAACAATGATGCATTTATATTGTAAATGATGCTGCTTTATTTGTAATAATCTTGTTCAGCTGATTCACATACTTGGTATTTCCAGTGCAAATAAAGGAAAAACACCAATGCATGAGCTGTAAAACATCAAAAGATTTAAATGGTGTGTCATTTAGTCTGTGTACTGATTTGCATGTCATATACAGTTCTCTAACAATTTGTTTTTTTTCTTTGTCTTGGCAGACTGAATGATGAGTCTAGACGTTTGTTTGAGGAGCTTGGTAGTACAGCTGTGAAGGAGCTGGCCTTCAGAGACAGCTGGGTATTTGTTGGAGCCAAGGGCATCGAGAACAAGAGCCCCTTCGAGCAGGTATGAGCTGACTCTATCAGTCTGATGCACAGGATGTTGGTAAAGACCTGCTGCGGCATTCTCCTGTGCTCCATCTGTGTGCTACATTTGCCAATAGCTTTACTTTATGAGACAAATTATTTTAATGATTTTGGTTAAGTTGGCCTAATTTAGTTTTTTATTCACCGTCTATTGCGACTTTTGTTTTTAGTTGTTTCTGGATGGTTTCATCTCCACTGCAGTGGTTGTATTAAAAAATTATATAAAGTAACCAATAAGAAGTTTAATTATTCTCACTTTAGGTAGGAATAAAATACTTCACTCTCACTGAAATTGCTATTAAACCTTCATCATTTAAAATAAAAAAATAGTTGCACAAGTTTGAATTGTGAATTATTATTCTCTGTTATTTATATATATAATCTTTGGGTAAATGTAATTTAGCTAGCTGCAAAAAACCCATATAGCTTTCATGACCATGAACAATCTTTCAACGTAGTTCTGATGCATCGTCTTCCTGGCACAGATCAGGCCTTTAAGCATACTCTATAAATTTTAAATAGACCTCAGGCCGGAGCCGTTCTAGAAGTTTTCAGTTCTGATGTGTGTTTGGGATCATTGTCCTGTTGGAACACGCAGCCATGTTCGTTTTGGTTCTGGTCTGCTCTGCATCCCCAGAACCAGAAGCAAACAAGAACTTGATTGATTGAACTTGATTGATAAAGTAGCCAAACTCCTTCTGGAGAATGCCTTATGGTCAGAGGAGCCAAAGTTTGAGCTATTTGGACAAAGTTGCCATAAAATATATTTGGAGGAATCAAAGTGATGCCTCAGACCTAAACATCTTTCTAATGATTGAGCACGGTGATGGTGGCATGATACTGAGGGTCTGTTTTGCAGCCGTTGGTACTGCTGTGTCACACAAAGTGGAAAAACAATAAAGGGGGGGGAACTTGTTCAACTTCACCTGAAACCAATTCCTAGATAGTTAAAGGAGACACAGGAGGCAGTGGAACCAAACACGCATCAAAACTGGTTTTAGAAGGGATAAAGCAGGCTAACATTAAGCTTTTGTATTGACTCCTACCCTCAGTCTCTCTTTTTTTTTAATTTATGGGCTGTGCTTAAAAGCCTGCTCCTGCCGGGAAACCAACCAATTTAAATACGTTCAACTATTTCTGATAAAAAAGAACATATGTCAAACAACAAGGCAGAATAATCCCATAACCATGTTTTCAAAAATGATATGATTTCTCTGCAGCTTTATCCAAATGCATTTATCTAAACATATATTTAGATTTTTTTTTCTGTATGGATTAGGAAAAAAAAACACAAATTAAACACAATTATTTAAAGTTTTGTTTTTAACCATCACTGACGTTTTGTCATCATATCCGCCTGAAGAAAAATCGCTTGGCTATGCTGTTAAAAAGCCCAACATTAGTAAGATTGTCATTAGTACAGCTAAGCTTCTCAGCAGCACAATAAAAGCATTGTGGAAGTTTAAATGATTAATGTAGAAGCAGTGAAAATGTTTGCCATGAAACCATTAGCCAGCTTTGAAATGAAATTGTGTAGATATTGAAGTACTAGTTTCATTAAAGACTGAAAAATATTAAAGACAGCAGAGAGCATCTGCAGCTAATGTGATGGTTATGTGTTGTCAAAGCTGTTTCCATTTTGTGGTCATATTGCGTAAGATCTCACTTAAAATATAAAATAATAACATGGATAAATTACTACAAAACCACTGAATCACATATAACATAGGAAACTCATTTGGGTTCAGCAGAGTAGAAACCATTAGGCTATAGCTGCTGCTGTTGGGGCCTGAGATGCTGACATCAGTTCTGTTTGGCTGTTTTTGTTTCCTATAGCGTATGAAGAACAGTAAGAGCAGCAACAAGTATGAAGGCTGGCCCGAATCCCTGGAGATGGATGGTTGTATTCCCCTGCGGCCGCCCCTTGAAGGTTAATTCTGCTTCAGATAGTCCCATAGACGTCACTGCGACACCTGAAGTCTTAGCAGGGAAACAAGGTGACTGCAGAAGGCCTAGAAGCTTCTGAATACCTGATACCTGAAGCACTTCACAGGATACACAAGTAATATTTTCTTTTGTCCTGCTTTGGAAAAGGAATAAACTGAATGCACAGATTATTTTTGAGCTGGAACCAGTTTGTAAAGGATTTCAAACTAAGCTTTCTAAGCTGCTTTTTAGCTGAGGAAATGTTCTAGAAACAATGAAAATTATATCAAGGTAAGCAAATCTTGATATAATTGTTTGCTGGCCAAAGTGTGTAACTTTAATGAGTGAATATAGCTTGATTGAAATTTATAAAGCTCTAATTAAAAAATAATATATATATATATATAATTTGCTCGTAGGGTGTGTATTCTAAGTTTGAGCAACAGAACTCAGTTAAATATTTGCACATTGTGATAAAAAATATCTCATTCCTAATCCACATATCAGAAACAACCTGGAAGTACTCTGTCATTAGCATGGGCTCTGTGGATAGAGTTAATGCTTGCATACTTATTGTAAATGTAATTCAAACTCTACTAAAGCTGTTATGCCTAGCATTAACTGCCATAATGTCCATAGAACTTGATGCACCAGATGTTGCCTACGCGTTTACAGATTCCTTTGGCCTTAAAAGATACACAAACAGAAATAAAACTATTTATTTAAAATTTTTCTACGCAAAAAACAAGTTACAATTTAAGTTTGCCTTGAATGGTTTTGCAGTCTCAGGTCCAGAAACATTTTTCCACTGAGTTCTTTCCAATCTTTTGCATATGGTCGAGTGTTTTTTGTTTTTGTTTTTTGTTTTTGTCATAAATGAATGTATTCACTTGGCCTCCTTCAAACCCGTTAAGAAAAAAACATGTAAATAATATACTATTTAACTTTTTGACTTCAAGTACATTTTAAAACACTCAATTGTTAATTTTGTGTAAATGTCATTTTCTAAAAACAGTAAAGTCTGTTACATTGTGACATCAAAAATGAAGAATAAAGAAAACAAATCCATATTTGTCTTTTTTTTTATGTCCTTCAATCGGGATCAGCGCCTCTAGGGGGCGACAAAGGTTCATATCTGATGGAGGTTATTCAGTTCATTCTGCTCCAGGCATTTGCTTTTCCTAAGCATATGTACTTATGGTTATGAAGTGAATCTGCAATATTTTCGAATTGAAAGTAACTACACTAAATATCCTAGAATCATGACATAACGAACACATTAAGTTACATTGTGCTTCAATGTGATATGGCATATGATGTTAGTAAAAGTGTGATGTAATAGTTTTATTCAGCTATTTCAGAACAGATGGCTGGACCACAAAGTTTGAAGAGGAGCTATGCTGTAAGTTGAAGTTATTTTTGACGTCCATGTACTTGTGTATATTTTTATATAATTTTTCAACTAGTCATCCTATTTTTATTTAAATAATTGCTGTGAGTTTTATGTGATATTGTACCTCCAAATGGTGTAAAAGGTTTTTGATTTAGCTAAAACATAAATATTCTACTGCACGAACACACATACGGTTGCGATGGACACAATCTGCCCAGACTTCTATATTCACACAGAAGATGCACAGTTGTTTTCAAACATCAGCCGCCTGAGAGTCTCTTCCTCCATCCTTTCACATTGATGAACGCCTAAGATAATACTCAGCTATCTGTATGAAGACAAAAATGGACATATCTGCATCACTCCAACTTTTTAATTAGTCTTCCTTTGTAAAACTAAAGTGAATGAATCCAAATTAAAATCTCTTATGTGCAAAAACGTCTGATTCAGTGTAAACCTCTTGGTAAATTACTGAATTTTTTCCTCCAATATAAGTGGAGTATTTTATCAGGTTGTGAAAATGTAAAAGTGTTCTCTTTTTAAAATTTGTGACCAAGAAATTGCAAAAACCTCGAACAGAGATCATAAACAGGTGCCGCACCGCCCTCTCGTGGTGACAGCAGCTAACTCACTTCTAGAGTCCTTAT
This sequence comes from Poecilia reticulata, assembly GCF_904066995.2. Lineage (NCBI taxonomy): Eukaryota > Metazoa > Chordata > Actinopteri > Cyprinodontiformes > Poeciliidae > Poecilia > Poecilia reticulata. The sequence continues at coordinate 16,140,521 of NC_088836.1, forward strand.
GTTGATGATGATGATGATGATGAGCCCAGTGGCAGCGCGCGCTCTGTCAGTAAGCACGCGAACCTGCTGCTGACCATTAGGAGTCTTCTTGCCAGCGATGTACACAAGTTACTGAAATTTTACGGATTACCGTCACTGGCCGACTGCAGACTGCTTGCAGCAAGCCGACCAGCCGAACAGCCAGTGGAGGAGAACATGAGTGAACCGACGTTAAGCATAGTCTGAACTGGAACACGTCCGCCGGCTGCTCGCCCGCTGCCTCGCTGTCACACACCGACACCGAAGCTCGACGGCTCCGGTGGTGGCGGAGGATTTTCCAGCCGTTATCACCGCGACTGGCCGGTAAAATGTTAGGCTTGGAGCAAACGGAGCCCCGGTTTTTTTCTTAAAGTGTGTTTTTCCAATAGGTGTAGATAATTTTTATATGAGAGTGTGATGTAAATTTGGCTTGGGTAATCCGGACATTTGTAAATAGGCAATAAAAATCCCGTTTACAGCCAGTATATTTAAGCTACCCTTTTTTTAAAAATTAAATCAACGTAGGACGGATGAGGTATGACGTTACATTCAGGTGAGTAATATTTATTTTTATTTTTTTATTACACTACAAATATTTGTCAAGAGTGTAATGTCATATAGTCCTGTGTGATTTGGGAACGGGAATTAAACTTGTCATATATTGTGTTTTCCTACCAATTATAGAAAATGTTTAGTGTATAAACACTGTAGTGTAGAGCAAACCGTGCTGTAGGAGACGGGGCCTCTTAATAAACCCGGAGCTGGCCCATCAGTTGTAGGATTTGAAGCGTGGTCCCACTTCGGGGACCATTGTTGATGTTGATTAGTGGTGCTGCCCGTCGCCCCTGTCATCTGCCTTTTTCCCTGTATGGGGATTGTACTCTTTGCCTCTCTTGTATGGCGTTTCTCAAGTCAGCTGAGCTCCCTGCTAGCCAATAGCAGTGTTTCATGTTACCTTCACGTCCAGGCATCACTGCGCTGTGTATACTGGACCCTATAAATAAACACACAATCTGCGTTTCTCAGCTTGTTAGTGCAGAATGAAGAGTTGTAGAAATTATATTTATGTGGGTTTAGAGTAAACAGAAAATGTATTTCTTGCAATGTTGAAACAATGTGTAGTGTTAGCATGAGATATGAATAAAGCAAAACCTTTCCCCTCTTTAATTCCTCTAAACTGCTAAATCGCCTGAACCTCTGGCACCCTCGTTATTCATAAAAACCCAGGGATTATTCAGAAGTGAAAGAGGTTCAGTTGTAGATAACATACTCCCAGACTATTAAGCCACTCAGTAATGTTTAATCCTGGTTCATCAGTGAGTGATTAGAAAGCTTTTCTTTCAACTAGATTTGGATGGTTTTGCCCACAGAGGGGATGCAAAGCGAACAGAAATCATAGGGGTTAGATAACACACATCTTTCTCCCTCTCTCTGTTCGCTCTATCCCTGTGAACAGTGCTGCTACAGTGTGTGTGCTGCTACCTACACTCGAGTCTCACATGCTTGACCTGGATTGGACAAAAGTCCTTGTTGTGTTTTGAGCCTTGAGTTTCCCTAATAGGATGAGAACAATCAATTGTGTGTGTGATCCCAGCAGCTGGCATTTGATATTTCTTGCAAACAGGGAAGCGGCAACATGTGCTGAACAAGTTGTTCATACTCTTAAGAGAAACCTTTGCCCGTTAGTCTTTTTGTATGTTTACTTTGGCCCATTTTTTTCTAAAGGCAAATACATATTAAGGTATTTTTAAGAGTACAGTTGAAACCAGAAGTTTACATACATCAAATAGACAAATGTTTTTGTCTCTTTGTCTGATGTTAAATTAGACCAAACTTGTCCCATTTTAAGTCGGTTAGAATGACCAAAATTATTTCTATTTGCTATATGTCACAGTAAGGAGAAAGATAATATTTCAAATATTTATTTATTAATATCTTCAAAGTCAAAAGTTTACATACATTATCTCAGTATCATTGCCTTTTAACCGTATAACGTGATTCTGGGTTTTCTTCCACAAGCTTTTTACAATAGTTTGTTTGAGTTCTGGCCCATTCCTCCTGACAGAACTGGTGGAACTGAGTCAGGTTTGTAGGCTCCACAACTGTATTCCTCCACCCCCATACTTTATAGTTAAAATAGTGTTCCCAGGCATACAAGTGTCCCCCTTTTTCCTCCAAATGCAGTGATGGTTATTATGATTAAACAGTTCCATCAAACCACAGCAAATGTCTCCAGAAATGAAGATCTTTGTCCCTCTGTACATTAGCAAACTTCACTCTGCCTTTTTGTATTTCTTGTGGAGTGATGGCTGCCTAGGAAGCCATGACATCAATATCCGCGGTTTCCATTATTATCACGAAGAGATAATAATCATTCTATATGTAAACTTTTGATTTTGAAGCAGAGCAGTCCTGAAAGAAAAACTTTTATAGGCTGTAGGAGATTAGAGTGGCGTGGAAGTCCACCTTCCAGCAGAACAATGACCCTCTCAACACAAATCCACAGCAAGAACAGAAGGGTTTAAATCAATATCAATGTGTTATTTATGCACTAATTTGTGTTGGTGAAATACATTGGAGGTTGTGATTGTAAACCATTGCAAATCAACCCAGCCACTATTTGGGAGTTATCCTCTCTCCCACTACTGAGCTCTTTAAAGGCTTGCCTCCAGAAATCTGACAGTGTGAGTCATGCCTGTTAAACGTGGTCTCTCACAGGGACCATGGTCTTTGTATTTGTCCGTCTGTGTGATCAACAACTGAGCTGCAGGGACCTAATATCATCAGTGAAGTTGCCGCTTGACTCAGAGCCCATTTGAATTTTGGCCAGCAGCTTTCAGACCTTGTGCTTCCTCTGTCTTCCCACATTACTCAGCCTCCATCCGCTCTAAATCTCTGTGAGACTAGTGCTGAGTTGGAAAGAGTCTGAAATAAGTTTGAGCATTGAATTAAGCATGCATGGAAAAGTTTGAATGACAAGCAGGTATGAATCTGTCTCTGATTTGAACAAATAGTTGTTCAACTTGGAGGCTCTGTTGTTTTTTGGTTTCCAGACAAGCAAATGTGTTAAATGTAGGCGACTCCCAGGTGCACAACTTAAGTAAGTTTACCATGTCTGCCTAAGGGCAATAGAATTATGTGCAAAACATCGCAGCTGACACCTGATCATATATCTGGAAAATATAATTTTTTATGGTTTTATTATGCTCCTCTAAGGTTGCAATGCTCACTCCTCTTTCTGCTTCACATGTAATTTGTTTCCTCAGGTAGGTGTTTGATCTCTGAAATGCCTAAGCTGATCCTTAGTCATGGAACATCTCACCCAGGAAGCGGACATTTAGGAATCTTAATCAAATGCCTGAGCCACCTCAACTGGCTCCTCTTGATGTGGAGGAGCAGTGACTCTACTCTAAGCCCCTGCCAGATGAATACATGTGAAATATTATTCTATAAAAATGTTTTTTTTTTTTTGTTTTGATGACCAACATCTCATTTTCTAAATGTTGTTAAAACTGTAAAACTGAGCAGATAACAATAAAGTTAAATATTTTTATTTCAGTCATTTAATTTATTTTTGACTTCTATTTTCTTTATATGGACATTTTATAACATTAAATAGTTGGACAGCACCAGCTCCCCGTCAGCCTGTGTCAGAGGACGTACAAGCGGAAACTATTCCTATGCTAATGTAATCACCTTGTGTTTTTTCAACTTTTCCATCCTCCAGAGGCATTCTTCCTCTCCTCTCTTCTGTTCTCCTCTTAGCTGCTATTGTTTGAGCAGAGATTTAGCTACTCGCTGCAGTCATTCACGCAAACATTGGCACATATTTTATCAGACAACCTGCCCTCAGCCCCCTTTTTGTCTATGTAACCCCCACCCCTTTATCTCGCCCTCATTCTCTTTCACTCACATTTTTCTCACCCCATCAGCCACTGCCCCTCCCTCCCTCGCGCCATCTCTCTTTCCCTCTCTTTCTCTGTTTAAAACTCTACTGTCCGCCTGCTCCCACCAACTGCAGTCCCTTCCTGTCCCCCCATGCCACATTTTATTCATTCTTTTCATCTGCATTTCCCCTCTCAGTCACAAAAACATGGCCAGCACACACACAGTCCTCCAGCTCTGTTTCTATCGACCTTCCTAGTTTTTCAGCCGCTGTCCGGTAAGCTGAAGTTGCTGCAGGACTGCAGTATTTTATTCAGTGTAAGTTAGAAAATTCAGATTATGTTCTGCTGTGACACATTTAAACAATCCATGTTAACTTTATTTTTGTTTTCAAGGAGATAAATTTGTGTTAAGTTGTAGATGGCTAATTGTTTTTGAAGTTTTTTATTTTTTCTAGACTTATTTGGTTTAGTTTTTCAGACATTTTCAGCCCTCTTCATGTGAACAAAAAAGCCTTGCTTAGTAGATGCAAAGTACAATGAAATGTAAATTTGTATTAATTTTTTATTAGTGCCTTTTTTTTCAGATGAAGAGAGTTGATACCAGAGATCTGTAGGAAAGAGAAATGACATTCTCCTTTGTTTTTACGGTTATGTATTGGATCATATCTTTGGCAGTCAGTAGGCAAACATGTCAAAATGATTTTAGCTGCACATTTCAGGGATTATTAGGCAGCTGCAGGTGTACTCGGAAACTCCCGGAAGCCTCAAAGGCCGCCTCGGTACAAGAGTTCATCTCTCGCAAATTGGAGCACCGACAAGAGATGTGAAGAGAGAATTATTCTGACATGTCAGCCAGATGTACGCTTCATGCTAGAGTCATTTTGCTGCCTGGGCGAGATGTCACAATTTCAGCTGCAGTGTTGGTTTTATTATCTTCATCTGTAGTATACCACATTTGCCCACATGAGCAGTTGCTTGGTCATTTGGCTGGAGTCAGGAAATTCCTCTCTGCATTCTTTCGTTGAAAAGGGAACGAGCGGGTTGGGTGAGAGTGACAGTTTGCATGCGTATGTGTGTGTTTTTCCTCTGCAAATGAAAGAGGGTGCGTGTAAAACAACAAAGTTTGTCCTGACAAGCTGGTTTGGGTTCAATATTTGTGTGTGTGTTTGGGAGGGAGATTGTGAGAGTGTGAAAGACAATGATGCGGTTGAACGTGTTTGATGTACTGTGATAACTCTGTCCGGTATGTGGCTTTCATGGGAACTCCTTACCCTGGGGACACGGGCAAAAAAGCTCCTGTTTTAAATGGCAGCTTCCTTTTTCTTTATTGTACCTTGTTCCACCTTTGTGTCCTTTACTTGTATTATGCTTTACCTCAAGAGAAGAACTGTACCTTTCAGTATGTCCCTTATGATTGCCATAACTGTTTTATTTCCCTTTGCTTTCAGTTATTGTTAGGTTTTCTGTTCTGTTTCTATATTATTGCATAAGTATATGTGTTGCATAGTGCTTCCGCGTTGAGTCAGAAACTATACTTTGTTTTTTACAGCTTGTGTTTCTGTCCTTGGAATGTCGCTTAGCTGGAATTGTTTCTGTTCTTTTCAGAGTTTCTTAGCAGTTGGTCTTTTAATTTGACTGACAGCTACACACATTGCTTGCCAGACATGTTTACTTTAAAGTTGGACACACAATAGGCTTGATGCGATTCTTAATGGCCATGTTGTGAAAGAGAAAAGAGACCAGCATGGTTTCTTTTCTCTAAGGTCTAAGGTCTGGACTCACTGCGGTGGGGTAGGTGGTCCCTGTTGCCTTATGAAGACATAACTACAAGTCCTGTATTCCAAGAAACTATTCATGTGATGTGGATGCTCTAAGCTAAAAATTCTAGCAAGTTTGGACTGGCAAGATGTACTATCAAGTTTCATGTGGTCATCTGTAAAGTAAGAGGTGTTATGTCTTGAACTAATGCAAAGCAAGATTATTTCCTTATCATGACTCCACCTTTTTCCTCTCTCCATTTATTGCACCTTCTACTCCCAGGCTAACCACATTTCTCTGTGCTGAAACTGTTGCCTATATATCCTAGTTTGTTTGCTTTCTTTATGTCCAGAATATTGATCCTGAGCTTTAACTCTGTCCTGTAGAAACTGTCAGAGAAACTATTGGTTTTGATACTTTAACAAAGCAGCAGCTAAAAATGTGGTGGCCACACCATTTCTTGTCTTGCCATCTATTTCGCTTTATTGAAACCTATGTTTTGTGCAGAACTTAAACGTGAGAAAATTAGAGAGATTTTGTTGGAACATCAAATCCTGTCAGGCCTGTGTTTTACTGCATTGGGACATTTTACCTTTTATATTCAAGGGTTCAATACTCTGAGTGCTCCCCAGAGGTTATATAATTAGTTGTTGAATTCACCATAAAGGAGGTCATGCTGTCAGTTTCACTTTCAGTTCCAAGTACCTAACACATCGAAGTGAGTGAATCTTCAGCAACATCTGCATTGGGAGCCATAATATAAATATGTTATTGTTGGGTTATCTCAGCGATAATTTTTATCAGTTGCATAAATTCTGTAGCACGGTGCACTAAGTGGCACACATGGTAGTTGAAAGTTACAGGGCTTATATCCTTGGGTAAAAGTGTTGCTTCACACTATCATTGTGTTCACATTGTGAAACAACAATGTAAGCTATCATTTTACTTTTATCCAAAACTGAAAAGCAACAATTCTTCCTACTAATCCCACAATAATGTAACATTAATTATTACTGTAAAAATAGTGTTAACCTCTGAAATCTTTATTTTATTACATAGACTTACAAAAACAATCCAGAATAAGCACCTATTAAAATTAGTAGCAGTTTAGTGCACAGTATATAACCCAGTTTTCTGTTCTCCTATTTATTGAAGAACATAAGTTTAACAAGCTGGAACTGGCTGGGCATTTAGTCCAGCTGTCTACTCTGCAGTCAGCTCCTTATTAGACATGCTTTCTATTGCCAAACCTAGATATTTAAAATGTAGATGTAAAAGATGTTGCTCCTGTAGTTTTCATGCCATGGCTGTGTTTTGGAACCAGAAAAATAAAGTTAAAACATCAATCATATTTTTTTTTAAAAATGGTATTATTACTTCAGCAAGCTGATTGGCAATGACAGCAACAGGTGGGAGAGGGTAGCCGCAGAATTAATTGATGCTTCATACAGCTGAAGAAAACTCAGGAATTTTAACATATATAATCAGTGTAACAAGGCATTTTACATACTTTGAACCTAACTATTTAAAGGCCTGTATGTATCTTGGCACCAGTGATCAGCACATGTCTAGTCTACAGGCAGAACTGCAATAAGCTTATCCAATCTGACCAAAAATGCACTGATTATCTCTCTTGGCTGATGCCAAATAATTATAGTTATGAGTAGTTTGTTTGTTTATTAGATCTCCACTACAGATGTCAAGTCACTCCAACACAGTTCAACAGTCACTCTTTGTATGAATTATTCACACTCAACTGGCCCCTAGATCGTCATCCATTTTTAATGGTTGCAGTTACATTCCACTGACTGCAGCTCTCTGTTGACTAATGGAGCTGTTTGACACAATTTATGTCACAAAAGGCTGATAAACGTGCTGGATGGTTGATTAGGGTAGCTCATTAAAAATTCCTTCTGAAATTCGTCTCTTCAACTTTACAAAGACTTTTTGTTTAATTACATGCAATCATTGTACGCAATCACTTCTGTTAATTTTTTTGGAAAGACTTGTAGAAAAGGAACATTATTAAATGCACATGCTTTATGTGATAGTTAGAAAGTATCCCTGCAAAGAATGAGGATTTAAAAAAAAAATCATAATTCAAATTTGTACTAAAACGGCTTGCTTGAAACCTGGCTTACCTTAACTCCAGAGACGCAGATATAATCATAATTTAGGAATTCCATCTGGTGTGTATCTAAATATTAACAAATTGTTTCGTATTTGTCTTGCAGATTCACTTGAAGACCTTCAGAGAAAATAATCTTCAGCTTTCACAGGAGGTGTGAAAACCCCTGGATTAGTGTGCTGCTTGACAAACATGTCAATTCCTTTGGGTTCTGCTACACAAGTGGATTTTGACAAACATGTAGAAAAATTAGGATAAGGACACTGTAGACAAAAGCTATTATTTAGAGCCTACGATGTCATCCTTATGAATTACTGAGTAGAATCTTAGAAAAAGACACAAATGAGAAAAAAGTAGACAAGAGGGGGAGAAAGTCTGCAATTTAAACCATCTGTAATCTGAATCACAGATAAAGAGCCTTTCAGAACAAAAGTGGTGACTGGCTGACCACAGAAAGAGAGAGAGACGGGGACTGACGGAGGAGCAAGGGTTTGGAGGAGGAGGCGAAGGAGGAGGTCTCGAAGGTTTGGGACAGACCTTTCTCCATGGCTACAGACCCAGGAGAGCCCACAGGCACTGAGGACTCATCTGAGAAAGCTGATGGAAAGAAGGAGGAGGAGGACAAGCAGCGGGAGGTCAGGAGAGACCAACAGAGGGAGAGGACACCTAACACCTTTTTGGGCCTCCCCTCCTCCCAGGCTCAAATGGACACAGAGAAAGGAGGAGACGACAGAGGAGGAGGAAACGGAGAAGCTGCCTTTCAGAAGCTTGGAGAGACTCCGGTTCTAGTCCCTATGCCTTCAGTTCCTGTCGATACTGGCCAAAAACGGCAGAGACGGGAAAAGCGCTTCTTCAGAAAGAGTGTGGAGATCTGTGATGCGGATGATGAGGTAGGCATGCCTCCTGACGCTCCCCACAGTGCCCCCCACCTGGAGCTGCACTCCACAGATTCAGTCTTTGACAGTGCACAGCAGCAAGAGGCTGCTTCTTCCTGTGTAGCCTTGGGGCACGACCCCTCTCAGAGCCATGAACCTGGAAAAGATGTTCCTCCATCTGCACCCACACTGAGTGTGAGAGAGAGGGACCGTGAACAGGAGGAGGAAGCAGAGATGAAGGCAGTAGCCACTTCCCCTGGCGGAAGGTTTCTTAAGTTTGACATTGAACTGGGTAGAGGAGCCTTCAAGACTGTGTACAAAGGCCTTGACACGGAGACCTGGGTGGAAGTAGCGTGGTGTGAACTACAGGTAAGACAAAGTATTTTCTTGTTAATACAGACTGTTCAACTATTCATCAGGGGGTACAGCCACGCAGGGTGAATGCTAATGACTAAGAAGAATGTAAATGGAAAAAGCTGTTGGTATGTTGTTGGAATACGTATAAATTTTAGAAAAATTATTCCTGAATTGGCCCAAACTTTGTGGAGTGAAATTTCACGTGGAAATCATTATGAATCTTCAGAGTGAGCTTTTTAATTTTCCTAATAGTAATCAGTCAGTTGTCAATTATTATTAAGATCTCTAATCAAAAGCACTCTACAGTTGATATAAAAAGTAAAGTACTTACTTTCTCTGGTGTGTTGCTGAAAAATGTTTTCGAACTACATGTTAGATGAAGGGCTGAGTGTTTGCTCAGTTTATAGTGCTGTTGATTTGCAGGAAGAAGGTCCTGAGCTCTAATTCTGGTGTGAGGTCTTTCTACAGAAAACTAGCATGTTCTCTTTGTACATGCGCGGGGTCTCTCCAGGTACTTTGGTATCCAAAATGGCCGTTGGGTTAATTGATCTCTCTCAGTTGCCTTTAACATTCTTTTTTTTTATCTTATGTGTCTCTGTGTAATGTTGTGATGGAATAGCAACCTGTGTTGTACCCTGCTGCCTCTTGCATAATGACCACTGGATGGATAGGTGTTAAAAGGAAGCTCCGACAAAGATGGCTTTTCTGATTGCAGTTACAAGTGTTCAGTTTAGGGATGCACAATACGTCCGCACTAACATCGGTATCAGCAGGTATTAGTAATTTTTTTTTACATATCGGTAAATATCCGATAAATAAAACTGGGACAATATTAACAACCGATATTTATTTTCATCTTGGTTTTTTTTCTGAAGGGGGAGGCATGGATTCTGTGGTATTTGTTTGGTCATGTGACAGTGATAGTCATGCAGCACAGGATTGTGGGGAATCTGACTAAGGCAGAGAAGCAGTGGAGAGGCCAGTGGGGTGATCGATTTTTTCATATACATATTGGTAAATATTGGTAAATATGTATATGCAACAGCGATATTAGTATCAGCTATTGATATCGGTCCAAACTTTCATATTGGCACATCCCTAGTTCAGTTCCTTGAAAAGGTTCCTTCCTATGACATGATATGAATAACTTTGTTCTTCACAAAAATGTGGTGTGCATTTACATGTGCTATATTGAGAAACACTCTGTAATATGTTCAAAGCCTGTGATATTGTTTTATAATCTGAGCCTGCTTTAAGCCTCTTTGCAACTTCATTCCTGAGCTATCTGCTGTGTTCTCCTTGTTCCTTGTGATGCTGTTTGCCCCCTGTGTCACTAATAAACCTTGTTTATAGAATAGCTGTATTTATACTGCAATTAAAGCACTCAAAAATAATTTTCCTTCTAATGAGGTTATTTCTGAAGGCAAGAATTTATGATAGAAAGTATCACCGTGAAGGAGGCACCCCATACATTTCAGAGTTTTAACAATTAGAATTTTGGGGGAAGTTTCATTTTTTGTTCTCACATCAAACTATGCAGTAATTTTTGTTGGTCCATCACATAAAATCTCAGTTTAGTACAATAATGTTTATGGTTTTCAAATTGCGAAAACGTTTTAGGTAGCATGTTTTAACCTACTGAGGGTATCGTAGTTTGTGAATGAAACTGTTTGTCATGCACAAACTTTGTAGTGGGAGAAAATAATGAAGTGCAGTTTATATTACAATATTTTGTTATTCCCATAATTAATGCCAAGTAAGGCAAAAGACATGAATTAAACATGTGGTGGGAGATGGACTTTTCATCTTAGCCTTACAAAAGAACGCAGTGTTCTGATAAGCCATTTGCCTTGACTGTTTGCTTTGTGAGCAAAATCAGTCATGTGTTTGGTTGGGAGCTAATTCCAAAACAAGAGCCTTGGCTAATCCTTAAGATCAGAGTCTGTCTATTGGACTAACAAGCAGCAGGCATGCCCCTGTATCACCTTTTCTGGTATTACTCTAACACCTACTGAATCAGCTTCATGTCAGTAGCAAGCCTCTGCTCTTTCACCATGTCTCCTGTCTGTCATATAGAACTGCTCAGCTTATAAAGATGTTATATTACTGCCATACTCAATAAGTTAGAATATCATTCAAAAGTACCTTTATTCAAATTAGTAAGTTAACTAAGTTAAGCAAATTATATAGATCAATTACACACACTGATTTTTTTAAAGGTTTTATTTCTGTTCATGTTGAAGATTTTACTCCTACAGTTAATGAAAACACAACATTTAAGATTTAAATATTACGTCAGACCAGTAGCAAACGAGCCTCAATGGACTGCTTATTCTAATTTATTGAATATAACTGTATGCTTTCAACTAAACAGTAAATAACGTCTGTGTTTATTAATATTCCTTTGGGTTTAACTTGTGAATGACGTTCAGTATGAGCTGGTAGCTTGTGGCAATTTGTTGCCAAACAGGATGCGTAAAAAGATATAACTATATATCCAATCATCCATTCATCTGTACCCACTTGTCCTTGCATGGTCACAAGGGTCAAAACCAAGAACATGAATTAAATCATACCAAGCATAATTCATAGATTTTTACCTGTAGCTCAACAGCTGGAGAAGTAAAATATGAGTATGAAAAACATAGAGGAGATGGTGAGTAGACAAATGAGCGTGAAAGTAAGACAGAGAGATGATGAGCCAAACATGGGATTACCATGGCATCCCTCCCAGAAAGCAGCCATGTGGTGAGGCCTAAGTTATCACATTCAGAGAGACCCTGTCCACATTGTGCGCACGCTTAAACACACATTACAAACAGTCACACGCCTATAGATGGATCCAGTTCACATTCAATGCAACATTCTAGTTTCCCAGAACACATGATCTGTCCTTTTCAGTCTACCCTGCCAAAGCCTGTAAACAGCTTTAATGTACAGAGGCTTTAAAGTGGACAAAAGTGCTCATAAATAACAACGTTATACATGGCTGTGATTTTAGATATAGACGGTCTGTGTTGTAAGACTCAAGCAAATAACTTGTCCTCATAATAAAAATCTAGAGATGCACCATCAAATATTTTCTGGCCAATCACAATCTAATTTGAAAAGAAAAGTTGACGTAGTTGCTCTAGCAACACCATTGTATGTTTTAATTAAACAGTACATGTTGAATTGCTGACAAAAACAAAATTCATAATCTACATTTGTCATAATGCCCCAGCACTATGATCGGTCTGTGCAATGGTTCCAGTTTAGATGCTGTTAGGGTTATAGGATGAAAGACAACCTTTACAGGACTAACCCCATATTAGTTGATACTGTTAGTTCCCTTTGAGTCTTCAGCTTGGTAGCACAATAATCCCCCTTCCTCTTTGACCATAAATTTAGGGAACTAGGGTATTAGCTGTCCAAAAGCAGCTTGAAAAAGCTTTCTCGTTACTTCACTTTCCCTAGGAAGTTTCACACCTAAAGGGCAGAGCTATATATTTGCACCTGCTGTTTCTTGGGTATGTTTGTATGCAATTTGCTATGTATATCTTTCTGTGTGAGAGCTCTTGCCATCTAAATCAGTGACATACAGTTATTGAATTAGTTTGCCTGTCACTGTCCATTTCTCCTTCTGTGTCCCCCCTCCCTTCCTCTGTCTCCCGTTCACTTTTTTTGTCTGTTTGAGTGAGCATGCGGAGTGATCCAGGGAGTTAATTACAGTGGGTGCCTGTCAGGCTGGAACAAAAACCTTGCACAGGCAGCATAACTCGGGCGGCAGAAACCAGACTGGTTCAACCCAGTCATCCCAGACTGGTCCAACTAAGCTTAGCACTAGTGCAACAATCAGGACGGAAGTTTAACAGGTGCCAACTTAGATATTTGGGAATTTGCTGCATTTGTAGTCCCTTGCAGAAGTATACGCACTCGTTGAATGTTTCCACATTTTGTCACTTTACAACCACGTTTGATTGGGTTTGATATACCAACACAAAGTTGTGGATAACATTGGTGCAGAAAAATGATGAATAGCATAAAAAATATAAAACAATCTTAAAATCATGGCTTAAACATTTTGTTTTCGATTGCTTCTCTTGACATAGAGTGATTCCATCAGCACTGACAAGCTTCCTTTTTAAGGGGGTCATTAAAATGCCCCCCGTAGTATGATGCTGCCATGCTGTGCAGAGCGCATTGGGGCCAGATAATTCAGTTTTAGCCTCAGGTGGGACACTGAAAGGCACAGTCTGTGCTCAGTCAACATATAGTTCCACACTTTGGAAGAGCTTGCTACATTACGTCACTGGGTGTATAATATTTGAATCCTTTATTTTGGCGTGACAAAGGAAGACTTGAGAAGCCATGTTTCCTTTGATGATTAAACAACAGCTGGGTTAGGCAAAATAAATAAAATACAATATTGCCATGTGACCAACAACAATAGAAGCTAACTCGGATAGATTATTGCTGAACTGAGCAGACCATATTGGAATTGATCCAATGCAACAGGCTAGACGTAAGTTCATCCGGGTCGCTGACAATTGGCAAGGATCCCTGGGGCTGTATTCTTCCACGAAGGCCTTTTATTACTTGGTTTGCAACCGAGATTCAATTGCTAGCCATTGTATACAGCATGAATCACATAAAAACACCATTAACTGCACAGCCTTCTCTAGAATCAATAAGTCCGAGGTACTTATAATGCCCTAACTAATGTTTAAGGTAATCCACCAACAAAGTAGGAGCCTTGTCAATCAGATTTTAACTGAAGTACTATTCCCTTAAGAGTTATAAGAATAATTATTTCTGAACTTCTGGCTTGTGGTTTTAAACTGAGATGTTGTGTTTTTGAAGGATGCCAGCAAAACTTCATATCCATTAATAGTGTATGAACCTATTTTTAAACATGAAGTTAATATCTTTAATTTTCTTAGTGGCTTGTGGGTGTCTTAGAGCAAATAATTGTTGAAGTTTGTAAAGCTGGTTAACAAATGAAGATCTTTAATCCAGCATGCAGACCAGCCCTTACAGAGCAATCAATCTTGTTAGTCAGAGCTATTGTAGCTTACCGTAACTTAATCCCAGTCCTCCACCACCTTGGATTTTGAAACGCTCACACACTTACATGTGTGCTGTATTGCAACACATACACTGCAAGATACAGTTGTCACCCAGCTTAATGTAAAAAAATATATATACAACTATCACCTTGAGGATTGACATTACCCCTTTTATTGACAGTAATTTTCAGCTAAAACCTGGTTATACATCTGTGACTTCTCCAAACTATCATCAATCCTGAAAGTAATCTCCCTGATATCTGACACTGATACAGTGTTTGCTAAAATAGAGGTTTTAGGGCCCGCATGCTTTAGTATTCATGACCTGAGCCTCTTTACATTCACCAAAAGCCATATCCTGTCCATTTAGATGGGTGTTTTATGAGACTTGTTTGTAACCTGTAGCTTGACCTTCTGCTCTGCCAGATGTCTGGTCTTAGTCTTACTGTAATGATTTGTAGTTGTACGATTTGCTGTAGCGTATATAACAACGAAATTGCAAGATTTGTTTTGGTCATGAAAATAACAACAGCACCACCCAAAAATATGTGGTAGCACACTACAATTAATATGAGCAGAATATTAATTACTACAGCAAATGAGCTGTAATGAGCTGTAGTTCCACCTTATATAATGACAGTTTAAGAAAGCAGAAACGACACACTTTGTATACTCAGCTATGTCAAGGTAGGACCCTGTTGCCTTCAGAACTTCTAGCAGAAATAATTGCTAGAATTAGCAATTCTAGCAATTGGGGGCAATATGAACTCTGTATTGCCCCCAATTTGCACCCCTGTATTACAACATAATTAGTCTCAAGCTCATGCCAAATATTGTAAATCATAATCTAAGGAAAACTGTTAGAAGCATTTACAGACTAAAAAAAGGGTTTTCTATTTTATTGCTTAATGAAACTGAACAAAATCTGAAAAGATTTTTTTATGTTAATCTCCCAGCCACCGGTCAGAGCTGATCCTGAAAATAACTTATCAACATTATTCCTCTGTCCTCTGTACCTCTGTCCCTAAATCAAACCCGGTTCAAAGAAGTTTCGGTGGACAGGAAAAGAAAGCCACCTCCCCTGAAACCTCCGTTATCGGTTCCATAAGAGAAACACCTGCTCAAAAACCTTTGTTGTTAGTTCGTTCTTCCAGTAAGCCAAAGTTTATTCTATCATAACACTACACACAACTTTAGCTTGTGTACATTTTTCAATCTGATGCACATTTCTCGCAACGTTATGTTGTGAAATGCATCTTAGGTTGATGACATGTAAAATATGTCAACAGTTGTGTGTTTTCATTGCCCTCTGAAGGCATTCGATGCTGTTTTGAGGTTTTGTTCCCTGTCAAAGGACCATAAGAGGAGTTAAGGAAGTTGTCACAGTTCTTCTTCATGCACAACAAATAAGCAGTGGCAGCAATCTGTAAACCCACAGCTGCGTTCTCACTACACCGGCATGGAGGCGTTTGACACAATTGTCTTGTAGAGTTGACATGAGTTCATAGCTTAATTCTTTTAGTATTATACTTTTGAAAATGTCTTGTGTTAAATATTTTCTCTGCTTATATGCAGCATTACGTCTAAGCGCCCACCTGTAAACTGCAAATTGAGCCACAGAAAGTAGCTTTTTAGATTACTATATTCAGAAGAAAAACAGACGGGACTGCTTGGAGCATAGTCTTCCACAAATAAAGTCTGATTAAGATGCATCTTCCTCTGCACATACATATACCCAAGACATACATGGTTGAAAATACACCAGCTGAATCTCACTAAGCCTTTGTAACACACACAGGAGGCAGACAACAAACACTCTCCTTCTATGTTTACAATCATAACAGATACTTCTGCCTTTTTTTCTCACATATTTTACTTCTGAGTAATTATTTTAGCTAAATTACGGTTGTGTTGGAAGGCAGCTGTTAAGGGCTCTTTTATACACATTTCTCAATTGATTACAGTTGGCTTGATTAAGAAAATAACATTTTGCTGTCCCAGCAGAATTTTCTCATCATTTGCTCATTTGCATTATTTACCAGAAATGTTACAAAGGACAAACATGTTGTTTGTATAATCTGTCAAGAGAGGAGCACAAACAAATTTTCACAACCTTTCATATTTATCATGGTGCAGTGATGACACACATGAAAATGAAAATACAGAAACAGTGACAATACAGAAAAATAGTGAAGCAACACTGACTGGGCTGCATGAATTTCTGTGAACTGGCAATTGTGCTCTTACTCAGAAAACATCTCTTGCATTCTCCATATATCTGGTCTTGACAATATACCTTAAGAGGGTTGCAAAATAAAAGGTTTATCTTCCAACAAAAGCATCCAGGTTTGGGTTAGAATTCTGAAAATCTGAGAGAAGGTGGTCAGACGGTATAAACAACACACTTGGTTGTTCCCACTGAACAAAAATTCAAACACACATCGAAATTAGTTTTGAAAGGCTAACATTAAGCTTCCTTAATTGCCTCCCCAAAGCCCTGACCTCAATCCGATTGAAAATGTATGCTTTATGATTAAAAGCAGGCTCCATGCCAGGAACCCAGCCAGTTAAAATGAGCGCTACCTTTTTTTTTTTTTTTTTTTTTTGATAAAAGGAATGGTCAAATAACCACAAAGAATTACGAACATCCTGCTTATGGCAGCAGCTTGCAAAATGCATTTATTCAAATTTAGGTTGGGTGTATTCATTCACGTTTGATCCCCTTAGAATAAGAGAAAAATTTCAATAAATCCAAGCTTGTGAAGCCAAATAATGTTTTTCAAATTAACTGTATGGTGCATCAAAAAAGGTGCTGTTAAAATTCACCATTAATACCTGAAAATGTGTTCATAACCATTATGAGTGTAAACAAACACACTCTCTTTTAAAGATACGGCTCTGTTTTGTCATGTTAATAAATAAAGAGGCTTGCATAAAGTGAAACCTCAGTTTTTCTGAAGCAGTGTGTGTGTGTGCATCTGTGAATTGGTTTGTGCAGCGTGTGAATCTGTCTAGACGCAACTAAATAGATTCATGAAGACACTAAATGAACTCATTGTGACCTTTGCTGACCCCAAAGCTGTCTGATGTGACACTCAACGAGACGCAGTAGACGCTGAGGAGGCTGTAGACAGAGACACACAACCAGGTTACCTTGTCTGACTCTGTGCTACACAGAGAGGGAGAGCGATGCTCCATATGAGGAGTGAGACAGAGGACCGAGGCAACAAGAGGCAAAACTTCCTATCAAAATCAAGCACGCTTTGTTCTCTTAACGCACTCTTTTTTGCATTTGAGCTGGAAGGGTTTTACACAGATAACATGCTGTACAAATCAATTAAAAAAGAGAAAACCTTTTGGGAAAGGTATGAACATGCAAAAGTGAGTCTTCAGGGAACACCAGATAGTGATGTGCAGTGTCTTCTAAAAGCATTCAAACGTATTAAATTTGATTCTGCTTGTGAGATGGACAGATTAAGAAAATTATATTAATAAATGGCTTCCTTCATTTAAATTGCTGTGGATCTCTTCTGTTTCTTTAGAATGACTATGGGCAGCTTAAATGTTTTCTAATTAATAGTCTCATTGGCATGTTTTGCTAGATTTACTGTTATGTCAAACTCTACATTTTCACAATAGATTTAAAGGTGCTCTGTAAGATGTCTCAGCTTGGGATATTGTTTTGTAACCTAACTGTACTTTAAACAACAACGTTCTCCCGGACCTGTCTGTTGCCCCTTGATCCACATGATGCTGTTTGTTCACTAATGGCCTCAAACAAACGGCTGTATTTACACGGAGATTAAATTACGCACGTGTATACTGTTTTTGCAATATAATATGCAAGGAGACGTAGACGATACTTTGTGCTGGTCTGTGACAGGAAATGATGAAATTCATTCAGGTTTGTGGCTACAGTGACACAAAGTCAGAAAGAGTTATGAATACTATTTGATGCCATTTGTGAGCTATTGTACTTGTGCATTTTTTTTTTTCAGTTTTTTTTTTAGTTTGCTCCACAATATAGTTGGTGTTGAAGAAGCGTGACTTGATGTTAGACATAATGGTTATACAACGTGCCAAGCATTTTTTCCATTACACTGTAGTTCTGTGTTAAAAGGGGAGGGATGAGAGACTGTCTTCCCCAGTAGGATTTCCAGAAAAGGACACTGAACCAGTGCACAGGGAGGGAAGGAACAAATCCAAACACAAAAGGTGCAGGGGCTGCAATGATGAGAACTAAAAAATATGGATAGGTATAGCTATCAAAGATTGTAATACATGATTATTCTATGTTTTTTTGCACATTTGCCCGAAATTACCTGCAGGGTGCTATCTCACTGATCGGTTTTGTTTAAAGCTAACAGCTCGGCATCATTGAAATTGATCAGTGGAAAGCCAGTGTTATGACGACTTCTATTTATGGCTGGTTTGAATGTGACAGGACAATAGCTGCCATCAGAGTTTCTTACTTTAAAGTTAGTCCCATTGTGTTGTTGTAAAGATTTCCTGCTTTTATTTTTCAATATGTACTTGTTTAAAAGTATAAATTAATCACATGCTGACCCTATATTTTAGTGGTCTTAAATAGTAACTCAGCAGGAAAAATAACGGACTATACAGACTTGTATAGTTTGCTTGCTCACATAGAACATAATATTAGTCCATACAGAGTTTAAAAATATGTACCAGCTTAAAGGAGACATCCAGAATTTCTTCCACTGTGAATAACTGGATTGTAATTATATGTTTTTCTTGCATCATCATAATCACATATCACAGTTTTGAAAAAAGCATTTTTTGTTTGCAAGGATTTTATTGGTTCTTTCTCTCTGTATTGCTCCTTGTTAACAACAGCACAAACAATGAGGTAAAGAAAAGATTCAAGCTCAGATGGATTATGTAACAATAAAATGATTATTAGAAAAAAAATATGTTCACTAAGTAGTCGCTTGTGTTTAACGTGAGATTTGTCAGTGGCTACCTCTGTTTTCTAGAATGTTGCATGACTGCGAAATGGATTTCTGCAGCACTGGTTCTTTGTGCCATATTGGCAATGTGGTGCAGCTGCAGCATAAATGTGTTTTTAAAGCTACAGCTTGGGTGTTGCCTAAGGTTGATTGCATTTGTATATTGCTAGCACCATCTAGTGGCGTCAGGATTTATTGTACACTTAGTAGAAAACTTCAAGTAGCCTTGTGATGTTTTAAATTTATGAATGGATTGTTTTTAAGTAACCTTTTATGACGGAAGAAAATCAATGGAGCGGTCTACTTAGTGTTTTTGAACTGCAGTCCTGTAAATAAGCAGCTCATGTGACTATTCAGACCTTTTATGTCTGCATGTACCTTTTTACTGCAGGACCGTAAGCTGACCAAGGCGGAGCAGCAACGCTTCAAGGAGGAGGCAGAGATGTTGAAGGGTCTTCAACACCCCAACATAGTCCGCTTTTATGATTCCTGGGAATCTGTGCTGCGTGGAAAGAAGTGCATTGTACTGGTCACTGAGCTAATGACATCAGGAACACTTAAAACGTTAGTACAAAATCACCTTTCAGTTCTTAAGGTTCAGATTTATGTATTTAAACGGGGCCCGTTTCTATTAGTAAAAAACTCCTGTAGGCCAGGAAATTAAATTATGCCAGATTATAGCATAAGGCTCATTACTGTTTGCTTCTTCCTTGGCAGGTTGATGTCAATATGTAACAGGAGTCAAACCACAAAATGCAAATACAAAGCATTGTAAATGATAAAACACACACAGCTTACACACAACATGACAGAACAGGTGAAGACCAGACTGGCACCAAAAGTGACCATGTGGAACACCTTTAGCGAACTTGATATTCCTGTGTATTGCATCTGTTAAGCAAGACTGATGGACTAATATCCACAGAGCTATTGAACTCATAAAACAGACACAAAAGCTCAAGAAGTTATTGCACTTATAAAACATTATTATTGTCTCTTGGGTTATCATCTTTGTTAAAAGACAACTTTTAGATGTTTTTGTAATGACAGCAAATCTGGTAATCACAATAATATTTAAGAGTAATGTGGTTTCAATGTTTATGGATTTTTTTTTTAGTAAGTGTCCCAATAGTTATGACAAAAACATAAATATTAAGGAAAACAAATACAACTTCAGCGGTATTTGCATTGTTTTGACCTTCGTGTTCCCAGTCTTGGCTGTCGATCACTTTGGTCTTTTGGGTGACAGCATGTATTCTGTGTGCACAGCTACCTTAAGCGCTTCAAGGTGATGAAACCCAAAGTCCTGAGAAGTTGGTGCAGACAAATCCTGAAGGGCCTTCACTTCCTCCACACCAGGACTCCACCGATTGTGCACCGGGACCTCAAGTGTGACAACATTTTCATAACAGGCCCCACAGGGTCAGTTAAGATAGGTGACCTGGGACTGGCCACTCTTATGAGGACCTCCTTTGCAAAAAGTGTCATAGGTAAGATGTATAAGCTGACCAGGCATAACATTATGACTACTGACAGGTAATGTGGTAAAGTCAGACTAAGATGCTACAGGACTGTAATGGCATGTGATAAATTTATTACAACTATTATTTTTATTTTAAAAATAGGATTATGCAGCCTTATTGCTTTTATAGCAGATATCTCCAACTCTTGTCTGAAAGAGCCTCTGCCCTGCAAATTATAGATGAGTCCTTGTTTCAAAATACCTTAATAGAATAAAAAGCTCATTATCAGGCCTCTAGAAAACTTGTTGAGATGCTGGAGAGGTAATTCACCAATTTGATTCAAGTGTGTTGGAGAAGTAACCGGCAGGACAAACTGAGATCAATTGGTGGTCTCAGTTTGAGATCACTGATTGATTGTATCTTGTATTTGTCTTTGTGGCCTGTTTTTGATTTAGAGCTGCTTTCTTGCTTTAACAGGAACCCCAGAATTCATGGCTCCAGAGATGTATGAGGAGCACTATGATGAATCAGTGGACGTCTATGCCTTTGGGATGTGTATGCTGGAGATGGCTACTTCAGAATACCCCTATTCTGAATGCCAAAATGCTGCTCAGATCTATCGCAAAGTCACAAGTGTAAGTGCCTTTAATGGAAATTTGCTGTCCTGATCACTTGATGACAAATATTTTGTTTATAAAAATGTTAACTAACATTTAAGCACAAAAGAAAATCATTTTATTAACATTCATGTTTCTTCAGGGTATAAAACCAGCCAGCTTTGATAAAGTCAATGACCCAGAAATCAAGGAAATCATTGAAGGCTGCATTCGTCAGAACAAAAGCCAGAGGTAAGGAGGTTTTTGTTTTGATATCTGTAGTCTCTTATGTGCATTCATTGATCACACTCTTTCTATTTCCTCCTTGACAGACTCTCTATCAGAGACCTCCTGAATCATGCGTTCTTTGCAGAGGATACAGGAGTAAGAGTGGAGCTGGCAGAAGAGGACAACGGCGCCCAGGATTGCCTGGCTCTCCGAATTTGGGTAGAAGACCCAAAGAAGTTGAAGGGGAAACACAAGGACAATGAGGCCATTGAGTTCACCTATGACCTGGAGAATGACATTGCTGAGGAAGTAGCTTTGGAAATGGTGAGATGTGTAAACAATTTATAAGTGATGATCTAATGGGCTGAAAAGAGTTTAACCACAACTTGATGCTACAAAACTTGTATAGTTCTCCAAAAATAATAGCACTTGGCTAATCTAGTTACTACTTACCTGAAGGCTAAATCTACCTGCAAAGATCACTTCTTGTCTTTTTGTCTTCCCCACTCACTTTTCAAAGGTGAAGTCAGGCTTCTTTCATGAGAGCGATGCGAAGGTGGTGGGAAAATCCATCCGTGATCGAGTGAATCTGATCAAAAAGTCAAGAGAGCGTCGGCAGCAGCAGCTTACTCATCAAGGCTTTGATGACAGAAGGGATTCTACCGTCACCTCTTATGTTTTTTCTTACCCTTCATGCCCATCCTCACTAATGGTTGGGGCAGCTGGACAAACAGGAGGTGGTGAAAGTGGAGCTGGAGGAGTGGTTCAGGAGTCTGAGGAGCTGCCTGAAGTTGACCAGCATGTCATGCAACAGCATATCCTCGGTGCAACAACCCTTAGCTTGCCAGGTAGAGTTGATCAAAAACTTGCTTCCTACAGTGCATTGGTAAAGTATTCATACACTTAAAGTTTTTTTGACTTTTTATGACATTGGAACCAAAACAGGAACACAGCAGACTGTGAGAGATAAAGTTGTGAAGAATTTTAAGGTAGAGTTAGGCTATGATGTCCCAAGGTTTGGACATCATAGTACATTGTACTATTTAATCTATCATCTGAAAATAGGAAAAGTATGGCACAGCTAAAAATCTACCAGGACATGTCTGTCCATCTAAAGGAGAAATCAAGAAAACCCTGAAAACCCTGGAAGTGCTCTAGCTCAAGTGAGAGAATCTGTTGATAAGACAACTTTCCAAATATTTGACTTTTATCAAACTTTCCAAACATTTGGCTTTTATCAAAAACAGAAAAGCACAAGAAGTTGCAGTTTCCCAAAATCCATGTAGGGGTTCTCTGGTCAGATGAGACAAAAATGAATAGCCAATATGAAAAACACTGTCTGTGGCAGGAAAATAATGCTTCACTTCATCCTGAGTACTCCATTCCCACAGTGAAATGTCATAATTGCACCGTCATGCTGTAGAGTTGAGACAGAGTTGGTAAAAGATGATTGCAAAGGGTGGTGCAAACATATTTCAGGTACCAAATCCATCTGCATACCAGATTTCTACCATTTTATCATTTTATTTGTAAAAAGCCTTGAAAACTATATGTCCTTTTCCTTCCACTTCCACTGAGTTTTGTGGATGAAAGTGACTAAATCTGAAAAACTTCAGAGTATAAATTCTTCTGCAAGGCACTGCATCTGTTGTCAAATTTCTAAATGTAATGTGTGAGTTTTATGGCTTTGTTGAACATTTATTTTTTTACTCAGAAATTGAAAGTGTTGGGTCTGCCAGCTGTGAGTCATATGCAAGTGGACAGAGCTTGGCACTCTCTCTGCAGGGGGAAACTTATTCCCACTCCCAGATAACTCCTCAACCATTGCTATCTGTAGGTCTATATTTAATCCTACTAACAACAATAATAGAAACCTGCTCTGAAACAATCGGTCCTTACACATATTCTTGTGACACAGATCACTGGTGCATCGGCTGAAACTCAAATTCTCTGCACTGACGAGACTGGGAGTGTTCCAAATATGCCTCTTGTTCAGGGCGTTAGTATGTCTAACGTGTGCACTCCCAAGACTGAAGGGGAATCTCTTGGCCAGACATTTCTTCAACCCAGTCCTGTTGTTCCACAGGTATCTCCGAGTGTACCGCAACAATATCTTCAGGTGAAAAAGATAATATATCTATAAATAAAATCAATATTCACAAAGGGACGTAATCTTAACATTCCTGCTAATGTATGTAAAATGATCACACTGCTCCATTCAGATGGGTTCTTTTTGAATAGCTATTAAATATTAAATAACAACCCTAATGGAATCATAGCTCTGAGATTGGCAATCTTTTACGACAATAAACAGTGCTTCCCACAGGATGTCAGTAATAGGGAGATGCTAGAAATTCAGCAAATTTACATCCTTGTGATTAAAAATTGCGTCTTTAAACTCTGTGCAGCAGTCAGCAAATCCTTTACTTCCCAAAGTGCAATTTCAGTTTATGATCCAAGTTCCTTGTGACTACTCACAAGTATAAAATACTGTGGGAAGCACGGTTCTCTGAAGTTAAGTGTGTTTGTTTATTTTCCTTGTCAAAGCTTATTCCTAATCTAGTTTTTGTACTGCTTTCTCCCCTCACCCTTTGCTGCATTCAACTCAAATCCTTGTTCTTTCATTATCGCTGAGTAGTCACAAACATTTCCATCAGATGCATTCCAACCGGTTACTGCTCATGGATCCGTGGCTCCCTCACAGTCAAACATACTTCCCATTTCTCCCCAAGCTCCCGTTGGTGTTTTCCCCACATCTATATCTGTCAGTGACCCTGCTGGAATTGCAGGGATCGCTATGCTCCACACTCAGCTACCCGCTTCTCCCAGGCAGCAGACTGACATTATTCCCCACTCCACTCCCCAGCAAACACAGTGTTTTGTTATTCCACAGCAGTGCATTATTACACCACAGTCAGACATGGTTTCCCAGACCTCCACCAATCAGCAGCAACCACAACAACCCACATCAATTGAACATCAACAGATTAATGCAATTCAGCTGCCTCCAGAAAAGCAGCATCATAGCCTTCCAGCTGCAACTATCCAAAAGCATCACCGCGAGCCAGAGCAGGAGATTTTTGTACAGCAACCTGTCCAAAATGTCCAGTCAAGTCCTCATCAGCAAGTGAGGACCACACAAGCAAGCATGGAGCCTCAAGCTCTGTCAGTGCCTCGGCCAGGGGAACAACTTCAGGCTTATAAACTGCAACCAGCAGGAGAAACATGCGAACAGACAGTCAGACAATCACAACTACAGCAACAGCTTCAGCAACAGCAATCTCTTTTACAACAGCAGCAACAGCTACTTCAGCAACAACACCTATTGCTCCTTGAACGACACCCATTGTATGTCCAGACGCTGGATCAGCAGCAACAAATGACTCTGCTTCAACAACAGGAGCACCAGACGCAGCTGCAACAACAGAAAGCACTTCAACACAAACAAATCATGGATCAGCAGCAAGCTTCTCTATATCAGAAATATGAACAGCAACAGCAAAGTATTCTGCATCAAGAACAACCAACACAAGCACAAGTGCAACAACAACCACAGATACCTTCACAACAGCAGATACAACAGTTATATCAGCAAACAGGGCAGCAGCAGGAAGGAATAACTCAAACAGAAGCAGAAACACAAGAACAAAGTGGACAACAGCAGCAAAATACTACACTGCAGCAACAACCTCAGCAAACACAGCAGAAATGTGAACAAGTACAACAGCAAACCATATTCCAACAGATAGAACAGCAACAAGCATTAATCCAGCAACACTTGCAAAAGCAGTTAATTTTAAAACAGTCCCAGTTACAACAGGCAGCTCAGCTGCAACAGCAAGAACTGCAACAAGTACAGCTTGAACAAAACTTGGAGCATCTTCAGCAGCAAGCTCTGTTGCAACAGCAGCTTGAAAAACAACTTCAAAATCTCCCCTCAGACAAACAAAGTGCTGAATTTTTACAGCAGCAGGCTCAAATGAAGCATCAAAATCAAGAGAAACAGCAGGAGCAACAAGCTGCCATCATTCAACAT
Source organism: Poecilia reticulata (assembly GCF_904066995.2). NCBI lineage: Eukaryota > Metazoa > Chordata > Actinopteri > Cyprinodontiformes > Poeciliidae > Poecilia > Poecilia reticulata. Next base: position 16,165,885 of record NC_088836.1, read on the forward strand.
CTGCATCAAACTGACAAACAAGAACCTCTGCCTGTACCTCAAAGCAGCAGTGAGCTGCAGATTCCGCCACAATCTGCTAACGTGCAACCGATGTGTAACCCCCAACTTACCACTCTTCAGTCTGCGCAGCAGTCAGCTAAGCAAGACACTATGGAGCAACAGCAGCAGCAAGCTTTTGTTGCTCAGCCTAAGCACCACACCTCCACAGAAACCCATCGAACAGTTGGTGTTCCAGTGACCATTGAAGGACTACAAGACCAAACTGACATAATCTCTCAAGTACATGTCCCAGTGACCATACAGACTACCTCCATTCCTGTCCAGACAGCTCCTGTTTTCTTAGGACAGCAAAGACAAAGTCCATTTCACCCCCAGAACCAGATTCCAGCCCACTTTTTAGTCCAGTCTGTGCCCCAAGCCTCTCAAGCTACAACTGTCGTCAGTGTACCTGCCCCAACAGCTGTGATCCAAGGACAAACACAAGTCTTGCAGGCACAGCAAATTCCCTTACAGGCTAGTTATCCTGGACTTGTAACTCCTACTCAGGCTCAGGTAACTGCTCAGTCATTTATCCAGACTCAGCCTCAACATACAACTATTCTGCAGCTCCAGCCTGCACATGGCAAAGTCCCAAACATCAATATTCAGACGATGGGCCAACAAAACCAAACCACTGCTCAACTTTCAGCTGAAGTTGCTTCTCTTCCAAGTCCAGTACAACATGAGACTTACGTTCAGCAAGGTGCTCTAATGAAGAGTCCCATCCAGCCCAAACTCCAGCAAGAAACTCAAGGCCAACCGCCTTGTCAGCTGCTTTCTCACCCTGGCCTAATGACCCCACATTTTGCCTCACAACCTCCCCACCAAGACATACCATCTGCGCAGCACAACATGACTCGTGCTTCACAACATCAGCAGGTGCATCAGCAACCAGTAATGCAGTATCAGCAGATGATTCTGTCTCCGGGCTCGGCTGAGAGTGCTGTAACAACAACCGAGAGTCTCGCTCAATCGGCTGACCCTGTTGGGGTTCATGTTGCTCCTCCTCCAATGCAAACTGGACAAGGAATAGGTCCAGGACAAGCAGCACTATGTCCAGTTGCTGCAGTCCACCAAGCGTTAATTGGAAGCTCTGCAGACTCTCCCATCATTCAGCCCACCTCCAAGCCATTTATGCCTCAGCCTGCTGAGCAGCCTCAGCAACAAAACCAAAATCTCTCTCCAGTCCATCAACCCCCAGGAAATTCTACCACACCGCTTCAGTTACCAGCACAGCCCATCCAAACTCTCAACCAGCAGCCATCTCTTCCTTGTCAACAAACCTTGACAACACTTGACAAAAGTCAGCTTCCTGTTCAGTGCCCTTCACATGTGTTGATACAGTGCTCTGCACAGTCAGGACCCAGTAATGTTTCCGTGCCTCAGTCACCCACTAAGACTCTCCCTCTGTATAGTCACTTAGTGACAGGGACCCCTTCATCTCCACAGCATCATGCCAAGCAGCTTCTTCCAGCCCACACACATACACAAACCTGCATTCAGGCCCAGACACACTCTGAAACACAGACACTGGTTCAAACACAGACTCACTCTCACACTCAGACAGACCACAAGACACCAGATTCTGAAGAATCTTTTTTGCTTAAAGCTATGTCTGATGCGCAACAACTGCCCCTGAGCCCTTCATGTCCCTCCATAACACTACCATCTGCACTACCCCAACAACCTGTCCCTGCTGCAGAGCTTTCTACATCTTCGCAACTAGCCCAAGTACCTTTACCAGGGCAGGCCGGCTTTGTACCTACCTCTCCTCAGCCTGCCTCTGCACAACGATTGCTTGACTCTAATGCTCCCCAACCCTCCCAAGCCTTGCTGCAAGACTGTGACATTTCCCTGCTGGGCATCGCTCAGGTACATGAAATATGAAACAGAAATAATTTACTGACATGCTTATCAAATGATTAAAGCTTTTTACTAAATGCAGTATTTAAAACAGTCATTGATTTTACCTCTTCAATTTATACTAACATATTTTGATTCCTGGGAAACAAAGTGTAGCAGGTCAGACTTGTTATTACACTATTGTGGGGATGCTGTATGGGGATGTAATTTGTTGCAGGATGCCTGACATGAATATACTAGTCTTAATATTGTTCTTTCGATATGTTTTAGTGAAATCTGTTTGTGAGAGAGTCTATGGAAAGATGTTAGGTCTCTGCTATTATTTTCACCTAGTTTTAAGCCTAGTCCTTTAAAGTTGACTAAAACTAGCTTTTAAAAATTAATTTGCTCCATGACACAACATTAGCCCAATATCCTAATCTGAGGTTTCATTGTTTACAGCGTCATAAATTGGATTTTCTCTTGAGGTTCAAGAGGTTCAATTCAATATCATATTACTCATACTCCAAATATTGCTTGATTTTCAACATATATCGTAATGATATGGTGTATGGTGATATTTGTCTGTGTATTGTTTTTTCTTATGCATTGTGTGTCTATGAATACTCTGCAGGATGGGCCATACCTGGCAAGTGCAGAATGTCATTCTTCAACAGGGTATGTTTTCTCATAAAATAAAGTTTTCAGCTAAACATATGTTTATCCTTTTAATGCTTCCTTTTTAAAATACTATAATCAGCATTGACTTTTTAATATTTCTTCTTTTTCAATCTGGCTTATCTTTGTCTTACATGTATGTGGAAAAAAAGGCTTCATTATTTGATATTTGATATTTAACATCCCATCTGTTGACCACAGGTCTGTGAATGGAGAAGACATTCAGCACAATTTGGGAAATGGAAAATCTGAGAAGTCAAAATCTCAGAAAAAGGCTTCCTCTCAGAAACCTGAGAAAGGTTCACATCAGTTTCAATTGAGCATGCTCCAGGTGAAAGACCTAAACAACATGTTCATGACATTAATTACCATTACCAATTTTTGGTCACATGTCAGTGTTTCAGATAAAAATACATTTTTTAGCATAAAACAGTCCGAAGTCAAAAAACATTCCAGAGATAAAAGTCCCTTTCATCTTAATCCTTAAAGAACAAAGAACATCTTAATCCCCAAGACTTTTGGGGAAATTTCCTGTGGCTTAACAAGAAAAAACTTAATTTCTGTTTCATTTGACAGAAGAAAAAACATAGTCAAAGCAGCCCCAGACCATCATGATAATATGGTGGTCTGGGGCTGCTTTGTTGCTTCATGACTTGACTGAATTGCTATAAGTGATGCTATAAGTAATGGAACCATGACTTCTGCTGTCGAGCATAAAATTCTGAAGGAGAATGTTCAGGCTATGTATTTCAAAAATTTGCACCGCCAGGTTCACCAATGACCATATCAAAAAGCAAACAAAATGAAGATTTAAAAAGTCCGAAAGTCTTGGGTAACATTTGATATCTTGCGCAAAAAATTCAGTTCAATATTGTCCAACATTAAAATTTGCTTGTCGATCGTAAACAATGAAGTGTGACAATAAAACAAAAACGTCTATAAGAAAGTAAAGTTCTTGATTAACTGGTATATTAATAATTGTCTTTTATAACATCCACAGGTGTCTGGGAAAGGAGACAATTTGGTAGAGTGTCAATTAGAGACTCATAGTAACAAAATGGTGACATTCAAATTTGATATTGAAGGAGATGCTCCTGAAGATATTGCAGATTACATGGTAAAGCTTCTAATGTTTTGATAATGTTAATACTCATACTTAACTTCATTCACAGTTTCATAACTGCTGTCTGGTTGTATATTTTAGGTAGAGGAAGACTTTGTCCTAGATTTAGAGAAAGGGAAATTTGTGGAGGAGCTTAAATCGATTGTGAAGAAAGCCCAAGAATTTCTTCAGACACATACACAGGTATGTTTATGTAGAACCAACAATTTGGCCACTGCTGTTTGCCTGTTAAATGAATGATAACAAATTTGACTCTGTTTTCTCTACCAGACTGGATCAACTGACCAGTTGCAAGTGAGCACTCCTTCCACCTCTGGTAAGTGTTTTAGTTTATTTATTTTCTTTACTTCCTAATTGACAAAATAAGAGAGAAAAAATAATAATTTTCCGACTAATAAACTATCCTTATGGTTTAGTAGTGGAGTCAGTCCCCCAGTCATCCCCAGTGGGACGCTGGCGCTTCTTTATCAACCAGACCATTCGTCACAGAGACTCCCTGTCTAGCCAGGGTGCAGTCACACCACCACCAACTGCTGAGACTAAAATCCCACAGTCTCCTCAAAAGGATGAAGGTAAGACCAAATTAGGTGTTAATGTTGTGGCTTATTAATACGACTGAGAGAATAGCAAAAACTAACTGTGTGTCTTCCATTTACTTTAGAAAAATATGCATCCCAGACTCTTGAATCCTTTATTGAAAAGGTTTCTTCGCCCCACAACACCCTCTCCTCTGCCTCATCTCCAGCCTCTGCTGTCACTGGCTCAGCCTCTGTAGCTGACACTGTGGCTTTTGAAACCATCTCTGGACAAGCCTCTGCTCTGGTCACTACCCCTTCAGTTGACCAGATTCCCAGTTCTCTTTCAACTACAGCAAAACCAACCCCTGCTAATATCCCCACTTTGAATGCCACTCCTGCTCTTATGTCTTCCCCAACCAACACCATAGTTTCCGGTAACCTAATCCCTGCAGTCACCAGTGTTTGCTCCACTCTAGGTCAGAGTTTAGAAGATGCATCAAGGCTATCAGCAGTCGAGAAGTCTTCAACCTCTTTTCATTCCACTCCTGTGGCTGCAGTGAGTCAGCTTCCCATTGAGGAGCAGCAGACATTTTCCCAAATGGCCACCACAGTGCCACTGCAATCACAGCTGCAGCTACAGCCTGCATCACAGCAACAAGCAACAACACAGTCACAGCTGTTAGCATTGCAGCTTGAACAACAGATACAGCAGTTAACACCAAAACAACAGCTATCGCAGTGCCATGAAAACCCAGATCAAAGTTTGCTGCAGCAAGAGCAGCCACTGCTGCAGGAACCACAACTGCTGCAAAGGCATACAGCTGTTCAACAACAACTTCCTGAGACATTGGTGTTGCCTCAGTCAATTCAAAGAGAGTTGCTTCAACCATCTGCACAGTCACTACAGATTCTGCAACCATTGCAGCAAACCCAGCCACCACAGCAGCAACCGTTGCAATATGCTGGACAAATGATTCAGGAGTCTCTGTTTCAGCAGCTACCACAACAAGTTCTGACACCTCAGGCTCTTATAGTCTCCCAGCAGCAGGAGCCACAGCATCAACAGGTGGTCTTGCAACAGATGATGCAGCAAAAGCAAATGTTGCAACCTCAGCTGCAGCAACAACAGCACCAACTCTTCGTAAGTGTAGCAGCTCAAGGTCAAATGTTGCCCACATCCACAAGTCAACAGTTTCTCCAACAGCAGGCACAGCTAAATGTTACCCCTTTACCACAACATCAGATTTCACAACCGAGCCAAGTGCCTGCTGAGCCTGTGCAGCCACAGACACTGCTTCAACCCTCTGAGCAGCAACACGACGGGACTAAAACCACAGATTCATCTCAGAAGCAGCTGCAGTTTGCAAGTCAGACGCAGTCCTCTTTACAGATGTCTGAATCAGAGGTCTCTACAGGAGAGACGGAGGACACAGGCAGCTTTTCTGCCCCGCTTCACCCTTCATCTGATTCCTCTTTGCCTCCGCTCCACCTCGCCTCGGCTGAACCCCACCTACCCAGCCTTTCCCTAACAATGACACCATCCCCTGGTCAGCCGTCCTCCGTGGCTGAGTCAGACAGTGAAGGTCCCCCGAAAATTGAATTCGTTGATAACCGTATTAAGACTTTGGATGAAAAGCTGAGGAACTTATTGTATCAGGAGTATAGCAGTGGGGGAATGCTACCTGGAGCTGCCTCTATTCCTACATCAGCTGCGTCTATGTCAGTGGGAGGCGATGAGTCGTCTGAGCCCCAGTCACTCCAACGTTTGTCTTTTCGCTCACCGGCCACTTCCTCAGACACCTCCCCCCACACCCCATCCTCAACTACCTCCTCCACCACTCCCCGTTCCTCTTCTACCTCTCCTGATCCAGAGAGAGGTAGAGGGGAATATGAAGCTTTATCAGAAGTTGGAAACCTTGTTCTGTCTGAACCTGTTGAGCAGCAACCCATCCCCTCAGTCCCCTCTGCTTCGGCCTCATCCACCAAGCCCATTTCTTTCCGTGCTCCCAGTAAGGATGGTACTGCTGGATCCCAGCACTTACTTGTATCAGGAGAACCAACTGTACCTGTAAGTAAATACTGAAAATAATATTTGAATTAGCTGTTTACAGTTCACAGTGTAAATGTAACTCCTCTTTAAATGTCTGTGATTACTTGTAAATGTTTAAGTATCTCTCCATCTTTTACGTCTCCCATTCATGCTGCCAGTCTTAATTGTCCTAACTGTTCTAGGCTGTACACCCACACTCTGACACCAGTGCCGTCGGAGATTCATCATGGCCTTTCAGTCAGCAACCGATCTCCCTTCAGCATGGACAGCAGCAGCACAATGCAGGAGGTGGATATTTTGGCCTAAACCTGACATGTCCTAGTATCAGAAATCCGGTTAGCAAGAAATCCTGGACTCGAAAATTCAAAAACTGGGCATGCAAACTGCGCCACTCCGCCAGCTTGTTCAAGAAGCCCAGAGTCCCACAAGGTAGCGTCCTTTTAGGGAGCGAGAGAGCACGACAAGGGAGAATGGGGTGTTGGGGCATGGAACTAGATCTAACGTCTAGTACTAATTTTAACTTGGCAAAAAAAAAATTCTTAACCTTAAAGAATTAATAAAAATTTATGGTAACATGTTTATGTGTAAAGGTAAATTTGTCAATTCCCTTCTTTCGTATATAGTTCCCATGTAATTTACGTGTTGACATCACTGCATACTTTATTGTTTGCATTTTTTATGTTCCGATTTTTTTCACTCTATATTTCATTTTCTTAAAAATCTTTCTTTTTCCATGAGGCACTCTGAGGAAAGAACAGTGGAGTGTAGAGATGGTTTTAGGAGGAGGTTGACATCAGACATCTGATGCTCTCCAAGTCCAGATGAGCTCTGGAGCTAAGCCCAGCTGTGACTTGTTCCCAGGACGTGTCTTTTCATATGACACTCTGCTTCAATACCCCAAGCCGGGCACTACCAGCATCCACCTCACCTTCTGACTCAGAATAGACAGCGCATCATGTCATTACACAGATAAGACACAAAACAGCTAAGCTTACCTTACTCAGAAAAGTTGGAAAGCTGGTGGAAACATCCTCCAAAAGACTTCCAGACTTAATAAAATCTTGAATGTCAACTTAGGGACCTAAAGCAAAATTGCACAATACTTTTAGTTTTTGTAATGAGTTTTTTAAAAAAAACCTTACATCCTTTTTCTTTGCTAAGTAATATTGAGCTACTTAGCAAAATTTCAATTAAACAGTGTGACTACTTTTGCAAGTCACTTAATATGTGATGAGCTTCTATTTAGAATCAATGTGCACTTTGTTTATGGGATAAGTGAGACTGTAATTTAGGATACAACTATTGCAATATTTTGTCCTTTAATACCATGACATATTTGGAATTTTGTATAAAATAATCTTATATATATAGCTATTACATATGCGGTTTGCAGAAATCTTTATGAAATTTGAAAAATTCCATTCCGAATTATATAGATATATTGTTGAACATCTTACTGATTACTTTAAGTAGTGAAAGACTATTAATGTGTATCAAAGACAAGTATCCAGATTTTAGTTATTGCCTCAACTTCAGTGTCTTGCATAGTTAAAGCTTCATGTAAACCAAAGTGAACTTTTTATGCAGGAAATGGTTTGAAATCGATCATGGTTACAATCCCCTATGCAGAACTGCAATATAATGCAAGCAATGCTAGAAAATCTAAAATGAGCTTCTATAGACTAATTACATTAGCTTAGCTGTGTAATACAGACAATATGATGCTAAACTGACCTACCAGCATCCAGACCTATCTTACATTAAATAAATATCATTCTGAGATCAAGAAACCAGGAGCCAGAACAGTGGACCAAGTAAATGTTAACACTGATATTTTTCAGAATCAGCTTTTTATTGTTTTTTTTTTTTAAACTATTTAAAAAAATCAATAATAGGATAAAATACAGGCTTCCTGGTTTTAAGAGATGTGCAGAGTTGTACACAGTATTTATTTATGGAATATACATAGAATGTGTAGGCCTCACTGTTACTGCAGGGATTGTAATGGTAGGGTTTCCACATATCAAAGTTCCATCATTTTGTTAACATGCTCCATCCATCTTGCATGTTTCTGTTTTTATATGTTACTTGTTTAGTAGTAGCTTAGAACCTCTCCTACAAGAGCACATGCATGAGCACCTTTGTTATGTTCCACACCAGTGACTAATAATGGACCGTTATCTGTAAGTAACACTTGTAACAAACTTCAGCATTTTGTTTATTTTAATTTTTTATTTTTTTTTTTGCTTGTTTGTGTTTGTAACTCTTTTAATGTTTAATTTAAATATTGTGATGGTTATCCATGTCTACACTTTGCTGTAATGCTAACTTAAGTACCCAACACATTTACTATCTACAGTGCCTGGCAAAAATATTAATACTTTTTTACAATCTTCTTTGTATTTTATTGGAATAGACTAACACTAGAATAAGAAACCCACTGTTTTAAAAAAAATGGTGGCAGCATCATTCTGTGGGAAGGTTTTTGTTGACAGACCCCATCAGAGTTGATGGGGTCTGTCAACAAAAAAGAGCTAATCAAGCTACCAAATTGGCAGGAACATTTTTGTCTCTTAATGTGCAAGGCTGGAAGACATTTTTTATATTTATTCGTAAAAAGTTTTTTTTTTTTTTACTTGTCATATTACTTCAATTTTACAATTTTATTCACTTATTTATGTTAATTTATCACAGTAAATGCCAACAAAATAGACAGAAGTTTGTTTTTGTTGTGACAGAATCTGAAAAAGTCGGAATACTTTTGCAAGGCACTCTTTATCTGAGCCCAGATCTTAAATGGGATGTTGCACTTTTTGTGATTTTAAAGAGAGAACAAACATGAAACTGAGGGCTTGTTGGGTACACAGCATTTCACATTAGCAACAGTTTTCTTAAATGTCTACAAAAGCTGCATTTTTGTTTTTCAGGTTAATGTTCATAGCTTCTTAAATACGATACACAACACATACTGACTTTACAAGATGAAAATCTACAATGTTGGCAAGTTGATAACTCAACTTTGTTCATGTTTCTCATCTATGTGTGTGTTTGTGTGTCATTATTTTTTTTTATTTTTTTTTTTACATTGATTTGTTATATTCATCACTTTTGATTTGTGATTCTGTGTCCTTGTCTTTGTGTCTCCCTGTCCTTTTTTGTTTTTATTTTCCCCATTTTTTTTTTTATCAGAGGGATATTTGTGCAGTGAGGCACTTGAAGATGACAAGAAGGAGACACCATTAAGCTCACCTCAGCTGTGCAAAGGTCGATTTCAGGTAGGAGTCGTGCATCTCAACTTTAGCTTCTACGTTTTTTTTTATCTGAACTAATATCTCTTTTGGTTATTAGGTGAATCCAGTTCCCCAGACCTCCCCTCCAAAGGATCTGCCTTCGGGTCAAAGTAGCACTCATAGGAAAGTGGGACGTTTCTCTGTGACGCAGACCGTGACGAAAAAAGAAGACAGACAAACTGACAGCTCACCAGTGTCTCGTGATTTGGGACGCGACAGGAGGAAAACTCAGGCAAAAGAATGGGATAAAGAAGACTGCAAGATCACCCCATTGAAGGGCCACCCTTCTCGCGGTTTTGGACACAGCCACTCTCCACTTGGCAGCACTGACGATGATGATGAGAGTGAGCTGGAAGATGAAGGGCTTAGAAGAGAACTTCAGAAGCTCAGAGAAAAGTAAACCAATAACAGATCAACCTGTTAATTTTTTTTATTATTAGTTTATCTTTACTCAGTATCAAATAGATGAGCATGTTTTTGTCTTAATATCATCACCTGTTTTTGTAGGCACATCAGAGAGGTTGTTTTCCTTCAAGCCCAGCAGAACAGAGAACTTCAAGAGCTCTACAGACAGCTTCGTTCTCTCAAAGACCAAAGACAAAGTTTACCTGCCTCTCTGTGCCGAACTCCTCCTCTTCCTGCTGCGCTGCCTGTCGTTTCTCCACGCAGGTCCCGGATGGCCAAAGCTAAGCTTCGCTCCCGGCCCCACTCTCACATGGACAACAATGGAGTTCCACACTCTGGTTAGGCGACTGTGAGGCACATTTTCCCCATGTTTTTAAAAGTATATTGTTGCCTGAACGTGTCTATATGCTCCTATGTCTGTTCCAGGGATTCAACAGTCGAGCAGTTTTTCGGGTGGCGAACAGGGTAGACTCCGCTCTGCAGTGCCTGATAGAAAAGGTAGGTTCAAATTTTAGTGGTTTATCTAGACTTACTAATGAGTTTCGGGGGGAACAAATGTCGATTTGATTACGAATGGGAAAAAAGAAATAAACCTTGTAATAATTTGTGTTATTCTAGATTTTATTTATTTTCCCTGTTTAAAAGATGTACCTCCCTGTCGCTTTTCAATACTCTGTCATCCGTCACTCAGTTTGTCCTTTCATGTAATCCATGCACGAAACTTAAAAAATACATTCTGTAAAGCAACCCAACATGTAGGTAGTAGATGTCATTAATCATTTCATCTTTCCACAGATCACAGCCCGTCAAGGAAAAGCACATTCACTGATGAACTGCACAAGCTTGTTGACAATTTTACAAAGGAGGCAGTAGGTCCTGCTCCAATCAAGCCATCTCTGAATCAAATCAAACAGATCCAGCAGGTACAGGGAGGCTGGAGCCAGTCTGCAGAGGTATGACTAAACGCAATGAAATGCATAGATGGGTTTTTGCTTTATATTATTATGTGAATAGATTTGATCAATATGGAGTATGATTTTGTTTTAGAAAGTTAAGTTATTTGTTATCTGCTTACAGTAGCGACAGAAGTATAATGTGTGAACTTTCTCACATTTTGTCACATTGTCAGAACAAACTTTGGTATATTTTATTGGAGTGTTTTTTTAATGAATTAATAGAATGTAATACACAAGTCTAATGTGGAAGGAAACGAATGCAAGGTTTTCTGAATACTCTGTTGACACACCTTTTGCTCCAATCAACTTTTATTATTTTCTACCTTCTGTTGAACTATTGCAAAAATGCAATGTGGCAAAATGTGTCATACATAAATGGATATGGACACTTTTGACAACTTGAAGCAAAAATAATATGAATTTTTCTTAGTATTTATTGATGTAATAATTACAGGTGGGCCGACCAGGTTGGTTTCCAGCAGCCCAACTGAACCCCCAGGCACCCTTAGCCTCCTCTCCTTACACAGGTGGAGGAACCCTGACCACCCTGTCCTCTCCGGCTCCTCCACCCCAGCAATCACACATGTGTCAAGTACCGCAGATGCATCAGAGTTTACACCTCCATCAGCCTCCCCCCCTTCAGCAGATGACCTATCAGCAGTCTCCTATGTGCCAGCAAATGCCACAACCTCGGATGCAAACCTCCATACAGTCACAGGTGCAGCCCACCATCCTGCTGCCCCAACCAACACCTCAAAGCCAACCGCTGCTGCCTTCCCAAATCCAAATCCCGGTGTCCACGGCCACGTCGCTGCTGCATGGAGGTGGGCCCGCCGTACCCACTGACAGCACCGCAGTTATTGGGGGTGTATTTTGCTCCTGTTCCTCCCCCTCGTCTACCTGTTCCTCATCTTGCTCGACTGCTGCTCTACCTTCCAGTGCCAAAATTCACCCAACAAGCCCAACCTCTACTCTTCCTTTGGGGCAAAAATGAAACCAAGAGATCTGAGAAATAAATGTGAAGCTCCAAGAGATGGTGATACCCTAGTGATTCGAAACATAAATCAGATTCATTTTGGAGTGATAATTAAGTGTTATATGTGTGGGTAACCTGTGAGTGAAGTGAATATATGTATTCCAGCATGGTTCTTAGCCTCCTCTCCTTATGAGGAAAGGAGGCTCCTGTAAAACAAAAAAAAACACAAAAAAAACAAATTAATATAAAATTCAACCACTGGAGTTACGGATGATTGGATGTTGATGTGTAAACGTCTTTAATGTATGGGTGGGTGCATCTATGAGTGTGGCTGCAGTATTTGTTGAATATTTGAGAACATATCAGATAATGATGTCCTTGGATGGAAAAAAAATTACCTGCAAACCAACTCTGCTGGACCTGGAGCCTCTGAAAGCAGAGACGGCGAGGACAAATAATTTTACTGTGGCAGCATTTTTGGCTCAGTTAGCCAACGCTCACAGTGAAAGAACTATCAAGTTTAAAAGTGCAATTAGTAATGATCATCTGAGTTGATCAGCATGTGTTGTATTAATCAATTTGTCTGAAAAAGCATACAACTTTTTTTGTAGAGATACAGTGATTATTGCCAGATCAATAGATACATTTTTATATGTTTTTTTTTAAACTAGGTTTGCAGCACAACACATAATGAAGATAAATTAAACAGAAATTATGCTTAAATTAAGCTTGGTCGACCCGTGCGCCTACTCTCATCTCCCATGATGCAATCTAACACGTATGTATTCTCGTGTTTCCTACAGCATGTCATTTGTCTTTGCATTAATATGAGTTTGAAATTATACATTGATTCATTAAAATTGTGTTCAGTAAATACCTGAATACTTTCCACTCAATTATGCATGACCTCATGATATGTGGGATTTTACCTGAGTGGAAGCTGCTTCCACTTGCGGTACACACACACAATCTCTGTGTAGTTTGGAGACTAAAAAGATAAACATAGCGTCGTAGATACAATCTGATTTCTCCATATCAAGTTAAACGGGGATCGTGCTAAAGAGAAAAACAAAGAAAAGGGTCAAAGTCACACAAACTAGGGAAACCATGCTGAATTAGTTATTTCAGTGATGCTTTTGATAACTGTGTTGTCGTGGGTGCATGACTGTTTGTCTGTTTAAAAGAAAGCCAGTGATGAGAGTTGCGTTGTGTTTTGTAAAATGAATTGCATCTCTTTTTCTTTCTTTGAAAGCAACTTCTCAGATGTCACTGTGCTCACTCACTGTGTGGAAATGTTTACTCCGCCTGTGTTCTAGGCTTGCCTCCTCAGACGACAGAAAGTAATAAAAGCTATTAGGTCTTAATGGTTGTAAGTTTGTTGTTAAATATGGTTGAGAATACTTCACACATTGAGTTATTGCAAAGCCACATAAAAGTGCTTATACCCCTTGAAAATTTTTGCACATAAACAACCACAAACTTCACTGCATTTTATTTAGATTTTTTATTATTTAGAAAGGAGTGAATGATTGTGAAGTGGAAGGAAGTTTGTTTTTCAAATGTTTTTTTCTACAAAATAGTGGAGCATTCACATGAATTAATCCACCTAAGTTAATACTTTGTATTAACTTAGGTTTTGCAGAAAGACTTTGCGTATCTGGAGACTAAATTTCTCAAAATAACTGAAGCTCAGTTTGATGTGATGAAAAGTTTTTGTTGACATCGATTCGCAGGTATTGCCAGGTGCTCAGCTGTATTTAGGTTTAGGCCATTCTAATGCAAACATTGTCTGATCTAAACTGTTTCAGCTCCGGTTGCATGTTTCGGATTGTTGTGAAGATGAACATGCAAGTATGGTGGCTTCATATTTAACGCCTTTTAATTTTCCCATCAACTCTGACCAGCTTTCCTTTCAATGCTGATGAAAAGCTTCCCTACAGCTTGTTGCCACCATTTTCATATATTCTTCATTCCGCGATCAGAGTGTTATAAATTTATCACACGTTTTAAACACAAGTTCAGTTTTACTCTCGTACTTTCTTTCAACAATTTACCAATATACCAAAATTTCCCTTAATATACACCTTAGTGAAGTGCATGACTAATGGTGGACTGTTTCGGATATTTTATAACCTAACCCTGTTTTTTTAAATTACTCCACCATTTCATCTCTGACCCGTCTGCTGTTATTCTTGGTCTTCATGAAGCAGTTTGTTCACCAATCTCCTCTAATAATCTTTATACTGAGATTAAGTTACACACAGGTGGATTTTAATTAGGTCACATCTGAAAGCAATAAGTTGCACTGGAATTTATTGAAGGGAGGATAGAGTAAAATGGACTATGCAAATTCATGCCACACTTGAGGTTTTTTATTTTAAAAATATTCTTAAAAAATTATTTTCCTTCCACTTCACAGCTACACACTGCTTGCTCTATCGCAAAAAGTAGAAGGGTACTTCACTGAATTTTGTGGTTGTAATGTGAGAAAATGTGAGTGAGTATGAATACTTTTTGAAGGCGCTGCATTTTGTTTGCCATTGATCATTTTAGCCGTGAACTATTTGGTTTTAGGTCCTGATCTTCAAGTCGATCAGAAGTGAAAATGTGGAGCTTAAACAAATTAAACCTGCAGGACCCTATTTTCTTAAGCCCATTTCAAGTGTACAACAACTGCAATCAGCATTTGATGTATTACCAGTTTGTTGATTTAATGATACATTTATCCATAGGCATGTTTTTAAAATTGATGGATATGTGTTTATTAGCTCACTCTGTAGTCAAAGCAGAGTTCAGTTTAATTGGTTAAAGAGAGATTGTAAGGTTTCGAAGACATGAGATTGCACAAAGTCAATCAGATATAAATAAATGGTTTACAGAGGAGTCGTTCATACTAAAGGGTGTGGTTGAGAAACTACATGCTGTAGAGTGTAAGCTCAAAGGTTTCTTGTATTTTTAGCTTTTCGAGAATTCCTACATTTTTACAAAGATGTAGAGCACTGCTAGTGAAGGTGAGATACTGTGCTGTGATGTCTGATACTAACGTGTGTCTAACAATATTTTTTGGGTCATGACGATGAAGCCTACTTTGTCTTTTTGAGTGTAACCAAATTGTTATCTGAAAGATGCAGATTATTTTTGTATTTTGGAACAGGATTGTACAAACTGTAAAAAAAAAAAAATTAAAAATATGTATGCTCATCATTATAAACTTGAAGTTAATAAAAATTTGAAAACATCCCTGTTTTCAAGGGGCCCCCGTAACTTGGTATATAACACCTTGTCAGGCACGATGAGGGGGTTTTCTTGTATTTGTAGAAAAAATTGGCAGTTTCTGACATTTTACTTCACCGTTGAAAGCTTTGAATTGTACTAAAATAATTGACACCAGCTTTCCTGTTGTGCTCCAGGTAGATTAAAATACACTAAGTAATGCAACAACAATCATTGGAGTCCCGAGCGAACATGGCTATGAATGACTGATAAAAGTACATATATTGGTGGGAAATCAAATCTGGAGAAATGCCAGAAAACTATGTTGCTGATGATTAAGCCTCTGTAAATTGTAACTAATTTGATTGTTGATTTTATTTATGTTTTGTAACTAATCAAAAATAAATATTGCAAAATCTTTTTTCCCTCATGTTTTTATTTCAAAGAGGTACGTGTGGATTCACAGTACGCCATTCTGACTCACACACTTGCCATTGAGGTCGTGCAAAGACATTTATGCCCCTTTACAGCGCAGTGTCAGTCTAGGCTTAGGATCAATGATGAAGGTTTGAAGATTGTTTTCAATTGAGCTCTTTTCATTTAGTAAAACAGAAGGAAATTTTGGACATTTTAACAGAAACTGTAAAAATATTGGAACAGATAGACAGAAATGTTCAAGTCTTTTGGGGACATCAGTTAAATTTTAGCATTAGACTATTGTATTTTACCTGATACCCTGGGACTTTAATACAATTATTTTTATGTTTAAACCACAAACTTAGTATTTTATTAGAATTGTACTTGATATCAATGCAAAGTGACTGAAGTGGGGGGAAAAGAGAATATGGTTTTAATGTTTTATTTCCCCAAGTAAAACAGCTGAAAAATGTTGGAGGCATTTGCACTCAATTCCTCTTAATCTGATATTCATAAATTGAATTAAACCTACCAGACTTTAGAAATAGAGGCCACATGTGTTGAATCTAAAATATAAATTCAGCTGTATTGTGAAGGCCTCTGAGCTTTGTTAAAACATTAGTGGACAAACGGCATCATAAAGACCAAACAGGTCAGGGACAAAGTTGTGAAAAGGTTTAAAGCAGAATTAAGTTTTGAACAGATATTTAGACATCTCTCAGACCACTGATCAAATTACCAAGTCTAGTTGTTACTTTCTTACTTTTTGTATTTCCCCCCCCCCCCACGACTATAAAGTTGCACTGCTTTTTGTAAGTCCGTGGTATCTTGAAGTGGATTATTCATTAATGAGTACGTTGTTCCTTGTTGATTTTTTTTTTGGCTTCTTTTTTTAAGAGCAGTATTTGTAAATACATTGTATCGTCGCTCATTATCATTCCAATCAATAAATCTAACTTAGTACATAACGCTCCATCCCCAGTGGATTTTTTTTGTAAAGATCAGGGATAAAAATCTGTTTACATTTTCTGTTTTATCTGTTGAAAATAAATAATCTCAACTGAAGCTGATTGCTAGAATCTCCTCTGACAGACACCAAATCTTTCTAATAAATCTTTGAAAAAATAAAATTTTAAATTAATCGACCCAGCTTGTTATTTTCGACCTCTAAAAAGTTTGTAATTGTGTAGTTTAAAAAAATCAATTCACATTTTCTAATAGGAATCAGTAGTCATTAAAATATAATAAGAGCTTAAATAAGCATTATTTAATCGTATTAATTAGATAAATAAGACTAAATAATACAAAACACTGAATTCAAATAACACTAATCACATATCATCATTTTGTTACCGTGGTAGCGGTTTATTTAGTTTAGTTTAGTTTTTTTTTTTTTTTTGTCAAAATCAAAAATCGTTGTAGTGCTCACAACTTTATTGTTCCACCATCCGCGGACAACGACGAACAACGGTTTGACGTTATCCGCTTTGAAATGGCGTTGAGGCAGTTAAAGGCGCTTTCATTTTTTTGTTATTTTTAACCTTTTGGGCACTTCAGCTTCTAAATTCTTGGTCTAGTGCTAACTTCTGAACCTTAAATATATTTTTGCGCTTTGCACAGTTGTTAAACAAAAATGTATTTCAGAAAAGTGTGAATAATTGACGTTGCATAATAAGGCCGCAGCTAGCTCCGGAGTTGCGTAGAGATTACTGCCGCTTTCCAGTGCCTGGCCCTGCCGCAGAGCTGCAAGTTGGTGAGTCGCCATCGCTTAGAGGTAGCTTAGCTAGTGGAGGAGGCTTGAAAAGAGCAAGCCCGATAGCCGTTTTAGTTTTAACGTGTGTTTTGCAGTTAAAAGTTAAAATAAAACAAACAGATTTTTTTATGTGTAGATTTTTATAAATATTTCTGCTAAACCGTTTTCTGATGGGACTAGCGTTAGCATATTCGCTTCTCAAGTCATTGCTCTGGACTGTGTTTACAAACAGTTAGCTACCCATACTGCCACCAAGTTTGTTTGTTTTTTTTGACGTTATCGTGTCTTACCACAAGCAATGTGATTCATGTAAATTCAGGAAGCAACATAAGTGGCAGCGAATCTATTCATTGTAATTACATTTTAAAGTAGTTTTATACTGTAACATATTCGCAACTTAATGCTATCCGATTGTGAAAAAATGAAAACATGTTTAGTTGTTAAGCTAGCTAAACTAATGCACATTATTTTCTAATTGGAATTACTATTTTACCCTTCTCAGAAACCAGCATGCATAATTCTGTAGTTTTGCACATATTATGAGCGGCTACTGACAATTCTTTTTTTCTTGCTCATTTTTGTTTTAACAGCTTTTTAGGTCTTTCCCGGCTAAACATGACTGTCGGTAACAGAGGTCTGGAAATGAAGTGACACAGCTAGAGTTCTTTCCCGTCGCAACCCCTATTTTATCAAATAGCTTCTACTGTTTGCATTATATATATATTTTTTATTAAAAAGCATTTTTGCAAACACAGATTTAATATGGCGTCAGTGCCAGTGTATTGCTTGTGTCGCCTGCCCTATGATGTGACACGCTTCATGATTGAATGCGACATCTGTCAAGACTGGTTTCATGGAAGGTAAGGGTTTTTTGTTGGTGATATTAATCCACAAGTTTGAGTATTCAAAATGTGTTGTTTCGTGAAGTGTTTTCTACATTGAGTCATGTCTAAAAAAAAAAAAAGAATAATTGAACTCAGTTAATTTAGCCATTCAACTTTGTTTCTGTTCTTGTTTCCTGTCCAGCTGTGTCGGTGTAGAAGAGGACAAGGCAGCTGAGATTGACCAGTATCACTGCCCTAATTGTCAGGTCACCCATGGACCTTCTGTCAGTAAGTTTCTTTCATTCTTTTATTGGAGGTAATTGTAAAAAATATATATAAATGGAGCAGGAAGTGCACCTAGAAAAGAGCTGGACTGCATGTGTATTCATTTAACTTGGTATCAAATTGCCACAATTTTATGTGCCAATTTTTCAATTGACTTTTGATATACCTGTATGGGTATCTAGGTGTACCATACAGTGAGTGGTCGACAGGTGCAGAAAGGCAGCAAACAGCTAATCGAGATGTATGATGCACACTCCAAAACTCACAAACCCCCCCAAAAATAAAACAAAGGGTTTAGAAAAATGCTGCAAACACAGAAAATGGAAGCAAAAACATACAGTCAATAAAACAAATGCAAACCAAAAATTCTTCAGTCATAGGAAAGAATCAAAAGGTGAAATGCTGCAAATACAACTGCAAATTTGTTTCACTAAGTATAATTGTTCCAAGCCACTGTGGGGAGTCTGGAGTAAGCAATATTGCCTATGGAAATATGTTGCTGTTAATAATATTGTAAAAGACGTGAACTGTAATGCGCTTTTTCTTCCTTTCTCCAACTTTCTTCTAGACGTCCTATCAAATCATGATATCCTGTATCTACTCAGAGATTATCATATCAGCCCATTCCTTATGTTTAACACATGTCTCTGAGATCTGTTAATATTGTTTGACGTTGTACACCGAATAATCATTTTTGCTACTTTTTTTTTTTTTAGTGCGCAAACGACGTGGCGGCAATAAGCAAACAGATGGAAATACAGGCGTAGCAAGAGATCCCAGTAAACCTGTAAAGACGGGGAGCCCACAGTTTGTCAGGGAGCTTCGTAGCAGAACGTTCCCAAAGTAAGATCTTTGTCTGGTATTTATTTATTTATTCATTTATGTATTTGCTCCTTTACTTACGAAGTATCGTTGTGTAGTGAAATGTTGAAATATTCAGTTTTCCTGTGCTCTGCTGTGTTCGCAGTGCTGATGAAATCTTGCTGAAACCGTCAGGAGCCCAGCTGACGGTCGACTTTCTGGAAGAGCATTCTTTCAGCGTCCCGGTCATGGTGTTGAGGCGGGATGGCTTAGGCATGACCCTTCCTCCGTCCTCATTCAGCGTCTCGGACGTGGAGCACCACATTGGTACATTTTTTGCAAAATTTAGGCACAGCACTACATTCTTAAATCTCTTCAGATTTTTTACATACAAAACTCTCTGGTCACCCATCTGCTCTTTTAATTTTTGCTTCAAATGAGTCAGACGTTGTTGTAATATTGAGTGTGCAATCATGATGGAAGCTCAAGGAGTATGATGAAAATGCAGTTTTTACCAGTCAACACATTTTTGAAATAGTTTTGAAAGTAGTCAGTAGTTGTCAGAACAGTAGTTGGCCAGAGAAATCATGTTTTTGTTCTTCTGGAGTGTTGCCTTCGGTTCCTCATTCTAAGTGCTCTAAAATCTGTTAAATCGCAGGTGCAGATAAAGAGATCGATGTTATCGATGTGTCTCGTCAATGCGACCTGAAGATGCGGCTGGGAGACTTTGTTGAATACTACAACAGCACCAATAGGGACAGAGTACTCAATGTGATCAGCCTGGAGTTCTCTGAAACTAGGTACCAGCAAGAAGTGGCAAATTAGAGTACCTGGTTTTATTGGCTATCCTTTAATTGATATGTTTGGAAATTGATATAGGCTCTCAAATTTGGTGGAGACTCCCAAGATTGTGAGAAAACTTTCATGGGTGGAGAACCTCTGGCCTGAAGAGTCTGTTTTTGAACGGCCAAATGTGCAGAAATACTGTCTGATGGGAGTCAAGGACAGCTACACAGACTTTCACATTGACTTTGGTGGCACTTCAGTATGGTACCATGTCCTGAGGGTGAGATGACATATTTTTATGTGTTTTTGGGAAGTTTATCCTCTTTTTTGTGTGACATGTATATAACGAAACAAACATTCTTTTCATTTTTCACTCAGGGCGAGAAAATCTTCTACCTAATTTCTCCCACCCCAGCCAACCTGGCACTTTTTGAGCGCTGGAGTTCCTCATCTAACCAGAATGAGATGTTCTTTGGGGATCAGGTTGACATGTGTTACAAGTGTTCTGTCAAGCAAGGAAACACACTGTTCATACCTACAGGTATTAATGGATACATGTTTTTTGTTATGTATCAGAAAAGGGTTTTTGCATTGCAGTCAAATATTCTATACTTAATGTGATTCATGTCTGCTGAGAACCACTTTTGTACTTAACTGTGTCTATCCTGTATGCAGCTAAAATGATGAGCAGCCAATTTATAAACCTATGTGACTTAATGTGGGCTAAGTTTAGATCAGTAAACATTAATAGTGTCTATTTTGCAGGATGGATTCATGCTGTGCTGACTCCTGTAGACTGCTTGGCCTTTGGGGGAAACTTTCTACACAGTCTCAACATTGACATGCAGCTTCGGTCAGTTTGCCAATGACTCTTCAGTACTGTATATTAATTTTTGGGACTTTTGTCTCAGATAAAAAGTTATATTTTTAGAACTTCCTTTAATTCAGTACTGTATATTAATTTTTGGGACTTTTGTCTCAGATAAAAAGTTATATTTTTAGAACTTCCTTTAATTCAGTCTGACCAAGACCTACAAACTTGACACAGTTCTGTCAGGAGGAATGGGCGACAAAGTTTGCAGAAGGAGATTCAAAACATTTAACTCTACAGCTTAACATGGCATTCTGCTGAATTCTAAGAAAATAAATTTAATTTTAGACTTGAAGGGGATTTTATTTTTGATTGTTACTGACTTTTAGCGAACGCAAGTCATTTTAATAATTCTAACTGACCTTAAGCAGGAATAGTTTTAGCTGCCTTTTTATGCCAGAAAATACTTTCATTTTTAAATTATTTGTGTGAAAATCTGGATTTAACTGTATTTCAGTTGGTAGCAACAACACAATAATTATTGAACTTTAATTCTTGAAGCTCCGCAGGCTAATGCCTGCGGAGCTTCAAGAATTAAAGTTCAATAACATGTACAGGACAGGCCAAATAAATTGCTGTATTAGTTGGATTTAAGCTTCAGAGTTTGTTTGTTAACGCCCTGAAATTGTTAGTGAAACACCTGATTCAGTGTTTAGGAGTTTTAAATCGAAAGGTCGAATGAGGAAGTTGTCCTGTTTTTGTTTTTGTTTTTTTTCCCCCACCTGTTGGACTAGTTGCAAGCAGCAGTTTAATTATCAACCAAGTCAATGCCACGTCTTTGGGAAGCCTACAGCTTCAGCCAACTTCACAGCAAACTGAATTTGATCTATTTTTGCTGTTTCAGTACATAAGACGTGTTGGAAACATTTAAACAAGGCCAGCTAATTATCTACACAGCGGTATTACTGCAATAACCACAGATGTCCAACATGTATGCTTTCGGTCATTTTAGGGCATACGAAATAGAGAAGAGACTGAGCACAGCCGACTTGTTCAAATTCCCCAACTTTGAGACGGTGTGTTGGTATGTTGGGAAGCACCTTCTTGATATCTTTAGAGGTGAGAAGTTTCAATACGTATTTAGTCACTTTAAGTTTGTTTTTTGTTTTTTTATGTCAATTTCTCTAGTGGTGTAACTTTGTGTGTCTTTCCAACAGGATTGAGAGAAAATCGCAGACACCCTGCCAGCTATCTTGTTCATGGAGCGAAGGCCCTGAACAATGCTTTCCGCACCTGGACTCGCAAAGAGGTAGAATTACACTCATAGTTTTTGCATAGATTCCTAAAGTTAGCAGATAAGAATATCACTAGTAATACTGATGTTAGTTTACTGTCTTTAAGTAAATATAGACCTAAATTAGTTTGAGTGACAAACGTTCTTTAAAATGATTAATTTGTTTTTTTGTGTTCAGTTCTGACAGTCATTAGTCCAAAGTTTTTCGGAGAGGCTTGTTCAAATTTTATCTTCAAATTGACCTGAAATCCTCTGATCAAATATTGTATAAGATTATTGATGATGATATTCTGCACTCAGGCCTTAGCTGAGCATGAAATGGAGATACCAGAGACCATCAACATTCAAACATTGATAAAAGACCTCGCAAAGGAGATCCGTCTGGTTGAGGTGATTTTTTTATTTTTTATTCTATATTTGTATTTAAAAATATAATTCACATACTTTTTTAATATTTAGTAATAAACTGACCTTTTTCTCATCAGGATATATTTCAGCAGAACATTGGTCGAACAGGACCTCAGTTTCCTGGTGCTCCACTCTCCAAAGCCCCGCTGAGCGCCGCCCAGAACTCCGGACGCCCCCCTGGAAAAAAGAAAGGGCCCAAGCCTAAGGAGGTGCTGGGAGGGTTTGGGCCCACAGGAACCAAAAAGAAAAGTCAGAAAGGGCTCCTTAAGGCAGAAGCAGGAGAACTCGAGCTCATTGAGATCCATGCCAAACATACCCTAAAGAAATTCCAACCTGGCAAATCCAAGCACAAGAACAAGGTGTGTACTTTTTCTCCTATTTGTTGTAGCTCTTAAATGTTTATGTTTCTAAAGGTTTTCCTGGTTGTTTCTGATTTATTTTTGTCACAGCTGGAGCTGCCATTGGAGGAGTTTGAAGGGAAGATAAATAAAAACAAACTTAAGCTTGTCTTGACAAATGGCAAAATCCAAGGGTGAGCGTTAATACTCTCCTTTAGGTGTTAAAGATTTTGTACATTCTGAATTTTTATTTCATTTTTTATGCCTTTTATTTCTTTAATTACTTAGTAAGAAAGATGGCAGCAGTAATGGTGCAGGAAGTGCTGCGAGGTACAAACACCTAGCCACAGAGGGATCCAGTCTTTCAGACCTGGAGTCTGAGGATGAGTTGCAGATTGATGAGACTCCTCCACCTCGACGCAAGCCTGCTGGACCAAACAAGAAAAAGAAACTAAGTGGCAAGTATTCGCTTGAGAACAAACCAAACAATTCAGTTTTGAGGTTTCAAAGAAATGTAGACTAACAGAGCAGAAATGTCCTTTCAGGTTTACCAAGGAAGCTGCCCAGAGCCAAACCTTGTTCTGACCCTAATCGCATCAGGGAGCCAGGAGAGGTAGACTTTGACATCGAGGTGAGATTTTTAGGGCATTTTTATTTATTTATTTTTTTACAGATACACCCATTGTGATTAGAGATGTACCAAACAGAGATTTTCATATTATAACCATGAGCTAAAAAAAATACTATCACAGCAATTACATAAACATGAAGCCAAAAATGTACAAAGTTACACAGAAAATCAAATCAACAGTTATTTCTTCTGTTAATTAAGTAATATAGCATATTGATTATTACTGTTACAATAATGCCATCGATTATATTTGATTCTTCTTGTTTTTGCAATGGAAAATATTTTCATACAGCTCAATTTTATATTGATAGCTAAATAAAAGCATACATTTCTCCCATCTATAATGCACATCAACATCTGGAGGGAGGTAGAGCTCTTACTTTTATGCTTCATACATTTGGAAAAAAAACTGGTTGAATTTCTCCAGTATCTCATTAAAAAGGTAGAAGATGAATAGATTTTTATTCTCATCTTTTTATTTTATTTATTTATTGTATTATTATTATTATTGCATTACAGAAAAAAAATCTACACTATATTAAGTTTAGACTTTAATATAGAAATAGTTTGGCTTAGAGTTGTTACATTTTGAAGAAATCCTAAAACTTTAATTTATTGTAATTAGCTGGTTTGTAATTAGCTGGTTTATCACAAGTTTACTATTTTGTCCTCTTTGAGCTGAATTTTTATTGGCTAGTTATTAGACAAAATAATTGATCTTTTCACCTATACAATGCTTTTAATAGTCTGTTTTTAATTCAAAAATTCTTTATTGATCCTAAAGGGAAGTTTAAATTTTAAAAGAAAAATTATTTTTACCTGAATTTCTGCTTACACCGACAGTATTACATGTTGCTGTTAATTTCTTCTTTTTTTTTTCCTATTAATGGCAGTGTTCTCATTGCGTGTTTTCATTCAGGAGGACTACACCACCGATGAAGAGACGCTGGCAGCTCACGGGGTGAAAGGTGGTGCAGGGGGCATCCTTGACTTACTGAAGGCCAGCAAGCAGGTGGCAGGATTAGACTCTGCAGCTCTCAGGTTTGTTGACTTGATCTTTGATTGGTTTATTAAAATTGGTGTCATGGACATTTTCAGCTTGAATCTAGATAACCTTTTTTTTATGATTATTTTTAGACAGTTTTAGAATTTTTTTATATAGTCTAAAAATGTGTAAGGTTGTTTTTGTTAAAGAGTAATATTTTTGCTATGAAAAGGAAGCGAATTTTTAATTTATGCTTTTTTTGATCATAGTTCAGAAATTACATGGAATTTTGAAAAATTAATGTACACGAGGTGGGTTTTTTATATTGTACTTTAGGAAATGGTAAGTATCAGATGGATAGATATTAGAATATTGCTTATTAGAAAAAAATTTTAATACAAAAATGCAATACTATCATATAGTATTGCACTTAATATACTTTAGTATTTTTTATTTTTATTTATGGTGCTCCACCTGCTATTGATGATGTTTCTTTCTGCTTTCTATTCAGTGAGGAAGCACCAGCCTCACCCAGCACCCGGGACGCCATCCAGGGCATGCTCTCCATGGCCAATCCTCCTTCCTCGTCCTCCTCTTCTTCCTCTTCCTCTCCCTTATCAATCTCTGGAGGTTTGACGGAGGGATTGGCAGCCGTCAAGGAAAAGGGCGGGAGAACTGTGTGGGTGACGGGGGGAATCAAGAAGACTGCAAATCCTGAGAAAAAAGCAGTGATTCAGCGGCCTGGTAAAAGGACGATCAAAAGGCCGGCCCGTCACATCAGCGATGAAGACAGTCCAGATGAGCAAGAAACCCTGGGGACTTGTTTTAAGGATTCAGATTATGGTGAGCACCATAATGCGTTGTCTCCGCTGCTCATTTATATACGCTGATCAAAGCATGAAAGTGTTCCGTGTTTAGTCGAAGTTAAGACATGTTAATTCTCTTTAAGTTTACCCTTCTTTGGAGTCTGACGAGGAAGATCACGTTAACAAGACGAAGATGAAAAGGAAAAAGAACTGGGATGACACACCCTGGAGCCCTAAAGGTATCTCCTTTTAAAATGGCCGAGGTGCCAGTCCGATTTTCTTCTGAGCTGGTAAATGTCTGACGAGTTGCTTTTACTTACAGCAAGGGTGATGCCCACACTTCCTAAACAAGATCGACCAGCCAGGGAAGGGGCCAGAGTCGCTTCTGTAGAAACCGGGCTTGCTGCAGCTGCTGCCAAGTTGGCACAACAAGTGAGTTGTTAAAGAAAGATGTCACGTTCACAAAAGTGCCGTATTGGACAGCATTGACAAGATAAAGAGTCACGTTTCTTTCTGTTTGTGATTCAGGAGCAGCAGAAACCTGCTAAAAGGAAATACACTAAAAAGCAGCGTCCCCCTGCTCCCGTTGCCAGTCCTCCCCCAGCCCAGGCAGAGCCCGCCCCCGCCTCCCCAACACCTGCTCCAGAGTCAGCAGCAGATGTCAGCCCGGACAGGAGGATGGATTATTTCTCTGCCAGTCTGTTAGACCATGAATACACAGCAGGGCCAGGACCTTTTGGCCCCGGGGGCCCGAGGGGCAGCGGAGCCATGGCCCCCGGTGTGTTCCTCTCTTCGCGACGACCTTCCATGTCACCTCAGAACAGCAGCTCCCATGCTGGTTTATCTCCTGCAGGTTTAGCCAGCCAAGGAATAACAGGGATCGGTCAAGGTAGGCACAGATATGACCACATTAACTGCAGTTTTTTCCACTTCTTACATCTTAGCTTTATATATTTATTTATTTATACTTTGGTTTTTGTTTTTTGCTTTTCTGCAGGTAAACGGCCAAAGAAAGGTCTTGCAACTGCAAAACAGAGACTCGGAAAAATCCTAAAGATTCACCGCAACGGAAAACTTCTCTTGTGAGAGATGCTTGTTGTTTGTGGCCGACGACATTAAGAATGAAGATAAGACCTCTGAAGTTGGTCTGAAGAAACTCGAGATAGTTATCTATATTTTGTACTCTTAACTGTTTCCACTCGTTATCAGCCGTCGTCATATCTTGCCCTTCACCAGTTTTCTGCCCGACTCCACTTACCTATATCTGCGTCAAGGTATTTCCAGAGGCATGTCTGATTTGAAGTGAAATCACTGTAATGTGCTGGAAGCACTCTTTATGTGGTAGATTATTTTTACAGCCACATATTTGATACTGACAATAGGAATTTTTTTCTAATAATTTGAAGGCAAGTTTACACTGATTTTTCATACATTTTCCAAAAGGAGGTTGTTTTCTCGTTAGTTATATTTACGGGTTGTATTTAGGCAAGATTTTTAAAAGGGAAAGTTCATTTAAACAGTTTGTAGTTTTAGAGTTGTATTTAGCTGTTTTATCGCAATTTTATTTGTAAGCAATTCCCTTTTTTTCCACTCTGCAAAACATACAAAACCCTCTGTTCAAACAGTCCCACAATGATACATGTTATAATTTTGAAGCTCTTAACATCATCTCAAAAGTTCTCACCGATCCCCGTTCTATCAATATTATCATTTAATTTTATTTATTCTTTTATTTATTAACCAAGGCAGAATTTCTTAACTTCTTAGCCTGTTTTAATGTAGCATGTTTTTGTCACTTTTTTTTTCTTTTTTCTTTTGATTCAGTATGATTATGTTAAATATCCTTAAAATGTGTAGAAAAAAATACTTTCCACTGCTCTTTTAGCTTTTTTATTTTAGATTTAAATTTGACAATGTAAATATTTGTATGATTTGTAATTTATATAGCTAAATTAAAAAATAAACAAAAAAAAGAGAGTAGCTTCCTGCATGTTGCCGTAGTTTGCGCACCAAGTTTTGGCAGCTTTCTTTGGTCGGATGTAGAGATGTTTTCACAGAATGTACTTGTCATAAGATGTTGGAGGTGTAGATTTAAGAGTAAAAATATTGTGAAGGTGCAGGATATGAATTATATGTAAATATATGTTGTAATTTAAGTTCTTTTGTAGTTCGAAAACTTTCAAATTTTTCGTAACAACTTGTACATGATGCATTGTTGGGGAAACATGATAGTTCTTTTTTATATTTGTATGCATTAACTGTCATTATGTTCATGTTGTCTTGTTAGTGTAATATTAGATCTGTGCTTAAAACGATGCTCTTGATAAAAATTCATCCATTTAGTTTTATATTGTTTATATTCCCTCTGTGAGTGCTGTGTCTTTTATTTCTCATTGTTTTAATATGACCTGGACAAGATCAAAGTTCATTTTCACAATTTATTTCAGGCACACTTTTACTCAAAACAAAAAAAGAAAAAGACCAATGTTTGATTTATTTTTATTTTTTTGGTACATCAACAGTTTTTTGTTCACTATTCTTACGCCTACTGGAAATTTCTGTTTTCCTGACATTTGACAAAAAAAGGGATTTAGGTATTTTTCTGCTATACACAATAAATATTTTGTTGTAATAAACACATCTACTCATAAAACCACTGTTTCATGACAGTTCATTTTTATTATTTGTCCTGTTAAGATTGCAGCATTTGTTACCACTTTGCCACTTCTCTACTAAAAGAGTTTGTGGGAAACAAAATAAAGAAGGTAGCAAAGAACTGCAGGTTGTTTTTTGAGGCAGGTGCAAATATTAAATTGAAAAGCAACTTTGTGTTTTAAAATGAAAAAAGTACTTTGCCATGTTTTATTTTCATGTTTAATAAATTCTATATCTGGTTTAAAAAATGAAATCCTCATAACATACAAAAAACATCTAAAGTTTAGATGAGATTAATTATTTGAAAGTCTAAAATTATTGTGTTGTGATCCATTACACCTCACAGTGATCCCATTTTTTATACCACACTCCTTGTTGTGTTTCTATTTTAAATGTTAAAAACAAATGTTAGCTTCTACCCATCAGTTTTTAACCACAAAAACTGTTTACTTAAAAGTTTTTTGCTTTTTTTTTTGTTGCTGTTTTTTCAGTAAGTGTTTTTGACAATATATCCACCCAAACACTACAGGATTTGAGTTTTGTTGAAGCAAATTATACACTGCTCAAAAAAAATAAAGGTAACACTTAAACAACACAATATAACTCCCAAGTAAATCAAACTTCTGTGAAATCAAACTGTCCACTTAGGAAGCAACACTGATTGACAACGGGGACCCTTGTCGGGTCAATCAGTGTTGCTTCCTAAGTGGACAGTTTGATTTCACAGAAGTTTGATTTACTTGGGAGTTATATTGTGTTGTGTAAGTGTTCCCTTTATTTTTTGAGCAGTATACTTTATATTCTCAGCTAAGCACCTTTTACCTCTTACCTGTCTGTCTCAAGAAGTCAGATGAAAAGTCAGCTGGAGAGATTCAGGGATCCTTGAATGCTCTGGTATGTTTTGACTGGCTCATAAGTCCTGAAGGGCTGTATGGGATTATGTAGCACCTCAGGAACCTCCGCAGGGAAACATCCTGCCTTGTTTTGACACCTATCAGTCCTCAACAATTATAGACCTGTTGCCCTGGCATCCCACATCATCAACGTTGTATCCTGTTGGCCCTAAGAGTAAGCACATATCAGGACCAGCTGCAATTGTTGTGGAGCTGAAGATCCCATCTTCACCTTCTTCAACAAACCTAGTGTCTTTCATTGATTTATTCGGTGGGTTTAACACAATTCAACCTGGTTTGCTTTATCAGAAACTCCACACGACAGGTGAATGCCACCTAGATCAGCGGTTACCTGACTAGTTTATTATACTGAAGGTTTGTGTTTTGAACCAGATGGTCAGCAGCACAGGGAACTGTACTCTCACCATTGTTTATCACTCTGCACTCCTCAGACATCCAGTGCAAGACAGAATCATATTGTCTGACAAAATACTCGGATGACTCTGCAGCTACAGAAAAAAAAGGCAAACATTTCCATCATGGAAAAAAAAATTGGCTTTGGGTGAACATTGAACACCTCTGAGTTCACCTGGACAACAGGCTGGACTAAAGACAAAACAGGGAACCTGTGTACCAGAAGGGACAGGGCAAACTGTGCTTTTTGAGGAAGCTCAGGTTCCTCAAAATGTTGCAGATATTCTATAAGACTGTTGTTGAGAGTACTACCTCTTCTGCTGTTATCTGTCGAGGTAGCGGCATCGAAGCGTAAAAAAGCTGAACAAATTGATAAAGAATGCTGGCTCTGTTCTTGGGACTGCTTCGGAGAGGATTTTGCAAAATAGATTTTTCATTAAAGAAAGAATATAATGACACTTATGTGCATTGCCTTCACAAGATGACATTACAATAAGAGAGTTTTCTCTCTTATTGCAAATCAGAATCCTTCAGATCTGTGGTAAGACAGATCAGTGCAGGATAGTCTTCCTCCCCACGGTCATATCTGCAATAACTATGAAGAACTTTAATTTCCCTATGGAATTGATGAAGTATTTCTGAACACATCTGAATTTAAATTGAATTCCTATAAAAGTGTCTTATTTTAGGAGGCTTAGCAACCTTTCATTTTTGACTATATTCTTTGTTTAGGGGATTTTTCCCTGTGTTTTCGGTTTTGCAATATATCATGATCCTGAGATTGGCAGTGATGGTAAATAAGTAACCTGCTTTTCTTCTTCCAAATGAAACGATTGTCTTATAACAACAATCGCAAGGGAGTGCCCTGGGTTAACGCCAGCAGCAGGTATTCTCGCGAGATCAAAACTATCCTACCACATTCTAGTGCAAGATGGAGAAGTGGATGTAACACGCATTTCGAGGTAAGCAGAAAGTCTAATTCCATATAAGCAGTGCCGACATGAATTTCTGCTATCTCTAGTCACACCTGTTCCCCACTCTGTAGCAGCCATTGTTTATTAATCACCCGTCAATGAATCACACAGCAGAAACTAGCCTGTGCTAAAGAGTGGAGAATGCATCCTTTGCTATGTATACCGCCATGATCTGACGGATAGAGCATTGTGCGCAGCCCTTGGTGCTAGCCTGTTAGCTTCCCGGAGCTCTCAAACATACCCGCCGCTCGCACCAACACAGAAGTTTTCTGTGTATAGGTATGTGGGCAGGCTCTGAAAGTCAAAGCCCAGTCGTAGATTATTTGGCATTAATTGTCGTTGGTAATTGCAGTGTAATTGTTAAACGCTAAAATGTTTATCTAGCCCGGAACTTGACTTTTCGCTGTTTGCTAACGTTAGCCTTCGAGGCTGAATGAAGCCGGAGGAACGTCGCGTAACTAGCTATTAACTCTGCTAACATTAGCGCCTACAGCAGTTTAAACTGCGTAGGTAGCAACCCGAAAACTGTGTTATGTAGTTTAATTTTAGTAAAACTATCCAAAGAAACTTTGAACCGTTTCTATACTACTAATACTCAATATGTTCCTTGAACTTTCTTGTTTTTCTTTCGTGTAGTATTTATTTGTCCGAGTTTGTGTATGACGTCAGTTGCTAATAACCAATGGTGCAAGGTGTATATCGCCTTCACACTAAAAAGTTGATCTCAAGTATCTCTGATTCGGTGTAGGTTTATACTTGAGATCTGATGGATCAAGTGGCAGTAACAAAGTTGGAACAGCAAGACCTATTGTAAACTGTATTCATAAATCTCAGATTAGTTACACCTGTTCACCTGCCTTGTCGCATCAGTCAATGACGTGACAGTGGTTCATGTCTCGAGGCATGTGACTGTAACAGGAGGAAATCGGTTAAAATATCGTTTGTAGTGATTCTGAATGTGTCCCGCATGTGTTGGTGTTTGGTAAGCGAGGCTGTGCAATATATTTATGCATAGAAGAGGTCATTCTTATTTTGTTTCTGCATAAAATAAGAATAACCAGATTTCTGGTCGGTTTGGGTTCACCTGAAAAAGAAACTGAAAACTCATGTTGCAAATTCATGCCAAAATGAAACTCCCCTACCTCAAAATGTCAAATGTTGAAGCAAATCAGAGACACCCGCTGGCCCTCGAGGCCTGCTAGCCAAGAATGGGTGATGTAACATGTCTGAATTTCTGTTGGAAGATTGCAGTTTGGCATCAGGACATGACTCCATCCTGCCGGTTTGGTAGTTTACAACGGTGTTGTTTTTAAACATGTCAAATTCCTCTTTTGACTGATGTTCCCTTGATCTAACTGGTCTTACCTTATCGTAAAACCTCACTTGAGCTGCTAAAAGCAGACTACACGGATCCACAGTAATTGCAAGATGTTGCTGAGTAAATATTTCCCAAAAATCTGAGGAATGTTTCCAGCACCTTGTTGAATCTGTACCAGAAAGAATTGTGGCAGCTCAAATTAGAAGGGAGCCTTAAAGTAGCAATGCAAGTTGCCTTTAAATTCTGCTAAGACATATTTCAGTTACTCACCGTTGAAGTGACATAAGAACTTGAAAACCTATTGTATAGTTTTTCAACTATACAATAGTATAGTTGAAAAACTATACTAATTTTTATATTCTTCCATAAAATTCACAGGATAAACTTTAATTTAGGTTGGCCAAAATACTCTAAATGCTGGGCACCTCATTTCTGTTTATGCATCAGTGGGAAATCTGTTATCTAATTTAAATACGTCATTTTATTTACAGACCGTGTAAAGGAAATCAAAAACAAACTGAAGAATGGTGATGCTGATGAACCAAAGCATTTTCTGGTATGTACCTTGAGCATCTTTTGCGCTCGTTTCCAATGCATTCACGGTTTTCAGTCGATGCCCCACAAACATAAACCCATGTTGGCTTTTTTACCTCCTCTTATGCTTAATATTAACTAACTGCAGCCCATAAAGGAAAATAGAGATGTATATCTAAGAGTTACAAGATTTATTTCAATTCATTTGAGGAAAAGTGCAGCCAACATCTCTGCAGTCCCCACACATCCTGGACACAGTTTGTACAGTGAGCTATTTGCAGTAACAGCTGCCTACCTGATAAAAAAATCTGTCACTCTTAACAGTCAATGTTCCCAGATGAATGTAATGCACGTTTGCACTAATGGAACCTTTTTTCCCACTTTTGACAAACACTCTGTATATACACATTTACAAAAACCAAAAAGTTAATTCCTACATTATTTATTTTTAAAATGTCTTAAGTTAGAGCAAAGTGACGCTAAGGTGAGATTCCTTATTTGTTTGTATAAACTTTGCAAGTTGAGCTGATTCTGATTTATCTGTAAAGCACCAATTTCAACACCTGTTGCTTAAAACACTACAGAAAAAAATCTAAGCAGTCGTAGAGATGAAATGCAAGTTGTTTTTTTATTGAGAAATATCTGAATTATGTCATAGTATTTGTTTAGTTCTTGATATTTGAAATTGGAATATGATATTTTATGAATTAAATGATTCAAATGTTTTTGTAAACTCCCAGAAAGCTACTGTCTTTCTGGGAGTTTACACAAGACTAACATAAAAAGAAACCATAGAAGTAGGAAAAGATATATTATGCAGACAAAAATGCCAAATAATGTCTTTTAGATTCAGCGTCATTTTTTGCTAGTTGAGCTACATTTTGCAAATTGTATTTTTTAAAAATAAAAAAAGAGGAATGCAAACCCGCGTCCTCTTTGGTGTTTGGATTCTCACAGTTTTATTACTTTGTGTAAAAAATATAGTTTCCATGATATTGACATAGTTTTAATACCCTTTGAACACAACTATATACTGCCTTCTTTCAAAGAAGAGAGCAACAATTATTCCCACTGGACTTTCAGCATGGGAAATATGTGGCAGTCTTATTTCAGTCAGCTGACCCAGTAGTGTGCAGCGACAGGGCGTGTGGGGAAGGGGATGTGATACTTTGTCATAAAGCTGGAGAAAAGTGGTCACATTGGCATCTTTTCTGCCATAAAACAGTGATGAAAAATGTTAGCTTTTTTTAAAAAAAAAACCTTGGAATACATTCATAATGTTTACTAACCCATGCTTCCTCAAATTTAATCAGCCACTCTGGCTATATTTTATTATTATATTTTACATTGTAATATCATTGTAGGTTACGTTTAATTGAACTTCAAAATAGTTTGTATATTTGTCTCTTAATTTGTTGAAAAATTAAACATAACCATGGTGACTCTTTTAATAAGTGTTGAAAATGATCAATGCTGATAAATTCCTGTTCCAAATGCTTCCACCTCCTTGAATTATTCATGGACGCAGAAATAAAAGTAGCTTTGTTACTCTGTGAGTTCACGGTAGGTGTTTTATCTCCAACAGCTGGATGGGTGATTATGCTATTTGCTATGCCGACCACACAAAAAATCAACTTTCTGTTTGCTGTTGTGGGTTGGAAGTTTCAGATAACAAGAACATATTCAGAATATAATCTGTTGCTGATGTGCTGAATTCCTGTTGACTGCAAAAAATGTGCTTACTGTTAAAGTTGACAAAACGTCATTTGATTTGCCTGAAGATTAGAGAAATTTATGAAAATAACCATATAATTTTACTTTATGTTTTCACTAACTACATGTAAAAGATGTAGTATAGTTAAGCCTGCTTAAGGTTCAGATTAATAATTTCAAACGTAATTTCAGAATTAACTTGGATTTCTTTTTAAAAAGAACAGACAAGAGCAAAACGTCGTTGTTTCACAGCGGTGTGCTGTGTCATTGTATGTATTCTAGAGTAGGGGTTTTCAAAGTCTGAGAAAGCTAGCTCCCTCTGAAAGCAAATTGTTATTGCTATTATTTCTGTAAACTGTTAGCTGTTGCTTTATTTGATGTGCCAGTCATGCGTGTTTCACTGATGCTGTGGGGTTTACCTGCTTTAGCGATGTGTAACACCACATGAAATGATGATTTGGTTTCCTTGACATTTACAGTGCTAAAATTACAAACCACTTTCTGCTATGACAGTTCATTTAGCCTACTCTCAAATTCCCTGGGCTTGGCAGGCAATACTCTGGCACTGGAGCATCTTCCAAACTTTAAATAATCATGGTTATGCTTACTTATTTTTTTCATTTTGCTTCGCCCAGACAGTCTCTCCTTAAGTCTAAGTTCTTATTTTGCTTTTTGAGATTCGCTTTGAGCATGCGCTATGGCTCTATACTTAATGTTGATGCAGTATTCAAAATAAGGATTTATATAAAGGTCAGTACAGGTGGGCCTGCTCTACAATAGCACCTTGCGAATTGTCCAGTTTGAATGTGATGCCAAAGGGACACGGATGGTGAAATTGGCTCACCATAGAGCAACACACCAATTGGTTTTTAAGATTTTACTAAAAATCTATCCGTTTAGTTACTGGGATAGGCTTGGTGAAGGTGGTTAAATGTTTGCAGTTGCTTTTTCTGGTTTCTTCCTCATGGCACGCCCCACACTTCAAAAAACCCCGTTTTAGAGTAAAGAATATGATTTTTTGGCTGAATAAAGAAAATAAAAGAAATTAATTAACTGACATTTATGATAACTAAAAATGCTGAACATTTTTCAAAGATTGTTGAAGTGGGATTAAGCTGTTTAGGTGATTTTTTTGGGGGGGTCACTTCACAAGTTACTCATGAATTATTAGGATGTGCTTTTTAAAAATCAAAATCTTCTTTTGACATATAACTCACATGTCTAACATCTAATTTATGTATATGTATTTGGCTTGCTCTTAAAACCCCCCACTTGTTTCCTACTCAAGTTTGGCACTTATATTTGTCACTGGTAAAGTAATTGTGGATTAATTATTGACAACAGTTTAACGGGGTTTTCATCAGTGCTGACTCACATCAGTCACAAATGCCTCCAATTATGAATGAATTATTTGTGTGTAGAAACATGAGGATGTCCTCCAGTTTCATTGACTTGCTGTTAATTTATAGAATATGTTTTGTGTATACAAAACATATTCTATGTGGTGGTTCTGATTGGGTTGTTGCTCAGCTGTTTTCATCAGCAGTGTATTAAGAGATGCGTCTTCTGAGAGCATAGAGACATGATGTTCTCGGTTGTGTAGCTCATTGGGACAAATGAAAATGTCACTGCTTTTACGTTTTCTTTATTCCTCTTGTTTGGTCGTTTGTTGGGTGCACTCTGCATGATGTGTTACTGAGATGCATTCTGAAGATCGTCGCTGGTCCATATTAATATGCACTGAAAAAACACAGCGGCGGCTACACACTCCCAGCAGTGGTACCGTTATTCACTTTTTGCACACTACCCGGTCATGACAGTGCCAATAGCTAAAGGCTTTGAACTATGGAAACAGGCGCGTATAGAGTAACATACTGGACTTTTTATTAGCCTTGGTTGTCGGCCGTCAGTTTGCTCGATCGTAAATTAGAATCAAAGCCGCAGTGTCACGTTAGACCAGTCCGACAATGATTCAGCGACTTATTTTGCGTTTCGGCTCGGTGTCCAACCAACGGTGGCTAGCCTGCTAGCTAGCGCGTGCCGCGACTGTGTTTCTGTGAAAATTTGGATAAACTGATTCCTAACGGAGAGACTTCAAGCTTTTCGGGTATTTTACATACAACCACGACACTGTCGCTGTTCCCAAAGGGGTGCTTGTTGGTTATTTCCCTGTTGAAGCGGGGACAGCATACAAGTGTGTACTGTAGGGTCTTTTGCGGCCTGCTGATCCCCGAGCTGTATTTGTGAATAGTCCGGGTTAGGAGCGGTTGGTGAATCTGAGAGCTCCTGTTTGACAGCTCTGGCACAATTTGTAAAAACTGGTCGATTTCTGTTTGGATACATTTCGCGAGTTGGCTATTTATTACAAATGGATCTTGTTTTGTGGTTTGTTTGACTTTTACGAGTAATAAGTTAGTATTTACACGGGAGAACGTTTAATAGTTTACCGGTAGCTTGCTGTTAGCTTGTAAGTGGTTAACATATCCGTAGGAACGTTATCGATCGAGGTAGTCGCTAAATTGTTCTCTCAGATATGTGTTGTTCTCTTTGGGTTGTCGC
Organism: Poecilia reticulata; assembly: GCF_904066995.2. Classification (NCBI taxonomy): domain Eukaryota; kingdom Metazoa; phylum Chordata; class Actinopteri; order Cyprinodontiformes; family Poeciliidae; genus Poecilia; species Poecilia reticulata. Next base: position 16,202,174 of record NC_088836.1, read on the forward strand.
TGGGTAACCAACTAATCAAATCTGTTTCGATTAATTTTCAAAATTATACAAATCAAAAGTGACAAGTTAACATTGAGCGAAGAACGGCATGCTATGGTGAGGTTAGCTTGTTTAGCAAGGAGGCTATAACTTTGATCAGTGTAATGTCGGAGAGTTAATGATGGTCAAGCTCGCTGTGAAGTTAGTGTTACGTTTAAGTGATGTCTCACTTGAGTCTTTTTAACGTATTAACAGTTTTGGTTTGATAGATGGGGCCTATTTTAATTTAATTAACTTTGTGTCGCATGATGCTTTCAAGCTAACTGCTAATGTCCTGCCCTGGTCTGCTTTGTGATGATCAGACATCTCAATAAACAGAGGAAATGTGCAGCTATAACCACATATTGATCAGATCTCACGAAGAGTCTTTTAATAGTAATTGCATGGTTAAAACACCTTCCTGTGATGTTTCACTCTGCTTTATACAATTGTTTAAGTATTGAGGTAGCAGTCTGTTGGTAGGCTACATTATGTACCTTGTTTGTAAATGGGTGCTTTTAAATAATATAAACCATGTCTGCAGAATTGTATGAACCACTGCATCTGTGTTGTTTTCTGATGCGAGGGACTGTGTTGCTGATTGCAGGTAACCTGACTGGAAGATGCTCTGAATTGGGTATTGCCAAATAATTTTCTGTAAGTATGTTAACTCTTTACTCCAACAGTTTAGTTGAACTCTTATCTAGGAATCCTTTATACTTTTGTTTTAGATGTGTGGATTTTAATATTTGTTTTATTTATAAATTTTCTAAACATATTTTGTTTCTTGTGTGTGTTCTGATGTACTTTCATAATTCCTTAAAGGAGCAGCAGACAGAAATTCTCTACAATGAAGGTTGACAGAAGCAAATTAAAGAAAACGCCTACGGAAGCTGTGAGTGTGCTTAAAATTAACAGAGGGGTTTTTAAAGTGCAGCATTATGAATTTGTACCTTGAACATGGTTCAAACTTTTAAGTGCCCAATTGATTTCAAGTTGACCTTTTCAGTCTAATTTTGGTTTCTAACTTATATATTGGAAACTGTGAACATTTACTATAAATTACATTTTTCTTTTCAGTTCTTCCATGGCAATATCCTGAGATCTCATAAAAACATAATTAATAATTAATCCAGAGGCTTTCTTGACTATTTAAAATTTTTTACTTGGTATAAAACATCACTATGTAATTAATAACAGCTTAAGTCATGATTTCTTTACAGCAATAATTTTTCTTGTTTGAAATTAAATTGGCTATTGAGTCAAATATATTAGCTATTTTTTTAAAAGATTCAGTTCTGTTTCTCAGAGCTATTTCTGTGATAAAGCAAGAATTTAATGCATCTAATTTACAGCAGGTTTAGCTCAGTCTGTTTATCTGCTTTTAAAGAAGTGTTTTATGCGCAGAATTGTAAAATGCCAAAGTATCCAGAGGTCTTTTTTTTCTATTCTAAGTTGACTTTGCTGTTTCTGCCGATTTTGAATCAACAGCCAGCTGACTGCAGGATCCTTATAGAGAAGCTAAAGGCATGTCATGATGAGCAGTTATTGGTTGAACTGCAACAAATCAAGACCTGGAACATTGGCAAGGTACTTTCCAACAAAACTGTTAAAATAAATGCATCTTTCCTTAATGTTTTCTGTTACCTATGCCCTTTTGACAGTGAAGTTGTGGTTATTATGCTCATGCAATGTAGTTTTATCTGAAATACAATTTCAGCTGTATCCAACACATTTTTTGATTCTTATGCAGCATTTCTATTCTTGGTTTTTTGTTCTTATTTCAAGAACTGCAATGCTCCTAAAATTTCTAGTTGCTCATTCAGGTTACTTTTACTTAAGTAAAAGTAAGTAAATTTTATTTGACTAATTTTGGTTGATTTGATTTTACTAACCTAAATGTATCATCACCCCCAAACACTGATGAATCCAGTTTGTCCCAGTTTGTCCAGTGTAAATATTGCAAGCTTTTGTGATTGTTTTTTTTTTTCATGTTGGGTCTATTTTCTTGGCACACAATGAGCCAACTGATATCGATCATTTCCTCAGGTACTTGGCAAATTCTATTTGGAATTTGCCAGTTAGAAACAGAAGTTTCAAAATGGCAATTAGGAAAATGTGAGGGTTGTGAGTACTTCACTTTTTTTTTTTCTTCTGTTTTGGTCGACAGTGTGAGCTCTACCATTGGGTGGATCTGCTGGATCGCTTTGATGGCATTCTGTGCGATGCAGGCCAGACAGTGGAGAATATGTCATGGCTGCTCGTATGTGACCGTCCAGACAATGGACAGCTCAAAGCCTTGCTTTTGGCAGTGCTCAACTTCACAGCTCTGCTCATCGAGTACAGCTTCTCTAGACATCTCTACAGTTCCATAGAGGTGGGCTCATACACTTTGGACCATTATGTGTTTTCTTTCTTCTTCTTCTTCTTTCCATCTCAGAAGAAAGAGTGACACCATGTGCTAACTACCTCCCTCTGTTATCTCTGCTCTCTTGCAGCACTTAACCACCTTGTTAGCATCATGCGACATGCAAGTGGTCCTGTCTGTGCTGAACCTACTGTACGTGTTTAGCAAACGCTCCAACTATATCACAAGACTTGGATCTGATAAAAGAACACCTCTCCTGGCTCGCCTACAACACCTGGCTGAGGTTTACGCAATGATGCTCCATTTCTCATCACCATCAGTCAAGCTGTCATTTTTTGGGGGGAACCGAAACTTACATTATCTTTTTTCCTACAGAGCTGGGGAGGGAAGGAAAATGGTTTTGGCCTGGCTGAATGCTGCAGGGATCTCACTATGACGGTATAAATGCTTATACAGTGATGCTCAGTTACTAACTATTTAGATAATGACTGTTAGTATGATTACTAGCAGTGTTTGTGTATAGTAATCATGTACTTCTATTTGTATGTTTATGGACAGAAGTATCCTCCAAGTGCCACCACACTGCACTTTGAGTTTTACGCTGAACCCGGCCCAGAGGTCAAAGTGGATAGAAAGGTAAAAGGTCAAGCAGTCATATTTAATTAAACTAGCGGATATTCGACTAATATTACCTTAGGTTTTATGTAATTGTTCTGAATTTTTACTTTTTTCAGCAGACAAGTAGTAACACACTACACTATATTCACATCGAGCAGCTTGACAAGGTACTGTTATAATGGAATTGATACGGTTTATAAAGACAACGAGACTTCGCTTTTACATTTGGTATATTGTGCTTGCTAGATTTCAGAAAGTCCGTCTGAAATCATGGAGTCGCTGACCGTGATGTACAACATCCCTAAAGACAAGCAGACACTTCTGTTCACACACATTCGTCTGGCCCATGGTTTCTCAAATCACAAAAAGAGGTTGCAGGCCGTGCAGGCCCGACTACATGCCATTTCTATACTGGGTGAGTAGAAGCATCATTTCTGGGGGAAAAGGCATATTTTTCTGCAGTTATTCCATTCTTAATTTTTCTATTTGCTTTCAGTGTATTCAAATGCGCTTCAAGAGTCAGCCAACAGTATTTTATATAACGGCTTGATAGAGGAGCTGGTGGACGTCTTACAGATTACAGACAAACAGCTTGTGGTAAGAAAGTAGTTGCCTTTTCTGCTTAATGACTGCCAGCTTTCTTTTGCACAGAAAGGGTTACCAAAATTGCTTTCAGATAATTTGATGTTCCTTGGTGTAGTTTTTTCCCCCCTTATATTTCTGTCTTTTATGCATTATTGGATTTTGTTTCAGGATATCAAGGCAGCATCTCTGCGCACTTTAACATCAATAGTCCATCTGGAGAGGACACCCAAGCTTTCAAACATCATCGACTGCACGGGCACAGCGTCCTATCATGGCTTCTTGCCTGTGTTGGTGCGCAACTGTATACAAGCAATGATTGGTGAGGATTTTTTAAATCTGGAATTTTAAAATGTTTTCTTAAGAGATACTTTTACATTCTGCTTTTATGTTTTGCAGTTTTAATAAAGCTACTTTTATCCCTGTGTTTATATCTGAGTGAAACGTCTCCCAATTTGGTGTGGGTGTGTGCTGCATCACCAGATGGGGGGCAGCAGCAACAAACTCACTAAATCCACAATATTCCATGTTTGAATTCAATTACAATTATATTACTCAATTGTGTGGCTGAGTAATTTATCTTTATTTTATCTGTTTTCTGTATTGCCTTTAAATTTTTCACAGCTCTTTTCTGCTATAGAAATTATTTACTCAATTGTTTGTTTAAAAATTATTTCTTTAGTTTCATCAATTTGCTGAAAGGTTGATCTGAAAAAGAAATGAATTGTGCTCTGTGACTTTGTCTCTGGTCTATATACTAAGTTAAATGAAATGACTCGTGTGGACATTTGGCTCTGACGTGTTGAAATTTTCTTTTCCAAGATCCTTCCATGGAACCGTACCCGCATCAGTTTGCCACAGCGCTCTTCTCATTCCTCTACCACCTGGCTAGCTATGATGCTGGAGGCGAAGCCCTCGTTTCCTGTGGCATGATGGAAGCCCTTCTGAAGGTACATTCACATCATAAGGGATATTCATGAATTAAAGTTTTCACTTTGAGCAAATTGATTACTAATTTTCACTTATGTCTCAGGTGATCAAGTTCTTGGGCGATGAGCAGGACCAAATCACCTTTGTGACACGAGCAGTACGAGTTGTGGACCTCATCACCAATCTTGACATGGCTGCCTTTCAGTCCCACAGCGGCCTTTCCATCTTCATTTGCAGGCTAGAGGTGAGTTATACAAATTGAGTTTCTCTTTAGTTCTGATCCAGCTGCACTTCCATGCTGTCATTACTCACCAAGTTACTGTCTCCGTGTAGCACGAGGTGGACTTGTCGCGGAAAGAGTGCCCTTTTGTCATCAAGCCAAAGATCCAGAGGCCTAGTGCAACTGTGGAGTCTGAGGACATGGACACAGACATGGAGCGTAAGTTGGAACTCATGGACTTACCAAACTTTATATACATCTTTGTACTAAAACCTGAACTCAGAATTATATAAACAAACACCACAAGAGGGTTAAAAAGAGAAAAGTGAGACTGTTCATCTGATAGAGAGGAGAGGTTAGTTAGAATCTGTTGCTGAAGAAAATAGGATGGAATCCACAAATGTATCCAACCTTCAGGTCAATGGGGAAACATGACTCAATCCTGATGTTTACTCATATCTTTAGTTTTAGTCATCCACATTTATTATCAGCCGCATCCATTGATGTGCCCTGTGTGAATAATCTTTTGTTTTTGGTATGTTGGAACTATTTTCTTGGGACACAACAAGGAAATTAAAACCTGTCATTCATCTGTTCAACAATTGCCTGTCCATATGTTTTTGTTAAGTCATCATCTTAAAACTCCTCCTAGTTTGATCTCGTTTGTTACAAAATAATTATTGTTCAAGACTGCATCCATAACAACAAATAATTGGTCTTTTCTGCTGTACTGAACTCTCAATTGACTGTGAATTATGAAAGATATAGGAATCTATATCTTTCATATCTGCAGTAATCATGAGATGTGAATATATCTTATGCTTACTGAGGTTTCACTTTGCTACAAAGTGAAACCTCAGTAGTTTTTGACATATGCTCTACAGCTGGATAGTTTTTAGTGTAAAGGGAAACGCCCAATTATTAGTGCAACGATTGTTTTATTTTGTAAATCTGTATAGATGCTTGTAAGCATAAATAGTTTTTCATTTATTTTTTTTAGTATTATGAAATTAAAAACACTCGCTGATTTTTTTTTTTTCTCTTTTTCTTTGATATGACATGATTAATTCACAATAGTGTCAGAAGTTGCCATGGAGAGCAGCCCTGGACCATCAACATCTTCTGGCTCCAGACCGGAAGTTGATCACCGAGCACAGAGCAGTTCTTCTAACACGCCTCGCACAGGTAAATGACACACTCATAAAAATGCAAAATAAAAAAAAAAAAAACACAGCTATGACTACTGTTTCACTACAATGATGATATTCCTGTAGGCATGCAGTGTATCCCGCAGAGAGCAGCTCTGTTGAAGTCGATGCTAAATTTCCTGAAGAAAGCCATCCAGGATCCTGCCTTCTCTGATGGCATTCGTCATGGTAGGTTGTTGACAAGATCTTTCTCATCACTTATAATAGGTTGCTTTATTTGTTTGTTTTTTTTCTAAAAGATTTTCCTAAAAGTCTGCACATTTCAACCTTCATGTCTGCTGTTAATCGCATTTTTTTCTATGGGTTTAGTAATGGACGGGTCCCTGCCTACCTCACTTAAACACATCATCAGTAATGCGGAATACTACGGCCCCTCATTGTTCCTCCTGGGTATGTACACAGTAACCCTTCAATTGTGTAAGCTTACTTGAATTTAGGTGCATTTTATATTTAGATGTTTTAGCATCTAAATATATTGTCACTCATTTCAGTACGTTTTTTTTTTTACTGTCCTGGATTATAATTTTCTTTTTTCGCTTCCACCTTGTGCCCTTAGCGACAGAGGTGGTGACGGTTTTTGTGTTCCAGGAGCCATCCCTGCTCTCCTCCCTGCAGGATAATGGTCTCACTGACGTCATGCTGCATGCCCTTCTTATCAAAGATGTGAGTTTCCAACACTTGTGTTCTAGGACCTTTTCCCTGATGGATTCTGATATATTTTTATCCAGCTGTCAGTATTACTGTTCTGGCTGAACTGCTTTATTTGCTGTAGATATCAATAAAAACTAGATTTGGTGGAAACGGTGACCACTTTTTTATGGATTATGAACATAATAACAAAGAGAATAATTAAAATTTGCTTATGTAAAAATAAAACGCTAAAGGTAAATGTATCATTCTGTTTACTCAGGTTCCTGCTACCCGTGAGGTGCTGGGTTCTCTCCCTAATGTGTTCAGCGCTCTCTGCCTGAATGCCAGAGGTCTGCACTCTTTTGTTCAGTGCCAGCCTTTTGAGCGCCTCTTCAAAGTGCTTTTGTCCCCGGACTACCTGCCTGCCATGCGGCGGCGACGTAGCTCTGACCCTTTGGGTGAGTTTCCTGACTGTGCCGTTTGCCAAATGCTCTCTTTCGGAAGATATTTGAATACATAATATTCTACCTTTTTTTTTTTTTTTGCTTTAGGTGACACTGCATCTAATTTGGGTAGTGCTGTGGATGAGCTCATGAGGCACCAGCCCACTTTAAAAACAGATGCAACCACTGCCATCATAAAGGTAGATATGCTTTTTAAAAAAAATCTAAAATCACTTCTTAAGTGTGACCAAATAAAATTCTGCAACGGTATTGAAGCTGAATTACCTCTGCAGTTGCTGGAGGAGATCTGCAACTTGGGTCGAGCCCCAGAGTACATCTGTCAGAAACCATCTATCCAAAAAGCAGATGGCACCGTGGCAGTGCCACCTGCGCGCTCCAGTCACGCTGCCGAAGAAGCTTCAAGCGAAGATGAAGAGGAAGAAGAGGCCCTTCACACATTCAGCCAACAGCAGGGGGAGCCAGAGAGCAACAGACAGTCAGTGCCACTTGAACTGTATGACTCTGAGTTCATAACACAATAGAACAAAATGACTCTTTAAAGATGTTTTTGTCCATTTATTTTACTGAATACTACAGGGCTGAAATTTCAATGATGGGACTTTGTTTTTGCAGGGTTGTAGGGACAGAGGAACGGATACCAATTCCTCTGATGGACTATATTCTTAATGTGGTGAGTATTTCTCTGACTGTTATGTAGTTTATTCTTGCTAGAAGATTTAAGCAATAGTTAGAATATGTTAAACTGGACATATAACAATGTTTACAAGTATTTCTTCTAATTGTTCATCATTTCGACTGAATAAAAATGTCCAATAGACAATTTTGAAAGTTATCGTCACAAATGTCAAAGGCATTTTCATTTGAAACATGTTAATTTGCCTTTGTAGTTGCATCACTTTACTAAGCATTTTTGATTTTTTAAATTATTATTTTAAAAAAAATTTTTTTTAGATGAAGTTTGTGGAATCCATACTGAGCAACAACACCACAGATGACCATTGTCAAGAGTTTGTCAATCAGAAGGGATTGCTGCCTTTGGTCTCTATTTTGGGCCTCCCCAACTTGCCCATCGATTTCCCCACCTCTGCAGCCTGCCAAGCTGTGGCTGGAGTCTGCAAGTCCATATTGGTGAGCTAGCAAACAGATTGTGATGCGTTTTTTCCCCCCGCAGATGTGTCTTTTAGGGTGAAGAACCATAAATTTCTCCTCTCTTCCTTACCCCTAGACTCTCTCACATGAGCCCAAAGTCCTCCAGGAGGGCCTGTGCCAACTGGACAGTATTTTAACATCTCTGGAGCCACTTCATCGTCCAATAGAGATGCCCGGTGGGTCGGTGCTTCTCAGAGAGCTGGCCAACGCAGGCCATGTTACCGATGCCACACTGTCGGCGCGTGCGACACCCCTCCTGCACGCCCTAACTGCAGCCCATGCGTACATCCTAATGTTTGTCCACACATGCCGAGTCGGACAGGTACTTTTTGATTGGATATCGTTTGGGGTGAAAGGTGGATTTCTGGAATGTTGGATTTGAGTGCGAGTGTTTTTGTTCTCTCACAGAGTGAAATCAGAGCAATCTCTGTAAACCAGTGGGGCTCCCAGCTGGGGTTAAGTGTCTTGAACAAGCTGAGCCAGCTCTACTGCTCTTTGGTTTGGGAAAGTACCGTGCTGCTGTCCCTTTGCACTCCGAACAGGTTAGTGCTACATTCTTTAATCTTTCTGTTTTACTCTTACACCTGGCTGTGTTTGTATCCTCAATTATTGTGTGTCTGCCCCAACAGTCTGCCCCCGGGATGTGAATTCGGCCAGGCGGACATGCAGAAACTGGTACCCAAAGAGGAGAAGCCATCTGGCACTTCAGCAACAGCAATGTCTGGATCCAGGAGAACTGGTAATGTCACCTTTAACTTGGTTTTTAAAGCCTGTCATCTATCTGAATGCTCCTATAAACCTCAGTGTGTTTTATTCCATTTCAGCAGAAACCGACACTGTGTCTGTGGATTCAGCGGCTGGTGGTCTACTGGAAGGCATGTGTCTAGATGGGGACGCCTTGGCTCCTATGGAGACTGACGAACCTTCTGCATCAGATCCCAAGTCGAAGTCCAAACTTACCCCAGCCATGGCCACTCGCATCAAACAAATCAAACCTTTGCTGTCTGGTAGGTCAACTGTTAAAACCCAAATAAGATTCATAAAGCGTTTTTTTTTTTTTTTTTTGTAATGCTGCTATAATCGTCTAACTCCTTGTTCTTGCAGCATCATCCAGGTTAGGCAGGGCTCTGGCTGAACTCTTCGGCCTTTTGGTAAAACTGTGCGTAGGCTCCCCGGTGCGTCAGCGCCGCTCCCACCACGCCACCAGCACAGGCACCACTCCTACGCCTGCTGCTCGGGCGACAGCCTCTGCCCTCACCAAACTTCTCACCAAAGGTCTGAGCTGGCAGCCCCCTCCGTACACACCCACGCCACGGTTCAGGTAAGAAGAAACTACTGCCGCTGTTTCCAGTATTACTTTGCACCTTAGAGATGCAGAGATTGTAACTCTGTTTGTCTCGGCAGGCTGACCTTCTTCATCTGCTCAGTGGGTTTCACATCTCCTATGCTGTTTGATGAAAGGAAATATCCCTACCATCTCATGCTGCAAAAATTCTTTTGCTCTGGAGGACATGATGCTTTATTTGAGTAAGTTCTGCCAGATGTTGTGACATGTTTAGATCAATATTGCCTTTATTTGGATGATAATATAACATGCTGTCTGTTGTGGCATTTTTTGTATAGTCACAAAAACAAAAACTGATCTAAATTTCCAAAGTGGTAATTCTAAGAATATTGTATGTTTTTTCTTATTTTTTTGTAATTAAATCTCCTCAATGCAGGACATTTAACTGGGCCCTGTCAATGGGTGGGAAAGTACCTGTGGCTGAGGGGTTGGAACATACAGATCTCCCAGATGGGACGGGGGAGTTCCTGGACGCCTGGTTAATGCTGGTGGAGAAAATGGTTAATCCAAGTACCGTGCTGGACTCGCCTCACTCCTTGCCTGCTAAAATGCCAGGGATCACTCCCACCATGCCCCAGTTCAGTGCGCTGCGCTTCCTAATAGTCACCCAAAAGGTCAGTATATGAGTAGGACTGACATTTTGAGTTTTTTTAGTTGATATTTAGTGGCATCAATAATTTAATACATGATTCATTCCTCAAAATAATGAGTCAAATCAGGAACTGCTAGGTTTTTTTTTATCTTGCCTTACAGAAAGCCATATTATTGAGCAGATAAAATGTTTTTTTTTCTTCTTTTACTCCTTTTACTTTTTTCACCTAATGGACAGTAAGAAAAACACAGCCAGCTTTTCAATTCTAATTTTAGATATCGATTTCCCTTTTTTGTAATAGGACCCTTAAATCTGAACTTGCAGAGGGAGGACTTTTTTATTTTTCTTAGTTTAAATTTTAGAACAAAAGACTGAAAATACTGGGTGCAGAACAGTTTACTCTAATATTAACATGTTTTAAGGGCAGTTAAGTTTTATTTAGTTCTCAGGCCCAAACAGGAGAAAATCTAGAGAGCTGGAATTGACTTTCTTATTCTTTAAGTAGCTTGTTGTCCTTTAATACCAGGAATTAAGTCTTTTCTTTTTTTGTTTTTTTTCTCCCCTCAGGCTGCATTCAGCTGCATCCGCAGTCTGTGGAACAGGAAGCCACTAAAGGTGTACGGAGGCAGGATGGCTGAATCTATGCTGGCCATCCTCTGCCACATACTGAGAGGAGAGCCTGTTATCCAGGAGCGTCTGGCCAAGGAGAGAGAGGGCACGACTCGCCCAGATGAAGAAGGAACGTCCACTAGTTCTTTGGCGCCCAGCGGACCCCCGGGAGGATCATCGACCAGTGCCGAAACCTCAGCAGCAACTGGAACTCCCTCTGGAGCTCCAGCTGTAGGATCAGCTGACGATTCTACCATTTCCACTCCTCGACATGAGCCTCAAGTCAATCAGGCTCAACTTACACAGGTACTGTTTTTGCATTTTGACTGAAGCTTTGTGCCATTTCTTATTTAGTTTTTGCTGGATATAAGTCAACCAAATACTAGTGACATATTTTTGATTCAGTCAGGAGAGTTTGTAGCAGATTGATGAATTCAGACTTTTTCTTCCTTAAAGTTCATGTGCAGAGTTTACAAATAGTCTCACTTCAAAAATAAGCTATAATAACTAAATTTTTCTTCATATGTCCACTGCTTTTTAAAAAAAACATTTGACACGCTTCATTTATTTTTCTTCATATTATTAGATTTTTATTGCTTATGACTTTATTCTCCACTTCAGCACAGAAATAAATACGGTTGTGTTGGGTTTTAGCTCATGGACATGGGGTTTTCAAGAGAGCATGCCATGGAGGCCCTACTAAACACCAGCACTATGGAACAGGCCACTGAGTATCTGCTGACCCATCCTCCTCCCCTTCTCGGCGGAGCAGTAAGGGTAAGACATCACATGCAGACACATAGAAATGTATTTCTCCTTAATTAGATGATCTGACGTGGCTTTATTTAATCAGGACTTGACTATGTCTGAGGAGGACCAGATGATGAGGGCCATCGCTATGTCGCTTGGGCAAGAGGTCAGCATGGAGCAGCGTTCTGACTCTCCTGAGGTTTGTCAGATTTTTTTTTTCTTCCGAGAGGATCCAAAATTATTGGTATGGTCTCAAACATTTTTTTTGAACGAGTGGCGCTTGTTTCAGGAAGCAGCAAGGAGGCGTGAGGAGGAGGACAGGCGAGCGAGGGAGCGTGCAGAGGAAGAGGAGGCGCGTTGCTTGGAGCGCTTCATGGAAGCAGAGCCTCTGGACCCACAGGAGCTGCACTCCTTCACAGACTCCATGCTTCCTGGCTGCTTCCATCTTCTGGATGAGCTCCCTGACACAGTTTACCGACTCTGTGACCTCCTGATGACGGCCATCAAGAGGAGCGGACCAGAGTACAGAGACCTCATCCTGGGCCAGGTTGTCGACCAGGTCAGTTGGTCAGCAGCAATTAAAATGACAGAATGCTGTGCAGTAAATAGAACAATCTGTTCTCTCCATTTTCAGCATAAATGCATTCAGGGAAAACATGATCCATCATGAACTTAAAGCATACTTTATATTATGGTTCAAAAATCTTGATATATTGAGTTCTGATCTTGATAAAACAAGTGTGTATGTCAGTACTGATCTGACTGTGTAAATGTAGGTGTGGGAGGCTGCAGACGTGCTGATCAAGGCCGCTGAGCCGCTGACTACCAGCGACACAAAGACCGTGTCTGAGTGGACCCGACAGATGGCAACACTCCCCCAGGCCTCGAAGCTGGCAACACGAATCCTGCTGCTCACGTTGCTCTTTGAGGTGCCAGAATTGAAGGTTTTAGCCATCAAATGTTATCAAGGGTCACTATTTAATTTAGTTATTAATTTGTTTCTGGCTAATGTATTTCTCTATCTTCTTTTTTTTCAGGAACTAAAACTCCTGGGTGCCAGAGTGGTGGAAAAAAGCGGCATTCTTGAGTTGCTGATTAAGCTCCTCGAGGTTGTGCAGCCCTGCCTGCAAGCAGCTAAAGAGCACAAAGACATCCAGACACCCAAGTGATTTTTTTAAAAATTGATCTTCACAAAAACGCTAGACTAGATTTTATTGAAACCTTTAGCATGTTTAAAAACCCTTTCATAATTGCTAAAATATTTTTTCAGATGGATCACACCAGTGTTGCTGCTTATTGACTTTTATGAGAAGATGGCAGTCTCTTCAAAACGAAGGGAACAAATGAACAAGGTAGAAAACCAAGCTTTAGACTCCAGTGAATAAATGTTGGACTTGTACTTAATTTATTTTATTTTTTAAAAAAATGCTTTGATCTGTTGTGGCCTGCACAATCAAGGATTTCTCAATTGCCTTTACCAAATTAGTGTGAACAAAGAACAAAAACTTTGTGTGTCAGTATTAATTAAGATTCATGTCTGTGTTTCGTCCTCCTGAAGCACGATGGTTGATTTTCTTTCTGCTTTTTCAGTATCTGCAGCCCAATGGAAATAACTGGCGGTGGTTTGATGATCGCTCAGGGCGTTGGTGCAGTTACAGCGCCTCCAACAACAGCACCATTGACTCTGCATGGAGGGCTGGGGAGAGCAGTGTCCGCTTCACAGCTGGGCGACGGAGATACACTGTGCAGTTTAACACTATGGTGCAGGTGCGTGCATTTGTACTACTATTTGTATAGCGTTCGGTTGATCGGCGCCTTTTATCTGACCGAAAGCACTCTTTATTGGGCAGGTAAATGAAGAGACTGGCAACAGAAGGCCGGTAATGCTGACTGTCCAGAAAGTGCCTCGCATAACCAAGCCTTCCAAGGCTGGTAATGTTACGGACTCCGACAGAGAGGAGGGAGACAAAGCCAAAGTGGAAGAAAGCCAAACCAATGTGGACTCGGGAGCAGCTGTGGAGATGAGCGCTCCTAAAGACGACTCCGGCCAGCTGAAAGAGATGACCTCTTCTCTGGAGTCCGACTACGCTCAGGGATCTGACATCGTCGTGAAGGGCCTGTCCGACGACATGACCACTGTTCTTATCCGGGCGTGTGTGAGCATGATCAGCGTTCCCGTTGACCCCGACACCCTTCACGCCACTTTGCGTCTCTGTTTGCGCCTTACTCGTAACCACCACTATGCAATGATGTTCGCCGAGCTGAAGAGCACGCGGATGATTCTGGGGCTGACCCAGAGTTCTGGCTTCAACGGCTTCACGCCGCTGGTGACTCTGCTGTTCAGGCACATCATAGAAGACCCGGCCACTCTGCGGCACACCATGGAGAAGGTCGGTTTTTCTCATCTGTGCAATTCTTATTGAAAATGAGAATACTGTCAGAAATTGACAATTGTTTTATGCCAAAAACCCCCCAAAAAAAACACCTTTCACAGAATATTTCTAATCTTTTAGGTGGTGAGGTCGGCTGTGACCAGCGGCGCAGGTAGCACCACCTCAGGTGTGGTATCCGGCAGTCTCGGTTCCAGAGAAATCAATTACATCCTCCGGGTCCTTGGGCCTGCCGCCTGTCGCAACCCGGAATGCTTTATTGAAACAGCCAGCAACTGCATCCGCATTGCACTTCCTGCACCCCGCGGAGCTGGGACCAGTAAGTCAGCAGACAGCCATCCATTGAGTGAACAGATCTTAAAGTTTATATAGAAGGAAAATACTTATGAGCTGAATTCACTTAGCGCTCCACGTTTTACATATGGTGAATATTAATCTTTACTGCACATTTAAATGCATTTCTTCTTTGCACAGCATCTGATGACGAATTTGAGAATCTTCGAATTAAGGGACCGAACGCTGTGCAACTAGTGAAGACCACTCCGCTGAAGCTGTCTCCTTTGCCCCCCATCCCTGACACCATCAAAGAGGTCATCTATGACATGCTCAACGCCCTGGCTGCCTACCATGCTCCAGAAGAACGTAAGACGTTTCCCTGACAGCCGTTGGTTTGGAGAGTCTGATATGCATTGGAGGCGAATTATGCTCAGCTATTTGTGAACGCTTTTATGAAGCAGCTCATCTGTGTGCGTGTGTGTGCGTTACAGCCGAGCGGCCAGAGGAACGAGCTGCAGCTGCACCGAGCACTCAAGACCTCTGCCAGATGTTGCAAGATGTTGGTGATGATGTTTACCAGCAGTACCGCCTCACCCGGCAGGGGAGCGACTTTGACTCTCAGTCGGCTTTTCATATCAACGTGGGGCTCATTGAAAAACCTGTATGGGTTTGGACATTACTATTGACTTTTGTCATTAAAAGCTCTTCATCTTTTTCTTTCAGGCGCAAGTCTTTGCTGCCGACGGCGGTCCGGCTGAGTCGTCCCAGTCTGGCACCCCACAAGGTGAAGGTAACTGTGATAAGCACACAGAGTTGAAATGCTTAACATGGCAGCAGGGAGCATCTGAATAAATCTTTAAAAAGCTCAGACCTGTATTTATGTAGGAAAATAAAATGTATCGCATTGTTTTGTCTTTAATCAGTCTGCCATCAATTTTATCTTTTTTTGTGAGAGTTTGTTGTTGAGATTTTGTGTTTTTAAATATTTTTGTTACATTTTATCTCTTATCTAATAAATCTCTCTGTAACTTCCTCAGCCTCCACACCAGAAGAGATGCGGGAGGAAAAGAAGGAACAGGAAGGTGAGAAGGGTGCCAGCTCTGACGAGAGCAAAGCTGCTAAAGTGAAGGCAAGCAAGCCTCTTATGCCTACTTCCACCATCTTGAGGCTGCTAGCTGAACTGGTCCGCTCCTATGTGGGCATCGCCACTCTAATCGCCTCCTATTCCTATACCGCTGGACAATCTGAGCTCATAAAGGAGGCGAGTAACTACGGAAGATTTCATCAACTTTTTAAGAAGTTTTTGCTGCTGACTTATTTTCTTGCCCCATGTTTACTTGGTTTCATAACCTAACAGGATTGCAGTGTTCTAGCCTTTGTGCTCGACCACTTGCTGCCTCACACACAGAATTCGGAGGACAAGGACACTCCTGCATTGGCACGTCTCTTTCTGGCCAGCTTGGCAGCGGCCGGCACGGGCACAGATGCCCAGGTCGCTCTGGTGAATGAAGTAAAAGCTGCTCTTAGTCGAGCCCTAGCAATGACGGAAGGTGCTGAAAAACATGCCAGGTAAATGAGTTTGATGTAGTTTATACACAATGAGTACAACGTTATAGTCGTTGATCAGTTATGCGTTTGATCTTTTCAATCTTGTTAATGTCCTGACTTGTTTCCTCAGGCTTCAGGCAGTGATGTGCATTATCAGCACCATCATGGAGTCCTGTCCCTCCACATCAACTTTCTACAGTACAGCAGCTGCCAAGACTCAACACAATGGCATGAACAATATCATCAGGCTCTTTCTTAAGAAAGGACTGGTCAATGACTTGGCACGTGTGCCTCACAGTCTGGATTTGTCCAGGTAAACCGTTAACCTACATTGTTTTATTAGAGTTCAAATGGAATGAAAGTTAATTGCATAAATTCAACTGTTAGATTTGAATTCTTAGTTACTAATTAAATTTTTCTTTCGTCATCCTTAGTCCCAACATGGCCAATACAGTGAATGCAGCACTGAAGCCTCTGGAGACTCTGTCGCGCATTGTTAACCAACCCAGCAGCCTTTTTGGAGGCAAAGGCGGCTCCAGCAAGAGCAAGACAGAGCATGAAACGGTGGGCACCGCCAGGGACAGCAACAGCAACACACAGGATCAAGGTACCTACTGGAAACCGATGAGGTTCTTTCCAACTCCACTGATCACCACGCACTTCCTTGATGTTCATACGTAAAATCTGATTCAGGAGAGTCGGGAGAAACGGAGCCAGTGGACGGCAGCCACAGGGTTCAGGGGGCAGACACTGACCTCATGGACGGAGAAGCAGAAGGAGACACGGTGGTCATCGCTGGACAGCCAGAGGTTCTCAGCACACAAGCTATGCAGGTAAAATATGATTGGATCTCATGTAAATATTTTGAGAATTTCATCTAAAAATGTTTTAAATTAACACTACTTCAGAAATGTTGTGACAATTTCTTTTGCCCCGTGACGTAATCGTGTTTTTCTTCTTGTAGGTTGAAAATGAGTTGGTGGACCTTATTGATGAGTTATTGGAGAGAGATGTTGGTACTGCAAATAGTACAATTATAGGTAAATCAATCAAAATACACTAAGTGTGATTGTGATGTTTAATGTAGCTTAATACTGTGATAATGTAGAGTATCCCAATACCTCCGTTACTGACACAGGACAAAATAAACTGCTTAGACATGGTGACTTTTTTAAAATTAATTTTTTTATTATTATTGGTAATGCTTTTGTTGCCCCATGGCTATAACTCCTATTGTCTTTAATGCCAAATAGTTGGACGTAGCGGTGGGGATGAATCACAGGAGGATGTGTTGATGGATGAAGTCCCATCCAACATTAGCCAGGCGTCCACTCTTCAGGCTAACCGTGAAGGTATGTTAAGGACACATCAGTCAGCTGATTGTCATGTTTCATATTTCATTTACATTTGTCAACATGGGAAGCTAAATACACAGTACAAAAACATTTTCTAGTTCATTTACATTAAAAAGGCATTCCATTTGATCTTTTCTGATCAACGACGACAATGATCAGAAAGATTAACACCCTGCTTACTGTGGCTGCTTTTATTGATACAGGAACTTTGTGTGTAACTTCCTCACTAGACTCGATGAACATTCTTGAACCAGAGGATGAAGAGCATACACAGGAGGAGGACTCGAGTGGCAGCAATGATGACGAAGACAGTCAGGATGAGGAAGAAGAGGAGGAGGAAGAGGAGGAGGAGGACCAGGTTTGGATGCATGCAGGAAAGTTTGTTTAAGGATCTAATGATGATTGTTGCACATGCTCATTAATGCTGCTGTCTCTTTAAGGATGACGAAGAAGGAGATGAGGATGATGACGATGAAGGGTCAGAGATGGAGCTGGATGAAGATTTCCCTGACATCAACGCCGCACCACACATCCGCTTTGAACGCTTCGACAGGGACGATGACCTCATCATAGAGTTTGACAACATGTTTTCCAATAACGGTGGGTAGAAATGATTACTTATTAAAATTGTCAATTTATTTTATTTTATTTTTTTATTTATCCCTTAATGTCCAAATAATGTTTTCAATCATCAAAACAAAATATTGAATTGTTTTTTTTTTTTTTTTCCCCCTCAAAATTTTAAGAGATTTTGCCAGTGCTTTGACCTAATGCTCGCCATGTCTTCTGCTCCTCCTCCAGCTGACATCCCTTCCTCCCCAGGAAACATCCCCAGCTCCCACCCTCTGATGGTGCGCCACGCTGATCACAGCTCCCTCACTCTAGGCGTGGCCGGCTCTAGCAGCCGCCTGGCGCAGGGCATGGGTCGCAGCCAGCGAACGCTTCGTCAGCTCACTGCCAACAGCGGACACACCATCCACGTCCACTACCCACATAACCGCCAACCCAATCCTCCACTCATTTTGCAGAGGTGAAACGACGATGCTTCTGTGAAGGCTTGCTTCAGCTCATTTTGTTTTGGTAGTAATTTGAATATTTTATTCTCTCTTGTTCTGTTTCAGACTGTTGGGCCCCAGTGCAGCAGCAGACATTCTGCAGCTGTCCAGCTCTCTGCCTCTGCAGTCCCGAGGCCGTGCCCGTCTTTTGGTTGGAAACGAGGACGTCCACATAATTGCTCGTTCCGATGATGAATTGCTGGATGATTTCTTCCATGAGCAAAGCAGCACTGGGGGACAAGCAGGTAAACATTACAATGAAGTCAAACCTAAAATCACTTTTTGACTGCGGGAACCTTTTCCAGGAACAAGGCAGTTTTCCCACAATTTACCTGGGTGCAAAGTTGGAGCAAAAAAAGGCTCGACTAGCTAGCTAAGCATTTAATTTGGATATTTTATTTTCCCCAACAGCATTATGATTTAGTCATCTCAGTTCAACTCGTCTACACCTTGTATTTTCTGTTAATTTTGGAAAAATTGTTGTCATATCAATCAGTGAAGAGAGAGTCATGCTGGAAGATTTAAAACTGTTTGTCCTGAAGCACAAAGAAAAACAACCACCTGTCGACCATTATGGTTTCAGATTAGAAAATGAGCCACAGTTCTGTCAAGTGTGAAGGGAGTTTATGCTCTTTTCTTTACTCGTCTTTTAGGCTTCAATTACTAAATATCTGTGAACGTTGTAAACTTTCCTGACTTTGAATTTTTTTCAGTTCCTAAGTGTGGATGCTCATTTCAAAAGTTAGATGGTTCTCTGAAACATAAGTCAAAACAAGTCATTTTGAAGTCTATTTTTGTGCATGAAGTGCCAACATGTGTGTTTTATCTCTCTAGGTACTCTCTCAAGTATTCCCACTGCCTTAACCAGATGGACAGACGAGTGCAAAGTGCTCGATGCTGAGAGTATGCATGACTGTGTAGCAGGTAAACCAATTTTAAAAATATTTCAACAACAATAAATTAATAGTTAAACTTAACATTAAGAGCATTGTTTGGCTTAGTTAGTAGACAACTGTGTGTTATGTTCCTTTTAATAAGAATTCAGTGGGACTTGATTAAAATTTTTGAATTAATTGCAAAGTCTGTAATTAATCAAAATTAATAGCATTTTAATTAAAAAAAAAAAGAAACCTGGGCAAAGAGAAGCAGCTTTGTCATCCATTGTTGCTGTTTGCAGATATAGTTGGTGCATCATATTAAATAATAAACGCAATTAATTGCATTAATATTTGTGCAATTAATGAATAAAAGTTTAAAGCCAAAGTGCCGGACTTTGTGTTTACTAAATAAACCAGATGTGAAGACTAGTTCCTGTTCATAAAACAATTCTTCTGCAAGGTCCTAAAATGTCTTGAATTGTTTAAGAATCTTAATTTTACGCTTAAATGCTACCAGATTTTACATACTGGATATGAAATGACATTAAGTTAAATATATACATTTATGATTTGCAGTTTTGAATTTTTTGGGAGGGATCAAAACGTACGGGCTTTCTTCTACCTGCTATTCATTATGGGAAGGTTTATTTATAAAGAGGTTTGGCTTGAACAAAATTTTTGACTGAAACAATTTATAGTTTGGTATAGTGTTGACCACCTTTAAGCTGCAACCACAACAAAATTGTTTCACTAACTCCTCCTGTCTAGTCCAACTAATTTTTTTTTTGTGTGTGTGCGCACTTTGTGTTCTTAGTGGTGAAAGTGCCGATCCTGCAGCATCTGGAGAGTCTAAGAGATGAGGAACTGGAAGAGCGCAGGGAGAAGAGAAGAAGGCAGCTGGCCGAGGAAGAGGAGTCCAAACAGAATGAGCGGAGGGCGTCTGGGGCAGAGCAAGTCAGGGATCAGAGCCTACAGGTTTGCAGAGAAATGATTGTTGGTGGCTGAAGAATTTGTTCTTGGGGATTTTTTAGTGCCTCGTGTTAAACCAGTTTTCGCATTCCAGAAGCCATAGAACAGCTGAGAGGCTAGAAAGCATCCTCTCAGCTCTTTGTTATTTTGTTTTTTTTCCAGCAGTTGCTCCATGCAAGAACTGCCTGGATTGCAGCTTTAGCAATCTGGTGGTGATCATCTAATATTTTAATGTCCATGTTTAAGAACATGGATATTAAAAAACGTTTCAGGGCATTTTTACTGGTTGCTTTGAAATTAATATGGAACAGCTCAAATTCCAAATGTGAAAGAAAATGCAATCAGCATATAGCAATGATAAATGGCCCATTTGCTGCAAATTCTAGGGTTTAGAATAAATCTGGATTTTAAAAAAAAGGGTTTTAGTCGTTAGTTTGTCGTTTGTTTGGAAGAACTAACATTTAGCTTTTGGATATTTTTTTGTCCTTTAGGGTTCTGGATTGGGAACAGTTAATGGTGCGGACAACACTGCAGGTACTGAGATTTGTAATGTGGAACACTTTTGTTTTTGTCATTTTTAAAAACGTTTTAATGAAAGGTACCAAGAAGAAGGAACCCAGCTTCCAGTGCGTGCTGTGGGATGAGGTAGTAGTTTGTATAGTTTTAGGATCACACCAGATCTGGGAGATAACTATACAGTCTACTGTCTTTCTTATGGCCACGCCTAAATCATCTAGACATCTGTATTTGGAGCAAAAATATTTTGTCTTTCTGCTTTTGTAAAGCTCTTGCCAGATATTACATTTCAATGTTTGTGAAACATTTGTTCTTCATGCATGCAGATATTGGGGGTGACAATAAGGGGATCTTTAGTGTCCGTTGTGTCATAAAAGGAATTTTTCAGCCATAATTTTTCATCCACTCTTCGTCTTAGAGAAGAAGGGTCACTTTCAGTCATTACAAAGTTGATCTGGATGATTATTTTTTTATTTTCTGGTCAAATCTGTCCATCCACAAAAGGTTTTTCATCACTCCTAGGGACTCCAATGAAAAACTACAAGTCGTTGTCTATGCATGTTTTGCTGCGACTGCCTGCGCTGTGGTGAGGTAGTAAGTTGTGTTGTTGGATGGGATCATGATTGTGTATTCCATACAGGAGATAACTATACAACTTACTTCCTTCCTCATCAGAGGCTGATGGCTTCTAGAAAATATTCATTGTGCTCTTGTGTGGATTTGCAGTGAGCTGCTTCTTCAAATGTTTACATATATTTATTTCAGCTGCTGTTTTTATATATGGCACCTCTCTATGAAAATGTTTTCACTAAGCATTGAAATATGGTGATTAGATGTGGTAGATGCACTTAAATGCTTAATTTAGTATGTGTAAACAAAACAAACAAAAAACTCTATTAAGACCTGTTTTAACACTCTCTCCACCTGGATGTCACAGAGGGTGAGCAGGCTCAGGAGGGTCCGATGGCGTGCCTGGACACACCCAGGATCTCAGAGGGCTTCCTCACTGCTCCCCCATCTGGAGAGGTCACTCCCACCACCCCTGTTCCCCACGAACAGGCCCTGGTCTCCCTGGAGACCGCTATTAGTCAGCAAGTCCACCAGCCAATTGCTGACCTGCTCCTGGCTGAGACGCACGCCAGCTCACTGGCTGCTCTGGCCGGGGCTGGACTTCCCACCCTGTCAGAAAGTCAGAGACCAAACACCGAAGCAGAAGCGTCTCAGATGGAAATGTCCCCGGCTCCTACAACTGGTGAGAGAGTTGGAGGAGGTGGTGAAGGAGGAGCATTGGATGAAGGCAGGGAAGGTAGACTAACTTTAACAGATCATTTACACAGTCGCCAACAACAAGGGCACATAAATACATTTGTTTCTGGAAACCTTTCTTCATGTTCTAAACCCAGAGAGAGGGAAGTTACAGGTCGCCCTTTTCTCTCCTCAGCCTCGCTAAGCCCGGATATCGTAGAAAGCACTGAGCCTGTAGCGGTTGGCGTGTCGCAGTTGGAAGGATCCCCCATGGACACCAGCAGCCCTGCATCTGCTACTCAGGAAGAAGCTGCTCCCAATCCTCCGCAGACCACCCAGCTGTCCCAGGAGTTATCTGGCAGCAGGGAGAGTGGGCTGACCGATCGGCAGACAGATGCAGAGACTGGGTACGGAAAACTGTATATTTCGGATCAAACACATTGCCTGTATGACTCATTCTTTGTCATTGTTATTAAATTGCATTTTTACCAAGTGCACGATTATAATAAAACTCTTACATTTATTGCTTGTGTTTGATTTTATATTGTTTTGGGTATTAACATTAAACAATGTCTATTTTCTGTTGCTTTATCAGCTCCACGTCCGTTTCATCTCCTGGAGAGACGATGCCTCGGAGTGACAGTGCTGACAGCCAATCCCAGGCCATCCAGGAAGAGCCTCTCCCATCCACCAGCAACGATGAGGAGGATCCACTAGCTGGTAAAGATTTGAATACGTTTCAGTGCAGCCAATAGAAAAGGCTATTTTCTAAGATTTGTAACAGTACAATGAACGAGTGGTCCTAAATAATTTTTCAATTATTTGTTTCTGTGAGGTTGAGATTGTTTGCAGTGAAAACAAGATGAATATTTAGTCACTTATGTTATCAATACAAAAAGTTGCACAAAATAATAAAAGAAAATAATATAAAAATTTAGAGTCCATGACGTCTTCACAACCGCATTTCCTGTTGTTTTCTTTACAGGAATCAATTTGCCAGAAGGTGTGGATCCTTCTTTCCTCGCGGCCCTTCCAGAAGACATCCGTCGAGAGGTCCTTCAGAATCAGCTCGGTATCAGACCTCCTTCACGTCCTCCTCCTGCCACAACTCTACCCTCCTCTAACGCGCCTGTGCTCGGAGGTCCGGGGGTTACAGAGGTCAGCCCCGAGTTCCTGGCAGCTTTGCCGCCTGCTATTCAGGAAGAGGTGAGATTATTGAAGACCAAGAATTTACCTTCTGAGATGCAATTTTCCACCCAATCCAAGAGTCTGATTTCATTTATTTTTTTGCCTTAGGTTCTTGCCCAGCAGCGAGCTGAGCAGCAGCGAAGGGAGCTGGCGCAGCAGCCTCCACAGGGAGACACTCCTCTGGATCCGGTCACTTTCATCCAGACGCTGCCCTCGGAGCTCCGGCGGAGCGTTCTTGAGGACATGGAGGACAGCGTGCTGGCTGTCATGCCGCCGGACATTGCTGCTGAGGCAGCCGCTTTGCGTAGGGAGCAAGAGGTGCGTCAGAGACAGCTAATGCACGAGAGGCTGTTTGGTCATAGCTCATCTTCAGCCCTTTCGGCCATCCTGCGCTCGCCCGCCTTCACCAGCCGGTTGGGAAGCAACCGAGGCGTCCAGTACACCCGTCTGGCTGTCCAGAGAGGAGGACCGTTTCAGATGGGGGGAGGAACAAACCACAGGTGTGGAAACATTTGGCTTTCTGCATTGCAAGATTTAGCATGAGATACCTTAGAAACATTCATACTTTCTAAACCACGTGGCTATTCTGTCTTCCCCAGACCGTCCAGTTCCAGCGTAGATTCTTTGTTGCGCCTTCGTGGACGATTGCTGCTGGACCACGAGGCGTTGTCCTGCCTGCTGGTTCTGCTGTTTGTGGACGAACCGAAGCTGAACACCAGCCGCCTGCACCGCGTGCTCAGGAACCTCTGCTACCACTCGCAGACCCGCGGGTGGGTCATCCGCAGCCTGCTGTCCATCCTGCAGCGCAGCAGCGAGAGTGAGGTCTGTCTGGAGACGGCACGTCTGGAGGATTCCCGTGGAAAGAGGAGCAGCCAGGGCGGCTGCGGGGGAAAAGGTTCAGCCGCCTCATCATCCTCTTTAGAGCTGCTGAACAGGGTGGAGTCTCGGAGCTCCAGCCAGCTCTCTTGGCTCTCCGTCTCTATGGATGCAGCTTTGGGCTGTCGGACAAACATTTTTCAAATCCAGCGGGTGTCAGGCAGGAAGCACGGTGACCGGCATTCAGCCGGCAGCTCCATGGCTTCCGGAGCACTAGGAGTACCGGGCGCCGCTGCAGGAGTCACGTGTGCAGCAGGCGGAGGTTCCACTGTTCACATCCATCCTCAGGCTGCTCCAGTGGTCTGCAGACATGTCCTGGATACACTAATCCAGCTAGCTAAGGTTAGATTTCCATTCATTTAATCAATAGCTCTTCATATAAAATATTAGTTTATAATACTTCCTCATTCTTGTGTGTTTCTGCAGGTGTTCCCAAGCCACTTCACCCAGCAGCGTTGTAAGGACATTTCAGCGGTTTCCTCTGATCTGGATTCTCGCCTTTGTACAGGTTCTTCTGGGGGAGGAAGCGGAGTTGGTAACTCCAGGTCAGGCTCTCAGTCTCAGAGTAACCCCAATACTCCGAACTCCCTGAGCTCCTCTATAGCGACTCCTCAGTCTTTAGGCATCTCCACAGATTTCTGGGATCTGCTCGTTAAGCTCGACAATATGAACGTCAGCCGCAAGGGGAAAGCCTCGATGAAGACGGTGCCCCTGGGCGGCGGCTCGGAGGCCGACGGAGCACAGTTCAGCCTGGAGACGTCCCCTCTTGGCCAGCTGATGAACATGCTGTCGCATCCCGTTATCAGGCGGAGCTCCTTGCTCACCGAAAAGCTGCTGCGCCTCCTCTCCCTCATATCTATTGCCCTGCCCGACAACAAGGCAACGGAGGTGCCTGCTGCACACCCGACGCCACAGGCCGCCAACCCGAACATAGCTAGCTCAGGGTCCACAGTGTCGATCACGACACAGGGTCCAGCGTTGGTGGGCTCTGCTCATCCCATTGTGACAGCGCCGGCTGTCTCAGGAGGAGCCGTAGCCCAGGGAACTTCCTCAGGAACGAGCATAACCGTCTCACAGGCTTCTTCTACCACCATCTCTATACCACCATCCACTGGAATAACCTCTACAGGTAACCCACCAAGTACTCAAGTTTATCCACACATGACTCTGCAACACATTTCGTCAGGAATTAATTTGATGGACTTTTGGTGTAAAACATTTTACAGGAAAGCAGAGGAGCTCTGCTGTGAGTACAGAGAGCGACAAGATGGCCTCTACAGGACTCACAGAGAAACAGCTTCAACTATCTGTGGAGGTATGATGAGATCTCATAATCCTGAATATTTGTTTACTGACTGGAAGTAAAGAGTAAAGATTTATTAAAGCCACAGATTACTCTGGAACCTCCTAAGAGTAGCAATAATAAGCCTGTTGTATTGGTTAAAAATATCATCTGAAAATCTGAAGCGGTCCCTGAAATGACTTATCTTGGCTCCTAAAATAATGACTTGCTTAGCCATTTACTGTATGTTTTTGCAGTTCTTACAATATTTATACTATCTTGTCTTTTAAAACAGTTTTCTGCCCAACTCATCCCACTCTTTGTCTTTATGACAGAGATGTTAATCACTCTGTCAAAAACAACACAACAATTTGTCTACTTCCTTTCTCACTTGAAGTGTCATAAAGTCAGTTATAATGCTGTGCTTAAGTCATTGCAACCGAGGTTTAATATAGCAGTTTATGCTTAGTGCTTACAATAAATAGGACTCTATACGACTTACATGATCTCTTAAAATCTTGATGATTTGAACATGTTTCTCCTCCGTCTCTCCAAGGTGTTGACGTCTCACTCATGTTCAGAGGAGGGACTAGAGGACGCTGCTAACATTTTGCTGCAGCTGTCTAGAGGAGACGGCTCCACCAGAGACACGGTGCTCAGACTGCTCCTTAGTGGAGCCAGACACCTCGGTTACACTCTATGCAAGCAGATCGGTCAGTACTCACAAGTACTTCACACGTTTCATCCTTTCCTTGTTGATTTAAACACCCATTTCTTTTCAAGCTTGCAACCTTGATTTTTTATTTATTTTTTCTTTTGTGTGTCTCAGGCACGTTACTGGCGGAGCTGAGAGAGTACAACTTGGAGCAGCAGAGGCAGGCACAAGCCGACTCCCATTCCCCAGACGCACCTCCAGAGGACACCTCCTTATCTGCCAGATTAAAGGGGAAGATGACCAGCAGGTGAGCGTGTGTGTGTGTGTGTGTGTGTGTGTTGCACACCATCATTAGACCACAGCGGTAGTTTTAAAGTCGTATGAAACAAGCGTTTAACATATTTTTGTCAGTTACTACATGGCTGTTTGTTACACACCTTATTATTGGTCGGCACACAGGTTTGATGGTTCGGAGAGTGTGGTGATTGTGGCTGCGCAGAAGCGCACTCTAGGGGGACGCGAGTTGCAGCTCCCCTGCATGAGCTCGCTAACGTCCAAAACATCAACACAGAAGTTTTTCCTGCGAGTGCTGCAGGTGATTATCCAGCTGCGTGAGGACACACGGCGTGCCAACAAGAAAGCCAAACAGACAGGTCGGTTAGGTAAGACGATTTTCCAGGCGCAGTCCCTTCAAGCTCGATGTGGAATATTTTCTGAACGTAAACTAAAACCTGTTGTTTGCTCAAACGCCAGGCTCCAGCAGCCTGGGCTCAGCCAGCAGCATCCAGGCCGCAGTGCGGCAGCTTGAGGCTGAGGCCGACGCCATCATTCAGATGGTGAGAGAGGGGCAGCGTGCACGTCGGCTCCAACAGGCCCCCCCACCTGCCGCCCCTTCTGCATCTGCCGCTGGATCCTCAGTGGCTGCCCCCCATGCTCCCACTGGTGCTGCTCCCCCTACTGGCACGGCTGCTGCTGCCACGGTTAGCATGGCTGCACTGACAGCAGGCATATTCCTACTTACTTAACATTGCCTTTTATACAACCCAAGAAAACTAAAATCGCCAGATACATTGTGTGGTAGTGTAATCCTCGCTACTGTCATTATGTTGATAAATGGTTTTAAAATGACTCTTACAGATTTTTTTTGCTACATCTAATTAGAAGCTGGCTTTATTGAGTTTAGGTTTTATGAAAATTGCGTGAAATCATATTTTTTTTCTTCCACATCCTTTCTGTTTATCTGCAAACATAATTGTGCATGCTGTCATCCAGTTGCTTTTATCTCGGTTGGTTTATGCTCCGATGCATCATCTTTGCTGGCATGATGAATGCTGACGGGCCCATCAGTCTGTCAGATGTGCCTGTAATTTGTAGCATTGTGTTTCAGTGTGTTTGCATCGGCGGGTTCTGTTGTTTAACAATGGATGTTTTGCTTGCTCCACTGCTCATGTCTGTTTGCTGGCAGATGTGGCTTAATGCTTTTTCCTTGACCTTCTTCCCTCAAAGTTCTATTTCTGTAGAACATTGCGAATGCCATTTTGCATGGCAACCTCATAAGAGTTGCATGTGTAGAAAAACTACTGTATTTTATACGTTTTCCTGTTGCTGACCTGTTGTCTTTGTTTTCTTCAGTCTGACGTTCAGTCGGTGCCAGAGGCTCAGTCTGCACAAAGAGATGAATCTCCAATGGACGTCGACCAGCCGTCTCCTCTGGAGCAAGACGCTGCGCCTCTGGGTATGAATTGCTGCATCCAGCCATAAATATTACATCTACTTATAATATATTTTAATAAAACTTGTTGCTGTGATGGTATGAAGACTTGGTGTCATGGTTTGTAATATTGTATGCAAATTGGGTATTATTGAGTCTTATTAAAATGTTAAAAAATATATTTGTAATTATACATTTATAGAATTATTTGAGTTTGAAACATAAGAGATGTATTTTGATTATTATAAATATAATTGCGCATTTTCCTTACAATTAAACCACTTTATGTATAAATAGGAAAATACTTGAAATTGTTGCTTTCTTGTGAATTGCTGAACTAATATTTAGCCGTATAAATGCAAAATTGCCACCACTCATAGCGTTTGTTGTGTGTTTCTCGCTGAGGGGAGCACCTTTCTGAAGTCCATATTTGACCTTTTCGTTTTAGACGAAGAAGGAAACGCTCAGTCGGAGAGCGAGGAGAAACTTCCAGACCTCCCTCTGCTCAGTGAGCAGCTGCTGCTGGACGAGCTGTGGGACATGCTAGGGGAGTGTCTGAAGGAGCTGGAGGAGTCTCATGACCAGCATGCTGTGCTGGGTAGGTGGAGTTCCGATTAAGGAATGCTTTTATTGTGAAGGAAGCAGGTTTGGCGATGCACAGCAGTGACTGATGATCCGTTTCTCCAGTGCTCCAGCCGGCTGTGGAGGCCTTCTTTCTGGTTCACGCCACGGAGCGAGAGAGCAAGCCTCCTGTTAGGGACACGCGGGAGAGCCAGCTGTCCCATATTAAAGACGAGCCCCCGCCGCTGTCCCCGGCGCCCCTCACGCCCGCCACCCCTTCGTCCCTGGACCCGTTCTTTTCCAGAGAGCCGTCCTCCATGCACATCTCCTCCAACCTCCCTCCAGACACCCAGAAATTCCTCCGCTTTGCTGGTGAGACTGAAGCACACTGAAGTAAAAAGAGGGAATTTTGTTTCGGTGCATTGTTCGGTTTCTAACAGAACTGATTGTGTTTTTTAGAAACTCACCGCACAGTGCTTAATCAGATCCTTAGACAGTCGACCACTCACCTGGCTGATGGGCCCTTCGCAGTATTAGTCGACTACATCCGGATTTTGGACTTTGACGTTAAGAGGAAGTAAGGGAAATAATTTCACACCGTCACCGTGTGCCACCTTCACCAGGGACGTTTGATCAAATCCTACTGGTTTTCTCCATCACTTTAAGGTACTTCCGCCAGGAGTTGGAAAGACTGGACGAAGGCCTTAGAAAGGAGGACATGGCTGTTCATGTGAGGCGCGATCACGTGTTTGAGGACTCCTACAGGGAACTGCACCGCAAGAGCCCAGAGGACATGAAGAACAGACTGTAAGCTGTCATCGCTTCCTTTTTCACTTCATGTCCATAATTCAGAACCACTTCACCGAACCTCTGCGTTTTGCTTTGGCTCTGTTGCAGATACATCGTGTTCGAAGGGGAGGAGGGTCAGGATGCCGGTGGCCTGCTCAGGGAGTGGTACATGATCATTTCTCGGGAGATGTTCAACCCCATGTACGCCCTGTTCCGCACGTCACCCGGCGACCGCGTCACCTACACCATAAACCCCTCGTCTCACTGCAACCCCAACCACCTCAGCTACTTCAAGTTTGTGGGTCGCGTTGTGGCCAAGGCGGTGTACGACAACCGGCTGCTGGAATGCTACTTCACTCGCAGCTTCTACAAACACATCCTGGGCAAGAGCGTCAGGTACCTGAGCCTCCTGCACTCGCAGTTAACCTTCTGTTACATTTGCTTCTGTTTAAAGCTTTGTGTGCCGCCATTTAATGAAGCAACTATTAACCTCAGCTTTCACTGTATGACAATTTTTTTTTTCCATTTTGACCTCTAACATTCCAGTTTTACAGTTTGATTTTGTTGTTTAGTATCTTAAAACACAAAAAAAGGGGTCACAGATTCCTGTTTAAAAAAAAAAAAAGACTAATAAAATTTTCTCACATAAATGAACCTGAATAGTTGAATTACTTAACCCCATCTGTATATATATATATGTTTTTTTTAGTTTCTCAATGTTTTGCACTCATCTTTTGTTTTCTACAGGTACACGGACATGGAGAGCGAGGACTACCCATTCTTCCAGGGTTTGGTGTACTTGTTGGAGAACGACGTGTCCACACTGGGCTATGAGCTGACGTTCAGCACAGAGGTCTGTATCTGCAGTGTTTCAATCTGTGGCTTATTTCTCATCACCACCCATTAGTTAGAACTTGACCGTCCAATCAACGTAAGTTGAGATGTGAAAGTTGTATTTTGCAACTACCGCTGGTTTTAGGTCCAAGAGTTTGGAGTGTGTGAAGTCAGAGACCTCAAGCCGAACGGCGCCAACATTCTTGTTACAGAGGAAAATAAGAAGGAGTACGTTCATCTGGTGTGCCAGATGAAGATGACTGGTAAGCTTCTGAATATTTACATCCCCTAACAATGAGGGTCTTTGTCACACTAAGGAGTAAACAGTGAAGATTTGTGCTTGTTTGACAAGTTGGCATTGTATTAAATCTCCATATTCTGACTAAAGATGTAATGTGGAAACACAGCCACTAGATGGCAGCAATTATTCTTAAATATCCAGCAGACAAAGAGTGCTGCTGGAACAAGACCTCTATACCTGTATTACGTTTACATAAGCCTTTAAATCGAAAAATATGACAATTTTTATCAGACTGTTTTCAGTTTGGCCATAATTGCATTTATTTCTATTTTTAGGCGCAATCCGCAAACAACTGGCAGCCTTCCTTGAGGGATTCTACGAGATCATCCCCAAAAGACTGATCTCCATCTTCACAGAGCAGGAGCTGGAGCTGCTCATCTCTGGCCTGCCTACCATCGACATCGATGACCTGAAGGCCAACACTGAATATCATAAATACCAATCCAGCTCTATTCAGGTAAAGTTCAGTAAAAAAAAACAAAAAAAAAACAACAAAAAAAAAACAGTCCTAATAACTTAAAAACATTTTAACAAGTTGGAGTTGGGATTGAGGGGAAGTGATACCAGACACAAGATACTTTTATTGTGGATCCTGCAGCTCATTAAAAAGTCACATTTTAGGCCTTGAGAAGTTTGAAATATACAAGTTTCCACAATGTTTCTTTAATTACTTTTAGTTAGGTCTCAGATTTGCTCTTGCTAATTACTTGATTATTCTTTTTATTTGTTTTCCCCTTGTAATACAGTGGAAGTGTTTGTTCATTAGGTTTGTTCTGGTTCTGGCTGAAGAAGTTTGGTTTTGCTTTTTGTTGTGATCAAACTCTCCACCAACCTTTCACTATTTCTAACTTATTTGAGGAAATGAATCAAAGGGTTCTTACTTTATCTAGTATTAAACATAAGTTGTGAAAGTCTAATTTTAAAAGTTCATGTAAATTCCAAATCAAAATTTAAGCTTTAAAAAAAAAAAAAAAAAAAGTCTCAAATGCTTTTTAAATTTGACTAAAACTTGGAGAAAATTAGTTTCTACAAAATACAGAATACTCAAAAAAAAAACTTGATTTATAAAAAAAAGTGTTTCTTAAGCAAAAATACTCACTTTTTTGTGATCTTGTCTTTTGCCTGGCAGATCCAGTGGTTCTGGAGAGCCTTGCGGTCCTTCGATCAGGCAGACCGGGCCAAGTTCCTGCAGTTTGTCACCGGCACATCCAAGGTTCCCCTCCAGGGTTTCGCTGCTCTAGAAGGCATGAACGGCATCCAGAAGTTTCAGATTCACCGCGATGATCGATCAACTGACCGTCTGCCATCTGCTCACACCTGGTAAGCGAGACGCGGCTCGGTTACCGCGTCGCTTCTGAACGTCTGAACGAAGCCGAGCTAATCGTTTCTGTTCGTCTGTCCCTCTTCAGCTTTAACCAGCTTGACCTTCCAGCCTACGAGAGCTACGAGAAGCTGAGACACATGCTGCTGTTGGCCATTCAGGAATGCTCAGAGGGGTTCGGACTGGCTTAAATCATGAGACTCAGACATGCATACACCTAATTAGTTTGCCTACTCCTGACACATTCACACTGATAACCTCTGAACGCACGCACACACTATCATAGACATTACTGGATTACTTGTTGAATGGCCTAGTCTCGCTGGTTTCTATTCCATATAAAAACCGATAAAACCAGCGAGTGAAATAGACTGATTGATATTGCGTACAACACAGAGAGCCTCATTTGGACACGCTCGTGTCTCCCTTCCCAATTTATCGCAAATGCAAGCGAGGATTCATGGACTAATAAGAGATGTTTTCTTCATTTAGTTTGATTTCTCTGTACAAAAGGTTTGGGAGTTTATTATGTTCAATCTTTTTTTGTTCTCTGGCTGTGTAAAAAGAAAAAAAAAGAATGTTGTTTGAACAGGATGGTTATAAAACCTTTGGGGAAAAAAACAAAACAAAACAAACATGTTGGTGGTTTCCTGTTGCAAATTTGTGACATCACAAGCCTTGACAAGGGGGGACATTTTTATGGGTTGGGGGTGTACGAACAACTCGAAGTTTTGGAGATATTCACCAAAATGCACTTTTCAAAGTTTTGTGGCATTTTTAAGGAAGGATGGTACAAACAATGAAGAGAAAACCTTAAAGTGATTTAAAAACATTAACCATAAATTCTAGAGTATTTTTGGCTATTAAACCGCTGACCCAGCCTTGAGCCTTTGAATCAGAGTGGAATAACTACATGAATAAATGCATAAAATTTCATTCATTGTCTCTTTAAAAGTGTTTTAGATATTGTTTGCAGTTTATTTCCTACAGTCGCCGTAGCTGGACTCCAGATGGAGCGATGAATCACTTCAGTGTGATGTCATCCTGCACTGCAGAAAGCCTTAGGGTTGAAACTTCTTAACAGGTTTTTTTTTTTCCTGCGGTCCCTGAATGTGTCCTATTCCAGAGCATCCTTCACTCCTGAGGAAGAGGTGGCAAAGATGACATTTTCTAAAAATATCATCATTTACCTATAAGTAGATCTTTGCTCACATTTTAAACTTGTATGAATGAACTTTCAAGCTTAGTTGAGCTCATAAGGAGACATGTTTTCACTGGGCTTGGATATTTTAACAGCACTAAACTGGAGGTTCCATCTTTATCGAGCGTCTTCAAACACGTCGCAGGAACTTTTTTTCCCACTATTTTTACTAGTCCGTCAGGATTTAAAATGTTTGCGTCCGACTGATCCAAACATCGATCAGCACTTCTCACTTTAAAGCAACAAGTTTACAGCAGGATATTAAAGGTGAGGGAAACTATCCATCATAAGAAACACATTTACTCACAGACGATAAACTGGGATCTCCTCGAGGACTTGTATCATTTCAGTTCTCATCCTGGTGCCTGAATCAAATGATGGTTGATTTGCAGGCCTCTGCAAAGCTTTGACATGCTGAGGACGCAGATGGACTGTTTGAATCAGCCGAGTTTGAGCAGAGACTCTTCTAAAAACCTGCAGGACTGGACCTGGACACCAGGTAGAGCAGGCAGGTTGGTTGACATAGCAAGATTAGTGAGTTCCACCTGCACATGGACGACATTTTAGACACACTTGGGAATGTTGGTGAGAGCAGTGGAACCAGTTGCAAGCTACTCTACAGATGACTGAATAAATTGGAGTAGCATCTAAAGCTTCTTTATATCCGTGATTACATTACCATACCCATTACCAGTTAGGCCTGTCGCATCCTAGATTTCTGAGAGTCGACACTAGTGAAAAATAAAACTAATTCAGAATTTTATTTTATTTTTTTCCTCCACCACACTGACAAGGGGAAGAACGCTGACAGAACAGTCGTCCAACAGGGAGTCAACTATGCCCTCAACAAGGAGTGAACCAGCTAAAGAAGTTCAGGGCAAACCTGAAAGATTTAGTGGAAGGAGGAATAACATGCATAAGAAATGTTGGAGCAGTTCATGCTCCCTTCTGCAGATTCTCCCTTTTACTGCAGAACCTGTTGTCTGGCTGCACTGTCAAACGTAGCCATGGTAACCCTGTTGAAGGAAGACTGAGAACTCTGATAAAGCACCCTAGATTAGATGCAGCATGACGTGCTGATCTCCATGCCACACCGCATTGGTGCAGTAATTTATGCGCAAGTAGCGCAGTCCATCTACAGTACAATACATTAACACATTTTCTATAAAACATTTCATGTGTTAAGTTTTTTTGTGCTTAAATCCATCTAATTTAATCGAGAAACACTTCAAGTTTGTTTTGCTTTTTGAGATGAACGTTTTGATGACATTCTAGTATACAAGGCAGACCCATTCAATGAATCCATTCAATGAATTAGAATGTTACTGAAAAAGCTCATTTATTTCAGGAACTTTTTCATTAAGTGAAACAAATTAAACGCAAATGGGTGTTTAAAAGCCTTTATTACTGTTATGATTTTCCACTTGCAGGTGATGGAAATATGACGTTTACAATTAGACTGTCATTAACATTTCGTAGAAATGTTTGCTTAATGAAAAGTTTAGTTTTTGCTTCAAGGTTATTCCAGAAAATACTTTTTAATCTGACGGGCCATACATATTCCAACTTACGGAGTATGATTGCATATTGTTTACCTGTTCAGCTTACAATTTAGCCTCGAGTGCTCTTGTGAAATCTCAGACGTATGAAGATGGATGCGTCTTAGATCAGCGTGGTGCATTCAAGATCGTTTAAGGAGATTAAACACTGAAATTTAGATTTCAGTGAGCCACCTGTTGGCACATCCTGATCTCCTGTCATTCACTGCTTGCGTATCTGGAAACCACAAAGAAACGGAGAGCTACTCTTCACCTTCCGTTTATCTCAAAAGTTCACAGCTCTCCAGCAGAGTCTGTTTTCAGGAGGAAAAATGTCTCCTTTCATCCGGGGCTGTAAACGGATCGCTTTGTGAAACCGCGGCAGCCAAAGTCAAAGCCGCGCTCTGCCTGCTCGGGGTTTCCTTCCACTTCAGCTCTTGCATGCCTGCACCTGTCGCTCCCGCTTTTCCTCCCGGTTGTCCCCCTGTGTATTCACCTTCTTTTAACCGCTCTTGCGTGCTGAATTAGTTCCGCCCGAGGAATCCCTACAACAGTGGGGATCGAACGCAGCCCACCCGCCGATGATTCTCCGCTGCTTACTTAACCCTCCCCCACCTCAGCCCTCACTGAGGGAGCCTGAACTCCACCAGTGGCAGAATAGGAAGCCTCCATGTCTGATTTGGTGCGTGCTGAGGCGTGATGAATGAAATTTACAGTGCTGTCATGCAGGAATTTATTTATTTTTTCACAATGTGTTGACCAGCCACATTATTTTATTTATGAAGCGCTCGTGGCTCCTCAAGCATCTGTTGCTGTCTTGGGGTTTTGATTTGAAAATACATGGGAATAGAATCCATGCATGGATTTTGCATTGCAAACCTCAAAAAAACAGAATTGATTATTTCTCAGAAATTGTGTAGTAAAGTTAAAAGTCATCAGTTTCCTGTCACAGTCAGCCGGAGATATCTAGATCCTTTGGCAAAAGATGGTTTGAGTGTTGCAACAACTCTTAACGTTTTTATTTTTTGAGCTGCTTGTTTCTTTAACCCCTGTACAGCACAATCACATATTTGACACCTGACAGTACATTGCAAAGGTGTTAATAACCCCGTCAGCTGTACCTCGCAACTACAACAGAGTTCAATGCATTCATGTGATGTGCCAATGCAAAGTAGTCCGTCATCGTAATATGGAAAGAAAACGAATGTTTATTCAGGTCTGTCTGAAATCCTTGCATGTTTTTTTTTTCTAAAACTCCCCAGACTCAAGTCAGGTTGCAAGAAAAACATTTCTGAACATCAGCTTTTGATTCAAAGGCTTTCCATTGTAGCTCTGGTCGAATGTTTATGGTCATTCTTTTTCCTAAACGGTGATCCTACAACAGTTTTTCTTCCAGGTTTGAACTTTACGTAACTGCTAATCTTCCATCACCTCCGACCAGCTTCCATGCTGAAGAAAAGCCTCCCCACTGCACAAATGCTGCTGCTGCTGCTGCCGCCACCATCAGTTTTCAGTCTGGGTATGTGGTTTATGTTGTGGTAGTCGTCTTCCACACACAGGATCTCTCATAAAGATCAAACATTTACGTTTTAGTTTCATCTTACCACATGCAACTGTTGGGATCCCTGCAAAGTTGCGAAGGTGAGTCCTTCCGGCTGGATTCTCTTGAGTTCACAGCTGGTAGTTTTATTACCATCCGATTCCTAAAACTGAGCGGTGACCCCCTGAAGCTCCTCCAGAGTTACTGGCTTCTTCTGTCATTAAAGCTCTACTTGGCTGGACTTTATTTTCTAATTGGGGAAATTTTAATGTTGCACTCTTTCCCAATTAGGAGTACCAAAGTGAAGGATGTGAAGCATTCGGAGTGCGTCAGTATTTTAGGATTTGATCAATAGTTTGTGCATTTTTCCTGTAGCTCAGAGCTCAGTTAAAATGTTTGTTCTTGCCACTTTACCTGAGGAGGAAATGAAGGCTGGTGGAGTCCATTAATGATGAGTACTTTGTACATGAGCCAGAAGGATCTCAGCCTAATACGTTTTAGTGCCACTGCTTTCAGGGGCTCTAGGATAAATTACATGCAACAGCATTCATTCACTCAGTGAAATGATAAAATGTTTTTTTTTCTTTTAGTGCAGAGCCCATATGAGGAAAGGGGAGAAAAAAAATCAGTTCATTAGACTAAATGGTTTAATTTTTAAATCATCACGAGACACATTTATACCGAAGGAAACTGATCGTAGTGCTTTGAACTTTCTCTGCAACATTAATCAGCCTTTTGTCCAATCAGGCATTTCATTTATGAAACTGTGGAATGAAGGAAGACTTGATGAAAATTGAATAATAAACTTTGGCTTAAATTCCAAAATTCCTTTTAATTAGTAATTTCAGTAATTTATTCTCCATAGACAGTCAAAACGCTGTATCTCCGTGGAAGATCTTGTATTTTCTCACTTTTTTTTTGTTTTGTTTTGTTTTTATTTCGGGAGCTTTTCACAGCAAACTTGTGAACCATTTACACCTGACGTGTGGACGAAGGAGAAGCTCGATTATATCGAGGTGGACAGGACCACCCCCGGTTTTGACAGCAGCGTGACAACTTAGGGAGGGTGTTATGTCACATACCCAATCTGTCTGCGTTGATCATCACCTCCTGATTAGGCCGCTGTCTCTGCTCTGCCTGCGAGGATGAAGTTCACGGAGGAGAGTGATGACAAAAAAACAACAAAAACACACAGTTCTTGGCTTTTTCACCGATGGACGGATCCTTCAGTTTGGGGGTGCGTGTGGCTTTTGCTCTCAGACTCTAGCACAGAAGCTGCACAGTCCACGGCAAACTAGAACCGACAGTCTGCCTACATTAAAGGTCATTGTCTTCATTACCTCCATGGCTCTGCAGTTGCTACCCGTCTGCAGCTCCCTCCCCGAGAAGCCTCTGGC
Source organism: Poecilia reticulata (assembly GCF_904066995.2). Taxonomy (NCBI): domain Eukaryota; kingdom Metazoa; phylum Chordata; class Actinopteri; order Cyprinodontiformes; family Poeciliidae; genus Poecilia; species Poecilia reticulata. Next base: position 16,239,083 of record NC_088836.1, read on the forward strand.
TCACCTCCCCTCGGGGGCACAGCGGTGGGCACCTTGTGGCATTTTAGAAGAGACGCGCCACTGCGTGGAACTCAGCCTCGTCGTCACATTAGAGATCGTGTCATGTGGTCAGCTCCTTAACGCTGCCATTTGGAGAAGTAATATTGAGCCACTGAAAGGAATGTAATGTAGAAGCTGCAATAACCAGGGAACGGTTAGACGCTCCACTATAGACGACTTATCTGTAAATACAGCAGAGGGATCCCTGTGTAAACAGATTATACGTTATGCAACATAAAGACCCAGGTGACTGGACACCATATACATGAATCTCTATGTATTGAAATATCAATGAAATGTCACAAAAGGAAACTCAAATTATGTGGATCGCTTTAGTTTTTATCATGGCTGACAACTAAACTTCTGTTTTTTTAAAAAGTGGAATATTACAAAAGATCAATAAAGACCAATCCTTTCTTATTCAAAAAAAAGAGATGTTGCTAAAGGATCTGGCTATTTAAAGAGAATTATATCAGAGAATTTATGGAAAGTTGAGTGGAAGGAAAAAGTGGAGCAGTAAAGTGGCACAAGCAGCGGTGTTGAATGTCTTGAGAGGTGCTGCGAAGCAAAGGCTGTTTAAAGTTATGGAGGGAAATGGCACAATCACTCAGGTCCATGGAATAAGGCATCACTGTCAAATCCCTTCATTTGATGCAATCGCCTTAGATTACCATCAAACAGTGCAGTCAAATCAGAATGTACTGACTTAGCTTTAAATCTGTCTATGATTAGATTTAATTTTGTTTTGAGGCTAAGTGCCCTGAGATGAGGCGTTATAAGTTAAATTGTGATAAGCCTCTTCTACACCGGAGACTTGATCCAAAATGTCTTGCTAAGAAAAAGAACCTGACCTTCGTTCAGTAGTTTCAATGAGTCTGTCAACACGAAACGGAGAGAAAACTGTTGGCTCTCTTTGCTTCATCAAGGCCACAGTCAGCGCAGTCGTCTACCAGGAAACTATAGAGTCCTCAATGTTTCCCTCTGCAGATGAGACGCTGATCTCATTTTCCAGACTTGGCAGCTGCCCACACTGCTGAAGGTACCAAAAGCTGTTTCAGTGGTCACTGTGCTTGATTATCCACCAGACTGACCTGATCTGCATCCCAGAGAGACAATATGAAGTATCATTAACAGGAAGACGAGAGGCCCTGGACCCGGCAATGCAGACGACCCGAAGCGACCTGGACTTCCACAGCAGAACCACAGACTGACCTCCTCGGCAACACGTCACATCGATGCAGAAGAAGCTCCAACCAGGTATGCAGTATTTTAGATTTTGATTTTTTTCATGTTGCTGTTTACAGAGCCTCAAACATGGCTTTGTGAATTTTTCCACACTAGTACATGTCAATGACTTTGTTTCTCATTTGTTCTCGAATTTGCTAAGATTCAAACTTCACGTTTTGCTCATTTTTGAGTTAAGCATTTTATATAAAAGAACTTCGTCCTGAAGCTGGAGAAATGTTGTCTCTCTTGAATTTGTTTTGATCTGACATCCTTCCCATGATTACCCGTCTTCTGGTGTTGCATTTTCTTTTCCGCTACACATCTCCGCTCCTCTCCTCTGGTCATTAAACACTGGAGGCAGTAAGAAGGTAATCAAAATCTAATTTGATAAATTTTATTTGTGCTTTGATAATTAGATTAGATCTGTTATGTATGCCAGACATTAGGAAAGCAATCATGCCTGAAGAATATACATTTAGTGTATGGTAACTTCTGCTTTGGTGGCTTCTACAGATGATTCAATTTTAAAATGTTTTGACACTTATTAATTACATTTTTTAAAAAGCTAATTAATAGTTACTGGGTCTTATGTTTCTAATCTGGAGACAATGTAAGAATAACCCAGCGAGAGAAGAAACATCCACGTCAAGCATGCCTTTCAAGAAGCTCTATACATTAGCTCCAAGCAAAAATAATTTAAAAAAAAAGGAAAAGATTTCTATACGCAGTTCACATTCATCATGGGATGTGTTGGCCACACTTAGCTGCATGGCCACTCGAAGGATGGCAGGAAACTAAATCGGAGTCATTTCCCTTCAATTAGCAAGTGATTAACTCCAGGTCAGAAACGGCTGGCTGACCTTCTGCCCACATAATGACTTTAAGCAGATCAATGCGCCTCCGCAAGCCAGGACAACATCAGATACCAAGTAATCTAGAAGAAAAAGAGCTCACTTTGCGTCCGTGGCTCTGGTTTATGACTGCTTCTCTAGTTTTTATTTTATATTTTGTCACATTAGCACTAACCTGAGGACTACAAAAGTCAAAATGATAACCGCTGACCTGCTGTTTTCAATGTGAATGCATTTTCATTAAATTTAGAAGCAGTTGTGTTGGTGTACCTAAATGTACCTAAAATTCATTATAACTGCTTCATGCTACACCATAAAATGCTCAAATGTCACATCTAATTTAATTTTACACTGCTCACTAAAGACTTTATGATAGACCCTGTTTCCAATTATTCTTTTGCTTGTCAAGAAATATTTGATTATCACCCCTGATTAGGTAAAACTCCCTCTGAGAAGCTCCTGCCGACAGACAATACGGTTTTTGGAGAAACATCAAACGATGACTCTGACGTCTCCATTGTTGTGTCTGCCTGTTTACAACAATGACTGTGAAACTGGCTGACCTCAAAACAATTCATCTGAGCCGATGCATATTTTATATCTGCTTAGTTTCTGCTGATTCTCATGAAAAACCTGAATTTGTTTCATGTGTTAACAGACGCTGTATGTTGAGTGCATTAAACTCACAAAGAGCCCTTTATCAGGAACATTTGGTTACGTCATAAGGGGGCAGGAACAATATAGTATTGTGAAATATTAAAATTTATGCTGCATTTCCCAACACTGTGAGGCTTTCCTGGCAGCATTTCTAAGGCCTTTTACCAGAAAACTGGGAAATTGTCCAAATCTTCAGGAATTCCCCCAAAACTATGGATAAATCCAACCAGCTCCGTTGTCGTCAGCCATCTGTGAGTCGGCTTCTTCACGTAGTTTTTATAAAACGTTCCAATACAGATGTTTTTGTGGTCAAATTGTATCGCTAAGAGTTGTGTTGTTATTCCTAAAAATGCATAGAAATGTCTCTCTTGCAACTGGTTTATAATATTAAGGAGGCCTGGTGTTATACAGCTCCAGAATTTGAATATTTGTTGTTTCTCAAGAGATCTGTAACGTATTCCACTCACCTGACATTACCTGCTTAATTGCTTGAAAACCCAAATGTTTACTCAACCAATCACATGGTGGCAATGTCGTCCACTCAGACGTCCAGATGCAGTGAAGGTAACTTTGCTGAAGCTGAAACTGAGCATCAGAACGAGGACAAAAGTGGATTTGAGTACATTTGAATGTGGCGTGGTTGTTGCTATGTTAGAAACTGCTGATCTACTGGGATTTTCTCACAAAACCACCCCTTGGTTTTACAGAGAACAGTTCAAAACAGGAAAAAAACAAAAAAAACAAAACTGCAGTCGTGTTGATGAGAATGCCTCGTTGATGCTGGACGTCAACGGAAAATGGACAGACGGGTTCTGGATGATGGAGAGGCATCAGTAGCTAATACTTTCTCATTACAACCAGGTTTTTTTTCCCATGCAGATACGGTGGCAAAACATGAAACTGCTGCTGTGCAACTTATTCAGCAGGTTGTTGCTAGGCAACCAAAGAGTGAGTGAGTTAGTTGATGCCACTAACCTAGCTTAGCTCGCTCTGAGAGGTTGAGCGGCTAAAGCCTTTCCTCTGCCTACATCCCCCAGGATACTGTGTGGTTTTGCGTCAGAGTTCAGTGAAATCGTTCAGCTTTCTAACAGACGTATTTTCTATCAATATGTCTACTGTGATATGTATAGCTATTGATTTATTGTGCAGCCCTATGGCACAGGCTTCCCAAGTGTTGTTGCTGACCATGTTCATACTTGTATGACTACATGGCCACCTTCCTCAGCAGATCTCAATCCAAAGAGAGAAATTTTGAAAAGCGGTGTACCAGGCAGATCTCTGCATGAATGTGAACTAGCAGGAACTGTGTGATGCTGTGGTGTTGATATGGGCTGAAATCTCTAAATGTTTTCAACACCTTTGCTGACTCTTCACTGTGAACAAGTCAAAGGCAGGTCTGGAAAGCCAAAGAGGTCCAACCTGAAGGTCAGATGCGCCTACTAAAGCGGCCATCGGGTGTGCTTTGTTGCCGCCACGTTTTGCTTCTCTCTCTTCCTCTGCGAACGTTAATGTGTTGTGCTTTCCGTCTGGGTTCTTGCCTCCTTCCTCGCTGCAGCCATTTGCTATATTGCCTTTGGCTTTTTAAGCCGATGGAAACGTTTCCCCCTTTGTCTCTTCGCCTTCTGCTGACGGCATCTGTTTTTCCTCCAACTCCAGGCTTCGAGTCGTTCATTCACAAACTGTCTTCTCTCACTCCTGACTCGCAGCTCAGACCTCCGGATGAAGTAAGACGGGAAGAGATCCTCTAATGTGGGCAGGTAAAAAAGTCTTTCACGCATGAAAGGCTGGGAGTGTAGCGGCAGAGTAGAGGTCTACTCATTAAGGTCGAGGAGACATGAAGCTCTTGACTTAAGGAGATGAGACGGTCCAAGTGCTTTCACAACAGATCGATCTGAGAGAGCTATCTTTTCCTAGATGAGAAGTGATTTACTTGCATCTGACCGCTGATTCGGTTTTAGTAGTTTTGCTGCAAAATGTCTCGGACTGATTTTTAAATGTATCTCATGAGGAACGAACCCTTCCTCCTCATGTTCTCTCCTAGTTATTGTTTTCCTTCCTGGCAGCCGAGCAGACACAGATTTTGACCCTCCACGCCTCGGCCTCCATTCAGCCCATCAACCCTCTGCTGGGAACAGTGGCGGAGGTTTTCACCTGCCTCGCACCATCCATCATTATCCCCATGCTGTCTGCTGCTGTGGCAGCTTTTGTCCAAATGCCTGGCAGCTCCGTGGACACCGGGGGCAGATGGACCCGCTGGCAGACCTCAATCCGGGGAAACACAATGGAAAAACAGCAGCAACCCAGCAGGAATGAGGCGGGAGGGGAGGGGGGGATTCAGGACCGGACATGGCTAATGTCCTCATTTCTGAGCTTTATTTTTAGGAGGAGACGTGGACTGTATGTGTGTGACTGGGCTAATTGTCTCTGTTCTTATTTCAGAAGTGAGGACAGAAGCGTTTGGCGTAAGTGCGTCTCTGTGTTTTTGTTGTTGCCGGTCAATTCAGCCCTTCATTATTATGGACGTTTTGTAGTTTTAGTCTTTTCATACTTGACATTTTTGACTACAAATGGATCTACGGGACGTCTCATATTGAACGTATGGTGACATTTTGCACCTGCTTTGAAAATGGTTTCTTCAACACACTTTCCTATAATCCGCTCGTTGTCTACAGTAAATAAATGCAATTATATGACTGAAAAAAAAACAAAAAAACAGGAGATTGCTCACGTTTAATTTTGATTTGATCAAGAGGGATCATTGTATGACTTCCCAAAATGGGAATCAGACCCACAATCAGCTGAGTGTTCATCTCCGTAATTGATCTAAATGTTTATGAAATGTATTGTGATTAACCTGCAGACGCATAATGCCAGTTTCTGCTGTCATTGTCCAGAAAAAGACAGCAAGGCTGAATGAATATAGACGACTGTTTATGACCTTCAGTTGAAAACCTTCACTCTTTTTTATTTCACAACCCTAAACTGACCGGTCTTAACTTTAGCAACGGACTCAGAGAGTTACTCCAAAAAAACCCCCCAAAAAGCCCTCCTGTCTTTTTTTGATATCTGCTATATTTCAGTGTTTACTCGCAGACGTGCTCAAAGGCTTCAGACCCACGCGTCAACGCAGGGAATAAAACCTGAAGTTGTCGCAGGTGTAATCTGAGAACAGTGAGAGGTAAACAGCTCAAACAGTCTACAGGCAACAAATGAAAAATTTCCCGTCTGCTTTGAGTCGAAGAAGTGTGAAATTGAGCAGGGTGGCAATTGTTTAGTGGATTTAAAGGGTTTCTGGAGGAGGAGGAGGAGGAGGAGGAGGAGGGGTGGGGGTGTGGGGGACTTCACAAACATCAAGCACCTGTTTATACAGTTTGTTCAAAGGAAATGAGAGAGCATTGAAAATATCAGAAACGCGGATAAAGCTGCAGGGGGAGCGAAGGCAAACGACGGAAAACATAAATTAGTATTAATCAGGGAGCAGCGGATAAAAGCATGTCAAACAAAAGATCTTTATCAGCGTGTGTGCTGGATTAAAGCCGCCCAATGACATTTAACAACTCTGTTATCTTCTCTCTGACAATGAGGAGCACAGCCAAGAGATCCCTGGACCGTTCAGCTCTTTATTACCCAGAAATCTGTGCATCGCCCTCCATCATCCTCCCAACTCAGATAAGAGACAAAACTGATTCTTGACGCATTTTAAAAAATTCGTTATACAACATTCAGCACGGCAATGTTTACAGAGCTGAGTCTTCGTTGAACTTCCTTATCCGGTGAATTAAAAGTTGGTGTGGAAATTTTTTTAAAAGCAAATATATGTGTGAGCATGAGCGCCTGAAATGAAGCCGCAGCAGAACAGAGGAGTGCTAAAGGGCCACAGGCAACGTGCTCAGTGTGCATCATCATACCTGCTTGAACCAAAATAAGGGAGGCTGTTGGATGTAATAACCCTGACCGCGTAGAGAGAAATGGGTGCATAGGGGACAGGAGGGAGGATGGAGGAGAAGCACAATAAAGGAATGGTCAGAATCCACAGACTGAGGTGGAGAGAGAGAGAGGTAGGCAGGGAGGGAACGGAGGAGGAGAAAGGGAGGCAGGCAGGCAAAGAAGAAGGGTGATGTCACCCCTAACAGGCAGCCAATGAGAGTCAGGGAGAGGAGGGAGAGAGCGCGGCCAAAGGAGGGTGTGTTTTTCTATCACTGCAGCATCAGCGAGAGAGAGAGAAGAGGAGAGGAGAGGAGAGGAGAGGGGGCACAATCAATTTCACAGAAAGGAGGAAGAAAAGGCACAAGTAGATCAGGAAGAGAGAGAGAAAATAGGGACGCCAGGAGCCGCCGGCTTGGAGAAGCATCACTCTGGAGGTAAGAGGATCTTCTTCAGACGAGAGGCGTCCGATTGTCAATTCATGGAAACGGAGCGGCGGCGAACTGTGGGATGATGGGTCTAATTAGGCTGTTAGGTGGAGGCAGCTTGCTGTGGCATCTCACCTTTGCCTCGTCTTCTGTCACTATCCTCCACCTGCTTCGTGGAAATCACTCACAGCCTTTTGCCTGCAGTTGCAGCAGGACTTTCCCGCCCCCCCTTTTGTGGGGTCAATTACAAGTAAACGTTGTAATTTACAGTCGTTTACTTAAAAGTCATTTTAATTTACTTTTAAGAGAAAAGCAAAGAGGTAATTGCGACACTGGGAAACAGATTTGTATGGTCACATTTACTTTGTTTTTGTTTTTTTTTGCAAAACATTCTATATTGCAGCATTTCAATTTTGCATTGAGTGCATTGCATGCAACAGGGTGACATTAATATTAAATACTTAGCAGCGCTGGGGAACGTTTGTGGCACCTCGATAACGTCTGGCTGCCCATCATTTCTGCTTAAAACCACCTCATTTGCACTTTGTGGTGAAAGTTTTATAATCTGATATACTGAAAACGGTGTTTTTGTATTTTCATCTGATTTCTTTTTTTTTTTTTGGTTTGGCTGTATTAGTATGCATTTACAACAGCATGCAATGTAAAAATGTAAAAACAAACAAAAAAATCCCTCAGACAATCAGCATTCTTGGAAAACTGTGAGCAATTCTGACATTCCTAAATGTTCCCTTCTTCATTTTTTGCAGTTTTAAATTCTAATCATATCCTCCCCTCCCCCAGCTAATAGCTGCGTGGCTCAATGTTAAGTACAGCCCTTGATTGCGTGAGGAATTTCACCGATGCAGAGGATGAAACTCGGCTACACGCACGCAGCTGAACAAACTACGTGATCTTCTGCAGAGGATTTGATTGTCAGGGCAGAATTTCTTGAAATGGTGCAAAGAGAAAAGAAGTGGAAGAAGCAAAAACAACTGCCAAGGAATCAAGAAAAGATTCAGATATCAACAGGAGAGAGGGGAAATGAGGGAGACGTTCAGTCTGAAGGAGCCACAGAAGGAAAAAGGGTGGGGCAGCGCACGCAGCAGACGATGGAGGTGTTCCACAGAAAAAGGAGGAAGTCACCTGGCAGCGTGCTTCCAGATGCCGTCCGCCTGTTGGATGTCCTTTTGACAATCGCATGAACACATTTTCTACCAGTTTTGTTAGATCTGCATCACCAGAAGCAGCTATCCTATGCATGTGAGCAGTTATTCCTCTGCTGTTCTGTAGGCACATTGAACACGTCTGATACTGTGATGGTTAAAATCGCCGGCGAACATCACGCCAGTGCGTGTTCGAGCTCTGTGTGCGTCTCGGTTGCCCCAGATCAACCCCCTCTGTGGTTCTGAGAGAAAGCAGGAAGGCCCCTCGCACCCGACAATGGCTTGTTGCCATCTGTGCAACATCCATAAACACGCAGCACACAATAGATGGAGATGCAGCCGCTGAATGGCGCCTTGCAGTCAAACGAGTCGGTTTTTATGGATCCTCTGTGTGGAAGCGTTGCCTCCCTCCCCAGAGACCCACTGCTGGTCACGTTATCATACTATTCAGTGCTGTGAGTTTTGTGTGGCAGTGGCGGCTAAATCTGAGGGCCGCCATGGGAGATTCTGGTGCAGCAGAGATTCTGGTGTTAGTCAGTGGCTGGACTTGGGAGTCCATGATTAACCCCTGCTACAGTTTGGTGCACAAAGTTATCTCCAGTCCGGCACCGGCTGCCTAATTGAACAGTTCCATCGTAGAGACGGATGGAAACCAGGATTTATGTGAGGAGAGAAACAGAGATGCAGCAAAAAGACAGACAGAGGAGGAAGTGTACAAAAGATGGAGAGCAACATGGACTTTTGGTGTTTTAAGTGCACCGATCAGAAATTTGTGGCTGATCACCGATGTTGGGGTTTTGTAAAGCTTTCATCTCACAATACCAATTTAATTGGCTTTAAGTTCATCTTTAAGAACTTTATAGTATAAGAACAACAATCTAAATATCTTCATCCTGTTGACCATTCATTAAGGAATAAATAACAGACCTTTCCATATATGTTGTCGAAAATATCGTTTTCTCTTTTCAACATTTTGCGTACCTTCTTGTGACTTTTATTTTTTTTGGAACCTCTCCAAATAGCTGACTTTAGCAATTCCTCAGTGTCCGGCTCTGTGAATTGTGCCTTGCGGCTACTTTTGGTAGCTTAGCAGTGATGCCTGCACTGATCAGAAAAAGACGGGGATTTTGAGTTGGGCTGGAAATTGTGTGACTAAGGTCAGCAGACGATTTCTAACTTCATCTAGCTTTGTCCTCCGCAAGTACTGACAGGATCAGGCAGGGTTTCAAAAGAAGCAAGGCCTCGAGAAAAATGTGGCGTATAATAACTGTTATCTTACCTGAAAGAGACAGGGTCCAAAAGAAGCTGATGTCTGCGGTTCTTTTTCTTTTTAGGTTTATGTTTTACACAGGATTACAATTGAATCGAAGACAAACCATGAACAATGTTTGGTCAAATCTTTCTATTTTCGCCTCAAGCTGACTGGTTTCTCTGCCGTCTCCTGGTTTCTAAAGAGTCCGTCGGCTCTGTGCTGGAGTGCCGAGCTGGCGCTGCGTAGGAGGGAAGGTGCAGCTCCGGGTCAGCGAGGGTCAGCGCTTCTCCGCTGCTCCTGTGCCACCTGTTATAGCCGCAGGGCATCTGTGTTGCCATCCTGCTCATCAAACGCATTTACATGAACACACAAAAGCCACAGCTGAGGCGCATAGCCTCGGTGGCAAACAAACACTCCGCGGAGACGCAGGGCACCAAGTCAAACATTCTCTAACGTTGCCTCTCTGCCCTCATTACTTAAGCGTCTGCTGATGATCAAACCGCATACTCAGCGGTTTTAGCTTTAAGGACGATAGTTGCAGCTACAAACTCTGAAGACTCGTGTAAACTCGTGACTTTCTTTGGGAAGTTGGGTTTGTAGTTCAGCGTTAGGATCCGTGTGCACCTGCAGGATGCTGCCAAAATAAAAATAAAAACCACCAGCCACCCTCCTTTTGTCCCCCTATTCAGGTTGGGGCTTGGCTTTTTGATTTAGATTTGTGCAGATGGGAGTCAGCCCACTGGATGTCAAGCATGGGATCATGTCGACATGCTGTCAGGGTTTGGTGCAGAATACATTGTGGTGATTTAGGGAGCTAAGGGTCAGGTGGATTGACAGGCGAGCTGCGGTAAATGATTAGAGGGAATACAGGAGGAAGCCAGGAGGAGGGGTGCGACCGAAATCTCCAAAAGGTGACACAAGGCAGCAGAAGGAAACCCTGAAGAAGGAAGCAGGCTGTTTTTTTATTTTATTTTTTATTTTTCTTTCTGATTTAATCAGCATTTACACAGCGTCGAAAACGTTGAGATCTTAATCAAAGTAATGGCTCATGTTAGCCTTTCCAGAAGGAGCGTTGCAGACAAAGACTCATAAAGACTCATAAATTCAACCCTGTTGAACCTTCGATGGCTCAAACAGAGGCGTCATGTATGAGAATGAATTTAATTTGTCAGAGTGAATTGCCTTGTTACAGCTTTCATAGCGGTGGTACGGAGAGGGTGAGAAGCACACAAATCCTTTGGGCATCAAGGAAGATATGGGCACTTAAAACGACGAAGCTGCTTGAAACCAGCCAAGAAATTAATTACTGACAAAGCAAAAAGAAAACCCCAAAAACCAAAACATTCCTGTTGAGCTTTCAGTAATGCTGAACTTTGTGCTAACTTAATGCAGGAATTAAGATAGTGCATGGACTGTGTTGCGATAAGGCAGTTTCCTGAAAATGTGCTGTTCAACTGGGGAAAAAAAAAAAAGAAAAATGCAGCTGCAACACAGTAAAACTGCGCATTCAACATAAATTATGACAGGCAGGAAGCTCCATATGTGTCATTCCGTTTGCCCCTCTGACACCATCCTCATCTATTTTTTTTTTCCTTGTCTCTGACAAAATTACATCTTTGTTTGGGTCACAGAGAGAATTCCCCGCAGCGTCACTGAGTTTGATCCACAGTCAGCTCCGTCAAAGAGGCTTTATTGTCCACGACGGCGACTATCATTAGACTGAACTGATTCTGTGTCTCCCAAAACGACTGTGTCTTTATGAGCTCTTTTGTTGCTAGTCAAAGATTTTTTCTTTACATACTTGCCTGCAAAGGATGAATCACAATCCATATGAGCCAAGAGATGAATGACATGACTACGCATCAATTTAAGACTTGGGTTAGAGGATTTTATTCATATAGTGGTGGCATTGGTTAAAAATATTGGTTGGTTATATTTAGTATTCAGTTGGAGTGTTGAAGGCAGTAATGGCATCACAGAGAATGCTAATGTTTCTGTTTCAGCATATGGGCGTCAAAGTCTCCATTAAGTCGGCCAAACCTGAGTCAAATAACATTTTACTTTGCATTAATAAAGCCTGGAACACCAGTAAAGGGATTCAAGATCAGCTTAGCGTCTGCTTACAGTTAAAATTTTGTCTGTGAATTGACCCTGAATGGATTTACCAGACGATAAACAAATTCTAAGTGTAAAAAAATTAGCTTACACTTGGTCAATTTGGAAATATAATGGGAAAATTGCAGACTTTTTTGAAAATAAAGTACCCATAAAAACTTAAATACATTAAAACCTTCACTTTAGTGTCAAGCTAGCAATCAGCAAAAGCCAAAAAAAAAAAGCAAAAGGCAGACAATCATGTATTTCTGAGATTTTAATGAAGTTTTTGCCTTCAAACACAAAACATGCCCTCCATTCAGGACACTTCATGCCTATTTCCAAATTGGAACATAAAACTATAACTTGTACAAGTTTAATGAATCAAAACTTGAACAATTAAATCTCTTCCATCAAACAAAAGAAAAGTCAGCATCGTGTCACGAGTTAAATGTGTCTGTTACTCAGCTTGTTCTTGCAAACTCTGAGGTTTTACATGTTTATTAAAGTTTGATAATTACTGTATTGGCTCATTGTTTTAAAGCTCCAGAGCTAACATAAAGCTAAAATATGGTGCTAAAACATCATAAATATATGCAAAATAATACAAAAATTACCTTGTAGAATAATAAAAAGCAGACATACATGACTATGTGATGTCAGCATCCCCCATTAACTTTACTGCAGCTTATGTCCAATCTAAACAAAATAAATATAAAAAAGTGCTTTGTTTGTTTTCCATGCAAAGAGGAAAAGAGTGTCTAAATATTTAACTGACAATCAATATAAAAAAGCTGATATATCTCAGTATGATTCAGTCTAATGCACTTATTAACCGATATTGATATCTTTGACACTGCTGCCTATGCCGTGACATTGGGACTCTCCGGGGAATTTATGTGTTATTACTTGTTTCTGATTTTCATTACATTTCACAGGGTGTTTCATTAAAGGGACATTGGTTTACTAATTTATTGATCTGTTGCTAAGAGGCTGGCTGCATTTTTAATGAAACTTGGGGTATACTATATCTCTGTACTCTGCAGTGCTGGTGCTTTGCTTTATGTTTTACAACCCAGCTGAGGTTTATAAAGGGGGCTTTCGGTTCTTTTGCAATTCATTATTTATCTGTAGTGTGCGTTTTTCTGGTCGGTTTCCCCCTTTGAAAGTCTAAATGTTCTTTCGTGTTTTTTTGTGTTTGCCAATGGTTAGATTCAATAAAACACTTTTATTGTTACTCTCTGTAAGCCTCCCAATAAACTGCAGTGGCAACACATGCAAATGAGTGTGCATACTGGTGATATTTTACATTAATTGCTGTACATTTTAATCCAAATGTTGTAAGATATTCTCAAAGCTGATGAAGTTTTTTGCTTGTTTTTTTCTTTTTCTGAAATTCATTTACATTTTGGCTCTGAAGTGGAACAGTCATTATAAATTATTGGCATGAGTTTTTTTTCGTTAATGTTCCCAGAAGGGACAAACTAACTTGCAATGTTGATTCTGTACTGCAGAGATTTTACTTCCCTAACTAATGTTTTCTCAAAGTTTGGACATTTGACTTTCTAATTATGAACTAGAGTGATGCTGAATGAAAATGAAGCACTGTGATTAAAGCCCGATTAACACTAAAGCTGCTGTTGGGTTTGTGAGTAGTGCAGCACATTCTTCTCTCGCATGTAAAGGAAAAAAAAAAACGTCCTGAGTGTTATGAATCTGCCTAATGGCTGTCTTATTTAGTGTGTTTACACCTAAAGATATTGATTGTGGTTTTGCTCGGCACTTCCCCGCTCCAGAACTCGACTTCATTTAAACCAGCCATAACTGAAACAGATGGAGGCATCATACACACAGGCACACACTCTCACACTGACGCAGCCTCCTGGAGTTGGAGCTGTAAGAAAACAAGCTGTCTGGTTCTGTCTCCTTTCTGTGTCTCGGTGCGTTGTTGTGACTGGAGGTTCTTGCAGTCAGTTTTTTTTATTTTTTTTTTTATCTGCTGTGTCAGCCATGATATATTCATTAGAGATGGATTACGAAGCGTGGGAATGGATCACGTTTGGAGTGGGTTGTAATCCCCATACACTTGCTTAATTTAATCGCACCTACTGTGCCATCCTATTACACACTACACCCACCGCAGGCATGCAGGCGCTGGCTGGAGGACAGCAGACTAGGGGGCAGACAAGGTTAAAACGGGGTAACGTCAGGCGAGAGGGCTGGAGACAAAGACGGGGGGTGGTGAGAAAAAAACGAGCAAAAGAGGATTACAAGCTGAAAGGAGAATGATCCAAGTGAAGCGAAGGCAAAAACATTTAAAAGAGAAAGGAAACATGAGAAGATAAAGAAAAGAGGAAGGTGATCTTCAGAGGTGATATCTGGGAAATGTCTCATTTTAACCTGCATCACATCTGTACAGGATGGTAGATTAGGTGTGACACGCTCAGAAGATATGAAGCACGAGATCTAAAACTATCTCTGCTGCGTATATTTACAGTCGGTCTTCTTTACGCAGATGCTGCTAAATATATCCAGAGCTTCCAATTTCCTCCAAAAGTCACTATTCGGCCTCACAGTTTTGTTAGCGAACCTCTGCTGAAAATTATTGACTACATTAAACCTGCAGCAGGTTTTAAAACTTTATTGCAAGCTTTAAAATCTCTACGAGCTGGAGGAGCTGCGTAGAGCCACAGCTCAGGTGGGACCATTTGTCAGCGCAGCTGTGTGAGTCATGCACTTCACAAGCAAAGAGTGGAAAGAAGGAAATCATTGTCTAAGAAGAGCTGGTGCAGATTGTCGTAAGTGATGTAGGGGATTGTTTAACAAAATGCAATTTCCTTTCCACTTTACAATTCATTTGTTGATCTGAAAATACTAATAAAATAAGAAACAAAAATAGGGGTGTTAATAGTTTTGCAAGATTCTGTTAGTTTTGTAAATCTTGTGCACATTTTATGGAATTTAAAAGTGAATTAAAGGGGTTGCATAATGTTACCTCCACAGTGTTCTTCATAATTACTAAAAGAAGATCTACCATCTCTTGTTTTATTCTAACCAGTCACTTTCCCTCCTGCTTTCTCTGTAAAGAATCACGATGTCTGTGTAACTGTTTTTGCAAGATTGGTCTGATGTTGTTTTTTTTTTGTTTTTTTTTTAAATCAGGACCCAGTTAAATTTGTTTGGGTTCGCTCTCTGAATTCATTAGACTTAATCAGCCACGGAGCTGCAAAACAAGCCCGAGCTGCAATAACGAGACGGCGCGTCTCGTCTGTTTACGCCAAGACAGACCTGAGACGTTGCCGTGGCCACACTCGCAGTGGCGAGGTAAAAACGTTTGTTGAGTCCTTTTGACATAACGATGTGGCAGGGAGAGCTGAGCAGGCATCTGGGGCGAGGTTTTCTTGTCAGTGTGAAGGCAGGATGAATGGGGGTAATCCCCCTGGGAGAAAACACAGGCGCAACAAGAAGAAAGAAAACAGAGGGGTGCAGATGTCAGAGGGAGGCGGTTTTGTGAAAACAAACCCCAAGGAGTTAAAGGAGAAAAAAAAAAAAGAAAAACAGACTGAGAGGTCCGGACACTGTTAATGAGCTTAATGAGGTAATTATAAACAGAAGGAAAGGCTTAAATCCTCCAGGCCTCGTTCAGGAAGGTGGGGCGGCTGCTGAGAGAATGAAAGGACATTTTCTATCGGTAACAATCTTAATAGAAGCACTAAAGTTTGCTCCTGCTCAGGGCAAGTAGCCAGGATGTATTAGTGGAGAGGAGGACAATGTGGTTAGATAAATAGGCGGCTAAGAGAGGAATGGAATGGGAGGATAAAGATCCTCTGATGATGATAACAGCGGTAAGTGCAGAGGCAGAGGCATGCCTCTGATAGTTAGTAAAGACTTCATTCTCCCTACTTGTATTTCTTCATCTTCATCACAGTTGTTTTTCTTACGCTCAACATCACTATGTCCCCTTGTATTTTTGTCTAATGTGTTTTGACCAGCCTTGTTATTCCCGTGCAGACAAAGAAGCAAACAACGAGTTATAGTGACAGGGCTTTGAGCTGCGCGTGCAGTTCTCTGTGTTTTGATCTGTCTGTTGAAACAGGTGTCAGAAATGCTGGTTTCACCTCTCCCTGCAAATAAAAGAAAAAATGTCTCCGACTTCCATCCAGGCAGCATTCCCCCGGCCCGTCTTCTGCTTGCCTGACATCAGCTCATGGTGAAGTTAGCAGGTCTGGCGGGAGGAACCCAACTATTCGTTTCCAGTAATGACGCTTACTGGTTTATTCTGGGGGATCTTGTGGTGTTCCCAGATCAGAGGAGTTTGAATAGTTCCTCCATTAAGGTCTTGGTGTTTCCTACAGTCTATCATGTGGACTTGCCTTGACACACAAGAGGCATCCTTAAAAGATATCCAAACTACTTCAGATTATTCATGCCATCCCTAAAACGGAGCAAAGCCACCCGACTGAGCAAACACCTTTAGCCACTTACATCTGATCTGGCTACATCAGTGTTTCATAACCTCAACGTTGGAACATGGACAGAAGGATAAATGAAGAACTTTGGTTGTGACTCAGTTTTTCTTTCTCCCTGACGGGAGCGACACTCGCCTTCTTGCAGACTAGACCCCAATCCGTCTGTCCGTCTCTCACTCTATGCCAGCTCAGCAAGCTAAACACAAAGGAACTCCTTCGTTTGAGGCAGAGACTGACCCCTTCCACGCCCTGACTTGATGTGGCGAAGGGGTTTGATTACCTGTAAGATCCTGCTATGTTGTCCAGGGTGTAGATCCCTGCCTCCGGGCTCCCATAGGCAATTGGTGTTAGGGGAAGGATGAAAGAGAGATTCTTTTGAAGGAAGACAATGGACACCATCCCACATTTGTTTTAGGGCTTGTACCAGCTGGGATGAGTCGCTGACGTGCCGTTGTGTGTGTCCTACATAGGAAGCAGCAGCATCAGCATGTTTTAAACTTGGCTATCACAGGATGGAGGATGATTTAGATATCTGCCACTGTAGCAGGGGATTAGGTGTGCCAGAATACTGCGTCGGGTTTATTTTCTCCACACAGAGGTGTGTATCTGTGTACATTAAGCTGCTTGTAAGCCTGACTTACCGGGGGAGTATTTTCAAGACATTAACTGCAGTGCATAAGCATCTTGTTTTGGGTGTGTGAACCGTGGAAGTGGCGGTACGAATTGTCAGAGCTTGTTGGCTCAAACTCTCTAAGAAAATCCCATTTGGTTTTTCAGCCTCAGGCAAAGGTCACCGTGGTGTTCTCTGCTTTGCTGTGGCTCACCTCTCTGCATCTGTTTTTCTTTCCGTCTCCCGCTATAGCAGTGGACACAAAGTCTTTCTGTCATCTGCCACAGCAGAAGGAAAAATTTTAGAGTAAGAGATGCGGCTGCAGCTGCTGGGCTGAAATTTCTTTGAAGGATTTCCCCCAAGAAATAGCTAAATATTATACAGCTGCATCACTTTAGGGAGGTTACCTTCTATTCTCCCTAAAACACAAAATTGTTGCTGGTTACAAATTTAAACAACTACTCTTAAACCCAATTTACACAAATACATTTAACATCTTTTCTAATATTTAGAACAGTTAGTCTAGCGTGTGCAAAAAATATCAACTACAGTAAATTGTTTTGAGATTATTGGGGTATTTTATGCACACTACTAGAAACAGAAGTAGGTGTTTAGTTTAAAGAAGACCAGAAGAAATTGTACCAGTTAATGTCACATATTTTAATTAATCAGACCGAAAGTGATTTTATTTTGAAGGGACTGTCTTCGTAATGATAAAAACTTTTCAGTGAGAGAATTTTAAAAAGGTCATTTAATGCAAAGCTCTACTGAATAAAAAACACAAACTTTGAAAAATGGTGTTGACACCAAAAACATTGCCATGAAATCATTTGCACTGTGCAGGTGTTACCATGACAACTAGTAATCTGTATACATAACTCAGAAGCAAGTAATTTCTCCTTTAATTACGTGGGATAAAAATTGCTCAGTCTGATCGTCTTGATTTTTGCAAATTGATTATTAATTTCTAATCTCTGAGCTTTTTTTTGTGTCGATAAAAAATATTTCCGTTATTGATGCTATTTTTAAAGGGAACTTTAAAAAAAAAAAAAAAAGGGCAGACAATATGTTGTTTTGGCAGACAAGCCCTAAAAACCTTGAAAATTAATTTGCATGCATAAAATAATTATGTGTGGATAAGGTACTGCTACCACAAAACCACCTCTAGCCCAGGGGCCCATATTGTTATTAATCCGGTGTTGCATCTCAGCAGCGCAATATAAATATAGAAGACTGCAGCGTCACTTTTTGTACATATTCACAGCTAGACTCTCTCCAGGGGCAGAAAATATAAAGCCTGTCACTTTCTTTAAATATGTTACTGGAGATGATGCACATGCAGTCTGGTGCAAACGTAGTCGGGATGGAACAGGTTGTATGTTTACCCTCTTTCATATTGCGCCTTGCTGGAAAATTGGAACGCGCTGCGGAAAATGTCATGTCCTTGATCTCTTTGCACCACTACAGAGGGCTGCTGTGTGGATGTAGTTTCAGCAGCGTTGACACATGGGGGTGGGGGGCAGAAGGATTTACCGAAACGGGGGGTCTGGTGCAGAAACGGGGCTGTAGGCCTCAGATAACAGAACAACGTTTGATGGTGCTCGACCTTCCTCCCTCCGCTGGAGAACACAAGCCGCTCCCGCTCAAATGCATCCCCACCACAGGTCCGATTGGTCATGATTTGATTTAGTTACAGAGCAAAGCCAGTTTCCTGATCATGATGATAACAGATGTGATGGGAGTTAGAGAGCCACTTAGGGTTGAGGGACTGTATCGATGCACTGCCAGCTGGCAAATCTCCCCTTGGATTGGCTTTTCTCTCTCTCCAAGTTCGCAGAGGTTGATGGTAGAGTTTGATAAAATGCTACCTGTAATTAAATTGAGTATTATCTTGGCTGTACTTAGGGTGCAACGTTTTCCTAAGCAAAATCTTGCAGGTGGAGGGAGAAAGTGGTGCTCCATACTAATAGCGAAAGGCAATCAGCAGGGAGCAAAGAACAGAGGAGGAGTGAAATGACAGGAGTGCAAATGAAAGATAGACGCTTGGCGAGGATGACAGTCAGGAAGGAGAAACTCCTTCAGCCGTGTGTAGACATGAGAAGAAAAAGCGAGAGACGGGGAGTGAGGAAGAGATGGAGACGCAGGAGACAGGAGATGAAGTAAGAGAGAATCGACGTATGACAGAGCGAGGGATGGAGACGGGGTGGGGAAGGAGGTGAACATGTGGAATGGGGAGAGGCAGGGAGAGAAATATTTGCCGTGTGTGGCAGAGCTGGAGGTTGTCATGGTGATTGGGAGGTGAGAAAAGAGAAGGGATGAGCGGGAATCGACACACACGCACATGGACTGACACATGCTACCACCAACAAAATGAGTCATGCACAACAATACCAACCCGTCACACCTCGAGTAAACACTCTCACATAAACACGCCGGCTGTATGCGCTGGTTAAATTGAAGCCCAGGGGCCACATCACCATGCAAACTCCGTTTCCCCACGTCTCCCGGCTGTCTTTCATCCTCTGTCAGCCACATTTGAATGGGAGGCAAATCTTCTTAAACTGACTCTGACTTGATGATTAACCCAAACCAGCAGTCTGCAGCTGCATACACTTCTCTCTGTGTGTGTATACTCTGGAGAGTGTTTACAAATCTGCAATTTGGATTTGTGTGGCCAGCTGTGGAGGAAAACTGCTTTTCATACATGATTTGATTTACTGTGTACTTTAATGACATTCATCCATTCATCCATTGCCTTACTCTTATCCAGCATTGGGCCAAACAAGTAATGGTCCTGGAGGAAGACCGAGGCATCCCTCTCTCTGGGTCTCCATCACATTCTGGGAGATCTCATTGGACAATAAGAGAAATATCATTGCTTCACTGGGTTCATGATCTGCCTTGGGGTCTCCTTTCGTTGAGACGAACATGAAAGAACAAGATCACGGGTTCACCTTCAAATGGAAGCTCTTTCTGGTCAGATGGTCCCCTCTTTTGATGGGTCGGAGGAGTGACTCTCCATAAAGCTATGCCTGGATGATGCATTCTGCTTACCTTATCTTATAGGGTGAGCTGCTTGTACCTGTGAATCCATGATCTTATTCTTTTGGTCATGGTCCTCATCTTGTGACTCTAGGTGTGGGTTTACCCAGAGATGATCAAGAGCTTCGCTTTTGGCTCAGCTCTTCTTTTCATTACAACAGAACAGAGCAACGCCCATTTTACTACAGACTCCTGCCTCGTCTGCCAAACCATCTCCTGCTCCATTCTACCAGAGGCAAAGACTGACCCCCAACCTGGAAGGAGTGATTTATCTTTTGTTCAGGTTGAAAACTGTAACCCCAGACATGGGAGTGGACTTTCATTCAGGCCTCTTTCCACTAGGAGCATGCTGAAGGTCATGACCTGCAGTTACCAACAGAACCACATTATGAGGTTGCTGAACATACTGTAATGTCTACATCCTGAGATCCAGTGCATAAATGCATACTTTGTGCTAAGAATGCAGATGCAGCTCTTACTATGGTTATACAGAGACGGGCCCTAAAATGTTCCAAGTAAACTCTCCCAAGGAAGGTGGAAGTGTTATCCTTGGCTAACTCATACCAACTCTTTGGTCAGTTCCTTAAGATACTTGGCCCATAACCCCAGTGTGCCTGTCCATAGGGGCTGTACCAACCGACTATCAAGACTTGTTGTCCACAGCCTTCATTGGACAAATATTGTCCAAGGTTGAGGGTGGCTAAGGAGTTTCATTTCTTTTTCAAAATGTTTCTGTGCAGAAATAAAGAAAACAGATGCAGACATTTTGAGATGAAAAAGGCTTTTACAGTTTAGGTGAAATAACAGCCTCCCCCCACTGCAACCCACGGATATGCAGCCTTTAAAAAAGGTGCGTATTGACCTTTATTTAAAGGCTGCTGCACACAGAACCTGTCCCACCAAAGACCTTCAAATGTTAACCGTTAACAAAAAAAATCAGGTTCACACAAACCATCAGAAATTTGGCAAATTCAGTTGGAAATGTCTGGAATTGACTTTTCATTGCAGGGTGAGAAGACAGAGCAAGGCACAAAGAAAAGCCGAATGCAAAGCAGGAAGAAAAAGATTTCCATTCATTACAGCAAAATCAATGCAACAGTTAATTCAGATTGTCAACACTTGCATTGAAAGTGGAGGTAGATGGAGACCAGTTGTTGTTGCTAAGGCAAGAGATTGCCATGTACTTGACAAATCTAATTTAAACGTATCCACAAAACAATAATCGTATATTGATTCGCCATCAACAAACAAAGGTGTGCAGGGGAATTTTACTGGGTAAAAAAAAAACTGAGAAGTGCTATCATAGCAGCTTGAGCCTTAAGACCTTAAAACCAGCGATATTTGCCTTAATTAGAGTAAATCAGTTTATTATTGCTTAATCTTATAATCAAGTTGCCTGTTTGGGACTGGCTTACAAATAAAGCTGCTAATTTTCTTTGTTTGGCTTGAGTGAAAGCATCTCAGTGTGTTTGATTAATTTTGTAATAGCATGCGTGACTCCTGCATGTCTGTACAAGCCCAGTCAAGTGAGATCACACACACACACACACAGACGCACCCCCACACGCACACACACACACACACACACACACACACACACACACACACACACACACACACACACACACACACACACACACACACACACACACACACACACGCCCACACACACACACGCAAAATCTGTCCACTACCAGGGCCGTTAAGCCACTGCAGTCCTCCCATGCAAATATCTCACCAAAGAATTGATTGACCTTGCTCTTTCAGCAGCTCATTTCCCTGAAGTGGAGGAAAAGGTGGGATTACATTCAACCAAAGACAACTTTTGCCAAGACCTGCTCTTTAACTGTATTCAGTAGAGTTGTTATTATTATTATTATTATTATTATTATTATTATTATTATTATTATTATTATTCAAACAATCATCTGCATGACTTTAATCCAGTTAGAATTGGGAGGATTTCATATTTTGTAAGTTTCTCTTTGCCCTTATTTTAACCCATATTTAGAAATGCCCTGATAAGAAATGTCTATGTAATTTCTGAACCCTGGGTTTGTAAAGCTTAAATCCATTTTTACAGACTTTGGCCAATCCTGATATTCCTTTAAGAACTATAATTAACAGCATTAAACAGCAGCACCCGCTGTGCTTAAATGCCCTTACAAGGTCATGCCTTTAGTGTCAAGAAACATTGTTACAACAGAATCATTTCTGTGTGCTGAGATCCATCACTATTTATTAGATCCATCTGATGAGTCTCCCTCCAGAAAAGCAACTTTTTACAAACTTAGCAACTTCTTCTATAGTTGTTTTAAACTTTCCAAGAGTCTAAAATGAAAGTAAATATGGCTTAAGACAACACTAGCCGTCTTGTCTTAAGCCTGAATGAGGGGCAGACATGTTCCAACATGCTGAAAAAAGTAAAATTCAGGTTTAAACAGCTTTTAAGGTCAATTCTGGTTGATGGCTTAATTTTCAGCACCACATTATTACCAATAGCTAATTTTATGCCTGGTTCCCTCAGTAAAGACTTCCAAACTGAAAGGAGTTGTAAGTGTTTTGAGTTTCTGCTGGTCACAGTCGGCTGAAAATCCTTTCATTCTGATCTCCACCCCACGACACGCTCATCAACATACATGAAACATACTGGACATCAACATACATGAAACATACTGGACATCAACATACATGAAACATACTGGACGGCAGCAGATAGACATCCTGTTGACTGTTTCATCCTTACAGCTGCAGTTCCTCTTTAAGACAAAATAATCTGTTGTCTATTTGTTGCATTGGAGACCAAAGGTTACACCCACCGCCTGCCCCTCCCTTCAGGTGGTGGCGTGCCTGTTTTCCCTACGGAGACGGCCACGTTTCCATGCGTGTCACATGAGCGGCTGGCAGCTGTGTCCTGCAGCACTATATAGGCCACTTATCATCTGACCCCAGGGACCGCTCCCTCCTCTTCTCCCTGTCTGAAGGACTGCCGGCCGGCCCCGCCCCGCCTCAGACGTCGCTACCTGCAGCATGCAGAGTTAGCTTCCCACCCCCCTCCCCCACTACACTTCACTCGATGCGACCCAAGCACAGACACAAATGTGCACACGTGTGCTCCCTTGCATACTTGAAGCTGATCCAACAACACAGTTCCTCTTATATGCACAGCTGACTTGAATAATGTTGATCTGTTGGGACGTGAAGTCACCATCTTTGTGTAAATTCTGTGTAAATTATAGTGATGTTTCCTGGTGTGAAAAAGCATCCATCTCAGTGGCCCTTTCTCCCCCCCGGTTCTGTTTGTGTTGGTGCAGCTGATTTGTCATCTCCAGCTGTGTTAAGCTGCTGCATCTCGTTTCAGGGCAAACTCTGGCAGACACCACACTGATGTCGACTTCATTTTTTCTTTTTTCCTTTTTACTGGGTCGCCTGGCTCTGCTTTGATCCCCCAAAGGCTTTACTAGTTCACACATTTAAAATCTCCTTTTTCCCATCCGACTGATCTCCCTTTAATTTTTTTTTTTCCTTCCTCTCTGGGGAGCAAATATCTGCGCACAAACATGTTCACTGAAGTGTCTTCACTTAGCACATCGTCACAAAGGCAGATGAAGTATATAGAAAAAAAAAAGCAGCTTCGTTGAAGGTCAAAATGTGCGTCAACACGAGGAGGAATACAAGGAAGAAGCTGTTTGTTTCTGAGGCGAGGCAGAAAAGAGGAGAGGCTGACTGCGAGAGATAAAGAAGGAGAAAAAGGGTCGACTACGAGACGGAGCGCAGAGGATTAAAGGAAGCAGGGAGGGGGGGGGAAGAGAAGGTCACTTCTAATAGCTTCTTCCACGTAATTTCATAACGTCATGATTGTCTCTCTTTGGTTGAGCTAACACCATTAGCTACCTGCTGTATGGACACTAAACCATTCTGCCACAGTCGGTATCTCGCAAGTTACACACTGCAGGCAGGACTGCGCGGATCGTCTGTCTGCCTCTGAGATTGCAGCGTGTGCTTTACAGTTCAGTCACTTCTTTGGTAGTAAGTGGGACCCTTGAGTGTCTCATCTGTCTTTGAGGATGAGTAGCGTGAGGATGTGGGGGTTTTGTATGCATCACATTTTTTTTATGTTCTACATGACACTCAGGGTGTGCATGTAATTAGGGTATTTTGTGCTGCAGGCACAGAGTCTGACGATGCTGCTACTAATGAAGCGAATGAGACCCACAAGCAAGAGCGGCACAGCGTAAAAGAGAGGTTGTGTTCGCATGTATGTGTGCAAACTCTGCTTCTCGTTAGGAGAAGCGGAAAATGTTTGATTTGTTCGCTTATTGGTTTTGACTTTTTTTGAGTTTGCTTTCTAGAAGCAGTCATGGGAACTGAACACAAGGATGGCTGCAAAAGATGTGGCATCTCACGAAGAAACGGCAACATAAGCTAACAGAATTTAACACAACACAAAAACAAGAGACTATAAAACTTTTCAGAAAGCTCCAGTTTGGTGTTAAGCTTTATTTAAAAGCTTTTTAATCGAGTACAATAGTACTTACTGTTTTCAGTTTAAGCACATCAAACATTAAACTGCACTTTTTCTATCGACATGGAAATGTTCCCCGACTCATTCAATGCAATAGACTAAATCATTTTTATTTCTGGTTTGGATCGTAATGTTGTGATTAAAGGATCAGGATTGCAGTGGTTCAAATTTCTCTCATTTTTCTGAGTGACTTTTGCATTTAGCCTATTTTTTTGTGGTGTCTCTTTTTGCGTAATTTCCTGAATATTTCCTGATCAGGTCAAATAATAAAAAAAAGAAGATAAAAAAGTAAAACTATTACATTTCACTGCAATCTGTATGACTTTAGTCAGTGGTGGGAAGTAACGAAGTACAAGTACTTCGTTACTGTACTTAAGTACAGTTTTCGTGTATCTGTACTTTACTTAAGTAGATTTAATAATGGGGACTTTCTACTTTTACTCCACTACATTTTACAGTAAGTATCTGTACTTTCTACTTCACTACATTTCTACAAAACTGTCGCGTTACTCGCTACATCCAAGTCGCGTTTCTCTTTTTTTACGATTCTTCTGGACGGATCTTTACTAAGTCCTAAGGACTGAAGCTTCACTTAGAGCACTTAGAGCCGTTCTTTGTTCTTGTGTACACTGCAGTATATATATATGTGTGTGTATATATATATATATATATATATATATATATATATATATACACACACACACACACACACATTTATTTAATCGCTGAATAAGTAAAAGTTGAACGTATGAACACAGAGCATGCTCATTGCTCATTGATTGATTTCGTCTCCTGTCATGGTGGTAGACATCGCAGTGGGAGGGAGGGTGAGAACAGTCACGGTGCTCCTTCTGCTTAGTTGTTGCGCCGTTGGACAACTATGAACGTAAATAACGTTCATAGTTGAACGTTATTTACCGTTAATTGCAATGTTTCAGTTGTGGTTTCTGACATGTGCAATATGGGCAACCGCCCAGGGCGTTATTTTTCTAGGGATGGCAGGAGACCTCTGCGGATTGTAGCACAGCAATGAAAGCAAAACAGAATGAAGTGAGTTTGAATTGATACTGGTTAAATATATTTCAGCTCTTAGTATTTAATATCTAGGTGTTTTTATGGGAATGTGGATCTTTCAGATCAATCTGAGAACCAATTTTGATAGGTGCACTTAATGTTATTGTGTCATTTAGCGCGGGGCGCTGGCCTTGGTCTCGGGTTCGGTGGTCTTGACTACAACTCTGCTACATGGCTCCTTGGTTGCCTCCCCTCACCTTCTTTCCATCCCCTTTCAGTTGGATTTCTTTCTAAATAAATGTCACTAATGAAGTTCATGCTATGTTAGGACAGGAGACAAGATGTTTCCATCCCTGAAATTATGATCCATAGAATCACATATCTAAGTCTAAACTGTTACAGAGAATAAACACAATAAGAACACGTTTAATCTGTGGTAATGTTAATTAAAATGGCACATTTCTGATGTATTAAAATTAAATACGATTGGTACACTTAATGATATTAGCGATTAGGCAATGCATTCAGCAAGTACTTTTACTTTTAATACTTAAGTATTTTTAAAAGCCAGTACTTTTTTACTTTTACTTAAGTAAAATGTTAATGTGGTACTTTGACTTTTACTTGAGTACATTTTTGACTGTGTATTTGTACTTTTACTTAAGTACATTTTTGAGTACTTTCTCCACCACTGAGTTTAGTCATACAGATCATCACTAAAGTATGATGCCAGAACTCCTTCCAAAATTTTTTTTAATGAACAAAAATGTTTAGGCATATTGGAAACTATAAAATGTATTCACCCTTTGAGATAAATTGTTCAAATACATGACTTCATAAACCCCACCCACCCCCATTATTTTAGATGGTTTTAAGTACTTCGTTGCATAGCCAGGAGAAAAAAATCATATATTTTTGAATCTCCCTCCTCGGTTCTCATTGTTAAAAACCTTTGATCCCAACACTTTGACAATATTGTTTGTGTGTTTACGGCACTTTAAAAGTAAATTAGACCTGAGTTGTTTTTCTTGCTGGTTTACATCAATTTTATGTATTGTGGTCAAATGTTTTAATGTTCTGCATTAGCTCTGCACTGGGATTGTGCTTGCTGTCGTTTTGTGCTACCTTCAGTTTGATCACAGGTGAAATGAAATAGAAAAAAGCCAGGCACGTCATGTTCCCGTTTATCCTTCCCATGATGTTAAAGTACATAATTTGATTAGATCGCTCAAACAAACCATGCCTTCTTTTTTTCTTTTACTTTGTTATAAATATGGCAAAACAAGAGAAAAACTGCAAAGATTAAATTAAGTATCTGTGTTTGAGTATTTTCTCTGACTACTGATTTTCAGTCGCTGTTTTAGCGTCTAAATTTTCTTTTGTTTGTTCGATTAGCAGGACTTTATGTTTAATCCAGTTAGATTGCAGATGAATGAACACATTAATGGAAAATAACCAGGCTCATAATATTCCTCGTTTTCCCCTCCCATACCGTCCTGATCCAACTAAACACACACACACACATACGCACACCTGCTCTGCTTCATTTACTTTTTGCGTACTGGGTCTTGGAAACCATTGAGCCTTTATTTCCTGTAAATGAGTCACTGACAGTCAGACGACTATAAACATATTACCTTATCAGATGTGGACAAAAGTGAGCAGCAGCAAACATGTTGTCAGGAGAGAGAGCTGGAGGCAGCACTCCATCTGCAAGACTGGCTCCATTAGCTGACAAGAGAGATTAGCTGACCTGCTGACACACGCGCTGATCTTTACTGATACACATGGTAACAGACGCACGCACGCACGAACGCACGCACGCATGCACGCACGCACGCACGCACACGCACGCACGCACACACACACACACACATATTAAGGGAACCTGATACACTGTTACATTGGTGCAACACCCTGATTTGACCATCACAAAGCTTTTACTGGTCACAGATCTTCTTTCTAAATATTTCCCTTCTTTCATGTCGGCCATTAGCATTTTCCTCGTGTCCTTGTTGTTACAGACCACCTCCATCTCTCTCCTTTTTGTCTTTTGTGCACTTTCGATGAATTTTTTAGACTTTTTGTTGTTGTTGTCCCTCCGGTGTTGCCCTTCTTTCTCTTCATTGGTCATCTTTTTCCCCCCTACCTTTCTCTCCATCACTTTCAGTAATGAGTCCAGTCCTTTCTTCTTGAATTATTCACCCCTTTTTCGTCTAACGTACCTATTGTTTCTTAAGGGAGAAAAACATTAATAAATAAATCAAAGCATGTTTTTTTTTTGTCCTCTCTTTTTCCCGGTTCTGAGTTTATTGGTGTGAAGAAAGAGAGAATATGAGATGCCTACTGTGAATATTGAGGATTTTGTCATTTAAATTTGAGTAGGATGGGCATGTAAATTATGCATGCTTATAAATGCTTGAAAAAAACGTTCAGCTTCCAGTGCTACACGTTGGGTTAAGTAGGTGTAAACAGGCATAAAGGCTGTTGTTTTCAGTGATGCGTAAATGGGCGTGAAGCTGCCTTCAAGGTGTTGGCCTGTCAGTCGGCTTGCAGCAGCAGAGTGCGTACGTGTGGGCGCATATGTAAGCGATACCGCAAAACCCCCGTTAGTGACCATATGCGTGAATAAACTGAGTCTGTATGTACAAGAGTAAGAGGGAAGATAGTGGGGGTGGAGGGGGGGGATGTACTGTGTGGAGACGTTGTTGTCATGGCAACAAGGATGTAAAAGGGAGTGGGTGATTGCCCTTATGGCTCTTTTGCCAACCTTTATTTTCTCCATGTTTGAGCCACCCTGCTATTAGCCCTTAACCTCTGTCCAAACAAACGGGGCGGTGGCCGCTCACTGGGGAGGGCGTGGGCTTTTGGAAACGAGGGGACAACACCACGAGGCGTGCTTTCACATTAGCGCGTTTGGCCCCGGTAGGCGTAGCAACGCGTCTAACCGCCGAGCTTATGCTAATAGCGGGTATTGATAAATGTGCTGTCTGTGTAGCCTGATTCCCGATAAGCTCTAGCTCCACGCTGTTTCTTCTTTTGTCCTCCTCCTTGCTGGGCAATTTCCATTTTCAACAACATGTCAACTTGGCCCTTTAAATAAAGAGTATCGCCGTCAAAGGGCGGGGATGCTAGAATCCTGTTGTGTGTTGCACTGCAAAAGCCTCGTTTCCATTAAAGTTGCAAATATTGAATTAAGCAGCCGGTGTTGTCTATTGACTGAGCTGGAGTGCTGCCGCAGCAGTTTATTAGAGTGATGGAGAGAACATGGGGCTGATTCAGAAAGGAGAGGAGGTGGGAAGCTATGAGATTTATTGTTGTTGGGAAATGAGAAAAGCTCTTAGTGTCAAACACCGAGAGGGCTGAGAGAGTCAAAGACTGATGAAAAGGTGACAGGAAAATTGGTTTGTCATCTCCTCAGATGGCTCCCATTTTGGGACTACTTTTAGACAAATGTGCACAAAATTAAAATGCGGTAATCTTCGCTGAGGTGAATGATACAGTGCCTTGTAGAGTAGCATACCCCCCCTAAATTTGTTCAGATTCTGTCTTGTTTCAATCAAAAACTGCATTGCATCCGTTTCCCCTTCCCTGCTGACGAGGAGCATACCCACAGTATAATGCCACCAGCACCGTGTCTCACTGTGGTAACGATTTGTTCTGTCAAACAAGTAGGCAGCAGCAGTAGCCTGCAGAACTGCAGGGACTAGAGCCAAATAGCTCAGTGAAAATGAGGCATGTCACATTTCTGAGACCTCCACAAAACAAATGTATTTATAGAGTTTGATTTACACCTTTGTGGGCTCTATGTTGGTATGTTTTGTGTTTGATAGGTTATGCTAAATTTAATATAGGGGTATTAGAGTAAATTGTTGTGAGTCAAAATGACTACCACACTTTATTTGCACTCACTACGGTTGCAATGTGACAAAATGTGAAAACGTCCATGGGGGTGGGACGTTTTTTTATTTATTTTTTTTTTTTTTGTTTTTTGTTTTGCCAGACAATTTGACATATAACTGTGTTCTTGTGGGGGAAAAAAACAAACAAAAAAACAAGCTGCAGGTGTTATTTCACATGATTTGTGGTATTTTTCTGCCGTAGCGACAAAGTGGGCCTGAGACTCGTCTCACTGTAACAGAGTCATGTATTAAGTATGACTCTGCCAGAGAGGAGGGTGAATGTGAGAGAACCAGACATCCACTCCAAAGACAGAGGAGCGGACGGTCAGCAACAGCCGTTTGAGGCTGAACCACATGAATGAATGGGAAGAAAATCCATTATGAATCTGGACGAATTCAGGGCAAATAGTGCTGACAGGAAGAGGATTTTTATGAATAATTCACTCTGCAAGGATCACAACCCCCTATTGGTATAAGCTTGTATTCAAAACATAATTTCTTTTTCTTTGACACTTACTACTTTACTTTTTTTTAAAGTAAGTATTGTGTTTATTATGGTTTAAATCACTCCATCCCTTCAATTTCTCTCCACTCGTCTCCTTTTCATCTTGTTTCTTCAGACATACAAACCCTCAGGGTACAACTCGGGGGTAAGGGGGGGCATGTGTTCATTTATTTTTTCTCCCCCTCTCCTTCTGTCCTGCATCCTCTCCTCCTTACACATCTTCACAGCTGGAGGTAGTTAATATTTAAAGGCAAGGCGTGACGGGTTGCGCAGGACCAGCGCGCGTGCTTGAACACACGTGCACACACATGCTCGCCCTGTAAATCCAGTCTCATTTGATCACAAGTGCGCCGAGGAGGGCTTTCAAAACCTACATTTGCATAATTTGCAACGGGGAGACAAAATATACTGGGCTACATTCATCGGCGTCTGAGCTTCGCACGTGAGGACGTGCGCTAATATGAATCAAACAGTGCGTGCGTGTGGGTGGGTTGGCACGGCGAGGATCAGATAATGTGCGAAACTCAAGACTTGATTGGACTCTTGAGGTTTGATCTTGTGTTTCTGCTCAGACGAGAGAGCCTGCGAAGGACCCAGTGTGCTCGGCAACGCCCAGCATGTCAATTTCACGTTAATGAAGACATTTTGTTGCGGAAAGACGGGAGCAAATGGGTGGCAGAGAAAGCGCACTCTGCAGTGTTGCAAATCAAAGCCGTGCGAACAATTTTAAGATTTGTGAAATTATTTTAATGATTCTCTGCAAAAAGAAAAAATGTAAATTTATATTTAAAAAATATCCCACGAGACTCTTTGATACTTGTATATTTTGACGTCATTTCTTCAATAAATGGTAAATGAAAATTGTAAATTAGCAAAATTACCATCGTTCTGTCGGTCTGGATAGTGTTGGATCTGTATAAAATGCAAAGGAGACAAAACTTAGTAGTTAATCTTTGATAATGACAGCAGCAGCAATTTGATGTGAAAAAGGCCTCAGAGCCTGACTTAATGAAGCATCTGGGAAATTGACTTGGTCCATTTAGCTATTGTGATACATGAACCATTGGCAGCTAATCTTCTTTCACTCTGGGTTCCTTGTGAAGAAGAAGAAGGAGAAAAAAACCAAAAAAAAAAACAGCCACACCTTCAGATTTCAACGCGTCTGCCCTCGCTTCACACTCTTCCAGTGGCTGAACAATTTTCTGATTGCACCGTTTGACATTCCAGCGGTGCTAATAGTTTTAAAAAGCACTTAAAAGCACCGTCAGGTCACCAGAGCCCCAGCTGCATGCAGCCATCCCACGCCTGACCTTTGACCCAGTCCAATGAAGCAGGTAACAGTGCTGAGATTGGATCATTGACGGCAGCGCAGCAGTTGCTCGGATAGAGAGAAGTCGGGGCAGCTGCTTCGATGTCGGTGTCTCGCCCCTGTGATAATGGAGCAACCTTCTGGCTTCATGCCGCGCATGCAGCTCGGAAGTTGTCTGTGCGTGTGTGTGTGTGTCTCGGGTCACATCAGTCTGGGCAATCAGCGTGTTTGGGTTGTCCTTGTTACATAGCAACGCTCTTTCACGTCGCAGTCATTTATTTCTTCCTCCCAGGCCATTATAGTGTTCTCCTTTACTGCTCCTTCTCAGCACTGCAGGAAGACCGTCTCAGGCAATGTCTGCCCCCCTGACTGAAGCCCACTGAACCATGCTCTTTTATCTGTGTGACAGAGGTGTGTGTGCCTGCCTGCCCTTCTTCCTTTCAGACTGGGTGTTCATTGAATGCAAGCTTCTTTGTTTGTGTCTGTCTACAAGTGTTTAGATCTGACGTTTGTTGCACATTTCAGTTCCAGTTTTGGTAAAGATCTGACCTGATTATATCAGTTTTTCATCTGATTCTGCCTCACGGAGCTTAACATATCTACTACCACTGGTATTGGTGATTTATTATCTATATGTAGAACAGAGGCGAAGTCACACAGTGTGTGTGTGTGTGACAGAGCTGTTACTGTAAAACTGTGTTTTTCTAACCTAAAAGAAAGATGGAACAATTAAGGAGATGACATTTTAAACTTCCGCTCTATAGTGAGAGTTTTATATTGACGGTTAGCATGTTTAGCGGGGTTAGCATCAATAACTGTAAACAGCAGTCTCTGTGTGTATTCGCTTGAAAATGTGGGAAAAAAGTCATATGTACTTTTAACCCCTTTTCTGAAATTAACATCATGCTGTCAACATCTCCAAATCCATCATGTTCCGTGACAGACAGAGGCTGGAAGCTCTGAGGAAGAAAACAGCACATTTCCTGTAATTTGTCCAAAACCTCCTGTTATCATTTGAAGTCAGCTCCTAGATTGCACCTTCGAAAAATGAGCAAAACATCGATGTTCTGCTGTTTGTAACCTGAAAACGTTAGCTGTGACACGATCAGTAATGCTAAAGTACCCAATGGCAAAGCAGCTTTAGCTCACATGTCAGTCTTTGCTTAGAAAAACAAATACAAAACAGAAATAAAATCACAGAATCATATAATTCATATAATGACACATTTTCTCCACAATCTGAATTTTATTTTCAAAACTGCCGCATATGTTAGAGCAGTCTGTGTGCAACCCTCCACTAATATGTAATGTCATGTCTTTTAAATATGAGAGAGATAGTTTCCACCAAACTGTTGGTTGGAGATTTTCCAAAGATGCCTGTGTCGGCTAGAAAGCGTTTGAGAGAACCCCTTGGTTTTAGTGTGTTGCCAGAAAAAAAAAGAAAAGAAAAGTTTCCTTCCTCCCGTCTTGTTTGCATCAAATTTCACTTTGTCATCTAGGTTTTACTCAAAATGCTTTTTTAAGCTATAATTTTGCGCTAATCCTGAGTTTTTTGGTAATATTTTCCCTGATTACAGACACCACTCGACTTGTCTGTGCATCTCTCTGTGCAGCTTGAGCAACTTGAGTCTCCTCAGCGACGCGTGATTGGCAGGACGACAGCCGCTATGCTGCTAATCATTAATAGGCATCTTACTTTGCTCCACTCAGCGTTACCTCACAGTCTCTTTGGAGAGGGCTAACAGGCAAGTTCACACCTTAAATCAGATTAATCCTGGAGTTAAACCCAAACTAGCTCTGCTGCGTTTATCTGCCTCTAAAGGCATTTCGGAGATGCCGATTTAAGACTAATTGGCTGCTTGTCTCCAAAGAACAACGGCTAAAGAGGCTTTAGTCTGATGGAGAGACTGGGAGAGAAGAAGAGGACAAAGGAAAAAGTGAATGATGCCCTCTAATTGCAGGATCTCGCATCATGTGTGTATGTGGACTGGAAGGATGAGATCAGTGTCACGTTTGTTGCCTTCCTCTCCTCCCGTTCTCCTTCCATAGCCTCATCTCGTCTCTCCTCTCCTGTTCTCCTCAACAACCTCTCCATCCACTTTTTGTCAGTCCTAAAGTCCTCCTCCCACCTACCCCCCACCTCTGCGTACAATTATTCTGAACGGCAGGCGAGTGAGTGTAATGCCTCATTTAATCCTAACGCTGTTAGTTTAAACTGCCTTATTAGGGGTTTAGCTCCTGTTTGTTCTTTAATTTAATCTGATTTGTCTCCCCGTTATAGAAGAATCCCACATTTCTCATTCTCTTTCTCCTTTACTTTCTCCCATGAGTGACAAATAAAATATCAACAGTAATTACTGTGGCAGCCATTACCCACTCGATGAAAGAAAATGAAAGATAATCACCACTCTCCCACCTTCTTCCCACCCTCGGTGCTCTCTCATCATCTTCACCTCTTCTCTCTCACACCTTCTCTCTCTCTCTCAAGGTCACCCCTCTCTCAAATGCTGTGGCGGTGCCAAAAAACCAGTGGTAATTTGAGCCAAAAAATCCCCTCCACTCAGCCTGTGGAGCTGTCAAACAGTCCCTCTCTACCCTCCATGTGTCTATTACTGCCACTTTCTTTTGTCTCACATGCGCACGTCTTAATCATGGTGTGCCAAAACAGCTCGCCGTGCGTGATACCGAGCAGTGTAAACAATCAGCAGGCTCGCTCCACGTGGTGCCGCAGGAAAGGATAGCCGGCTTGTGGCCCCAGTTCCAACTGTACAGATGGAGTATGGATTGAGTCCCAGGAGGAGAGGCTCGCCTCGCTCCCTTTGAGTGATAGCATCTTTATCACATCTTTCTCACAGCGCTGCCACCCAGACGTGCCGCTCTCCTTTCGTGACGATGCGACGCGGCTCTTATCGCTCAACCGCTCGTCAACGGTTTGTGCGTCCGCCCTGTGGAATATCAGATTTTGGGCGCTTCCTGCATTTGCCTGCGTGCTGGGAGCCTCTTGTTGTGGTATTCTCTCCATCTGTCCCACTGAATGACCTCTTCACATGGTTCACTGGTCATGTAATCAGAAGAGGAATGAAGGCTTTTTTTTGTGTGCGTGTCCTCGAACATGGACAGGTTTGGGACCCTCGTCGGTGACGGTTTTATTGGGATGTTCAGGAATTTTGAAGGGAAGTTTTGGTAAAAGGCTTAAAGTAGTGAAAACATTTTTATCAACTCTCTCGGTGTCTTCATACCAGATTGGATAATCAACCAGTTAAAGTGATCTTCTGTATTTTAATTTCATCAGGTGTTCTGATCTTGCACATTTTCCGTCAGTCAATGGACCAAGAATAGGATCAGAATACAAAATAAGTAAATAATAAAAAGAGAATTTGGTTTAAAACAAAGTTTTCACAAAATAATATGCAACAAAATTCAACCATATGTGAGATTTGATCATTTTAGAGACTCTTCATAATTCATTAATGTGCTCATCATACACAACTATGGAGAAAGATAACTTATTAAAGTATGATTTGTATTAAAGTACCAAATGGATGAAAAAATGGCCACATGTAGGTTTAAAATGGGTTTAGCAGATGGCTAAATGGTAATTAACTCTAAAACAATTAAGCACACAGGAAACTGAAACTGAGGAGGTTGGTTATTTAAAAATGATCTTGTTGTATGAAACTGAAAACAAAGAATGCTTCCAGTCAGGCAAATGCTTTAATGAGCCTGCTTCGAAAACCTTTAAAAAACAATTCTGCAAATAGAATAGGGGAAAATTCCTCCTTTAGCATTTATTACAAATTCTTCATGATGGATGGTGCCAACGAGGGTCACACAGCTGGTCATTGAGTTTAGTGCGCAACATTTTCACATAAGGTCAAGTTGGTTTGCATTTTTTTCACCTTAATAAGTGAAATGACTATTTAAAACTCCTTTTATTTTCTAAATTAACGTTTGTTTGACCTGAAACATTAAAGTGAGAAAACAAACAAAAAAAAAAGAAACCAAAAATAGGCAATCACAAAGTAGTCAAATGTTTTTCTTACAGAACTGAATGTAAACTCTAGGAACACAGGAGGAAAAACAAACTACACAAGATAAACATGTTTTCAAGCTTACCATGGATGAGTAAAGTAATCATGAAACAGAATGTGAGTAAATACAAGAATCTGCCTTAAAAAAATAAACCTAAAATGATCCAAAACTGAAAACTGTTGCAACAAAGAGACTAAAGTTCTCCATTTCTGGCAGCGACGCTCATCGGCTTCTGCATAAATAACCACCCATTGGAAACATCTGAAGGGTCATATTGTTCAGATGAGCTGATTGCTGTGTTTATGTAGATTTGAATGCAGGTGAAACATTAACTTCTTAACCTTGCTATAAAGACAAGGTTGAATTAAAACTATCCCTTAATAACTCTGCGCCTCAGTCTGACCACATGCTGCAGAGTCATTTTCTCTCATTCTAACACATGGCCCCCCTCTCTGCCCTGCCCTCTTTTTTTCCTCTTCTCCTTCTCCCTCTCCCACCTCCACCCCTCTTATCTGTTTCAGCCTGTAGACAGTTTCCTGCGGGAGGGTGTGGCACTGATTTAAAGCCCAAACAGGAGAGACAGAAGGCCAGCAGGACCGGAGACATATGAAGCCAAGCCAAGACCTCTAACACGTGAAGCACATCCTGACACCTGCTCACCTCCGGCGTGCGGCGTGGTTGCCTCTGTGAGCTTTGCACTGTGAGCAGGTGGGACATTGATGGCACTGTGAGCGATGCCTCACATGCAGCGACAGCAGGTTTGCAGTAGGGGGCAGAGCTCCTCCCACCTCCTCCCCCGTGTCCTAGCCCTCCTTTCCCTCGCAGTCCTGCCCAGCCGGGCAGGCATCGAAATGCCCTCCAACTGTGAGTACCGACTGATATCATGACATCCAGAACAATAGTCTGCTAATGCTGGAACGAGATTAGCTCGTCCTGTTAATTGCATTGTTGATTCGTCAACGCACACCAATAATGATCTTTAATCATGGCTAATTAGAGTAGATGAACTATGTGAACATGTTTCCTCCTCAGTAACTTCAGTATTTAGAGGAAGAAAAAAAAAAGAAAAGAAAAGCTCTGAATACTACTTTCAGGGGTATCTCTGCTTAGCGCTCGTCTGGACCAGTGGCGTGTGTAATTACTCTGTAATTGATCCCTTCATACCGCATTGATTAGTCCCTCTATTGATCTGGTTTCCTTGGTGAAACCTGTTTGAAGGGAATTAAATCAACAACTTAGTTACACAACTAAAATCCAGCGAGCATTTTCCATCCACCCCCCCCTCCCCACACACACACACACCAACCTCCTCATCCTATTTCTTCCACCGTCTCGATGTAATATGTGGGCATTAAAATTACAGCTGAGCTCCGGGCCCGGAGGGAAATTGATCTTCATCTCCTCTGCCGCCATTGCTGCTCCTGCTGCTGGCCAACCCACCGCATATTGGTTCCTCTGCTGGTCTTGTTGTTTTTTTTGTTTTGTTTTTCTCCCCACTCTTAATCAGTACAAGTCCCAATCCTTCACCACCTACACACACTTTGAAATGGTGAGAACACAAACAAAGCAAGTGCAAGTCCTCACCCGAGCCGAGCCCACATGCACCCTTCAAAAAAAAAAAAAAAAAGATGATGAAACGCGGTGATTTTTGTCATTAATTCCCAAAGGAACAAGGTGACGCAGAGGTGAGGAGGCCAAAGACGATGAAGGGATGATGATGAGGAGGGAAAAAAGGGGGATGGAGGTGGGTCAAACGTAGGAATGGGAAAGGTCAAGGTTTCTCCTGCCTTTCAATTAGGGAACCTCTAACATGTCGATTAGAGTTACTGAGGCAGCGATCATGATCAATACAGGAGATGGGCCTGAGGGAAACTGATAGGGCTATCTATCTATCTATCTATCTATGTATCTATGTATCTATCTATCTATCTATCTATCTATCTATCTATCTATCTATCTATCTATCTATCTATCTATCTATCTATCTATCTATCTATCTATCTATCTATCTATCTATCTATCTATCTATCTATCTATCTATCTATCTATCTATCTATCTATCTATCTATCTGCGTAACTAAAATATTTCCTGTCTTTTCTTTCACTCTGCCCATCTCTTTGGATGGACAAACTGCACAGGGGACAGTAAGTGCTTTTAACTCTCTTGCTGTTTGTCTTGTATTAACGAATGTACTGCCAAAGTTCATTGTAAACACCTTCATTATGCCAGAGAGGCTATTTTCCATCCTGCTGACAGCGGTGCACTTAAATGAATCTGGCATCAGGGCGCGCATTAGCCGTGTTAATGCTCGTGTGCCGATCCACGTGAGGCTATGCTTCGGGGGGGAAAAAAAAAAAAACACGAGCCTGTTTGAGTTTGTGGGGGTTGTGCTTTAGTCTCGTTGGCTCTCAATAGGTAGTTTCCCTCTAGGAGTAAGCAGGAGAAAGTTTGAGGAGCTGGCAGCAGGGCTGTCAGATCAAAAGCTTGAAGAAGGAGAGGAGTTAAAGCACAAAGCAGCAACTTCACTCCTCCTCCTCTTTCTCTTCTGCCAATAGTGGAGCAGTGCCTACAGACTTCACTTCAATTTGATCAGCTAGGAAAATGGGATTATTTTCTCCATGAGTGGGAATTCTTTCATTAAATTCTCACAGTCTTTCCATCTGTCTCTTTCTGAATTTATCCTGTTTGTTTTATTTGTTTATCTGCTCTGCCGTTTGTTTTCCTTTTGGACTTTCTATCCTCTCTGACTTTGGTGTCTTTTCCTTTCCCTGCTACATCTGTTTACCTACTACTCACTGGAATCAACCTTAAAACCTGTGTATTTTACTTT
Organism: Poecilia reticulata; assembly: GCF_904066995.2. Classification (NCBI taxonomy): domain Eukaryota; kingdom Metazoa; phylum Chordata; class Actinopteri; order Cyprinodontiformes; family Poeciliidae; genus Poecilia; species Poecilia reticulata. Next base: position 16,276,957 of record NC_088836.1, read on the forward strand.
AAGTCAAGCTAAAAATGACCCCCACTATCAAGCATTCACTTCTATTTTGCTGGAAAAAAACACTATTTTATTAATTTTGGTTTATACTGTATATTTTCAAAGTGACGTCATAGTTATTCCTTGTCGCTTTGGGTGGATTTCTCACATCAATATTAGCATTTGCACAACACTTACCGCAGGTCCTAAAATAATTAGTGCAAATTACAAAGGTGAGTGGCTTACTCGAGATCGATAGTTTTCCCGTTCCTCAAGAAGCAAGAATTTGTGTCAATAAAAGTGTCCGTGGCATCTAAATGACAGGTTTGTGACCAAGATTGTCAAAAGGCTGTCATGCTTTCATCGTGAAAATTCACTCTGTGTTATAATGCAGAAAAGTCCGATTTTGTTGATACTACCTGAGACGGAGTTTGATACTATTTTCACAGCCACTGACACCGAATACGTTTGTTTCACATTTTTACTGCAGTTCTCACTTGCTGTAAAATGAAAGTAGCTGCAAATACAAATTCCAAATGAATTTGCTGCAAAATTGACATTTAAATTTACATTTAAAATCTTTCAATGCTTTAATATGTACTGTCAGACATTAGACCAACTTTTTAAAATTTAACAGCTTAGTAAGATACTTCCAATATTTGTCCTATTGGTCCTGGGTAACAACCTGTGGTAATTACAGTTTCTATAACGAGGCCTAGGTTTGAACAACCACTATATATGCATAGTCAAATCAGAGGAAGGTACAGTAAAGCTAAGTAAAAGCGTAGACTTTCTGGATTAATGTGCCTTCCTTCAAATTATAAAATATTTTTTGGAACACCTTTGTAGCCTGTTTTATGCTTCTTATCCACAGAATTAACAATTTCTGCAGATCCTGTGTGCATTTTCACAGGTGCAGGTTGCTGAATCAGACTAAAAAGGACAAACTTACCTAATATACAAAAAAAAACCTTTAGCTCAGTGATCAGTTTCTCAGCTTTTATTTAGCAAACACAGACTCTACCTCTGTCTTAATCAGAGTCTCTAATGAACACATTTTTTTTCATTATCCCTGTTCCCTCTCCCCACAGGCTCTTCGCTTTCTTAGTCTCACGGGGAAAACACTGTGCCATATATCCTCTTTTTCATTAACTCTCCTCCCTACATTACGCATCAATTTCCTCTCATTGAAAACACATTTTCTCTCCTTACCCTGTTGCTCCTGCTCTTTTTTTCTTGGCCCATATTTCATCTCTTTGTGTGTTTCAGAGCTTTGTCAAATGATATTGACTCAATATACTAATTGGCATCTGCTAAGCAGAGAGTGGCTATTATCTGGTCAGTCTTTGCTGTGTGTGAAAACTCTCCAGTCCCTTTTTTTTTATGTTCGTGTACCGAACGAGACGGCCCGTTTGAACTAATTCTTGTATTGGTCCATGCAGACAATAGGCCTCCTCAGATCACCACACACCCGGAGTCTGTCACAGTTTTTAGCACCGAGGACCTCGTCATGAAGTGTGAAGCCTCTGGCGTCCCAATGCCCAGGTTAGTCTGCACAACCAGATCCATGCAAACACATAAACATGGTGCGTCTGTGGTGCTTTCCAGAAGAATTCATGCTTCTTGAACTTTTCGATGTTTTACTTCATAATAAAATCGACAGCCTCAATTTTATTGTGACAGACTATTACGAAGAAGTTTGTAATTGAAAAGCAGCAAGAAAAAATTCATGGTTTTTTAAATTTCAGTAAATATCTTTGAGTAAATGTCTAAAAAAAAAAAAAGAAAATAAAGTGGCTTGCCCTTGTATTCAGTCGCTCTTCAGGTAATTACAGCTTCAACCATGTCATTGTAGCTTTTGTGTTGAAAGTCCCTGCAGAGCAGGAAGTTGAATCTCCAGCTCAGTCTCAAATCTTTTGCTGCTTCCAGCAGTTTTTTTATTTCTTCCAGGATATTCCTGTATTTTGCTTCCTCTGTCTACCAAGAACATTTGACCTGCTGCCACCACCACGTTTCACAGAGGGCATAGTTTGTATTTTTATCACACATGTCGACCAAAATCCTGGATCACTAAAGTTACTTACATCAAGATTAAAGTCAGCAAAGGGAAGAAGCTGGAGAGCAAGAATCTGCTGAACAATATAATATATGTTTTTGTCAGAAAAGAAGATAATAGATTTTGATTGTAGATTGATGGTAGCAGTTTCTACAGATGGACCCTTTACAAATTAGGTGATTTCTTTTATTAAGCAAAATTTTATTTTATTTAGGGGTGTTAGAGTAAAGGCAGCTAAATATAAATGTGTGCATTTCTAAAAATTCTCAAAACCATCTTTTTTATTTCAAAAGCAAATTATGTGTCGCTTCTTGTGGGCCAATACAAATACATTTAATGTGACAAAACATTAAAAAAACCGAAATGTTTAAGCGGTATTGGTTCTTTCGGTAGACACTGTAAGCCTGATGGCATAATAACTGCAGAGCAGCTCCGCTGATCTTTTCAGGAAGCCGAGAACAGTGACCTTCCCTCTCCTTGTTCGGCTGACATCTACATATTAGCATTACACGAAAGCACAGCTTCTCCCAATCAGAGTTCTTGTTTCAGCAGAGGATAAATGTCATTAAGCCCTCGGGCGATCTTCTCTCTCGGAGTGTCTGAGCTGCTCTGAAGTGGGAAAACTGCTCCCATCGCCGAGGAAAAAAGAGATGAATATCGCAATTACACACAGCGCAGGCCTCTGAGCTCCACTGGGGCGTCCCGTGTACATTTCACAGAAATCCATTTGTGCCCTCAATTCCACTGACATCTTCTGTGCATAAATGACTGCTTTCTGAGACTTGAAAACGACTGTGCGACTTTGATGCTTAAATGATCGTCATTTCACTGTCTCTTTCTCTTTCTGCTTCAGTTTCAGTTGGACTAAGGATGGAAAGCCATTTGACCCAAGTGCTGACACAGAGCTTAACGTTACAAAAAGCTTCGGTTCGTTCGCCTTCTCCACGCTCAGTAAAACTATGGACACCCTGAAGCCGAACCAAGGCAAATATGTCTGCTATGCCACCAACAAGCTCGGGACGGCTGTGTCGAAGGAAGCCATCCTCAAAACTGATGGTAAGAAGTTCCTTTTAAAATCACTCAAATCACAGGAAATATATTTAGAAATTCGAAATTTAGCTTCGCCATTGTGGATTTATGAAGCTGATTTTCAAATCTCAGAGTATAATCAGAGGATTATCTTCCTTTTGCACAGAGGTCAGTCTGTAGGAAGAGTTCAGGCTGTGTCACTCAGAGCACACACAACAGAACCACACTTTTAAAAAATCTCTACTTGACTGATGTTTTTAAATGAAAACAAAGCATTGTAAATGAAGAGTGTCCAAGGTGTGGCCCTGGGACCATTCACAGACCCTGAAATGGTCCTGCACATCCCCCAACTGCAGCTCAAGAATGATACCATCTCTCCTCACTGCAGTAAACAGGAAAATATGCAACACAAAAGTAAAATGAGGCAAAACCATTTATTAAACTAGGCCGACCATATCAAGTGTTCACAAAGAAAGAGAGATCCTTATCCCGTTCTTAAAGCTGATTTTAGACAAAGATGTTCTCTAGATCAGCAATCTACCCCACTACTCTATAGTAAAAGAATACTATACAGGAAAACATATGACACCCCTGTGTTTCTTAAATCTACAGTGATTTATGTGTCTCATTTCATCGTGTTATATGTTTAGTGTATTGTTGGACAAGGTATAATCGTCAGTTCTCAGAATGTATTTGACATCTGATAACAATCAGCTTCACTGGGAGGGTCTGCTCCGACTGACTGTTGGATTCAGAAGGAGAGTCCAGGTCATGGAGGTGTGGCCCAGGTTTGATTTGGACCATCAAGTTGCTGAGGAGGTCAGCGAGGTTTGGTTTTCTAGGCCGCATTTGTTTTCCGGATATGGGAGACAATAGTGTATGTCAATGCATTTGGTGGGGAGTTGCTGATGGGAGTATGAAGTGTCCGGATGCTTCTAGAGGGCATTCCAGTCCTTGCACACACAAAGCAAATGATGTGTCTCCATTCTGCGAGCTGGACTCTGCCTACTGTTTCTGATCCTGGTTGTAATGTTTCTGTTGTAAGAGGAGGAGGTCTGGTTTGGGAACCTTACCGTCTCCGCTTTCCTTTTTAGGAAGTGATGAGGTTTTGCTGCTGCTGTCTACAGTTCATGACCTTTTGTTTTCTGGATAGCCAAACGACAGAGTGGTGTGTGATTTTTTTTTCCCCCTTCTGATCTCTTTACTGCTGTGGCTCAGGATGTAAGGAAGTATCGGATAATTCATTTTTGAAATAGCCGTGTTGTTTTCAGTGTGTGGCCCTTTGGCTGCTTTGACTTTACCGATTTGTCTTTCTATAAAACAAAAATAGCCCACTCCTGAGCTACGTTATAATCACATTCAGGGACGCAATTATCAACACGCAGATGCAGACAAGCCCTGAGCCAACGAGGACCTCTGAACATCCATCCACCTGCCTGACTGGCTCTCTCCTGGGCGACCTCCTTCCTTCACAGTTTCCCTGACAACGGTTTCCTGAGAAACACTCTTGAGTTGATGTCATGTGATGCGCTCTTCAGTGGCTCCTGTGGGGTTATGAACACTGAGCAGAAAGGAGAGAGAGATGGAGATCACACACCCATGACTCACATATCTCACTGTTGCGTGTCTTAAAGGCAAAAAGAAAAAACGACCTGCGGTCTTCTCTGAGGATTCTGTTATGGAAATTCAGAAATAAGAAATTTGTCTAAGATGACGTGTGATGAGGATTGCCTCAGGAAATCTTCTCTGTGGGTTGCTGTTTGCTTACCACCTGTTTTCCACACAAACTCACCTCTGTGTATTTATTCCTTGTTTACCTCGGTGCAGTCCCCCCTACGCAGCAGAAGCAGAAGGAGAAGGCGGTTACTGCAAAGTCTGATGAGGGGAGCAGCATCGTGCTGAAGTGCAACCCCCCTCAGAGCTCCATGGAGCCCATCATTCACTGGATGGATCAGAGTGAGTTCGTTATCTCCAATTTTATTACACATGCTGGACTAAAAGGGACTCTTACTGTGCATGCTCATCATTTGCAGTCCGCTTGTATCATGTCTGTGAAAAATGCATAATGAATTTCCAAAGTCATTTCTAAAAGATGTCGGAGTGCATTGCAAAGTTGGAAGGACAAGTTCTCAACACCACTTTGTCATTTATCTCGCAATTTTTTTATGCTCGCTTTTACAAAACCAAGCCTTTTAAGCGCCTCAAGTTATTAGATTACTTCACGCTGTCTCAGATATACTGTGTCTTTCAATCGTTTTGTTCTTTTTCCTTTTCTTCAGAGATGCACCATATCCAGCTGAGTAAGCGGGTTGTGGTCGGAAAGGACGGCAACCTTTACTTTGCTCATTTGACAATGGATGACAGCAGGGACGACTACACCTGCAACGTCCAGTACATGGTGACACGCACCATTCTGGCCCAGGAGCCCATCACTCTGAAGGTCAACCCCTGTAAGTATCGAGGTTGACTCCAGCAGAGGTGGAGGCGAGCTAAGCAGAAGCACTGAGCCAGAAACATGTCTTGAAACTTGCGGCTAATTTAATAAGGGGATCAGACCAACAAGACCAGAGGTTTGAATAACATACTTAGGACCTAAATATATGAATTTGACAAAGGTTTTTTTTTTTCTAGGTTTCTTTAAGCATTTTATCATTTGCGTTCCGGTTAAACTTGCTTGGATGGCCAGTCCTGGTCATGCTGGCTATTTTTTTTTTTAAATGTCTTCCACTTGTAGACCAATTTCCACACACCGGAGAGGTTAATTCAAATTATTTTGAGACCTCCTTAAATTCCCTATCAGACTCATGAGTTTCTACAAGCTCATATCTAAGCTCTGATCTTACTGTGGCGTTCATTCTCACTTCAGCAGTCGGGACAAAACAACATTAAATGTTTAAGGTTTAAACAAGGCAAACCTTCAGATGATATCTTTATCAATAATATGGTACTTCCTAGTTTTAAGTGAGAAGTGGCTGTAACTGCTTTTTTCTGTTTAAACAGTGCTTATATTTTCTGAGTAGTTATACCATTTTTCTCTTCTTTAGTGGTTTTTAAATGTTTCAAATGGACATTTGCAGTTTGTTGTGTGTTGAGCCAAAGTGTGGTGGCATGCTTTCCTGAACAAAGCCTTCGGCTAAATCTGCTGGACGTCCCATGATCAGCAGGGAGTCGATACCTTCTTAGCCCGATTGTAATGAGATGCAGCTCACACCGAGAGGCCGCTGCAAGCATCTGTGGCTCAACTAGAGGTCAGAAAGATGAACATGTGTTAACATGAGACCCCTGTTTGTAAATCTGTTGCTGTTGTAGGGGGACTTGTCCGGCTCGCTCTCCAAACCCCGTTTCTCCCTGCAAGGGAGTGTCAGCAGAACGGAAGAGGCTGCAGTGTCAGCAGAACAGCTATCTGAAAATTGCCCATCCATATGCATGAGTGTTTCTCTTTGTCTAAATGCATATCCGCTTCTCTTTGTCCAGCCAATTCGGTGCTGCGGAACCGTAGACCACACATGATGAGGCCTGCTGAAGGCGAAAGCACGTACCAGGCCCTCAGGGGCCAGACGATAGAACTTGAGTGCATTGTTCAAGGCCTGTAAGTATCTTTATATATGCCTGGCAACATATGCACCTTTGCCTCCATTAAAGAGAAAAATAAAGCTGCTCTTTAAAATCAATCTTTACTGCCAATGATGCCCATTTTTCCATCCTACTCTTGACTCCATTTGCTCTTGTGTCTCGTCCTTCCATCTCTTTCATACCGTGGATACCTCCGTTTCTGCTGGGTGTTAGCACTTTTCTTCTGCTTTTCCTTTCTCCGCTTCATATCTTCTTCTTTCCATGTCCGCTTTTATATTCGGCCTTTAACAATATGTGTCTTGACTCTCCGCTTCTTCAGTCCAACTCCTGAAATTACGTGGCTGAAGAAGGAAGGTGAGCTGGATGAATCCCGGACATTCAAAGAGATGTTTGACCGACGCCTGCGCCTCAGCAATATCTCTGAAAGTGACAGCGGCGAGTACCAGTGCATAGCCAAGAACACACAAGGGAATGCCAAACACACCTACCATCTGAAAGTAGAAGGTGTGTCTCACTCTCTGCTTCTCCACAGACACGCAGTCCAGAGACTGTGGAGCATTGGTATTGATATTTGTCAGGTGTATCTAAATAAATTAAAACTTTACAGAAAAGTAAAACTCACACTACACAGTGATATAAATAAATACCAGTGGAAAATTCTAATATTCTGAGACACTTAGTTCTGGAGTTTCATTTGTTGTGATCTGTAATTATTAAAAGTAACAGAAATATACACTCTACACGTTAGTCTGTGTGCTCTTTATGTATTTCTTTATTTATTTTACCAAATTTTTTCTTTGTTAGGACAAACTCTCTAAACTACAATGCTTTAGTTTAACCTCGCACGCTCCATATATGTGCTTTGCAGCCGCTCCATATTGGAAAGTGATCCCAGAGAGTCTGATCTACGCTCCGGGTGAAATGGCAAGGCTAGACTGTGCAGCAGAGGGTACGCCCTCTCCGACCATCAGCTGGACCAGGAACGGAGAGGAGATCTCAGGTCAGAGGAGACATCCCACTGAACCATTTTCAACTTCCTGCATTTTAGATGTACTGAGATGTGTGACTGCTTAACAGGAACTGACTCCAGACATACTGTGATAGCGAAAAATGCATCATTGATCCTAAATACTGTCGACTTTGAAGACACAGCTGTCTACCAGTGCCGGGCCTCCAACAAACACGGCACCATCCTCATCAACTCCTACGTGTACGTCATCGGTGGGTGTTCATTTTTTTTACTTATTGGTAGTTTAATTTGTATAAATTGTGTGCATTTCTGGAGGAACAAACCTGCTATAATTGAGAAGAAAAATACACATAAACAGTCCTGTGAAAAAAATGTTTAATTGGTTTTTGCTTTTTATTGTCAGGCTTAAGGTTACAAATTGTTAAAAATCTAATATTAGATAGATTTAACCAAAGTGAACACCATTTCAAATGATAACAGTTTCAATATGAATATTGGGGGACAGGAAAAAAAACAAAAACAATCCAAACCCACCTGCCATGTACTTGTATTTCAACATCATCACAAATTAAAAGAATATGGAAAAAAATAGAGAAGGAAATAAATCACAAGTGATTATAAATTTAAAGAAATTAAAATGACGATATTAAGCTTAACATTCAACATAAAGAAATGGGGGCTGGTGGTGGATGGAAATAGGGCAAATAATAATTAATAGTGAAATATGTATACCTAAAAATCTGTCTAAAAACAAATTAAGAAGTAAATATTAAAGAACTGATTGAATTAGCAGTAAGGTAAACAATTTAATTGTAAATTTCAATTATAATGTACAAATAAATTCTTATAGTTTGAAATTAAATATATATTTTAATTTATGAAATACCATAATGAGTCTTGTAAACAATTTTTGCTGTGTTACTTTAATGAAACATGTATTCTTTTATGCACTTGTTTACAGATGCATTTTGGCAGGTTTGGTCCTCCATAGTCATGACTCTGTGTTCTTTCAGAACTGCCTCCGCAGATCATTACAGATGACAGGAAAGTGTACGCTGTCACTGAAGGCCAGAGTGCTTCACTGGACTGTGAGACCTTTGGCTCTCCTAAACCTAAAGTCA